>NC_137436.1:26772500-27372500 GCF_964374335.1 Astatotilapia calliptera
CAAAACATGCAATATAAAAAATAAATAAGCACACTTCACATTAAAACACAGCAAAGTAAAACAACATCCATCCTTCCCTGGATGACAATAACAAAAGATATTTCCTTTGATTCTGCTAAGTAGCAGGAGATTGAGAGCTGGCAAAGTAATGGTGTGTTTGATGAAGTGAATGTCAGATGGAATAGACAGTGCTGTCTTCCTGGCAACACTTTTTTCTGAGCTTACAACTGGTAACACTGGTCTGAATGCTCTTCCGTTGATCTGTGTGACTAACAATCATTCCTTGTTTGATGCACTCAAGTCCACTAAGCAGGTTACAGAGAAGAGACTGAGGCTAGAAATAAGCAGCATTAAAGAGCTTATACAAGCCAAGAAAATCAGACAGGTTTGTTGGTCAGATTCCAAAATCCCAACTTGCTGATTGTCTAACAAAAAAGGGAGTTTCACCTTTAACCCTTCTAAAAGCACTACATGAAGGACTCTGGATACTGTGATCCCTTGTTTACTAAGTTTTCTTTGCATTAAAATGCACTATTGTTTACTGTGTGCAATGATAGTATGCTTTAAGTAAAGCAAGCACATTGAAATGTTGTTTTTGTTTTGTTTATATATCTATATGTATACAAATGTTTGCAGGGGGTGTTTATACTTTTATTTTTTATTTTTCTAAAAGAAAGAGGGAGATTGTTAACTTGTTATTTTCTGTTATATCGCGAGATACTGTTACCTGCGGAGAGTTTTAGTTGTGAGTGAGCGGTAAAACATGGCATAAGGAATAAAGCGCTTGGATGAGACTACGACATTGTGTCTTTTGATTTAACAACATGATGACTCCAGTTGTGATGGCGGCCTCATGAATGCCAGCAGTCTCTCCCCTGGCATTGCTCAGCGTCCCGGGGATACAGGCGTCCCCTTGCTGGCTCTGTGGAGATTATTGCTTCGTCTAACAGGGTAAGGATATTACACCACCCTGTGAGCTTATTTCCCCCAAGACTTCTGAATCACATTTCCAACTACCTCACTGGAATATTTTGTAAACCGCGTCGTTGGGAATTCTCCCCAAGAGAGCAGCGGCGTCGTTAGCATAACACGGTGGAAATCCAAACCACAGCGGTGAGGAAGAGGATGAGCACGTCTAACCTCACCCCCTAAACCTCCAACCACAACACTGATGTAGCTCCACCCGCTACTAACAGCTTACTGTATTTTTCCACACTATAAGGCGCACTTAAAGTCCTTCAATTTTCTCAAAAATCAACAGTGTGCCTTATGATCTGGTGAGCCTGAAGTATGAATTCTGGTTGTTCTTACTAACCTCGAACCAATTGTACTGTAGTTTTCTCTGGTCCCCTCCCCAATCAGACCAGGAGTGACATGTTTAGCCGCTTGTTCTCCTTAAATTGCTGGCTGTCTGAGTGGTGTCCCAGAAAGGATGTGGGCTTCATAGATAATTGGCAAACCTTCTGGAGGAAACCTGGTCTTGTTAGGAGAGACATCATCCATCCCACTTTGGATGGAGCAGCTCTCATTTCTAGAAATATGGACAAATTTATTAAACCCCCCAAAATATGACTATCCAGAGTTGGGACCAGGAAGCAGAGTTGCAGTCTGACACGCCTCTCTGCAGCTTCTCTCCTCCTGCTACCCCCCCAAAAACCAACTCAGACGCCAGCAAGGTGGAGGGGGAGTACTGGTTTGGGCTGGTATCATCAAAGATGAGCTTGTGGGGCCTTTTCGGGTTGAGGATGGAGTCAAGCTCAACTCCCAGTCCTACTGCCAGTTTTTGGAAGACACCTTCTTCAAGCAGTGGTACAGGAAGAAGTCTGCGTCCTTCAAGAAAAACATGATTTTCATGCAGGACAATGCTCCATCACACGCGTCCAAGTACTCCACAGCGTGGCTGGCAAGAAAGGGTATAAAAGAAGAAAAACTAATGACATGGCCACCTTGTTCACCTGATCTGAACCCCATTGAGAACCTGTGGTCCATCATCAAATGTGAGATTTACAAGGAGGGAAAACAGTACACCTCTCTGAACAGTGTCTGGGAGGCTGTGGTTGCTGCTGCACGCAATGTTGATGGTGAACAGATCAAAACACTGACAGAATCCATGGATGGCAGGCTTTTGAGTGTCCTTGCAAGGAAAGGTGGCTATATTGGTCGCTGATTTGTTTTTGTTTTGTTTTTGAATGTCAGAAATGTATATTTGTGAATGTGGAGATGTTATATTGGTGTCACTGGTAAAAATAAATAATTGAAATGGGTATATATTTGTTTTTTGTTAAGTTGCCTAATAATTATGCACAGTAATAGTCACCTGCACACACAGATATCCCCCTAAAATAGCTAAAACTAAAAACAAACTAAAAACTACTTCCAAAAACATTCAGCTTTGATATTAATGAGTTTTTTGGGTTCATTGAGAACATGGTTGTTGTTCAATAACAAAATTATTCCTCAAAAATACAACTTGCCTAATAATTCTGCACTGCCTGTATAGAGGTGATCAGGACGGATGCTGGGACTCCATCGACTCTCATTCAGGACTGACAGCTCGCTGAAGAGAAAAGGAGCAGCCGATTGACTTATCCTGTTCAATAAAGCTGATCATAGATATTAAAATCCAGCAGGACTGAATCCTGCACAAATCCAATCTTTAATCTAATTCATGAAATGAGATCGTCTTAAAGGAAGGGTCTAATGTTTGCTCTGGTACTCTCTATTTTCTACTTTTACTGGATCAAAGTTATTAATAGAGACAGTAAGGTCATGCATTCAGTCAGTAGTTGTAGCTTTATCTGTCAGTATTTGAATCTTATAAAGTTGTGAACATATTAAAACCATGTGCTGCGATAGCAGCTCTGGAAACTCAATGAGTGGGGTCCTGGTGGTTACTGGGCCGTGAATCTTATCGTTTTCAGTACGTACTGCAGACACACGATCAGCTTGGAGGTTTGATGAATGCTTCTGTCCTGTCCTTTTGTGACACAGTTGAAAATGAGACTTTTGATGATTCTTTAAACACAAGATGTTTAATCATCTGACTGATATCAAAATGTGTAACAGTCTTTAAGATCTTAGATTCATGTTTGTGCTTTTCTACCTGAGCACTCAGAGTGCTTCATACAGCGTGCATCATTCACACATTTATATTCCGGTCATTTGGCACACAGTTCGGAGCAGCCAGGGATCAAACCAACAACTTTACACAGTTTTTACAGCAGGTTTTTATTCTGGGGTGTTTCTCATAAACTCAGAGTTATTCTTTTAATGTATGACTTTAACCTTGGAAGTCCAAAGTTTTCCCAGCTTTGTTTCTTCCTTTAAATCTGAGCCCGGGCTGAGGTCATCTGTGACTTTGGTATTTCACGTCATGTTTATGGGAAAATCACTGATATAGAAAAAGGTTAAAAGAAAAAATATTAAAAGGTGAACGTGGAAACTTTTCCTGTAAAACTGCTCTGGGATTTCATCGGTTACACCATTGAGTAGCCCACACTCTGCATTAGTGCATGGAGGAGGCGCCGCTGTGACATCTGTCAAACAAAAGAAAAGAACAACAGAGTAGAACCAGCTGATAAACCTGAGCAGGCGCGGTCCTGGTGGTTAGAGTCGCTCCACCTTTGTCACGCTGGTGGGGGTCTTTGGGTTTTCATTGCTTTGTGTTTCTCTGATGTGGGGGGTCCTCTGGTCACAGTGCAGTCAGCGCTTGTTTAAAAACGTCTGCACTGTGACGTCTTTAAAAGTCTTTGTATTTCCTGTGAATAATAACGCGTCAGACTGTGGACAGCAGAGAACCAATCATAACCTCATCTGCTTCAATCGACTTCTTCCTCATGAGTGCTTTCTGATGGACGGCGGCCCGTGTTCTGCTGATTCACTGTTTGTCAGGTTCAACTGCTCAGAGGGGAGCTGACGACTCCATGGCAAAGAGGATGATCAATGGCGGCATGCAGAGCGCATATGATAACTTGTTCACTGACCGTTGGCTCATAATGAGATGCTCCTTCAGGAGGAAACGGATTAGCGCCTGTCTAGTAAGCCCAGGAGTCCGGAGACCCGCCCTCCTCTTCTGCAGCTGAACTCAGAGACCCTTCAGCAACTGTTGGACTGATGCTGGATGTTATGTGATATTTATGTTTGATCTCCGTTGGCGCTCCTCTTATTTTCTCTGCTTTTACCACCAACAGTATTCACATCATTGCTGCAGTCATTTTAAATTTACCCTTAACACACATTATTATTATTATTATTATTATTATTATGCAGCACAGTGCTGACAGGGTCTAGACAGAGAACAGACAGAGAACTATATTTGCTTCTCTTCACTGGCTTCCTGTTAAATCCACGTTAAAAATCCTGCTCCTCACATACTTGGTAGTAATGGTGGCTTTGGGGCTCCTGCAGTGTTCAACCTAATTATTACTGAAGTCATCACTGATCTTGGCTCTGGCTCGTCCCTCCTCACAGAAACATGCAGAAGAACAACAGATGTGTAGCCTTCATTGCTAATATTACAAACCTGAATGTTTGGTCTCGGCTGGTTTATCGCAGACTTTGGTTCATGAACGTGTTTCTGTCAGAGAACATCTGCGACTGCACTGAGCAGCACATCAACAGCAGCTCAAACAGCCCAGTCATTGCCTGCTGCTGCTCCTTCAGCAAGACACTTTATTAGGTACAATTGTTCAGCAGCTCGTTAAATATGTAATCAGCCAATCACATCAGCAGCTCATTTAGGCATACAGACATGATGAAAACAAATCGCTGAAGTCCAAACATTCATGAAGAAAGGTGATTTAGGTGAGTTTGAATCTGTCACGGCTGTTGGTGTGTGTGTTTCAGAAAACACCGATCTGCTGGGATTGAGGGTGAGAGAGGGCGGGTCATCTACTAATCGCAAGGTGGGTGGTTCAATTCCTGGCTGCTCTGTCTGCATGCCAAAAATCCTTGGGCACGACACTAACTCCACGCTGCTTTGAAATTTATCCATCAGAGCATGAACATGTGTGGATGTTAGATAGAAACAGTGCTGATATGAATGGGGCCAATGACTCATGCTGTACAAGTTTGGAAAGAAGGTCTGAAAATGGGGAAATTATCCAGCAGTTCTCTGGGAGAAAATACCTTGTTGAGGTCAGAGGTCAGAAGAGAACCCTAACCCTAAGTGCTTCCAGCTGCTAAGAACCAGGACCTCAAATAATCATTTATAAGGGCAATGCTGGACGATACCTCCCACCCGGGGTGGGTGGGAGGTATCGTCCAGCATTGCCCTTATCTTGGACAACAGCCACCTCTCAGACACAATCCTAAGGGAGTCCATCTCAATCCCCACAACATTACTGTCCTTGTAATCTGTTTATTTAGTCTGTTGGCATCTGTGACCCTCAACCTGCGGCCAGCATGCAACAACACAGAGGATGGCACTGGCCACAACAGACTCATAGAAAATCCTGAGCATTGTCTGGCAGATGTTAACAGACCTCAGAGACTCTGACCCCTCCTGCAGAGGGTAGCGATGTTTTTGACCCAGTCCAGGTTATCGTCTATATTAATAACTAACAGTAACATGTGTCCTCACAGTGTAGTCGGAATCATATCAGAGACGTGAAGCATCCTTAGAGGTCAGCTGTTTTCTATCAGCTGGCAGTGCTCAGTGAAACAGAGAGCACCCAAACATTTAGATCTCAGAGGCAGAAGGTAAACGGTGAGAAACCCACAGATGCCACCGAGGAGCCAGCCAATCAGCAGCCAGAATCTCCTCCCTCTTTTTCATTACAGCTAATCTTTATGCAGAACACACACTCAGCCCACAGACACACACACACTCACCCCACCTTGACGCTGCGACAGACTTCATTTTCCCGCCACGCTAGGCTGCTCTGTCTGCTCTCCCGGCTCAGAGGGGGAGAGAGAGAAGGAGGAGCGAATTCACAGGAAACACACACACACACACACACACACACACACACACACACTGACAGTTGTAGTTATACAGGGAGTGCAGAATTATTAGGCAAGTTGTATTTTTGAGGAATAATTTTATTATTGAACAACAACCATGTTCTCAATGAACCCAAAAAACTCATTAATATCAAAGCTGAATGTTTTTGGAAGTAGTTTTTAGTTTTAGCTATTTTAGGGGGATATCTGTGTGTGCAGGTGACTATTACTGTGCATAATTATTAGGCAACTTAACAAAAAACAAATATATACCCATTTCAATTATTTATTTTTACCAGTGACACCAATATAACATCTCCACATTCACAAATATACATTTCTGACATTCAAAAACAAAACAAAAACAAATCAGCGACCAATATAGCCACCTTTCTTTGCAAGGACACTCAAAAGCCTGCCATCCATGGATTCTGTCAGTGTTTTGATCTGTTCACCATCAACATTGCGTGCAGCAGCAACCACAGCCTCCCAGACACTGTTCAGAGAGGTGTACTGTTTTCCCTCCTTGTAAATCTCACATTTGATGATGGACCACAGGTTCTCAATGGGGTTCAGATCAGGTGAACAAGGTGGCCATGTCATTAGTTTTTCTTCTTTTATACCCTTTCTTGCCAGCCACGCTGTGGAGTACTTGGACGTGTGTGATGGAGCATTGTCCTGCATGAAAATCATGTTTTTCTTGAAGGATGCAGACTTCTTCCTGTACCACTGCTTGAAGAAGGTGTCTTCCAGAAACTGGCAGTAGGACTGGGAGTTGAGCTTGACTCCATCCTCAACCCGAAAAGGCCCCACAAGCTCATCTTTGATGATACCAGCCCAAACCAGTACTCCACCTCCACCTTGCTGGCGTCTGAGTCGGACTGGAGCTCTCTGCCCTTTACCAATCCAGCCACGGGCCCATCCATCTGGCCCATCAAGACTCACTCTCATTTCATCAGTCCATAAAACCTTAGAAAAACCAGTCTTGAGATATTTCTTGGCCCAGTCTTGACGTTTCAGCTTGTGTGTCTTGTTCAGTGGTGGTCGTCTTTCAGCCTTTCTTACCTTGGCCATGTCTCTGAGTATTGCACACCTTGTGCTTTTGGGCACTCCAGTGATGTTGCAGCTCTGAAATATGGCCAAACTGGTGGCAAGTGGCATCTTGGCAGCTGCACGCTTGACTTTTCTCAGTTCATGGGCAGTTATTTTGCACCTTGGTTTTTCCACACGCTTCTTGCGACCCTGTTGACTATTTTGAATGAAACTCTTGATTGTTCGATGATCACGCTTCAGAAGCTTTGCAATTTTTATCGTTTTTAACTTTTAATATTTTTTTAACTTGTTATTGTGTTTTTAACTTGTATTGCTTTTATTTATTTATCTCTTTATTTTCAAATAGCTGTACAGCACTTTGTCTAAAAGCGCTTTATAAATAAAGTTATTATTATTATTATTATCATTTAAGAGAAGAAGTCTGCTCACTGACACTCATTAATGCAGGTATATTTTCCAGGTGACTCTAAAAGTTCCCTGTTCACTGTGTAGAGTGGCACAGAAGAGTCAGACAGGTGGACCCATGCGTCCTCGCCTGCTCTGAATCTTGATGATTGGTGATTGGTGGAGCCAAGCAAGCCGAGGGGAGACGGATGTCTTACATTTGCCAAAGCCAAACATCTGCCTCCATCCCAGCATCCTCCTGTGTCACTCCAGCCCTCTGTGTGTCCTCCTTCATCCATGAACCTCCTCTGAGCTCTTCCTCTTCTCCTGCCCGCGGCTCCATATTCATCCTCCACCCTCCCTCCTCTGCACATGCTCAGACCACCTAAGCCTCGAACATCTCCAGTTCTACCATCTCCATCACAGCAAGGCTCACCTCCATCTTTGAACTTTCCTTTTCACTGTTGCTCTCCGTCTGTCACACTTGCCTCCACCCACTCCATCCTGTGTGTCTTCTTCATCTCTCTGTGGATGGCTTTCCTTCATACTCATGTATTCTGTTTTGCTTCTGTTGAATTTCATTCCACTTCTCTCCATAGCATACCTCCACCTCTGCAGGCTCCACCTACTGTCACCACAGATCACAGCTGCTGTCCGGCCTTCCAGCAGCACTTGGTGCAGTTAAATTACAGCTCCCTCTGGTGGCTGCAGAAATTATGACAGCGGGAAAAAATGAAATAATGTTCTGTGACATTTTGATGCATCCTCAATCATCCAGGTAAGTAAATCTCCAAAAGTTGATTCTGTTCATCTGGACGTAGCATTTTCAGTGGGAGAAACGTTTCGTCACTCATCCAAGTGACTTCTTCCAGTGACGATGCGTGACGATGCGTGACGATGCGTGACGAAACGTTTCTCCCACGCTATGTCCAGATGAACAGAATCAGAGATTGTGTGACTTTCTTTTCCTGTAACATAAGCCAATCTTTGGCCCTGAAGCTGAAGTCAGGTGTGAGGCTGATACATGTGTCGGTCATGACATGAGCAGGAAAATGTGAAGCCGCAGCTCTGCTGAGGTTTCCATCAGCATGCAGAGCAGGCGTCGCCGTGCTGATAATTATTGATTGTGTCTCTTCATGCATGAGGTAATTTGGGATGCTCCTCATTTGCATGCAGACCGGGAGGATTCAGCTGCTGCGCTCAGCTCAGAAAATCTCAAACCGTCTGTGACACACTAACGCCGGCACGGCGCCTTCGTCTCCTGAATCACGAGCTGTGTTTTTGTGATGAAGTGAATGTGTTCATGTCAGATATCAGTTGGTTTTTCGTGTGGTTCTCAGCAACAAAAGGAGCTTCAGGTGTGCTAGGTGAGCCACACACACCAAGACACGGAGGGGCTTTCTCCAACTTCCTTTTGTGTCTTTGAACACATCACCTTCTTTTTAATGAGGCCAGTAACACTTTATTATACAGCCTGATAATAAGTAATTTATTAGAAACTACAGTGTAGTTATGTTTACCTACAAATACTTAAGTCATACTGTAAGTACATTTATGTACCGCTTTATTTCTCCATAATTTTATGGAGAAACTGTATTTCAGCATTATAGTCTCTAGTTTTCAGGGAGCAGGGTGTGTTATGGAGGTGATTCATCTCACTTTTTATGTGCATGAAGGATGCTCTATTATTCAACTGTCCTCTCATTTTACCAAGATTAATGTGATGAGGAATGAGTTTATAATGATGGAGCGACGTCTACCTTCACTTTTCTTCCAGAAGATGTAGATTTCAGATCGATATGTCGGGGAGATCGAAGATTCTAGGTGTTCACGTTGTGTACTTGTTTTCTTTGTTTTTGTCTTTGGAAGAAGAAATGAAAGCAGAAATGCTCTCATGGGGGCGTCCTGCTGTCACAGGTTTATTCATGGAAACTCTCACAGCTTTGACCACAACACAGTGATAGAAGGTATTTCAGAGCTTTCTCTGTGCTTAATCTTAAAACAAACACAGGACGTGGTTTTATGGAAATAATGAGCAGGAGCAGTAAACTGAGCGGTTGTTGTAGAGCCGAGCTCTCAGGACACGTTCAGCAGCAGATCGACGCCTCGTCTCCAAACACAGAGACAAAATCTTCCACTGAGTACACACAACACAACACAAACAGGATGTGACGACCAGTAGCTCAATCCACTGATGTGAATCAGCTCCAGCAAAAATCTCCTCCACCCCCCGTCTGAGCTCCACACTGAGAACTATTGGTCCACTGAGCATTTATGTTTTAACTGACAGTGAATACCTGAGTGTAGAAGATCAGTAACCGTCCAAGAACTGTCACAACCGTGGATCATCCACAGATCGTCCTAGAAAACACCTGCTCCAGAGTGGACTCACCTGAGGCTGCTGTCTTACCTTTTACCTCCACAGGTGAACAACACCCTGCATGTTACTTAAGTGTGAAATCTGCAGGACAGCCTGGAGGGGTCTGGATATGTCCTGAAGTATCCAAAGTACAGGTTCATGGATCCCGCCGCGGGCACTTTAATTTCCAACAGCCATCACATGACAGCGCTGCTCTGAAACAGAACAAAACATACATTATTCATGGCCCCGCCCCCAGGCACTCATTAAACACAGCTGAGCCTCATTTTTATTTTATTAAAATAATTCAAATTATTTTATTTGTATTTTATTATTAATTTAATATAATTTTATTTTTGTATTAATTTTGTGTATTTTTAGTTCAATAATTTGTTCAAAAATATGATTTTGGTGATTATAGGTAAGTATTATGATGAATTTAGCTTTCATTGGTAGCACAGTGCAAAATAATTTTTTAAATTATTTCTGTTTTGGATTTTCATATTTTATTGATGCATTTTTATATCGTTGCATTAATCATTTTTTTTGTCACGTTTTTTCCTTCGTACCTCCCTGTAACTGCACTGATTTCCCGCCATGTTGTCTCCCTGACAGTCGACTCAGGAAGTTGAAAACATCAAACGGAGACCTGCCGGTGAACTTCGGTGAACTCCGGCGCCCCAGCAGGGGTGTCGCTCCTGTCTAATTAAAAATAGATGTAGGAGCAGGGAGCCCAGGGCTGCTGGGTGTTTGAAGTGCTGCTGCTGATGGTGAGTGTCACAGGATGATGGAAACGGTGCTTTCAGAGGTGTTCAGTAAAACGCAATGAGAGGAAACGTCTCTTGGCTCTGTGTTCTGTCAGTGCTGCAGGAACAGCTCAGTAACCTGAAGTCCTCCAAATATCCTCGTGTTTCCTTCACACGTTCTCATCCAAGGGACCAAATCCTGGCCTTCTGTCCCCTGGCTTTGGTCCCGGATTCACTGATTGTGGTAAAATTGGACATCAGGAGACAAAGAGTGACTAACACCACATAAAGAGTTTAGACAGATGGAGGTGGAGAAACCCTGATATTCCCCTATGTTTAAGTGTCACAGAGGTGTTTGTCCACTAAGCTGAAGCTCTGTATTTGTTTGTATGGTAGTCATTTGGTGCTGAACAGCTGAGGAGGACAGGAAATCAGACAGGAGCAGCAGGTTTTAGAAATCTCATTCAGTCTGAACTGCTCAAGGTGTGATCTATTCAATTCAATTCAATTTTATTTATACAGCGCCAAATCACAACAACAGTTGCCTCAAGGCGCTTTATATTGTAAGGTAGACTCTACAATAATACATATAGAGAAAACCCCAAATATCATATGATACCCTTCACCTGCAGAGGAGCTCACACACCTGCACCTGCTCACCTGTGATCAGCTGATCCTGGATCCAAACATGCAAAGGCCATCCCACCTGTCTGCTGTCAGTGGTGATGTTCATAATGAAACCAGGTGCAGGAACATAAACATGAATACAACTGAGTGCAGATGCTATGATGCTGGTGTTTGTGGCCTGATTACAACATCCTGGAAACTCCTCCAGCTGGCGTAGTCACACATGTGGAAAAGATATATATAAATCTTATAAAGTTTGTATCTGTCTTGTGTGAAACTTGTATGAAAAGCATACAAGAGTGAAAGAGGGGTGCCCTCTGGAAGCAGACCATCAATACACACACACACACAAAACAGACTGGAGTCAGTCCCGCACTGGAAACACCTGTAACACCTGAAAACAGAAAACAGAAACTCTGGGAGATGTCACACCCTCAGTGATGTCACTGAAGAAGAACAGGAGGAACTGACATCCTGGTGACATCACATTTTGTTGCGTTCGATTGGTTGAAATCCAGCTCAGGCTCGCTCACCCGCCACAGCCTCAGCGATCAATAAATGAGGCATACGTCAGGTCAGCTCCATGTTTCAAACAAGTGTTATCAGCAGGTTGTTGATCAGGTTTATCTGTGATTAATAATCCAACGTTTGGACTTCAGAGCAGCTAAAAGATCCAGAGATTTGCTATGACCTTCTGTGACTGTGTGCCAACACTAGTTTAGTGTTTATGGAACAATAAACCTTTTCATTGATTTAAAAAAGAAAAAAAATGCTGCTACCAAGGAAAACACACCCACACCGCCAAGGTTTGCTCACCTGTGGCCAACGCTGGGTTCAAACCACCAAATCAAGCATGTCTGCTGCGCAAACGAGTTGACAGGTCAGCGGCACAAATCCCAGAGGTCAGAGCACACCGTCCTCAGCTGTCTGTAACCACCAATAAGAAGCCTCATTACAGTCTCTGACCTCACTCAGAGAGGTCACTGACACCTTTAGTCAGAGCAGCTTGGGTCAGAGGTCAAAGCCCGAGGGTCACAAGATAGTCTGGACTCTAACAAGGCTGAGCTCCACCTCACAAACCAAGGACAGGAAGTGATGTGTGTATTCCTGAGAGTGTGTATATCAGTGTGTGTGTGTCTGTGTTGTGATATTACCTGTCTATGCGGTGGTTTTAAGGTAGCCTCTGGGGGGGGGGCACTAACATCACCTTGTCCTGCCTCATCTACTTCCTGAGATTCCTGAGATTTTCAGTGATTCATCAGGTGACATCACGCCTAACCTGATGACTCAGACAGATCTGTGGGGACTGAGGCAGGTGAGTCAGTCAGCTGTCTGTCACGCTTCGATGGAGAGACGCTGACTCACTGCACGCCCTCGGAGCGTCACCTGCTCACCCGGAGCCTCGACACTCAGATGCTCACCTGTGCAAAGACTCGCTCAGTATTTCAGACTTTACCTGAAATACTGAGCGAGTGTTTACATTTCTGTGTCAGTGCTGCTGCTGAGCTGCAGAGACATGAACATACATGTAAAGGATTCTGAATGGCTGGCAGGTCAGCGTGTGAAATTATTCATGTGCAGACCAACAGAGTCATGAAAGTTTTATTTTAATGATAATAAGAAAAAAATGTAAAATCAGATTAGAATCGCCCAGCTGTAAATTTATCCACCGCCCTGCAGTTTCATTCCCAACAGAGGTTTCTGCACATGGAGACAAGTAAGAGAACTGTGAGCGACTGAAGGCCCTTTAGACTAAAAGCCTCAGCCTCTGATCTGCTGCTCTCCATGTTTGTGTGGCTCTTCAGCTCAGACGAGTTTTGATTTTATCAAATGAGCTGAGCTGGACAAGACTCCAGAGCTTCGAAACATTAATGTAATCAGATAACTTTCAGAGATAGACAAGCCTGAGATCAGACATATAACCAGAGTGATGTTCCAGAAAAAGTAATCACCCGGCTAATCATTAATAATGATCTGAAAATGTTCATTCGGCTGTTTTCTGCTGCTAATGGAGCCGTTCGTGAGATTTGAAAAAGGTGTGTGTTTTCCTGTCAGCCTCAAACATCTCACCTGTCTCTGCACCAAACAGCAGCTTTCTCTTTGTTCCTGATGTTTGGATGGAGATGTTTAGGTGAAAATATGAGAAGGACACCAGAGAGAAAAATGTGGCCATGAAGCCGTGGCAGCACTCGGAGGATGGGTAGATCGTCACGTCCGTGTTTAATGATGTAGGTTTTCTCTGCGACTCCGCTGAGGAGGCAATGCATCAAAGCGACAGGCCAATCAGCATCCGGCCGCTCTTCATCAGCACAATTAACTGTAATTAATCTGTTTACTGTGTGAGGTGTGAGGCATGCTGGGCGGCCTCGCTTATCTTCCTTATGTAACTGCAGGAAAACGAGGATCCGCTGTTCTGCTGCTCACTCAGCCCTGAACTCTGATTGGTCTTTGTTTTCACAAAAAAAGGAAGCTGCTGAGAGCAGACAGATCCTCAATAAACAGAAAGACAAGCCTGCAAATAACTGCAGCAAGATCAGTAACTCACAGCTGCATCACAGGTCTGAAGATGAAACTCATTTAGATAAATAAATAAACTCCCTCAAATAAACTCTCATCAAACCTTCAAATCCATCAAACTATGACCTGCTGGCCTTTCTGAGCTCCTGTCTAAGGCCTACAAACTCTATAGCAGGTGAGCAGCATCTGAAAGACCCAACACAGGAGCTGAGAGACAATCTGGATCTTCAGCTAATCATCTGCTGTTCGCAAAAGCCTCACAGACATGTCTGAAGGACAGCTAACAGGAAGACGTTCATAATGAAGGGAAACAAGGCAAAGGCAAAGGCAAAGGCGAATTTATTTGTATAGCACAATTCAACAACAAGGTGATTCAAAGTGCTTTACAGAGACATTAGAAACAAAAACAAATAAAAAGCATGATTTAAAATTGATTAAAACAAGCAAACAAACTAACTAACTAAACACACACATTTCACACCTGTTCGCGCGATCTGAACCCTTATCGTAAGGGGAGCTACCAGTCCTTCTGTGGAAGAGCTACTTTCTATTTTAAATTCCCTGAATTTAAAATACTCTCTACACCCAGTCTAGACCCAGCTGGGGAGCTACCCAGAGCTCTAAACCCACTTAACAAACAAACAAACAAACAAACAAACAAACAAAACAGTATATAAAATCAGACCAGATAAAATCAGTAGTTAATGTAAGTTTTGAAATTTAAGCAAAACAGTATATAAAATCAAAACAGATAAAATCAGAAATAGATAAGATCAGTAGTTAGTGTAAGTTTTGAAATTTAAGCTTAAAAGTGTGGATTTGGTGCTTTATTCGAATGCAGCTGAGAATAGGTGAGTCTTCAACCTGGATTTAAATAAACTGAGTGTTTCAGCTGATCTGAGGCTTTCTGGGAGTTTGTTCCAGATATAAGGAGCATAAAAGCTGAATGCAGCTTCTCCGTGTCTGGTTCTGACTCTGGGAACTGATAAAAGACCGGATCCAGATGACCTGAGGGATCTGGAAGGTTCATACTGGGTCAGGAGGTCACTGATGTATTTTGGTCCTAAACCATTCAGAGCTTTATAGGCCAGCATCAGAACTTTAAAGTCTATCCTCTGACGGACAGGTAGCCAGTGTAAAGACCTCAGAGCTGGACTGATGTGGTCCACTTTTTTCGTCTTAGTGAGGACTCGAGCAGCAGAGTTCTGAATGAGCTGTAGTTGTCTGACTGATTTTTTAGGTAGACCTGTAAAGATGCTGTTACAGTAGTCAAGTAGTCAAAATGAATGCATGGACTAGTTTTTCCAGGTCCTGTTGAGACATCAGATCTTTTATCCTTGAAATATTCTTGAGGTGATAGTAAGCTGACTTTGTTATTGTCTTAATGTGTTTTTCTAAGTTTAGGTCTGCATCCATCACTACACCCAAATTTCTCGCCTGGTTTGTGGTTTTTAGATGTATAGATTGAAGTTCTCTGGTGACCTGTAATCGTTTTTCTTTGGCGCCAAAGACTATTACTTCAGTTTTGTTTTTGTTTAGTTGGAGAAAATTGTGGCACAACCAGTCATTAATTTCCTCAATGCATTTACCAAGAGCCTGTACAGGGCCTCGGTCTCCTGGTGACATTGTGATATATATTTGTGTGTCATCTGCATAGCTGTGGTAGTTTATTTTGTTGTTCTTTATAATCTGTGCCAGTGGGAGCATGTAGATGTTAAACAGAGGGGGTCCTGTCGAGGAGGGAAATTATTTTACTGCTATTGTTAAATAATTGTCATTGCATTAATAATATAATCTGCAGCATGGATATTGCATTCCAAGGTTTAAACAGTGTCTCTTTCAGAAAGACTGAGTTGCAGGCTGACAGGAAGTTGTATGTAGAAAGAAGCAGGAAGTTATTTTGAGCCGCAGGCTAAGACGAGGCTTTAACAATGTAACAGATAGCTTTAAGAAGGCCTTAAGCAGCTATGACTATTTTATACACAATGCATATCTGTGCTTATTAAAGAGTTGGAGCTCGGTCAATTAATTGGGGGTCGGAAGCTTTGTTCGGCGCGATGTTCGGACAATCTATTGTGCAAGTGACTTGGAGCCACAGAAGGAATTGCAATACATGCTTACAAAACACTTATATATCAGATCATTTTATATTAAGGTTTTAGTAGAGGTTCTTGGCTAAAACATTTATTTAGTAGAAGACATACACATAGTCTCAGTGAGCTTCTGGTCTGGTAAAAGGTCAGAAGTGCAACAGGTGAATTGAGAAAGAGCATTTGAGGACGAGACACAGACAGTAGGTGAAGAGGTGACACAAAGAGCATGTGAGGTCAACACACACACACACACACACGTTAAATTAGATTTATTTAGAGGAGAGGTTAGTTATGTTTGGCTGTAACTACAAAATTGTCTCGGTAAAAGAGGAACCGTTTCTTGTTGTCTCGACAAGAAAGAGGAACAATTCATTTTAAGATAAGAACGGAAAGTACCAAGCCATGAAAATAGGAGATGATTTTCTGGGTGAAAAGTCATGATGATGTTGATCTGATCTATGTATAAAATGTGTCTGTGACGTATGAAGGGGCGTCAGTAAACAAACCCTGATGCTATAAAATATCTGTTCATGCTTTGATTAAGTTGAAGACTACTGGCTGTCTGCGTACAGAGTGTCTTCCCACGCGTGTATTCATTAAAATCATCGTTTGACTTCACCCGGCCGGATCGGTGTGGTTATTCTTCGATCACCTCTTGTACCCTTCCTCAATAATGAATCTTAACATTTGGGGGCTTCGTCCGGTTATTGAGGAGGGAGAGTTGGAGGTTTAGACGGAGAAATCCGGGGTCTTAGGTGGTCTGACGGGCAGACATGAATTCCAGTGGTCTAAGTGAGTGGGCATAAGCCGGCTTATCCAAAAGGTAAGGCACTACCTGTTGAATTATTTCCAAAGTGTGCCAAATTGGACATGATAAAATTTAAGTCTACTCACTGAAGTTACTGGTGGATGTCTGTTTTGATTTTGATGAAAATTTCATGAGTTGAAGCAGTTAGAGTTCTGCTAAGAAGAATGAAGAAATGAAAGCAGTAAAGTCTGCTAAAGCAGTAAAGTCTGCTAAAGCAGTTAGAGTCTGCCAGGAAAAGTTTAAATACTGGGTTGAAGTCCCAAAGAAATTGAGTTAGAGTCTCAAGTAGTTTGGTAGGGAATTGGTTATTGTGTTGGTTAGAGTCCAAATTTGGTCATAAGAGTGGACCTGAGTGGTCATTTTGTGAGTTGGAGTCTCCATTGACCACTAGGTTGCACCTGCCTCAGTTATACACTTGTTTCGGGTGTTGATTGTTGTTTCAAAATATTATACACTCTGCTTTGGAGTGTACCACAGGGATCTATTCTTGGGCCATTATTGCTTTTACTGTACGTTTTGCCTCTTGGTGCGATATTCCGAAAACATAAAGTTTCATTCCATCTATATACAGATGACTGCCAGCTTTATTTACCTTTTAGTCATTCTGATAGTCTCCCAAGTCAATCTCTGCTTGACTGCCTTAGTGATATTAAAGCATGGCTTGCAAAAAACTTTTTAAATTTTAATTATCGTAAGACGGAAGCGATCTTATTTGGCCCAAATGGTTTTTCTGAGGCTCCAGATGCTGATCTTGCCGCTTTGACTCCCCATTTAAAGAGTTTGATCACAAATCTCAGAGTAAAAATTGATTCTGCACTTACCTTTGATGGTCACGTAAACAGGGTGGTGAAATCAGCATTCTATCACCTCAGACGTTTATCGAAGGTTAAGCCCTTTCTTTCCAAGCGTGACTTGGAAAGTGTTATTAACGTCTTTATTACTTCACGTTTCGATTATTGCAATTCTCTTTTAATAGGAGTTGGGCAAGGCACTTTGTCACGCTTGCAACTAGTACAAATTGCCGCGGCACGATTTTTAACTGACAGAAGGAAATTCGACCACATCACTCCGGTTTTGGCCTCTCTACATTGGCTTCCAATTGAATTTAGGATCCGTTTTAAAGTTCTTTTATTGTTTTTTAAATCTCTAAACGGTCTGGTACCTGTTTATTTGTCTGATTTGTTGAAGCCCCATGTCCCCATTTGTTCGCTTCGGTCAGCTGACCAACTGTTGCTTTCAGGACCAAAGTCACGGCTAAAACTTAGAGGAGACCGAGCGTTCTCTGTTGTGGCTCCAATGCTTTGGAATAACCTTCCTCTCCATATTAGACAAGCTACATCAGTGCCAGTTTTTAAGTCCGGATTAAAAACCTATGTTTATTCCCTGGCTTTTAACTCTGTGGGTGACTGACTTTTTTTTTTTAATTAATTTTATTGCTATGTGTGGTTTTTGCTATTTTATTACTATATTTATATTTGTATTGTACAGCACTTTGGTCTACCAAGTGTGTTTTTAAAGTGCTATATAAATAAATGATTATCCAAGCTCATCTTCAAAAAAGTACTTCCAGTGGGGGGGTTGGGTCTCCCTGTGTTTAGACACTATTACTGGTCTGCAAACTCAAGAGCTCTATTACACTGGCAGTGGGGTCGGCCTATCGACCACCATTATGATAATCTCCCGCTCTGGCTTCAGGTAGAGTCAGCAATAGTATTTGAAACCTCATTACCGGCTGTATTGTTTTCTAACACCAGTTCCTCTAATAAATGGATCAGTTGTAATTTTGTTGTTAAACACTCTCTAAAGATATTAAGTCAAATCAGGAAATCTCTTAAATCACCTGACCTCTCAGTAAGAATGCCAATAACACAACCATTTGTTTAAACCAGGAAAAATGGACAGGGTGTTTTTAGAGTGGGAGGAAAAGGGGTTGAAACATATTGAGGACTTATATATAGATGACAAATTTGCTTCTTTCTTTCAACTCCAACAAAAGTTTCAGTTACCTCAATCACAATTTTTCCGCTATCTTCAAATAAGGAATTTTGTTCAACGAAACTTTGCAGAGTTTCCACTGAAACCACTAAATCATACTTACCTTGAAACAATTCTGAAAGCAAACTCTAAACATATATAAATGGTAAATGGCCTGCATTTGTATAGCGCTTTTTCTAGTCCCTAAGGACCCCAAAGCGCTTCACACTACATTCAGTCATTCACCCATTCACACACACATTCACACACTGGTGATGGCAAGCTACATTGTAGCCACAGCTGCCCTGGGGCGCACTGACAGAGGCGAGGCTGCCGGAGACTGGCGCCACCGGGCCCTCTGACCACCACCAGTGGTCAGAGGGCCACTGGTGGTGGGACATCTGATATCCCAGTTTGTTAAGTGCTTTACAATTCCAGCAGATTCTGATCGAATCAGGAATACAGGAGCTGAAGACCTCGGTGTCCCTCTGTCTGAGGACCAATGGTTAAACTGCTTGTCCAGCATTCAGAAAGGCTCAATAACACCAGATACAAACTAATCCAGTTTAAAGTCATTCACATTTTTTAAACTCAAACTTAACTGGATTTATAACTCTGTATCCCCCCTATGTGATAGATGTAACGCTGATGAAGGTTTCCTTGCACAACTATTTTGGCACTGCCCAGTCTTGAATGCTTTTTGATACCGGATTTTTACATGGTTTTCAAACCAATTTAGGAAAAAAGTACCACTTGATGGTACACTGGCTATACTTGGATCTTCTGCCTCAATTGAATCCTTGTCCTGTTCACAAAAACAGATAATCACAATGGGTATTGTCATTGTCCCCGTGTCTCTCTGGTTGGCTCACGCTGGCTACAGGTTTTGTTGTTGTTCTTTTTTGTTTTTGCTTTCTTTGTCTGTCCCTCGTCCTCTCTGCCTGGGTGGAGCTCATTACAAGCTCTCACTCTTGGCCCACGCACCTGTGTGATTGTGTCCACCTGCTGTTGATCTGGCTGATTTCCCCAGCTGCTATTTAAGGCAGTGGCACAGAGCAGCTCACCGCTGGAACGTTGAACCTCCTGAGTTCGTGCTCTCGGCATTATCAAAAGATTCCACTGTATGTATTTTGCTGTGGAACTAACGTTAACTTTTGTGTGTAGATATCCCTCTTCTGGACCAAATCACGGGACCTGCCCGGGTGTGGCAGCATGTGTGGAGTTTTGGAACAAGTGCGGCTGAAGAGGAGTGCGTGTGTGCGGAGGAGCTGTGGCGGTGACTGTGTGGAAGAGGAAGCGTGTGCGTGGATTCCCCCCCCCCTTCTCTCCCTGGAGCCCTGGACCCCCCTCCCAACTCACTGTACATATATATAGCACTTAGGTGATCCCTGTTGTAAATAAATTTCCTTTTGTTCTCTAAGAAAGGAACTGTCTGCACGTGAGTCCGTCCAGTAGCCATGACAGGTATGCTTGCTGCAAAGAAACTCATTCTTTTGCAGTGGCGGTCCCCTTCGGCCCCGTGTTTTAAGAGGTGGCTTAATGAGATGGTGACTGTTGCCAGGGTGAAACAGATAAGATTTGACAGGAAAGGAAAAATGGCACGTTTTTGCATGATTTGGCAGCCATTTCTAAAATTCCTAGAAATTAATCATTCTTAATCTTATACCTCCCCCTCCGTGTGCACCTTCCCATTTTATTTATTTATTTATTTATTCATTATTGTTATTTTTTTTTCTATTTTTTTTTTTACCTCCTCAGGTATTTTACTTTCCATTTATTCATTTTTTTTGTCTTCATGCTTACAAGTCCACATATGCTAACTGTAGTAATTGTTTACAGTTGAATCTGTATAAGGATGTTGTGTTCAGTTGTAAAAGCAAAAATAAAATACTAAAAATAAATAATTAAATAAATGATGATGATGATCATCATCATCAGTAATTCAGCAGCTTCAGAGGTGGGGCAGGTGGAGCTGGTGTTAGACCAGACCACCACAAGTTTGTTCATAACCAGGAAAGAGTCTTTACGAGCTGAAGTCTGAACGCAGGACAGAAGCTGTGGGTGTTCATCACATGAAGACTCAACAGTTCAGCCACATGAAAACAAAGCGCTAACGGGGGTTTCACACCACATCCAGAAACACAATCCGAGTGCTACCTCCCACCCTGAGATCACACCCACCTCAGACTTCATCAGCTTCTGGTTCACCGAGTTTAACCCTAACCCTAACTCAGTGACTAGTTTATCTCTGCAGGGTTAGGGCTGAAGCACATGGAGTTGAGGAGAGAGCTGGTGTTTTTTAGATATTTGCAGGCTTGTACGCCCTGAGGAGAAACTCTGTGAACTGCCAGCTTGTTCAGAGCTCATTAAAAACAGGATTTGATTTATTTTCTGAAAGTCAATCTTTGGATCGGTGACATGGATCGCTGCTTCAACACGCTGGAGGAGATCCATAACAGGAATGAGGGAACATAACAGATCTAACATTAGCTGCCATGCTGAAAACCTCCAGACCGTTTTAGGCTTTTATTTCCCTTTTACGTTTTTGGTCTCACTTCACACTGTTATTTTTAAATGCTACGCTCTTAAAAGCTCTGTCACACAAACAGGTGTTTGTCTGACATTCGGTGCTCTTTTGGCCCTTAGCTGTGGTTTTAAATCAGTCAGCAGCATTTGGAGTCTTTGTTGGCTTTGACTCAAACTGAGTCATTGATGGTTTACATCACCCTGAGATTCCACCCTGAAATTCTCCGGAGTGAACATTAAAGAGGAGAAGGCGGTGCTTCAGATGAGGCGCGAAGGCTGATTTATGGAAATGGAAATCCCTCAGCCTGTGTTGGAGCGTGTCAGAAAATGGACGCTGATGCAATTACAGTGATGCGGAGCAGCACTGCGGCACACGCTCAGCACTATCTGCTTGATTACATCAGACAGCTCAGGTTTCCACACACTGCTTTAGATTGATTTCCTTTCTTCCACTAAAAAAAAAAAAAAAAAACATTAGTTTCACTTCATTTCTATGAAAAACAACCACAGAAGCCCGATCCATCACGTCACACCAGCAGAGCCTGATCCCAGCAAGATAGCAACGTGGAGCCCAAAATACGATAAAGAGCACTCGTCCCTCAGTCCACTCAGAATCTCAAATTACAAAATGAAATATTTGTTATTTCTTACTCTTTATCGTGAAAAATACCAACTTACTCAATTATTCCCGCTCCTGCTGCTGACATTAAATAAGATCTGTGCTTTCCTGTTAATGCAGCCTGCTGGGAATCTCTGCAGGTTCGTGTCTAGTTTCAGTTACACGCTCTCACACAGTCCCTGCATGCTTCAGCCTCACTTTACGTTGAGCTTGTGCTGGAAACGCGTTGCACCTGGGATGGATTTCAAGAAACAAGTCAATCAACTATGTTTGCATTATTAGGGGCATGGCCTCTTTGACTGATAGGTATCTGCATTCATATTATCTGATGATAAACAAGCTGTCATGGTCGCTGTGTGGCAGGCAGGATGAGGACCCAATCGCAAAACTCACAGACTCAGGGGATGAACTCAAAAAACAGCTTTATTGCTGAAGAGGCAGAACGTAGGAAAATACAAAACTAAACTGGGAAAAGTAAACTAACACTCGGAGAGAGAGACACAGGGAAATCCACGCAGCATGAGGGAGAACGCGACACAGAACTGAGGGAGACGCAGACATAAATACACAGAGGGTTAACGAGGGAAGTGGGAGCACACGGGGAACACAGGTGACACTGATAATCATAACAAGACACGGCAGGAGTGAACACAACACTAACGGGAGACGGGCAAAGTAAAACAGGAAGTACAGAGGTTCAGACAGGAGGAGAGAGAGCACGGGGAGAACACAGACATAACGGGCTGGGGAAAACATAGAATAAAACACAAAGAGAGACGAGGGCTCATAAATACACAGAGGGGCACACAGGGGGTAAGAGTCACGAAGGGAAAACACTTAGGGAACAACACAACAGGGCAACTCAGGAAACATGGCCTAAGGAACGAAATGCAAAAATACAAGGAACTAAGAATAAGATAAGATAAGATAAGATAACCTTTATTAGTCCCACACGTGAGAAATTTGTTTTGTCACAGCAGGAAGTGGACAGTGCAAAAGTTATGAGGCAAAAATTAGAATACAATAAGAATAAATACAGTACACAACTGTACAGAATAGAATAAAATAAAATACTATATACAGTAGAATAAAATAAAATAAATATACAATAAGATAAAAATAGAATACAAATACAAATACTATATACAACTGAGTAAAAATACAACGATGACAGAAAGGATTATTGCACTTAGTATTATTGCATATGTGTGTGCTTGATCAGTTAAAGTCTTTATTATGGAGTCTGACAGCAGTGGGGAGGAAAGACCTGGGAAATCTCTCCGTCCCACACCGTGGGTGCCGCAGTCTCCCACTGAAGGAGCTGCTCAGTGCTGTCACAGTCTGCTGCATGGGGTGGGAGATGTTGTCCATCAGGGATGACAGCTTAGCCGCCGTTCTCCTGTCACTCACCACCTCCACTGGGTCCAGAGGGCATCCTAGAACAGAGCTGGCCCTTCGGATCACCCTGTTCAGTCTCTTCCTGTCCCCAGCAGAGATGCTGCCGCCCCAGCAGACCACGCCATAAAAGATAGCAGAAGCCACAACAGAGTCATAGAATTTCTTCAGGAGTGGGCCCTCCACTCCAAACGACCTGAGTCTCCGCAGCAGGTACAGCCTGCTCTGCCCTTTCCTGTAGAGGGCGTCTGAGTTATGAGTCCAGTCCAGTCTATTGTTCAGATGAACACCAAGGTACCTGTAGCTGTCCACAGCCTCAATGTCCATACCTTGGATGTTCAGTGGTTGCAGTGGAGAATGCTTGTGCCTGCGGAAGTCTACCACCAGTTCCTTGGTTTTACTGGCGTTGATCTGGAGGTAGTTCAGCTGGCACCAGTCCACAAAGTCTTGGGTCAGACCTCTGTACTCCTTGTCGTCCCCATCAGTGATGAGGCCGACTATTGCAGAGTCATCAGAGAACTTCTGCAGGAAGCACTGGGTGGAATTGTGGGAGAAGTCTGCAGTGTAGATGGTGAAGAGGAAAGGAGCCAGAACCGTTCCCTGTGGGGCCCCCGTACTGCAGACGACCCTGTCCGACACACAGCCCTGAGTCCTCACATACTGTGGTCGGTCGGTGAGGTAGTCCAGGATCCAGGTAGTGAGGTGATGGTCCACTCCAGAGTTCACCAGCTTGTCCTTTAGAACCGAGGGAAGAATGGTGTTGAAGGCACTGGAGAAATCAAAGAACATGATTCTCACAGTGCTTCCAGCGGTCTCCAGGTGAGCGAGGGAACGATGTAGGAGGTGAATGACGGCATCATCCGCTCCAATGCCAGGCTGGTAGGCAAACTGAAGTGGGTCCAGTGATGAGCTTATTAGGCGCCGAAGCTGAGCCAGGACCCACATGGCCCAGGACCGCTGATAACGTAGCGCTCCACAATCCTGGAAACGTAAAGCGGACCCACCACAGAGGGATAATCCTGGTGACACCACAAAGCCATTATTGTTCAGTATATGGATCAGAGTTATTAAATATGACGCGGCGCTGTGCTGATGTAGTTTCAGCATCTTGGGGCTGTTTCACAGATCTAACAGTGATCCAGCACCCACTCAGTCTTTATCCTACAGAGTTCCTCAGTAAGTCACCATGGTGGTTATTTCAGAGCTCAGAATTAACAATACAAACCTTTCACATGTGCCTTACTTCACTGACTGCAGGGTGGAGGTGATCAGAATCAGAATACTTTATTGATCCCTGGGGGAAATTATTTTTTGTTACAGTGCTCCATTATAAACCAACATAAACCAACATTAAGACAAGACAGACAATACGCTAACTAAGAATAGTACAATATATACATATATATATACATAAGTCATCATAAGTGATGGAGATGAGTGCAGCAGGTAGTAAAGTGTTGCCTTTATTCTCCCTGCATTAATCAGCCGCAGTGAAGACGACTCCTGCAGTAAATCTATGTGATGCATCGCCTGCTGGAAATTCAAATAGCCACATTATCATCAGCTGATAACGCTGCCGCCTTCAGCTGCCCTCCGCCCGCCTCCATCCGTTTCCTGCACGCTTCATAAATAATCATTACCACCATGATAAAACCAATAATTTTTATGTTTATGGGGGAGGCGTGTCATGCTTTATACCTGCTGGGAGGAATGGATGGAGGCGAGACAGGCATGCTTCTTTAATAAGTAGCTTTATGGTGTGTAAATATTGCATTATTAATATTATAAATAAGTAAGGCGGTTGTTTTACTTCTGGTAAGTACTCAAGTACATTTCCTCATTATACTCACACATTCCTCATTTTCTTTTGCCTCCACTGTAGAGGGGGACTTTACCTCTAAATAGGAAAATGTGTACAGTGAGGTGTTAAAGTGGATTCAGCAGGTAGGAGGAAGGGGTGACTTGTAATGTCTCAGTGTGGGGAAAATAATCATAACTCATAACAATTTCTATTTAGAACTTTAGTAGATTTTCTTAGTGTACAGGCTGTGATCAGCTGACCTGCTGCTCTTTGTGGATGTACACACCTGAATTCAACCAAATGTGAGCAGATGTTCCCTGAGTTGTCCTGGCTGATTTCATTCTCTACACTGACAGTACACTGTTTATGCTGTCTTTATATTAGACACTATGCAACCAAGGCATATGAATCTCTGCTACACTTGATGTAAGCTAACCGTGACCATGAAATCACAGCCACTGTGCACCAGTCACACACTGTTCTTTACTGTAAATCCACCACAGTGCAGCAAACTAACCTGTTTATCCTGCAATAACCTGCAGAGGATTTTCGTGCAGCCCTTAAATAACACAGCTAATCTGCCTCAGTTTGTTTAGCAGCAGGTTTTGCAATATGAAAAAACAATGTCACATGTACAGATGTAAAAACATGAGGACTTACATGTGTGCTGTAAATGAGCAGTCCTTCCCTTTAAATCTAAGCGCTCTTCTTCCTCTCCTGTTCTGTCTTTCTTATCTTTCTCTGAGTGAAATTAGCTCTCCTTCTTTTCTCTCCCTGTGAAATACAGCAGCTAGACCTTTAGCTGCAAAACACTGTGAGACAAACTGCAAACAAACAGTTTGTGTATTTGTTAATGTCTGTTGAGCTGAATGAAATGGTGCATTTCAAATTCCCTAACACTTAAAAAACGTTGCTCCCTTTATGCCCACTCCTCTTCTGTAGGGCTAGCTAGATGCTACGTTCCATGAATACAACATGTGGACACCTGCAGTTGTTCCAGCCAGTTGAACTCCAGACTATCACTAATGATGCAGCTGAACCCAAAGTAACGAGCCTGTTTTGAAATGTAGGGAGTGAAACTAAAAAGTACTCAAAAAATAAATGCTCAAGTAAAGTACAAAGAGCTGAAAATTGTACTGAAATACAGTAACAAACTTTTTGTACTTTCTATCTGTACTGTCAACAGTTCAGTAACAGTTCAGTATCAGTGTTATAGTTTTCAGTACAAGGGTCTAAATGCTATTTTTCCATCATAAACTGTAGATCTTCATCACTGAGAGCACACTGGTGCTGATCTGTGGACCCCAGAGCGAGATGAGCACATTTAACCTTTTAAATTTGGAGCTGGTATCCATGGTTACATCTCACTGGACTGAGTTCATATTTATTATAATATTAAGTGTAAATATATAATATAATATAATATAATATAATATAATATAATATAATATAATATAATATAATATAATATAATATAATAATATTTATCATTCTCCTTTTCTGTTTCTGACTCATTTTTTAACCCTTTAAATCTTGTGTGAGGAGCAGAGTGTGTGTGACCTGCACCTCCTGCACAGGAGGAGAAGAGCTCGGAGTTTCTGGGGGTTTGTCTTCTGGACATGTTCAAACAAGTTTCATTCATCACTGACTAAAACCCACAGAGGAAGGAAACTTCGCATCAGACCTGGCAGTCTGTTGGCTCAGATCCTGGTTCAGCTGCAGGATCTGCAGAGTCAGAGCAGATTACATCATCTTCAGATATCAACTAGCTGCTAACACCCAGATCTGTGGAACAAATGCAGGTAAACACACCTTTCACCTTCTCTCACTTGTTCTGAGAGACACCGGTTCAGTCCTCAGGCTTCAGGCTTTAGAGTTTAGACTTGTGAAGCTAAACTCTAAAGTATGAAATCTGGAGCCCCATCAGTTTACCGTGAGGGCCACGAACACCTCTGCAAGCTAGATGTGCAAAATTTGTAAAAATGTCTTATTCCACATCAACGATTTTTTTTTCATATCATGCTTGATTGTTCTGATTTTTTGAGTGTGAATAAACATTCAGTGATACTGAAACAGAAAATGAATCCTATTGGAACTCAGACAGTGACCCTGTGCTTCTTGCCGTCGTCTTCAGGAGACACTGTGTGTATTTCAGCCGGCATCACGCCTCTAACAAGACCATGGGAGCCACACCAGAGCTTTACTGTTGGTGGTGGGGTTTCTTCAGAGTTTCAGGTTTGTCACTGAGTTTGGATCAAGGAGTCTAAACTCCTCAGACGTTACTCAGCCAACAGCAGCAGGTTGGCAGAATGAAAGCTGATGTTGCTGACGAGAAGATCTCAGTGAAGACCAGGATACATTTAAACAACAAGCCATCCAAGTCATCCAGCGGTAGATGAATCATCTCAGACTTTCTCTGGGCTGAAGCTTGGATCATTTTCATGATCTTCTTCCTGTCACATGACAGTGTTTGTCTCTTCCCATCGATGACCCTCAACAAGACTCTGACTCTGACCTGTTTTGTTTAGCTCAAGCAGAGTTGGTGTGAAACCAGCTCACAAACCTGTTCCTCCTCTGCTAAACCTCCTAAAGCCTCTTTTTTCCACACCCAGACATCAAGCTTCGAGAGAACAGCCACACTCATTGCTTTACTGGACCTGAAGAGTCTGGATCTCAATTTGATTTCAAGATCTGAGGGTGAAATGGTTCCCAGCCCTCAAACTAAAGAGCTGAATGTCAGAGGTTTTTCAGCTCACTGCTGACTTTCCGAGTTCAGATTTAAGCAGCTGACATAATGAAAGTCTGTAGAAATGTGTGAATTAAACCAGAATGAAAACAGCGTGACGCGCCCTTCGCTCCCTTCGCTTAATAAGCTGCTAAGCTTGGCCTGTTTCTTACACACTGATTGTATTCACATTTTCCCAAATCTGCAGGGATCTAACATCCTCAGACTTATTTCCATTTCCAAACACACACACGAAAATACACATCATTACTACCAGCGCTGGATGCTGCACAGCCATCACCGTGCACGCACAACAAAGACAAGAGAATAGAGAACAAGTGAGCAGACAGAACTGCAGAGTGATTGTGTGGGAGAAAATACTCAGGAGTCTCCATCCTCGGAGAAAACAGTGAGGAGGAGAATCTAAATATTCATCGCTTTCTTGTTAGATTTAATGTGTCATTTGAATCCCAGCAGGAGGACGAGGTAAAGACGCCACTGCTGTTTACTCGCCTTCATTACAGTGCAGAAGAAGAGATTAAAAATCTGCAGCCTGCGGGCCAACTGTCGCCCCCAGGGTGACTCATCAACCTATCAGCTGAGAGAATTAGACTATGACATCATCCTGCTCCAGTCCTGCTGGTTTGAACTGGGAGATCAGGGATCTGCTGAAGGTTTTTAACTCAAGCAGAAGAGCCGTTTATCCACCAGGAACAGAAACAGCTTGTAATGTACTGATGCTTTATTAGTGGATCCACAGCTTAGTGCTGTACACATTCACATGTGATCAAGTGAATGATCCTAGTTTTATCCCAAGAGGAAGAGGAGGAAGCTCATGATGTCTTAAAAAACTGGAGCTGCCTGCTGTGGCCATTCTAAACTTTGATTAGAAAACAGGCAAAAGCTTGTTTATAATTAAAGTGCAGGTAAAACTGTTTCCATATCTAGCAGCAGGACCTGCAGTCCCACTAATGTCCAGCAGAGGCAGCAGTCAATCAGTCAACAATAAACACTAACAGCCTGATACAACAACTATTTTGGTTGTTGTTTTGGTTCTAGATAATTTTTCCCTTTATAACAACTATACTCAGCTTTTGTTACAGAGTAAAGAGGAAGTAACAGAGAGGAATGAGCAGAAGAAGAGTGTCACTATATGCAGATGACACAGTTTTATATACTGAAGATGAGTGAGACCAATGGTTTATCTTGGTTTCATATCAGAAGTCAGAGACACCTATAACACCTGTACAGGGGAGGAGGTTTTTATAACTCAACTGGTTAAACTGTATTAAGGCTTAATGTTTGTAATATTAAGGGCGTGGCTTGTTTGACTGACAGGTGGATGGTGAAACAGATGGCTGTAGCTGCTAGCTGTCTGCTAGCTTCACCTTAGTTAACCGGAGTCCCTGAACTGGATATCTGGACTGTGTTTGTGCCGTTGGTGCCTTTTGGAGCATTTTAATGACATCATGTGACCAATAAGATGGCTGCTGTGAGGTTAGTGTACAAACAGTCCCAGATACCTGTAACTGGAAACTGTTCCTACCATGTGTACAAATTCCTTTGTGTCACTCTTAGACTTGACTGACAGCCATAGTTCTACTTTTAGGGGCCAAATATCAGGGTTTTTTTTTTTTAATAAAATGAGACTAGAAATACTCATGGAAACGATGGATAATAAGATGAGGTAGATATTTGTCAGTCAGACAGATGAACTGTAGTTCAGTGGGTGAGAACATGTGATGTGACAGATCTCCTGTATGTGTCCCCTGTAGAGAAGGAGCTGATCCACTAAGTGGCGCGGTGGGTAGTCACGATGATCCATGATCTGTAACAGTTTGTTTATTGACCTCCTCTCGACCACAGCCAATCACAGAGCCAGCGTTCCTGTCCTGTGTCTGATGTCATCACCAGCTTCCAGCAGACCACAGCAGTACTTTGGACTCACCACAGTTGACCGATAGGAAATCATTTTTATGCACACGTCAGCTTTGGTAGGAAACAGAGCCTCTGGGTTGGTCTTCCTGCTCATTCTGGATATGGACATCCTTGTGTCCCAGGATGCGCCATCCTCTACCTGCTGATGTCAGTCACCATCTCCTAGGAGCAGGTGATTCCTCCAAGACCACAAACTCATTTGCTGGCTGTTCCAGCCCGGCACTAAGACATCCACCCACTGTAGAACAATCAATGTGCTTCTATTTTATTTTATTTGTGTGTGAAAATATTATTTTTCAGAGGGTTTTAAAGTTGTGTGTGTGTGTGTGTGTGTGTGTGTGTGTGTGTGTGTGTGTGTGTGTGTGTGTGTGTGTGTGTGTGTGTGTGTGTGTGTGTGTGTGTGTGTGTGACCTCTTTCTCATGTTAATGTCTCTGGAGTGTGCAGCTGCCTCCTCTGTGAGTCTGTTTGCCTACAGCTGTAATCAGGTTGAAGAGTCTGGGGGCCTCTGGGGGCACCTCAGTCTGAGCCTGCTGCAAAAAACAGGAGACGGAGGCCCAGAATAACATTTAACGTGTTGAAACGTCTTTCTTCTTGCTTTGAAGCATGTTTGAATTGGGAGTTTTAAAGACTTTAAAGTCTTGCTCAAATTCTCTTCCTTGTGTGTTTCCATCTCAGTTAAATGTAGTTACATGTGAAACTTTCAAAATCCTCCAGGGCTACAAACACATTTAAGCTCTGCTAGAAACTCCGACCTGATTGGTTTTACTCTCAGATCACGTGACCAGCATCAGTGTGATGATTGCTGCAGGAAAAGTCACAAAGTGTGTTCTGGGTAAACTTCTGTACTTATATCAGCCTGTGGGACAGGTGAGAGCAGGTGAAAGGGCTTCTGAACGTGACTCCCTCTGAGTCACATCTAGAAGCCAATTTTATATCATATTCAACTGTAAACTTTCAGATTCGATTACTCTGAGAATTAAAACCATGATGAAGATGAGTGAGTGAGCATTAGAGCCATCTATCTTCTTTATTACCAGTGAACACCATCTCAGCTAAAGCTGTCCACTATCTGTCAGCCAATCAGGCTCTAAGATAACCACCAGGGTAGGGCTTCCATCTTCAGTATGAGAATAAAGTATGTACATGTTAAATGGGACCAAAGATTTGAATAATGATGTAAACATATGTAAAAGTAACAACAGTCAGCTGTACTCTTCACCCACAGATCAAAGCTGCCAACATGTTGGTTTTGGCGCCTGGCGTGACCCAGAGGAGTGCTAAATCATTCGTGAGGAATCTTTTGACCAGGATATGTCCTTCAATTAGGGCTGCCACAAACGATTATTTTGATAGTCAACTACTCACCGATTATTTTTGCGATTAGTTGACTAATCAGATCATCATCCATTGGATGTAAAAGGATAGCGTATTGGCCCAGCATGCATCTGCTTTTATATCATTAGCTTACAGCTTGAAGTGTTTAAGGCATGTGCTAACCAAAAATAAAGACAAGATGATAGTTTATTAAACTTTTAATGAAATTTGCAGATTGTCTCGGTGGAGTTTAATAAACTCAGCCGTCTGCTCTTTGGTGTTTAAAATATAACAAGACAATGATCAGTTTTCTGCTTGCCGTTTATTCAGCTGTAGGAAACCTTAACTTTAATCTCAGCCAAACCGATTTACTCAGGAACAAATAAAACACTGAAAAAAGCCAAACAATAACATTTTTAAGTCATCTAAGTGACTTAAATATCATGTTTAACCTGAGTAGCGAAAGACCGCTCAGGATCTGAAAACAATGTGCCGGGGAGTTCCCTGTTCTTGCCGGCTCTGGTGAGCCTTGAACCCCAGGAATCTTATGAAGCTTCAAACGATGCATCGACTATTAAATTAGTCATCGACAATTTTGATAGTTAGCGTAATCGTGACTAGTCAACTGATTGTGGCAGCCCTACCTTCAATGTACATATTAAACAAATATGTAGGACTGCTTTCTTCCATTTGAGCAACATCTCTAAAATTAGAAATATCCTGTCTCGGAGTGACGCCCCTTCATTTTTTTTAAAAGCAGGAAATTTGCAGCATCATTCAGCCCAACACAGCCATGCAGAGAACACAACAACATCTAACACAGGACAGGATAAAGTGGATTAAAACAATGGAAGGGTGAAAATAATATCACATGCACTAACATGAGATCAATATCTGCTGGTCTCAGGCCCACTCTGCATGATGCAGTACATAACTGTGAGTTTAATCCACAGGGAAAAACTTGAGACACCTGTAGTCTTTCCAATCTGTCAGGTGATCAAACAGGCTGTTGTTAAGGTGACAGGGTCAGCGGTCATGGTACACATCACTGGCCAGTAGGCTTAGTCTTTACTACCTGTTGTAGGGCCCTTTGCCATGGTTAATGCACCTGTTACCAAGATGTATTTGTGCTAGCTCGCCATCCACCTGTGACCAGGTGTCCTTCCTTAATAATACTTGTTAACAATATCTTTACCTTTATCTGGTGACAGGTGATAAACTCATAAGCAACTAAAACGTAACTAACTAAATAACTAACTAGTTTTTAATTACTAATAACCAGCAGTTGATACCTCAGATTCCTTATCAGTGGTCAGAGCTGAAGAGCTTCTCTGATCAGCTCCAGCAGCTCCATGAGGTCCTGCACAGGTATCACCTGACACTGTTCATAGGGCTGCTCGATTATGGCAAAAATGATAATCACGATTATTTTCACTGAAATTGAGATCACGATTATTTGACGATATTTATTTAACCCTTTAAGACCTACTATAGAACCAAGTCCGCCAGAGCTTATATTATTTTTTTTACATGTTGTAGTGCCATTTGTGGGAGCATTTCAAGTTGCTATACATCAATACAACTGTTATAGCCCATATTTTAATAATATGTATGCATTAAGTCCATAGTAATTACATAAATTGCAAAAAAGTGCAATAAACTACAAAAAAAATTGAAAATCGCTTTTGTTTTGTTTACATATATTTCTACTTGGAGAAATTTAAGAGGTTTATCCCTCAAAACTTTAAGTTGCAAAAAATAGTTTACAACAACAGGAAATTTATTTTGAGTGTCTTCATAGTTTTATTTTGGAGATACAGCAATTTTTATATACTGCAGGAAAAACAAAAAACAATCCTATGATGCAAATTTGCAAAGAAAACAGCATGTGCATCATTTCACTGTGGGAAGTGTTACGAACAGCTGATGGATCGGCAAAGCGTGTTTCTGGAATATTATGTTTTTGTTCCTGCAAGCGCTTTTTATGCAATTTTTGCAAAGCTATATGTGGAACGAAACCGTGACCGAGGACAAGCTGATGGCATAAGATGTAAGTACAACTCCTCTGGTTTCATATGCAAAACAAATTATTGCGCTAGCTTACAAGGTTCAGGTTCTACAGGGATTTAAAAATAGTTACGCAAAACGGAGCGTGCTGCTCTGACCGGCTTTAAAGGGTTAACAATGACTTTAAAAAATAATATAAAATAGTGTGCAACACCACTGAAGTTTTTTTTTTTAAACTCTTTTCAACCAACGGCAGTCACTCTCCTCTCCAAATAACTTCTGCTTAGCTTTCCGAGCTTCCCTCGGGTCCTCTTAATCAGCGGTCTCCAACCTTTTTTGCGCCACGGACCGGTTTATGCCCGACAATATTTTCACGGACGGCCTTTAAGGTGTCGCGGATAAATTAGGGAGGGGCTAATAATCGGCTCAGTCATTTTTAATGATCGTTGAAAGCCCAGATCGTAATCGTGATTAAAATTCGATTAATTGAGCAGCCCTAACTGTTCATGTTAGCGGTTAGCTTGACTTAACCCCATTAGCTGTTCTGGAGGTTGAAGTGCTTGTACTCACTGTAAAACCATCGTCTGTGGTCCCAGTGTCTTGTCCAGACATTATCTCCAGGATTCAATTCAATTCAATTCAATTTTATTTATATAGCGCCAAATCACAACATAAGTCGCCTCAAGGCACTTCAGGATACAAACAAAAAAGCTCATGAACTTTATCAAACAGTTGTTGTGTTGAAGGATGAGCCGCAGTATTCCTCATCGTCACCCTACGAAATCCCCTCATACTTATAAATAACTGTATGAACGAGTAATCAGAGCAGCCCAGGAGGCTATTATTCCACAATTACTCGGTTCACTTTTACTGGTCTGAGGTGTAATAATGATGTTGCTGAGGAGGCGGAGTAAAACAAAGATCAGGAGCACAGTGACTGAACTGAATGGACTCAATGAGAATCATTAACATGTTTAGGGTGCACATGTGTGTCTGAGATAAACTTCAGATCGACTCATGGCAATCACCAAGCAGTGCAGGTTCAGGTGGAGGCAGAGCGGAGCACTGACGGAGTCAAACACACAACAGTTCAGCATGTCTGCAGAGCAGAAAAAAATTACATCTTCACAAGTTCAACACCAAAACCAGACGGACACACGGGTGACCATGATCTAAACTTTAACATGCTCTCAAGCGTCTGAACACGTGTGATGGCAAAACCAAACCACCAAATTGCCACTTCCACAGAGAGCACGGGTCCAACCACACCTGCTCCTACAGAAATATGTAAATACATGGCCCAGCCTCCACCCAACACCCATCCATTTACCCATCCAAAGATTCAAAGATTTAGTACCAGTGCTCTCATCTTAGTATAACAGAGGGTGGTGCGGTCGTTGACATGGATAAGCGGAGAATGGATGGATAGAGCAGCTTGTAAGATATATCCTTCCATGCATCCATTCTAGGCCCTGCACCTCTCCAGCCTCCTCTTGCAGTTCTTCTGAGTCGGACCAAACCAGCCGAGGGACATCATGTCCCCAGCGTGTTCTCGGTCTGCTCCGGGATCCCCTCCCCGGTAGTTTTTAATTATAATTGTCATTTATTCTGATCCGAAATGGGAAATCTTCTTTTACCTGATTACATTTCTTCTTTTTAAACATAAAGTGTGTTCGAGTTTTGTTTCATGAAATGAAATCACACTGGAGGCACTGAAGCTGGATTAAAACACCCAAACTGAAAACTGTTCAAATATACCTGAGGTGCATATCAGGGGGCGCTGTGACGTGTCTGTTACTTGCTTTGCGCCAGCACCCCACTCTCACCCAAAAACTGCCACATCCCCCCCCAAAAAAAGACTAAAGGGATAAATGTAAAATATGTAAATGAGGAAATCTGTGGAAACGTGAGCGATGTCACCAAAACACCAACCAATGAAAAATTTATATAACTGTAAAATGAAATTAAACGTGGTCATAATGTTGTTTCCTGTGAGCCGCTGCTGAATCGCAGCCTGATGGTCTGAGCTTTGCACTGGAGTGGAACCCCCCTCTCTCTCTCTCCCTGGAACTTTACCATCTGCCACAGCTGTCACTCGCCCCAACCGCCTCTCTAATTGACAATGAACCCACAGGCGTGGCGATAATTACAGCCGGCCGCTTGGCAACTTCTCCGGGTTTCAATTCCTTCTTTTCAGGATTCATCAGGCTCCATCTGCTGGGTCCCAAGTCTGGCATCTGCCACCTCCTCCTCCACCCTCCTCCACTCTCATCCACCCTCCCCCTCAGCCTGCTGGGGGTTTTGTGTTGGAGCTTATTAGCGAGCTGGCCTGTAACCCTGAGAGGTGCAGTGGCCCGGAGCAGCAAGCCTCACTGTGCCTCGGAAAAAGAAAAGAATCCTTGTGATTTCCTTGTTGGCTCTCTCCCCCCTCCTTTCATGTTTCTGTCACTTTAAAATTAAATGAGAAGAGCTTTATCAGCACACAAAGAGCTCTCAGAAATGAGAGCCATTTAAAGCTGTTAAAAAAAACATCTGTCACATCATTTTCACCTCTGTACAGAAACATCTGGGCACTTTAAAGTCTTCAAGAGGTCATCTGATCACCTGATTACATTTCAGGAGCCACCTCAGTCCTGATTCACTTGGCGAGGCCTGCTGACCTGGAATGATCGCAGACAGGTTGTGAAGGTGTCGTCCAATCACAGAGCTTCTCCTGCTCCATGTGTTAGCAGGGAGAGGGTCCCGAGGTTGTTGTTGAAAACAACAGGAAACAGTTATCAGAGTACAAATAGCCTCCCCTTCTTCATACCACACTTGGTACATTCCCACAGGAAGTGTCCAGAAAGTTCTGGCCCAGTTTGACAGTTTCTCTGTCCAAATCAGAGGAAGGTCAGGTGTAGCCTGAAGGTCACACGTCCCGTCTCTCTTGTTTGTTTATCGCCCACTTTGCGCCAGAAAGAGGAAACCAGCGGATAAACAACAGCTGCACGTTTAAGCTTGATAAGCTGTTGTTAGAATTTATTTAATATTACTTTCTACACCAGGATCCTTTTCTACGCAGCTGACGGCTGGTAACTGTGCAGAGGCGGATCTAGCAAAGTTTTGCCAGGGAGGCAAAAGGCATTAGTGTGCATCACTGCAACTTCTGCTCAGCATGTGTGTGTGTATATAGGCATGTACATGTTTAGACATCTTTGTGGGGACAGAAAATTGGCATGTCACTATACTTCTCCTCCATTCTGCTGATTTCAGTAGGCCATGTTGTGCACCCCTTTCACTCATGTTGTACCCCCTTAAACTTCATCCGCTTTGTGTTTCAGAACATCTGAAGCTTAGTAGTAATCTGCAGATGTTCCCTCGTGGCCCTCATTTTTTTTTACCGTTTCACTTTTCAATGCAAGAGTCCATCAGAAGGCAGACTGACATAAAGATGGCCTGTCTTCCACCTGAGCGCAGCTCGGACTGCAGAGCGTCCTTTATCCTCGGTTTGTGTGCTGATTGCTGTCACAGAGGCGTCCTTCCTCGGCACTCGCCACTTAATCACAGCAGAATAATGGCACCCTGTACTGCTGCAGGAATGTGTTCAGACAGTTAAATCCATCACCGGCTCATCTGGAGGTATAGACGCCGCCATGACAATGACAGCTTCTGTTTGGAGCCTGTCAGAGCTCATCGTCCCACCTCAATCAGAACAACCGCCACCATCCTCGCTCTGATCACTCACACAGACAAGAAGTGAAGGAAAGCCTGGAGTCCTCCACTCTCCTCCAGATGTTCCTGATGGGTGGCTGATCTAACATTTGACACGCAAGTGAGCCGACACGAGCAGGAGGAAAATGTCACATCCACAGATCCTGAGCTCTGAGAACCATGAACACCTTAAAACGTAAACGATCCCCATCAGTGAGACACATCCAGGCTGTAAAGAACCTGCTCTCACCTGTCCCACAGGCTGCTGGAGCCTGAAAGGTTACCCAGAATGCACTTTGTGCAGTTTCACAGCACTGGTTTCACAGACATGAAGCTGCTAATGAAGGCCTGAGGGTCGTTTTCGTGGTCCTTCGGCTGAGATTGTGTGCATATCATCTTTGATGCTTCTGTGCTCTGGATTGGTGATCTTTAGCGTTCTGGTATCTCCTGGTGTTCATGGCTCTTTATTTCTTTGTAGCTCATCCTTTGTCTTTAGTTCTGTGCTTGTTATGTTGACCCCCATGGCTGTGGGTTTTTGTATTGTATGACGGTTAGCGCTGCAACACATACAGCTTGATCTGTAAGCCTCTGACTTTTAAAGAATTAAACCCGCTTCTTTAGCCTGAACATAAATCATATCTGATCCCCGAGGAACATCTTCTTGTCCAGCAAGATGTTAGAGAACAAACTGTTTGAATTCTGCTCTTTATCAATTTTACAGCACTAGTGATGAGTTCGTTTTCTATAGGGGGGGCACTCACTGCTGCCTCTGATGAACATCAGAGGAACTGCAGGTGTTGGTGGTAGAACCAGTTTGTGCATGTTTCAGTTACAGCCAGAATAAACTCATAGAGATGCTGTCGCTTTATGTTTCGTGTGTTTGGATGTGTTGGAGGAGCTCACAAAAAAATCAGGAAGAGAACACAGGGAAAAAAACAGCTTCCAAAGTAAACAAAGAAGAAAAAACAGCATGCCCCGATTCAGCTGGAACACCTGAACAGGTGTGCTGTTTACTTGACAGCTGCATAATTACTCCTAATGAGGCCTGTGGTAATGTGAGATCTGAAGGCATGTCTGGACATGACACTCACCACAGACAGCTGAGGGGTGGACAGAGTTACAGGAACACTGAGCTGTGGGCAGTGGAAGGTACAAGTTTGATTTCCACCTGATTTTTGGCACATTTATGAAGGTGACACATGTCCTCGTGAGCTTTATGAGCAAATGCCAAAACTGAACCGCAGACGGGATAAAACAGGCGATACATGCAGTTGCAGAGGCACTTCCTGCTGTGTTTTGGGAGAAACGATTCATCCAGGTGACGTTTACAGCCATCCGCAGCCCTCTGGGAATGCTGCTGATGACCACTCATCAACAGTCATTATAATTTGCATTTTAATGACCATGAGACTGAGCATGTGGCCCATTCTTCATCAACAGTGCTGGTTACTGTCATTATGGAAATGTTTCTAAGGGTCAGCTGACACTCAAAGCTGCGTTTCACACTGAGAACACAACATCCAGACAAAGGATCAACTTCCTGGGATTTCCACAGAGAATTTTGCTGATGAGTTTCCATCTCGATCGCTGGTTTCAGTGAACAGTGAACAACTGGGATCCTGTATGAGTCAGAGAGGTTAATCCAGGATGTCCTCAGCATCATGTCAAAAATATATTTCATGATAAAATGTATCTATTTTAAGTAACAAAGGTTGGTTAAAAGAATGTATGTGGATTTTCACAAACTTGAGGTTGTTGTACCAATCTTAGAAATATGGTATCTAACCAAGAGCCTTGGCCTCCAGTAACACTGTGAGGAACCTTGAGGTCAGTTTTGATCAGGATATGTCCTTCAATGCACATATAAAATAAATATGTAGGACTGCTTTCTTAATGAAAACCAGCTTCCAATTTTGATTTAGGAGACAGACACTATCTCTACTTTTAAGATTAGGCTTCAAACTTTCCTTTTTGACAAATCTTATAGTTAGGGCTGGATCAGGTGACCCTGAATCCTCCCTTAGTTATGCTGCAACAGATATAGGCTGCTGGGGGATTCCCATGATGCACTGGGTGTTTCTTCTTCACTCACTATGTGTTTATACGCCTCTCTGCATTTAATCATTACTTATTATTAATCTCTGGCTCTCTTCCACAGCATGTCTATGCCCCTCACCCCCTCACCTCTGCCGGAGGTTTCTTCCTGTTAAAAGTGAGCTTTTCTTTCCCACTGTCGCCAAAGCACTTGTTCACAGGGGGCTGTCTGACTACAGCAGGGGTCTCAAACTTAAATGAGATGTGGGCCACTGCTGGCACTGTCCTCTCATTGTAGGGCCACTTTAGTGTTCAAGTAGTACAAAACAAACAAACAAGAAAACAACCACAAATATTTCTGAAAATGTAGTGTTTTGTTTGTTTGTTTTTAAATTTCAAATACTTTATAACAAGACATTTTTTTCTCACTCTTAACTAATTGGAGCATTTCATTGAACACTCTTGAAGTCCAGATCAATAAATCTGGAGTCAAAACTCAAAACTAAAACATGAAACACTAAATGATTAACAAAATGATCTGTAAGTCTCCACCTCCTCCATCTCCTCCACCACCTCCCAGCATCTCACTGGGAGTTCTGGGTTGGAGGTGGGTGGTCTGATGGATGTCATTCCTCCATCAGGAGAGTTTAGAGCAGCCCGGTTTCCATGACTACCAATTACATGTTGAGATTGGAGGGTGGGGGTGTAACCTTGGATTTATGTTGCCATGGAAACAGGGCCCATGGTGCATGATGGCTGGAGTGTCAATGTACATATATTTGTACATTTGTACATGTACAGGTTGTTGTGTGTGTGCATATGTGTGAATATTGATCAGTCAGTGTTGCATCCAAGCTGATCAATTCGTGTGATCAGTACAGACATGAAACATGCTCACACCTGAAGTGTGCCGCTAAAGCTGCTGTGGACCAGGTGGAATCAAATGTGTATTTCTGGTCATTCTCCAAAGCATCTGCTGTACAGGCTCATGTATTTAAACCTATTTCTTGCATGGGTGGATTATCAGTGCTACCAGAACATTTGAAGGTTGCTCTATTCCATGTTGCTACCCTCTTTGAGGTCCAGACCGCCAAACAGGAAATGGGAAATTCCAAACTTCTATATATTAGGGGGGAAGTGGGATCTTACCAAGTAGTTAGAAACAGAGGGGAGTTTTTCAGTCTTTAGTCTAAATCAGGGGTGTCGAACTCCAGGCCTCAGGGGCCTGCAGGTTTTAGATATCACCCTGAGGGTGGAGCTGCTAATCCGAAGGTTAATAGGTTAAGGTTAATAGTGCAGTGCATGATGATGGGATAATAATAATAATTATTATTATTATAACCACCAGTTTAACCACTACAACCAGTTTATCTCATTATATCATTCATTATTGTTTGATTCATGGTGACTAGAAAGATTTTAAAAGCAGAACCTGCAACATTAGAAAAAACAGAAATTCATCATTGTAAGTATGTGTTTTTAAAACACGATTAAACTTGCAGATATTCTTGTTAAACCCTGAGGGCAGTAAACGTCAGGAACAGCAGCAGGAATAAGGAGCATCATATTGAATCTATAAAACAGGACCAGGTTAGTGATGAAGTGTCACTGAAAGTCTGTGTCTGTCTTTGGGACTTTGTATAAGTGCGTTTGATCTTTAATATGTCACGTGGCTTTTATTTGGCATATTTTCTGTCTTGTCTTTATGCTCACAGTCCTCTGTACGTTTGGATTTCTTGATTAATTTAATATGCCATTAACATTCAGGACTGCAGAGGAAAACAAGCCTGTGCGGTTAAACCTGGCTCATGTTCAAGGAACACAAACGTGAATGACAATTGTGGATGTTTTCTCAGCAACTCATCGTCTTTGTTTTTTATCCACATGAATAAAAGAAACACGTAGAATCCTTTCTTGCTCCCATCCTGTGTACATATACATCTTTACTGCAGCTAAAAGCCCTCTCATATAACTCAATTCAACTTTATTTATATAGCACTAAATCACAACAACAGTCACCTCAAGGTGTTATACACTGTAAGGTAAAGGCCCTGCAGTAATACAGAGAACCCCAACAATCAGACAACCCCAGATGAGCAAGCACTTTGGAGACAGTGGGAAGGAAAACTTCTTTTTACCAGGAAGAAACCTGCAGCGGAACCAGGCTCAAGGAGGGGTGGCCATCTGAGAGACCAGGGGTTAGGGAGATTACTTGGTGTTATGCCCATCACAGCATGTGACCAGCAGAGCACCAGCTCCTCATTTTAAGACACCAGCAGTGGAGAATATTAGAGCTGCGACTGAAAGCATTATCACCCACCATTAACACTGATCAGATCACTGATCATCTTTCTTTTCAAAATGATTAAGATTAAAAATGATTTCATCTGTCTGTTAGATTAGCAGCGCATAATCTCACTGATTACTTTATTTTGTGGTGAGGGGTCATGTGACAGCAGGTCATCAATCATAACAGGCCTGATAGCTCTGAAGCAAAAAGCAGCATCGTCCCTGAAAAAACACAATTAGATCAGATAAAGTTTAAATCGCAGCCTCAGACTCAAAAAGCGTCAACAGCTCGTAGGGTTTCATCCAACAACTCGAAACTTCCTGTTAGACTGACCGATCACACCAGAACCAGAACCGCCTTCAGCAGCTGCACACAGCCTTCAGATGAGGAAACATGGAGCTGCAAGACAAGACCTCCCAGCATACACTGGGCCTGCTGGACAACAGGACCAGCAGACTGAGAGTCGGTCCATCAAAGCACGTTTGTTTCCTCCTGCAGCTGCTCCAGGCTCAGGCAGGTGTTCATTCATTGTGAACACCTGCTCGGATCCATCATTCAAATAAAGATACTGAGCTCAGAGTCACCTGACAGGTCCTCACCTGTCAGGTGACTCTGTCTGTACTGATCACATGAATTGATCAGCTTGGATGCAACACTGACTGATCAATATTCACACATGTGCACACACGCAAACACCTGTACATGTACAAATGTACAAATACATGTACATTGACACTCCAGCCATCATGCACCATGGACCCTGTTTCCATGGCAACATAAATCCAAGGTTACACCCCCACCTGCTGACAGGTTAGAACAGGGCTGCTCAACCTGTAACTCCGGCTGCGATTCCATCCATCCATGTTTAGGGTTATGTTGACATCCACAGGTTTCCAGTTTTAAACCTCAGTTTTATTTTCACAGATCCCACCAATCCACATGATGATGATGATGATGATGATGATGATGATGATGATGATCACCACCATTATCATCATCACCACAGAGAGCTCAGTCCTGATGCATGACCTCACTGCGGGTTGTTGCCTTTGTTTCTCTGTGGTTTAAGAAATCATTGTTGCTGTTGGGTTTCGTGCTGCAGACGATACTGACCATTTAAAATTGGAGTTATTAAAGTCATTGCTAATTCAGTTTTATCAAATAAAAGCAGAATTTACTCCACACCAGAGAAATATATGTAAATTTAACAAAGTCTTTGAGTCTGTTTGGTTCAACATTTTCTGTTTCTGCAGCCTCGGTGTGAGGCGTGAACACTCAGGTAGCAAGACCAGACGCAGGAGGATGGTTTATTAAATGTTTCAGATCAAACTGGACAAACTGAACCTAGCTGATTTCAGGCCCCCAAAGATATGGACATAGCTGGGCTGGCCAGCGGCCCACCGGGCATTTGCCCGGTGGGCCGCTGGCGATTTTTTGTTTTTATGGGCCGATGGATTTTTTTTTTTTTTTTAGGAAGGGTATATATAATGAAAGGTGTTGGATTGGCCAATTGGTCATGATCGACTCTGGGCTGGACCAATTACAGCCGAGGAGGCCGGATGCACCCTCCCCCTTGTTTAGCAATCACGTGATTTTTGCGCATTGCATGCCGGGAACTCGTGGCAAAACAATCCAAACACCGCAGCAAATGCAAGCATTTGCAGCACCGCAAAACGTTCATTCTCCGGTTCCAATACCTTCTTGTTTTTTTCTTTGCCGCACAAAAAAGGAATGTACAAAACAAAAGGAGAACAATGCCGGTCCGTACAAAGACAGACTCGACAAAAAGACAAAGAAAAGATACGAGGAAAAAATAAAAGGAGTGAAAGGGTCAGACCCTTAGGAGCACACAGAGTGGACAAAAGACGTTAGCGTGCTGCCCAACTTTCATCACGCTCAGATTTATAATTATACGGTTCTTGGAGTGAGTGCATACACTCATGAAGTTTAGTAACTTCAGGTCACTGCAACAAGCCCAGGTACAGTTTACCGACGGATGGGACAGGACCTTGAAATGCACCGTGTAGAACGAAAGACCATCGTACGAACAAAGGTAAGTTTACCAGTCTCACAAATCATCGTCATAAATACACATTCGTTAATCAAAGGAGCTTGTAAATAAAGGCGTCTGGACTTCTTTAAGTTACTTGAAGACGTTTCACCTCTCATCCGAGAAGCTTCTTCAGTTCTAAGGTCAAATGGCGGAGAGTCCCAGATATAAACCTAGGTGGAGTAACCCCCCACAGAGGGACAAAAGGACCCCCTGATGATCCTCTAATCGCCTGAGCCAAGGTGTGAAACTGGGTGTGGGTCCCAATCAGCCAGAGTTTCGGGTGTGTTCATTGTGAAACCTGGCCCCACCTTATCATGCGAATTCCTGAGGTCAGATGGCCCAGGATGTGAGTGGGCGTTAAGGCGTCTGGGAAGGGATCTCAAAACTGGATTATAGATGGCAGAGAGTTGGTGTCGTAAACCACCGCCTCTGTTCAAAGATGGTCGCTCACAGTGGACATAGATGGCTTCTTTCACTCCTCTTTCAAACCATCTGTCCTCTCTGTCCAAAATGTGAACATTGGCATCCTCGAAAGAGTGTCCTTTATCCTTAAGAAAGATGCAGATGGACAGCTGAGTCTTGTCCTGTGGAGGTGGCTCTTCTGTGTTGTGCCATGCGCTTGTGAAGTGGCTGTTTGGTCTCTCCAATGTAGAGGTCTGAGCATTCCTCGCTGCACTGTACAGCATACACCACATTGTTAAGTCTGTGTTTTGGCGTTTTGTCTTTCGGGTGAACCAGTTTTTGTCTGAGCGTGTTGCTGGGTCATGCTTGGAGAAAACTCTCCTGAGTTTTTCTGATACACCGGCTACATAGGGGATGACAATGTTGTTGCGTCTGTCTTTCTTATCCTCCCTCGCTGGTGTCTGGACTTCTTTTCTGTGCCTCTTTGCTGACTTTAAGAACGCCCATTTAGGATAGCCGCACGTTTTGAGTGCTTCCTTTACATGTGTGTGTTCCTTCTTTTTTCCTTCAGGCTTAGAGGGAACATGTTCTGCCCGGTGGTGTAGGGTCCTAATTACTCCAAGTTTGTGTTCCAGAGGGTGATGGGAGTCAAAGAGGAGGTACTGGTCCGTGTGTGTGGGCTTCCGGTAAACTTCGATGTTGAGGTTGCCGTTCTCTTCAATGTGCACAGCGCAGTCCAGGAAAGGCAAACAGTTGTCCTTTGTGTCTTCCCTGGTGAACTTGATGTTTTTATCCACCACGTTAATGTGCGCAGTGAAGGATTCCACTTCTTATGTCTTGATTTTGACCCAGGTGTCGTCCACATATCTGTACCAGTGGCTGGGTACTCTTCCTTTGAACTTTCCACTTTCCTTTCCACTTCCTCCATGTAAAGGTTGGCTACAATAGGTGACACGGGGGAGCCCATGGCACAGCCATGTTTTTGTCTGTAAAAGCCTTCGTTGTACTTGAAATATGTAGTGGTGAGGCAGAGGTCTAACAGTGTGCAGATCTGATCGGGTGTGAAGTTGGTCCTGTCCTCCAAGGAGCTGTCTTCTTGTAGTTGTTTTCTGACAGTCTCCACGGCCTCCGTGGTGGGTATGCAAGTTAAGAGAGAGACTACATCAAAGGACACCATGGTTTCATCTGGATCCAGGGTAAGTTTCTGGACCTTGTCGGTGAAGTCGGTGGAGTTCTTGATGTGGTGTGGGGTGTTCCCCACAAGAGGAGCAAGGATGGTAGCAATTTTTGCCATTTCTCCACAACAGTTGCCCATAGTGGACCTCATCACAGCCACAGAATCTGTCATACGGATTAATAAATTATCACAGACAGAAGCAGAGCAAATCAGGATGAAAGTCTCAGCCACGCTCCCTCCATCCAACCTCACAATACAGGAAAAGAAGGCCGTCGCTTCCCTGAGCAAAGACCACAACATCACTGTTTTACCAGCTGATAAGGGAAGATGCACCGTGGTCCTAAACACTACAGATTACCATACAAAGATCACTACTCTCCTCAGTGACAACAATACCTACGAAGCCTTAAAGCGAGACCCCACAAGCAGCTACAAAAAGAAAGTTATAGCTTGCCTTCAAGACTTTGAAAAGGACAAAATTATTGACCGCCTTACATATCACCGCCTTTACCCAGGGGATGCGATACCCTGCATTTACGGACTTCCTAAAATCCACAAGGAAGCTGTCCCACTCAGACCCATAGTCAGTAGCATAAACTCAGCCACTTATAACATTGCTTAACACCTAAAACACTGTCCAGACGCCTTTCTTTGCAAGCTCCTTTGACTACGATGACCTGGATGACTGAAAACCTTCACAGACATACACATTTGTTAACCGTTTATTAATATAACCTTTGAGCTCAACGGTAATTAGGGGGGCGATCGTGGCTCAAGAGTTGGGAGGTCGCCTTGTAATCGGAAGGTTGCCGGTTCGAGCCCCGGCTTGGACAGTCTCGGTCGTTGTGTCCTTGGGCAAGACACTTCACCCGTTGCCTACTGGTGGTGGTCAGAGGGCCCGGTGGCGCCAGTGTCTGGCAGCCTCGCCTCTGTCAGTGCGCCCCAGGGTGGCTGTGGCTACAATGTAGCTTGCCATCACCAGTGTGTGAATGGGTGGATGACTGGATATGTAAAGCGCTTTGGGGTCCTTAGGGACTAGTAAAGCGCTATATAAATACAGGCCATTTACCATTTAATTAATTAGTAGTGGAAATAATTTCTGGTAGCATTACAGAAATGTAGCAGTGACAATAATATTGTATGTTGTAATCGCAATGGACAATTAGTGATACAAAACAACTGTTTTATCCTGTGAATAAAAGTATATGTTTTTGTCAATGTACCATAATAACAGAAGCAAAACGCAATATTGTGTCAGGACAATTCACTATTTATGCACAATAAATAAAGGAGCATAGCGCGACAATTTCTGTTCAGCGCCAGACTTGCTTGTAACCTATATCACCAATTATGTTAAGAAAAATGACGTATTAACTACTACAAAACTCTGACCTTTGTGGGAATGCTTGGAGCAGACTAACATGTGAGCTGGAGTGTTCTGAGACGTTATATTTGGTATATCCAGGCCATCCGTCGCCTCTTTGTTACTTCGGAAACATGGCTCGAACAATTTCTCTTCAACGACGTAATCCGATAACAACCGATCCCTTTACCCGTCGGCTTCCCGTGGCTGTCATGCGACCGGCTATTGCAGTTAATAATACAACAGCTTCTTGCCATCTTTTGGGTTTCTTTTAAGCGCTGTGTAACTGAGTTCAATTGAAAGCCTGCGTGCGCTAGTACCTCTTGCCACAAGTTCCCAGAATCCTTTGCGGTTTTACCCCTGAATGACATCACATTTTCAATCTTTATCCTGGTGGGCCGGTCTCTAGTCAAAATGCCCGGGCCGATTTTTTGTCCCAGTCCAGCCTTGGATATGGAGGTCCCCCTCTGGCTTCTGCTCCGTGGCTGCTGGGTGACCCCTTGTCTGGGGCTCTCCTCAGCTCTTCCCAGGAGGGTGGCACGGATGCCCCTCCGATGGTCCTCCTTGGGCTCTCAGACTCTGGGGCCTCTGGATGTCTGGGGCCTGGATCACCTGCTTCATGCCCTGGGGGACGGGGCTAGGTCAGTGCTGACAGGAGCCTGAAGGTGCACCCTGGGGGTGTAAAACTTGAACGTCCATGCAGATTTCTGCTGCACCGATGAACTGCTGACCAAAGATGATCTAAAACACAGGACCCGACCCCTGTGACCTCTCAAAGTGTTCACAGTATGAAGGTTAAACAAATATGCTGAAGTAATTGAATTAAACTAAAAGACATGAAATAAAAGTCAAAATCGTGACTCATTTCTAACAATTATAACAGTTGTCTTCAAAACCTTAAAAAGGTTAAAAACTTTAAAGTTCAGATCTTTTCAGTAGAAACTCTGAGCTGCAGACACATACAAACACACAGACAAACACACAGAAACACTCACACACACACGTGGACCGTGTGCTGGTGCAGGATCGGCAGCTACCAGCTGGATTCGGGAATCATTAAATCAGACAGCGCACTAACTGTTTTATCCAGAAGTTCACTTTATAAACATCCACAATCTACCTGTCAACTGTTACAGCAGCTGGCAGGTAGAAGCCCTGACTGTACCTGCATTTCAACAAACACCAGGTTAATTATTTCATTCGGAGGGATAAAAGGTCCTAACGGCTCTCTAAAAGCTTTAATTTACATTTTAAAGGGCCTGAATCCCCCAGCAGCAGCCGAGCTGTGCTTACAAAAGCTTCATATGCACTGCTCCTGGTTTCTTGTCACGTTGTGTGTAAATTCTTTTTTTTTTTTTTTTTTCTGGTTTAGGAACTTTATCCACAGAAGGAGGTTTTTTTATGTGATTTTTTTTTTATTGAAATGTGACCTTAAACACATGTTCCCAAGGACTCGGACCTGTGTCAGCTGATGTCTGGATGTTTATTTGCTGTACAAGTGGGAATCTCTGCAGGGCGGCCAGGGGGGCGTTGTCTACCTGACTGTCCTCACACGCTGCTTACAGATGGAAATTTCCTGTAGGGCAGTTAGAAAGGCTTGGTGCTGGGCGAGGGGGGGCTGAGGGCACTGGGTGAGGACGGTTGTTCAGCTGAGGGGGAGCAGTTTTGGTTTCAGACTTCTTTTACCTGAGAGCATTAAAGCAGTGCAGCAACAACAGTGACCTGTGACCCCCTGAGAGGCAGTGTCTCTGTGGGGCTCCTGTGTGTGTTTGTTTGTGGTCGTGCACAGGAAGTCCTTCATAACTGTAACGTAAGCAAACACGGTTTGCTCAGTTTCTGATGCTGACTGTCTCTCCTGATGAGCTCAATGTTCTCCTGGGGTCCAACTGTGGTTCTGGAAGAAGCCAAACCAGCTCCACATCAGGAACTGAGATTATCTAAGCAGAATAACTGGAACTCCTTGAAGACTCCAGGAACCTCCCAGCCTTCCTAAAGGATTCCTGGGATGTCCTTAAGGACTCTTCAAGGAGCCTTAGAGGGCTTGTTACCTGAGCGCTGAGCTTTTCACTCATTTAATATCAGAAACACATGAGATCCAGCTGTGATTGTTATTAAACAGTGAAATAAACCAGGCTTTATTCAATATGTAAGTGACCACCAGTTTGTTCACACTGAACCATCTCTCTCACACACACACACACACACACACACACACACACACACACACACACACACACACACACACACAATGGGAATATTTCTCTTTTGTCGATAGAGAGCCGCAACCATTGATTACTTTCACTGATTGATCTATTGAGAATGATTTGGAGTAACGGCCTGAGGCGGGTGAGCTAACACGCGGGGGAGGAGCTCTACACTGTGACTCGCTGAGGGCGAAGCGGAGGCGGGAAGGTGTTCTTGCAAAACAACGCTGATTGGTTGAGGGCGGGAACGACTTCTACTTCGGTTAAAAAGACGCCGGTTTGAGAGCTCGCGCACGAAATGCATTAAGCGTGACTGAGGGGCGCGAGTACAGACAAACTGAGAAACTGAAGGAAACCGCGGGAACATCAGCGGGATCAGCCGGTCCGGCCCGGTGGCTTTCAGGGATTATTTCAGACGATGGGTCTGCACAAGGAGCCCACTGAGGCGAGGCTCACCGCCGGCTACCGTGAAGCAGCTGCCCCGGAGCGGAGCCGGACGGTGGGGGCCTGTGCCGGCAGCCCCTCGCCGCAGAAACCGGAGCGGCGTAAGACTGCCTCGGGCCACATCAAACGGCCCATGAATGCCTTCATGGTGTGGTCTAAAATCGAGCGGAGGAAGATCATGGAGCAGTCTCCGGACATGCACAACGCCGAGATCTCCAAGTGGCTCGGGAAGCGTTGGAAAATGTTAACCGACAACGAGAAGGTTCCGTTCATCCGGGAAGCGGAGCGCCTCCGGCTGCAGCATATGGCCGACTACCCTAACTACAAGTACCGGCCCAAGAAGAAGCCCCGGACCGAGGGGAGGTCGGCCGGTCAGTACCAGGAGAGAAACGACACACCGTCTCACAAGACCCCTGCTGCGGCGAAGAAGTTCCCCCGAGCCGGCAAGACGGTGGGCGGGGCCGTCAAAGCGGGCAGTCTCCCCCCGCAAGACCAGCAGACGGACTCCCGCCACCAGCGGAAACCACAGGACCGAGATAACCCACACCAGCAACTAGACCCCCGGTGCCAGCAACTAAACTCCCGGTACCAGCTGAAACACCAGCAGCCGGACCCCGAGTACCAGCTACTGAACCCCCGCTATCAGCTCAGCGCCCGGCAGACGGATCACCGGTTACGGTACGTGCCGAGCGCTATTACACTCAGCAAACGTGACTATACGGACAGCGAGGAGGAGGACAATGACGACTCATCCTCATCATCCTCAGAGGAGGAGGAGGAAGAAGAGCTGCCCTGCTACAGTATCACCAAGCTGCCCCCCCGGGATTCCGCTGTGGGACCCAGCACGCTCCCGTCCTCTGGCCGTCTCTACTTCAGCTTCACACGGCATAGCACGCCGGTCCACCCCGCCTCCCTCTCCCCAGCTTCCCCCTCCCGCTCCGTCTGCACCTCCGCCTCCTCCTGCTGCGGGGAAGACCTGGATGACCTCCCCGTGGAGCCGCTGGATTTCACCTCCAACTTCCTGGGCGGCCTGCAGTCCTGCTCTGACCCGTGGAACTCGTCGTCTAGCTCGGCCTCGGGGAGCTTGAGCCTGTCGCTTGTGGATAAGGACCTGGACGCCTGTGGATGCACGGAGGGGGGCAGCCTCGGGTCCCACTTCGAGTTCCCGGACTACTGCACGCCGGAGCTGAGCGAGATGATTGCCGCTGACTGGCTGAAGGCCGACTTCACGGACCTGGTGTTTACCTGCTAGTCTGACCCTTCACCCCCGTTCGAGCTCCGGTCAGGGAGCGGGGTGTCGCGGCTGCTGCTGCACGGGCTCCAAGCGCTGTGGCTGGCTGCGTTCTGGCGTGGACTTGGTGCTCGTGAGCAGATGAACCGATAGGCTTTTATGGACTCGTTTCTGCCGCTCGGGTCGGACCCGGACGACACCGACTGACATTTTTTTTTTTTTTTCCCGTTCAGGTGTGGATATTTGTGATATTACCGAACCGAGCATACCTCATCTTTTTAAGGAAACTAGATTAAATATTTTCAAGCCTATTTTTGTACAGTCAAAGGGAATGTCAGACTCTTCCACTGGTCTCCTATGTGAGGGTTCAAACCCGTGTGGCCTGCCTTGCTTTACTCCCTTGTTTTACTGGTTACACACATTCAGGCCTGTCTGTACCTACTGGTGTGTAAAAAGGTTTGAGGGAAACAAGAAGTTTGTTGCTTTTTCATGCTGTTGTTTGCTCATTATTTTTGGTGCAATATGAAGGAAAAAAGGGAAATCCAAAAACCAGTGATTCTGTGCGTTATGATGGAGTGTGTATGTGAAGCTGAATAAATCAGCTGCAAACTGATCAGCGCCTCTGTCTCATTATTGATCCTCCTGGGATCTGATTGGCTCCTTTAAGAGCCCTGCTGCTTTATTAAACCTTCCATCAGTTTGTAATGTTCATGTTTTTGACTGTTGGTTAGGTCAAACTCCGTTTTCAGTCCACGTCGGGCAGATTTGTGCAAAATGAGCTGCTGCTGTGGACAGACGCGAAGTCATCGATGGTTACAGCCTCGTACGGTGAACACAATTTGTGTCACAGACACAATGAGAGGCCATAGCAACATTTGGACTTTTTTTCTCTAAATGATCAGTAACTTAATTTTTAATTCATGCTGTGATCATTTAGAATTTCTTGAGATTTAAATTTTTAATCACACGATAGAGAGAGAGAGAGAGATATCTATATATAGATTCTTCCATATGTTTCAGCTGGACAGCATAATTGCACCTGAGACATCTGAAGCCTGTCTGTGTAAGTGAAACTTTATTTTTTTCACGTCTGGTGTTTCTGAGGCTGTTTGCAGGCATGCATCACATTAAATGAGATTAAGCTTCCACACTTTGATGACCCCAGTGATGTCTGACCTCTTCTGGCGTTTCCAGAGTGTGAACTAGTCCTCCCAGTTTATCAGAGCAAGGCAGAGCAGGGCATGATGTTTTCAGTGGTCACATGACTCATGTTAACAATCAGTGGACTTCAAAACTGATCATGAAAGAGTCAAGAAGTTAAGATTTTTAAGGAGTCAGAAAAGAGAAAGTGACATCATCGGAGGCACTGTGAGGGTTTTTCCTCACGCAGCTTTAAAAACAGGACCTTCTCTGACCTACAGTATTCCCAGGACCCTTAAACAGTCCCAAAGATGTTATACAAACATGGCCGCTACAGCACAACTCACTGGCCTGTGGACAGTCTTATCATTTTTTTTTTAATTTTTAAAAAAATTTTTAAAAAATAAAAAGGACAGTCTGTTATCAGCCAACTCTTGATTATTGTACTACAGCCAGAGACTGTTTGGTACCATCAGATGCAAAACTGGAGTACTGTCTTCTTGGACCATCTGTTAGTACAATGACCTCACAGCAATCATATTATTGGTCACATGATGTCATTAAAATGTTCAAAAAGGCTCCAACAGCACAAACATGGGCCAGAGGTCTAGTCCAGGTGAAATTAGCAGACAGCTAGCAGCTACAGCCACCTGTATCACCATTCACTTGTCCGTCACAGAGACCACACCCCTAATAACGGAATTTTTAAATTAGCTATAGATACCAAAAGAGTTTTTGTATCAGGTGGAAACATATTTATTTCTACTGACTGACTCACTGCTACCTCTGCTAGACGCTAGAGGAACTGCAGCTTTTGTTCTTTTTCCAACTCCTATTGATGTTTGGTCTGAACTTCTAAAAAGCTCTGTCTCAAAATGATGACCTTACATGGACCTTTATCTAACCTCTATTTAAGCAGGAAGTCCCAATGATCTATATTCAAACCTGTTTTAGAGGACTGGCCTGACCTAAGCAGCAACATGTTCATGCTTTTATTACGCACTGTGAAAATGTGTTATCAGTAAATATACAGAGGAGGGATGAAGATGGAGTTTGCTTAGATGGCAAATGGAGAGCTCAATACCTGCTAACCAGGTGTGTGTGTGTCTTGTCACACATTATGGTAATGCCTCTGGACAGTTATTTTAGCTAGTACCACCCTATAACTTTAAAGCCAACGCTCGAAAGATCATAAAAACTGCACGCACTGGTCGGTTTGGCCCAGTTTTAAGGTTCTCTGCAGATTACTCTTCCACTCACATCCACAAACACTCAAATGTTAACAGCTTGGTACTTTATTTGTTATATTGTAGAAATTAATAAAGAAAACACTTTTGAGTTTCATACAAACCAAGCCATCGTTTTCTTTTTTTCTCCACATTTTCTCCACTGGTCAGCAGTGTTGATCCTGAACCAACATAATGATGATAATGGTGACGACACAAGTGTATCAGATACATTATTGTGTTATGTGCAGTAATGTCTAAGGTCAAGAGTACCACAGATTTCAGACACCTTACTGGTGTCTTTTCTGAGAAGGTTGGTTTTGATTGGCTGTTGTTTGCAGAGCATAGTTTGTCTTTGTTCAGTTGTTTGCTGGTTGTTAACTCTGACATCAAGGCCTGATAAACAGTCAATCAGAGAGCAGTATACTTTCCTTCACCTCTAGGTTGTTAGAGAAGATCCTCCTTGGTTTTCACCTGTGTATACATCACAGAGGTCGGGAAACGTCTGGGATTTGGAGTGAGCTGACTTCAGCGCATGTCGCTGCTCATGGTCAAATCAGAGGAAACAGTCAGACTGCTCACCTCTCTATCCCCACTACTCTCTGATCAGATGTTTGGCAGCAGATTAAAGGCAGCCGGATCCCCACCGGCCTGATAAATCTGAAGGTTCTGCTCTGGATAATTGAGGCCAACACAGCGGCATTCTGGGTAATGAGAGGACGAGGTCATTGGGGAAGTAAAAATATATTTAAAAATGTGCTTTTAGCAGCAGAAAGAAGCAAAAGTCCGAGAGGCTGAGCAGTGAATCATATCAATAATAGATCAGTGAAGCAGGTCGGCACCAGAAACACTGTCTCTTCCCAACAAACATGTGAGTAATTAACCACAAAATAAATATTGTATAAGGAGCTTGAAAGAAAACCAACTAGACTTCTTTAGGTTTCTTGAAGACGTGTCGCCTCTCCTGCAAAAATCAGAGCTTTGTGAAATCAAAGGTAAAGCTCGTCTTCCTTGGGCCGACTCCACCTCCTCAAAAAGTTTAATGAAATTCAGCCTGGAGGTTTTTTTTATCACTGACGTCTGAAGCAAGAACAGCAGAGACAAACGAAAAGTAACCAGTAAAACATGAAGAGAAACAAACACATAGGAGCCGACGCCGGTACCATCACAGACCACAGTGACTGCAGCGCCCCTGTCAGGCTGGCAGGTGTGGCCTTGTGTCTGGTGAGTTGTGGAGGCGAACATCTGGGATCTGATCTCAGCTCTGATTGGCTTCCTCTGCTGTGTTTGCATATTTTCACCGGAGCGTGAAATCGCACTCTTATCAACCACTCGCTTTTATCTGAAACATCAGAGCAGCAGCCGCGATGCATTCACTGACACCCCACAGGGACTGCCATCAAGTTCATCTGCATAGCAATGCATTCACTGACGTGCATTTTTGAGCTTCATGTTTTAAAAGCATCTGGACTTCTTTAAGTTGCTTGAAGACATTTCACCTCTCATCCGAGAAGCTTTTTCAAATAAGAGGTGAAACGTCTTCAAGCAACTTAAAGAAGTCCAGACACTTTTCTTTCCTCCATCACTGACTACAATGACCTGGATGACTGAGAACCTTCACAGACAAAGTCACCCAGACTTCTTCCTACATTTCCCATCATGCTTTTAACCTTCTTTGAAGCTGATTGAGGACATCTAAGCGTCAACTGACTGATCAGCTGTGTTTACATTTGTGATGTTTGATAAATTAACAACAATAACTCAAAAAATAAAAGAATACAAAATAAAACTTAATTAAATAAAACAAATATCTTCAAACAGCTCATCTGTGGCACCTGCTGGACAACAACTCCCATCTTCCACTCTGCTCCTGCAGTTTCAGAAAAGAGCAGCTGAAGAAGAAACTTCACAAGTCAAAAAAATTGTAAATGAAGAAAAAATACATTATTGAACAAAGTCAGCATTTAGAAATAAAAAGTGAAATTTATGTATATATATATATATATATATATATATATATATATATATATATATATATATATATATATATCTCCAATCCAATTAAATCCAAATATAAATCTGAATTTAAGAAGTCCAAAGAAGTCAAATTAAATATGTGAAGAAAATAAAGTCTTTAAAGTCCAACTTTTTAAAATTATCCTAATGGTTTAGATTTGTTTGCCACAAATGTTTGTTTGCTTATTTGTTTGTGAAGTGGAGACATCAACAGATTTATTTCCTCACAGCAAGTAATTGATGAACATCAGCAGGCTCATTTGGTTCAGTTCATTCCTACATTTCACATCATACCCTCACTTTTACCTGGTTGGCTCAAATTAGAGTCAATGAAGGGGAGAGTTGTGTCATTCCAGTCACTCCTGTGGACCATTTTTTGCAATAATGGCAGATCATGGAGCGTCGCCATAGTTACAATAGTTAGCAGTCTATGCTAGTCATGCCCCAGAGATGTATCAGTACAGACTCCAGGGCCGTGCAGAGATGTTTGAAAGGGCGGGTGCTCAAATCTCCTTCACATCCCCCCTCCCCTGCATGTGTCTGACAGACTCTGAGGCATTTATAAAAGGTCAAAACAGGTCTGTGTCACAATCCAATGGGCCGCTCAGCACTGTGGGAATTATGTGATGGCAGCAAATTCTGCCCCCTGCTGACACGTCTCTGATTTAACATTTAATCAGCTTCAGACTGTCTGATGAACTGCAGTTTTAAATAAAGCACTGTTAAAAACTTTAATTATCCTTCAGCTCCACAGACAAAGGACGAACAGCCTTCATCATCATCACATCTTCACCATCAACATGTTTACCATGTTTCATTGTTGCTGTTTCCTGCTATAGTCCAGGCGGATCAGAGTCATGTGATTGCAGGAGAGGCAGATGTTTGGCATCTTATCACCCATGGTAACAGCATTCCGATCCAGCTGGAACATCCAAACCAGGACACACACACACACACACACACTTGTTTTTATATCTTTGTGGGGACATCTAATTGAGATAATACTTCCCCTATGCACTAACCCTAACAGTCAACATGAATGCCCAATTCTAACCCTGAGCTTAAACCTAACCTTAACCTAACTGTAACCCTGACACTAAAACCATATTTTGAGTCTCAGACATGTCTTCAAACTCGTGGGGACAGACATTTTGTCCATTAACGGCTGAAACTTTTAAAATATTGAAATGTAAATAGTTTATGAAAATATTTTTAAACATTAATTCTAATAAAAATATTTTTCCACTCAAATGAAAAAAGTATAGGGTCTGTAAAATGAAAATAAGAAACCTAGCATAAGTTTTTGGATTTTTCCCTTTAAACTAAGGAAGGCCAAAAGTTAAAAAATCCAAATGAAATACTGAAATAAAAAAATAAACACACAAAAATAAAAAATGTCTTTTAGAAACTGTAAATATTTGTTTTTGCTTCTTTATGTCCAATTTCCTGTAAAAGTTCCTAAAAAGTGTTCAGAACAAAATAAAATATTTATTTATTTAAAATGCTCACTACTGTGTTCATTGTTCAATAAATGTACTCTGATACTTTCAACATGCAGGTTTTTTATTTTTAGTTCACAGAAACATTTTTTCCATTAACTTCGTCCTGAGACAGGTCACATGATCACTGAGAGCGCGAGACACAAACGACAGCGTTACAGAAACATGCTTTTAGAATCTAACACTGAAAACAGCTATATTATTCATTATTTATTTTGAAGGAAACATTTATTTTTGTTATTTTATTCTGAAATCTTAAGATATCTGGATAATTTTGGTATCTTCATTTTCATTTCCTGTCGTTCATAAATGTCCGACAAAGCTCACGTTCACTGCTGATTGGTCAGAATTTTTTTCCTGATGATTGGAGGACGTTAAACTCATCCATGATTTCAAAGATTTTCAGACCAAACGACATGATCACAGATTCACTTCACTGTAAGAGCACCACGTCAGTGTGACACCAAACACAAAAAGCCGATTAAATACTCGTTCACGAAGATCATTGCAAAATAGTTAACAAGGTTTTTTTCTGATTATAACTGACTGCAGTACACCTCAGCAATGGGTGAATAACCCATTTGTAATGCTGAATATCACCAGGTGGCGAAGTGGAAGTCTGCGCTCACCTGTCCAGGTAATTTCTCAGGGTGCTAGTTCACTGTTTGATCAGTTAGAGCAGGTGTTGTTCCAACTCTTTCTCCTGATTGGTCCTTGAAGGATATTCTACTAAACAATCAGGAAGCTCTGCTGATGTTTCTGGACTCACAGGAAGCTGGTGATTTGTATCACCATGGAAACCTTGCTCTAACTGATGAAACACCAGATCATTCCCATTGGCTGGTTTGACCCTAAATAGGTTAGGTGTCTGTCTCTAATTGGCCAATTAGTTTGTGGTGTTCTGACAGCAGGAAGTCACCTCTCTCGCTGTTAAACAATTGGATGCGATGTCAGTGGCGATCGCTTTCAGGGGCGTGAACGATAAGCATCAATAATGAACTCTGTCACGATGTAAACAGGCCGGAAGCGCCCAATCACATCAGAGCAGGACAATAACGACATGCAGCAGCTTCACGTTACGTCTCTACGAAGCTTCATGTTACCTACGGACTACAGGTGAGCATGCACAAACATCTACCATTAACACTGAAATTGAGGTCCTCCAGCAGCCACTCTTCTTCTTCTGCTCAGATTTAAAGTCCAAAACTTCTAAACATATTTTTTCTTCCTAATTTCAGATTTTTGATAATTTTTCAGTCAAATTGAGCTTTTTTTCTTTTTCACTGATCAAATGTTTTTTTTCTTCGTCAAACTCGTCAAACCATTCTAGAGTCCTGATTGGTTGCAGAAGTTGAAAGGCGACTCTCAGTGGACCCTTGGCGCTCTTCCCCTCCTCGCTGTGAGGTCACAGGATGCTCTCACGCTCCTCGCCGAAGGTGACAGTGTCGGAGGACACAGTGCAGATCTCCGGCGGGTCTCCGGGCTTCAGGCCACGCTTCAAGTGAACCACTCTGACGTTCTCGTTGTTTGGCCCCGGCCGAGTAGAAGTTGTGGTGGTTGTGGTGGTCCCGGAGCTCGGGGGGATGATGACCTCGCTGGTGGAGGAGGTGGAGGAGGAGGGGTTGGAGGAGGTGGAGCCCTCTGGGGGCTGGCGGGCGCGGTTGGCCTGCTGGGCATTGGTGTTGTTGTTGAGGGTGACATTGCTTGGCGTGCGGTTCAGGTTGTAGCTCCTGGACGACGGCCAACTCTCCTCCGGGCTGCTCGCCAGCAGGCTGCACTGATCCTCGGAGCAGATGGACATGCGCGCCACCGCCGGGTCCTGCAGGCCGCTGAGGCTGCTGGGAAGGCCACGCTTCCGGGCTAGGCTCTCTTCATTCAGCTCAATCAGGTTGGCCCTGTCCAGCTGCGACAGGTCCGCCTCCTCGTCCTGCAGCGAGTGGTTGGGCGAGCTCTCATTGGACCTCACGCCAGAGTCAGACGAGTCTTTCTTGTCCAGCATGGCATCAGAGAGGTAGTCCTTCCCTTTCAGCGCCAGTGAACCGCCGGGCAGTTTGGGGTCCACCACCTTCTTGCCATCTTTCAGCAGGGGGGCGTGATCCGACTCTTCAGACTCCTCGTCATCGCTGGTCAGCTTCTGGTAGCGCAACCCACCACTGGCCTTCAGCTTGAGATCAGCAGCGCCCTGGAACAGCCCGCCTCTTTCAGCTGAGGACTTGCGGGTGAGCACTGACTTGGAAGACCCGTGGTCACCCTTCTCGTCTTCTTCTCTGATGGGATCTAGCGCCTCACCATTGGAAGCAAAGTCAGTGTTGTCCGCTGCCGGTTTGCTGCTGCTCCTCTTGTTGAAGGATTTGCGTCCATCCTGCTCGGTGCCATCCTTGCTCTTATCCTCAGATGATGATGTCATGAACTGTCCCGGTTGTGGTTGGATGGGCTTCTCCCCAGTGATGACGCCCAACTCCAGCTGGGCCATCTGGGCGATGTATTCCTGGTAGGCATCGCGGTACTCTGCCTGCTGCTTGTCCGTCAGCTTGGAGATGTCATTGGAGGACTCCTGCGAGTTCAGACTGGTCATGCTGGCGGTTCTGTGAGCGCCACCCTGAAGACAGACAGAAAACAACATTCTTCAGCATCAGACCCCTCACATCTGACATCACAGATCACATGTTCTATAGTTACCATCCACGGCATGTTTCCGTGTCGCTGCGGGTCATCCAGTCCCACCGTACTCAGCTCCTCGAAGCTCAGGTTGAAGCTGTACATTGGTGATGCATCCGTGTTCGGGGCGCCAGCGTGGGGTGGAGCCATCACTCGCCTTACTGGCTCGATGTGACCGCCAATGACGCTACCTTGCTCGCTGGCAGTTTCCTCATGTAGCACCTGGCTCTCAATGTGACGCATGTCCAAAACCTTCAGCAGGAAGGAGGAGGTGGATCTTATTTTAAGTCATTACATAGCAGTAAACCAAGATGTGTTTTATGTGGAAATGAACCCAAAAGCTGCTGCAGGTCACTGAAAACTGTTTTAATAAACCCCAATTTTTTGGTTTTCCACTGCTACAGGGTTTCTGTTTTAGAAAATTCACCTATATGGAGATAATTTTACGCTATTAGTCAGTAATGCTAATGATATTCTTAGCATTAGTGACGCTCTATGGTCCTAGTTTTACTGGACCTCTCTTCGGCCTTTGATACGGTGGACCATAACATTTTATTACTAAGACTTGAGCACACTGGGTATTAGAGGCACTGCCCTCGACTGGTTTAAATCATACCTCGCTGATAGATCCTTATCAGTTCACTTAGGCACCTTCTCCTCTTCCTCTGCTCCGGTCTGTTGTGGTGTGCCTCAAGGATCAGTTTTAGGCCCTATTCTCTTCTCATTGTATTTGCTCCCTCTAGACGCAATCTTTGAAAAATACAATATCGCCTTCCACTGTTATGCCGATGACATACAGATCTATTTTGAACTTACTGACGACCTTGCTGTGTCCCTGCACTACTTTCAAGAATGCATGCGGGAGGTCAAAGAATGGTTCCTGAGTAATTCCCTCGTTTTAAACGATAAGAAGACTGAGATTGTGGTGTTCAACAGTAATATCCCTCGTGTACTGCTGGATAGCTCGCTCAAACTCGATAAGCAAGTGTCTGCTGTAGTGAGATCTAGCTTCCACCAACTGCGCCTTATCTCTAAGGCTAGGCATTATGAGGACCTGGAGAAGCTTATTCACGCTTTTGTGACCTCCAGGTTGGATTATTGTAACTCTTGGTACTACGGTCTTCCCTCTTCTCTTCTTCTTAGACTCCAAACAGTCCAAAATGCAGCAGCCCGCCTTTTGACTGGTACCAGGAAATTTTGCCATATTACTCCTGTCCTAGCTAGCCTGCATTGGCTGCCCATAAAGTACCGTATTCAATTTAAAATATTACTCCTTACTTTCAAAACTATTAATAAATTAGCGCCAAGTTATCTTAGTGAACTTCTCAAACCACATACTCCTGCTAGAACACTCAGATCTGCCACTCAACTACTTCTGACCCAACCCAGATCTCGACTGAAGTCCCGGGGTGACCGTGCGCTTGCTCTGGCTGCCCCGGTACTGTGGAACACCCTTCCTCTCGACCTCCGCGCATCTGATTCCATTGCACTGTTCAAATCACGATTAAAAACCCACTTATTCAATCTTACCTTTCCCTCTAGTTAATATTTCTTTTATATCATGCACTTTTATGCTCATTTAAATTCTTGTTTGCTCTGTACCTGTTGCTTTCCTATGTATCAGTGGCAGTTATCTGCTTGCATACTTAGTACTTACTTTGATCCTATTTCTATTATCCTCCACCTATTCTCTATCTTACTTGTTAAGCACCTTGGCATAACCTTGGTTTTTAAGTGTGCTTTATAAATAAAGTTTATTATTATTATTATTATTATTATTATTATTATTATTATTATTATTATTATTATTATTATTATTATTATTAATGCATTCACTGCCTGGACTGACCGTTGCCCTGAAGAGCTGCCAGTCTCCAAAGTTCATGTTCATTTCCTTCTTCAGCTCGTCGATGTTACACTGAGACAGAACTCTGCCGTTAACGTTTGCCTGAAAATGAAAAACATTTGTATTTCAGTCTCAGGTCCCTGGCTTTCTGCTTTCCTGTGAAGTTGTGTCACTGACCTTCCTGATGGTGGCGGTGTACTGTCCTATCATGCTCTGGTCGATGCCTTCCATATGCCGCACGCGCTCACAGACAGCCTCTGTGGTCATGGAGCTTAGGAGGACGGGCGGAGTGGCAGACGCAACGGAGGCGGAGCCCTGAACACAGATATATTTCCCAGGGAAAAATATCCAACATTTTTTAGATTTTAATAACAAATGTCATTATTTTCAGATGTGACATCCAGCTGTGAGATGAATAGAAACTTCATCCAAATCCTGGCAGGTTAAAGTCTCAACCTGAGCTTAATGCTTTTAGCTCAACATTTCTCTTCAGTGACTCCACCAGACTAAAAACATAAACGCTAACTCAGGTAAAAGTACACCTGACAGACATGTAAAAGACAGATGTAGCCACTGTGAGATCGCCCACTGATCAGCTTCACCACTGTTAACTTGGTCTTTAGAAATCAGATGTGAGGAAGAGCAGCAGCTCTGAAAATCATCATGCATAATTGGAAAATTTTCTCTCATGCTCAGAATGACCAAAATTTATTGAATAACCTTGTTTTGACCCGATATGAGAGACTAAGCAACATAAGGAAGGTATTTATAAATGTCAGAGGTCATCCCACAGACTTCTATAGAACCAGAAGAAATTTTACAGTGTCACCTCCTGGCGGCCATAAAATCCAAAACAGTTTAAGGCACACGTGACTGCTTTATTTTTTGGACCCAGAAGCTACGTCCATGTTTTGTACTACCTCTGATGTACAGTTTATCTGGATCTGGATAACCATGTCACGTGACTTAGCACAGCTAGCACAGGACTCATCTGTTTCTTTTAGGCCAATTTTTAATTTTAAGATAACTTTTTGCTGAAACGTGGCCTGAAACACAGAAATGTCCCCAATGACATACAGAAAATTACTGTCCAACAGATGTTTTAAAGCTTTGTGAGCACCTTTAACTCACAGTCAGGACATTTTTTCACCATGCAGAGGTGGGGCTGGGGGAGTTTGGGGTGGTGAGCAGCTGTGTGGGTTAGCAGTGAGGGGTCAAAAGTCAAGTTAAAGTTTCTGAATAGATCAAACAACAAATTTTTGATCTATGCCACTACTACTTTTTGAAGCCACATGCTAGTAGAGGCAAGGTGCATGCTGGGGGGTTGTAGTGGTTGGAACACTTCCTCCTTTGGTCCACAGCATCCGGCTCAAGTCCGGCTGAAGTTCAGATCGGTCACTGCTCAATCACTGGCTCATGTTCATGCTTGGATCTGTTTTTCATTTCACTGTAACTACAAATCAGAAATTTTGCTCCTTAAATAAAAACAGAGCATGCTCAGTTGTGAAGCGAAGTATTTCATAAAAAGTCACTTGTTATGTTTCAAGTGTTCCTGTGGGAACCTGTTGTGTCTGAAACATCCTTGAGAACCTCACAGAAAACTTCTGAGGCCGATTTGTCAGCTGGCTGAACGAGAGCGATCAACACCAAAACACGCGGACGCTTGCTGTGGACACTTCAGGAAGGAAGGAGGGAAAGAGACAAGGAGGGTCATGTTAGGTAAGGTTAAATACCTGCTTCCTTTTCAAAGAAGAACTCTTAGACTGCAGACAGACAGACAGTTTGGGGATGAAAACATGAGGAAACACAGATGAACGACAGGACAGCACAATGATTTCTACTGAAGGCACAGTTTTAAGAAACCGCCACTGGTTCAGTGTTTCCAGAAACCAAAGAGGAGAATAACAGCAGCAGTAAAAGAGGGGAAAACAGAGGAGCCTTCACAGACCACAAGCAAAGAAAACTAAAACTCTGACTTAGACTCTTTCTAGATTTCTAGAGGAAAACCTCTGAGCAAACAAACATCTGGTGGGCGGAGTTTCGAAAAGATTTTATTCTAAAACATTTTATGTGTTTCTTCTTCACCAGGTAATAAAACTAAACATTTTAAGTTTCAGATTCAAAAACTGAAAACAGACAAGTTTCATTATTTTTTCACATTTTAAGACGAAATATCAGAAAAATAGAAACTTGTTAAAAACGTTCATGTTGAGTCATAGCTTCCAGCTACGGCCGTACTTACAGGAGCGGCGGGAGCAGCGGCATCCCTGCTGAAGGAGCTTTTAGGAGGTGGTCGTGGATGGAGGTGTGGTGGGAAGGAAGCCACGAGTGGGCGTGGCAGCTGGTAAAGGTGGTGGGGAAAATATGGCTGAGGGGGAGGAGGTGAAAAATTTAAATAATGTCGGTGGATGTGATGAAACATAAAAAAACCTGTCAAATCAAAGAGCGAATCCCTGCCGCCTGACACCCGGTCAGCGTCAGCAGACAATTGACAAGAATAAAACAGGAATGTGAAACTTTGAATTTTTATTTCAATGTGTTTCATGAACATTTGTGTTTTTTGTCGTTTCTGTTTGTATTTCTGTGCTTTTTTTGTTATGATGTCAAAACTTTTGACGCATTCAAAATAAAAAAATCATCATTAGCTGAAGCTAGCTGAAAGTTGAACTTTATTCAACTCTCTGTGAAGCTTTCTGTCGACTCCTTTTACTCTACGGAGCTGGACGGCAGCCTGTCAGCTGATCGGTGGGCTGTGTGAGACAGCAGGGATTCAGTGAAACAGGAAATGAAATCAAATCAAGCAAAACAACACAAACGATGAAAGGGACTGAGGCGGGACAGTCGTCACGTGAACCGATGACATCGCTACGCTACCTGCTGCTCAGCCACCTACAGGATTCAATGACATCATGAGGTGTGGGCAGGGGCGGGGCCTTTACTCACTCTGTTGTAGAAGGGATGCTGTGTGCTGGCCATGCCGCTGTAGTAGCTGCTGTGAGGTGGCGGGGAGACCACGCCCCCCGCCGGTGGGTTGAAAGGCCCGGTGAAGGACGCAGAGGGCGAGCACGTCGACGACACCTGACTGTAGACTGATGTGGGGCGGGGCTGAGCTTCCTGCAGGGGCAGGGGTGGGTACGTGACTCCGCCCATGTTCATCTGCTCACGGGCAGCGCGAACATCTGTGGAGGAATCTCAAACTGATGATGTCATCAAATCACGCCACGCTCATGAGAGCAACAGGAAGTACAGTCAGCAATACACTGAGCAGTATTTTCAGCAGTACTGAGCAGTACTCGTACCTGCAATGATTTCACGGAGTTTGGGGTCCAGGTTGACGGTGCAAGGCAGGAAGGTGCGAATGTCCCTCGCTGTAAGGACAGGTGTCCGTGATGACAGGAAGACCTCGAAGCTGCGCACGTCTCCGTCGATCTCCAGCAGCGGCTCCACGTCCTTTGTGGTTGGGATGTTCTTAGACACTCTTAGGGAGAGAGGACACACTGATCAGCTGACGCAGTGTCGTTTTACACCTGTGGAGGGAGGGTGACCTCTGACCTCTCATAGATGGTCTTGAGCGTGGCATGGTCAGGGACTCCGTCGGTCTCCTCCAGGTACAGGATGAGCCAGGACGTCCTGTAGGGCCACTGCTCCGTCAGGTTGATCCACGACGCCAGGCGGTCCCAGTTAAAGCTGATCTGATTGGCTCGTAGCAGACGGCCTGGACAGGAGCAGGCGGGGTTAAAAACTGCATTATTATTATGATAATAATAATAAAAATGTTTTTTTAATGAAAAATACTGGAATGAACCAACAAGATCAGCAGGAAGTGGCAGACGGGCTGACGGCAGTCAGACCGTGTCCTGCTAATAATGAAGGTGATGGAGGTCACCTGTGACGGAGACAATGTTCAGCAGCCTCCTCATCGTCTGTGGGCTGATGTCGCTGAACCAATCCTCCGTCACCATCAGCTTCGTCAGGTCGAACGACATCTGACGCGTCACCGAGCGCTGCACCTGGCGGCGCCGGTACGTTTCCTGCAAAGTGCACCACACAGGTCACATGACCACACGCACAAGGGATAGAGTATATTTACACAAGCTGTCAATCAAGAAACAGCAGCTCATTGACACAGTCAATAAACGGACCTGATCACATCTAATCACATCACACCCTTTTCAAATTAAAACCTGAAAAGCAGCTGGATTTAATTCAATCAGAGGAAACATGAGACCACCTACAAGTCATCAGATTAACACACACACACACACACACAGACACACACACTCACCCGACGGTTGAGCGTCGTCTTGCTGCCAAACTTGGTTAATTCTCCCAGACTGTGCTGAGACAGCTTCCTGTCTAGCTCCTCATGCCACCCTGCTGACACACAAACAGATGTAAACATTATGTCGTTCTGTAACCACAGACAGAGGTGAGTATGATGTGTGCAGATATTCTGGGATTACAGAATAGCCTCTGCACTCCTGCTCCTCTAATTCATACTTTTATCTTAGTAAGAAAAATAAAACCGAAGGTTTATTTTCAGGTCCAGACTGAATCTGAGTGAATCTCTGTGAGACTTCATCGAACATGATTTCAGAGCAGACGCGGTCACGTGACAGCAGAAGGATGTGACAACAGGCTGCTGATGTCACCTGCACGCTTCATTAATCGGCTACGATAAAAAGCGATGTAACTGCAAGTCTCGTATAACGTAGTCATTGTGTGTGTGGATACCATCGGCGGTGGTGACGTCTCCGTTGGTGGGCGTGGCAGTGCACATCTTCCTGGCGCTGGAGAGGCCCCTGCTGTTGAGAAAGACAGGCAGGTGCACGATGTTCCTCATGTAGTCGTGCCCGTTGATGTTGGAGTCGCGTAGGACGCTGTTCAGGTTCTGGTTGATGGCCTTGATGATGATGTGCGGGTCACTGGCAAAGATGGAGATGAAGGGCCCTTTGGAGAACAGCACACGCACCTGCAGGAGGGACATGCCCACACTGACCATCTGAGGCAACTTTCTGCCCTTTCAAAGTAAATCTGACCCACGTGATGAGAGCTGAGCTGTTCCGACTGATCACATTCATCTAATGAAAACACGATTCAGCTTGACTAAGGCTGTGATGTCACAGCTAACGTTTGCGTTAAAGATGACGATGAGGTCAGACTGTGTCCATGCTTCTGCTCCGTTATCTTTAAAAACACTGACTGAATGAAGCCGTGTGAGCGTCTCACCGTGTCGAGCATCTGCAGAACTTTGTCCTGTTCGCAGGAGTCCAGCCCATCAATGACCACCGCCAGCCTCGTCTGGTGCTGCGTGAACCCGTCGATCGTCTTCGCCATCCTTGCCATCAGCTCCACCTCGTGCTTCAGGACCTGCAGGAGAAAGTGTGCAGAAGCATCAGAATTCAGCTCAGACAGACTCTTCAGTCTCTGAGCTCACACTAACAAACTCAAATGACCACCCCCATGCTCTTATTCTGAAAGTTCACCACAGCACACAAGCTACATGAAGCTTTTTCCTGTGTGCAGAACCAGCCAATTACGTTCAAGGGCTCATTCAGAACCAGGAAGACTCCTGAGCTACACCCTTGCCCCCGCCTCTTGTTTCCCTCCACCAGAGACATCAGAGGATTAAAAACACTGAAACTAAAGACCCTCAGGCTCAAGGAGACCCCCTCGCCGCTCCATAGACTGTGTCCTCTCCTCACCTTCATGAAGCCCTCGCTCTTCAGCTTGTGCATCCTGTTGGCGGCACTGTGGAGCCTCTTCCTCTGCGAGTTCAGCACCGAGTCGGTCACCTGCCACCACGTCCTGCAGTTGAGCAGCAGAGCAAGGCCAACCACGCTGCCGATGGCGATCAGCACCGCGTTCACTGTCCGGTTCTCGCCATCCACCTTGAAGACGGCCAGCAGCGCCATGCCGGTGACGAGACAGGCCAGCACGACGGTGAAGAGGATGAAGGACGGCACGCAGCACGTCTTCTTCCACTTCCTCTTACCTGAGAGCACCGAAGAAGAAGAGATTGAGCCAAACTGGACTTGGGTCAGGTGACCTCAAGAAGCGCAGGCTGCCAGACAGGACATGATGCAATACCTTGCGTCTCCTCGGTCTTAAACACTCTAAAGAGTCGTGTGGCGAGGAAGCCGAACTCTCGCTCGCAGGCGTCCGACAGCGTGGCGATCATCTCGGCCATCGATGTTTCTCCTCCAACGCTGGACAGCCGGTTATAGTCTGTGAATAGGAACCTGCAGGAGACAAGTGACATCATCATGACATCAGCGTGACATTACTGTGACATCATGACCTCCCTATGTGGTGGCGTTACCTGACGGGCAGCGCTCGTGTGCTCTGCTCCGGAAGCTCCGGCGGGTTCACGAACATCAGCTTCAACAGCAGCTCCAGGTACCCGATGTGCCGCGCCAGGCGGGTGCTCAGCAGCCACGCCCATGTCCAGTTATCTCCCTCCCTCCGGCCGCCAAAGTACACCACCACTACAGAATGTAAAAGGTTATGTGAACACCGGTGGCAGTACAGGAGGTCATGTGTTAACGTGCGGCATAACATCGAAGCGTTTCTCACCAAAGAAGAGGTAAAGCAGGGCAAGCAGGCTGAGGGAGACCGCCATGGCGAGCTTGGGGTCCACACTGAAGCCGAGGATGATGGCGATGGAGCCACAGAGCAGCAAGGACAAGAAGACAACGAGCCAGGAGAACTGAAACAGCGGCTCAATCTGCTGCCCAGCAAAAGTCTTCATCTCATCTGAGGAGAAAGAGGAGTGTCAGTACGTGTTGGCCAGGTGTACCCTTAGTGTAACGAGCGTGGTGAGCCTGGCGAGCGTGGCGAACACGAACTCACCCTCCAGCTTCTTGAGCAGGAAGGACTTGCCGCTGCCCCACTGAGCGTACAGACCCACACAGATGGGCGGCTGCATGGTGGGCTCGCTCAGGATGTCGGCGAGCGCCGAGCTGTACAGATCGTAGCCCAGCATGTCACCGTCCGTCTCCGAGGGCGACAGGTGACCTGGAGGGGGTGGAGACACAGAGAGTCTTTTATTCTTTTGATTTGAGGATCCCTGAGGACAGAACAGATAAAAGTAATCTGCTGTGGCATTGTAATCAGATTTCTGGAGTCAGAATGATTTTGGTAAGATGAGCTGATCGATTAACACGAGCCTGCGGAGCAGTCCCAGCGTGGCTGATTTCACTCTTTGTATCAATTTACAGCAAACACCAAGTCTGAATGAGCAGAGAGTGCAGAGGGAACTCAAGCCTGCAGCTTCTGAACTTCATTTTCTACTCATGACATTATTTCCTGTGAGTGGGTGTAAATATGTCAATATGCTGATGATACTTTACTGTTCATTCACTCACTCTGCATTCAGTAACCATAAATCAGCTCTTATTGCAGATAAACTACAAGTTTTTCCTTCATCTTTGTTTTTTTTGTTTTTGACTGTCCTATTTGGTTCTTTAGCCATCAAAATTGTCTGAAGGCCAACAAGGATACCCAATAGATTTACTTTACCAAGTGGATCATCACAGCCTTGCTGTATTGGTCCATTTGATCGACCTTTGGTGTTATTATTTATTTATTTTATTTTCCGGAAGAGGTCCGACCAAGCCACGGGCACCAGGCCCCGCCACGCAGCCACCGGGAGTGAGCTGGTACATACTTGAGCACCCAGCCCCGGACACCAAGAACCACCAACGCACTGAAACACATCAGGCAGTGTGGTGAGGATAGATAGGCCTCCATACCTTGGAGGGCCTGAGATGTTCCCAGAGAGGTGCAGTCTAAGACCCGACCTGACATATAAACACAGACGAACAGGCACACAGAGACACAAACCTGCATTCCCACCCTCATGCACACATATACGAATACTCAGCACTCACCCAACGGGAAGACAGACACAAATGGACACTGTACACACAATCACACTCCCCAAACATACTCTATAGCCCGGGTCCAGGTACCTTCGCCCGTAGAAAGCAACTAGACCCAGGAGATGTTACCCTTTCCCCCGGGATGGAGACAAGCAGACCGCCCCCGGCTCCGTAGCAGCAGGGAGGCCCCGCATCCGGGACCCCAATCGGACGGTCAACACCTCCTCCCAGCCCCTCCGCCCTGATGGCTAGCAGACAACAGGGGTGTGTGAAGACCCCATACATCCCTTCACCTGCTGATGTGTAGTGTTGCTGCGTGTTGTTCTAAAGTGCATTTAGAACACGGGAGGGCATGGTGCTTCCTGCCAGAGAACAGCAGGTGTCAGCACAGCCCCGAGGTGACATTGAATACACAGACCATCCTCTGGACGCTGTATAACGTGCCCGTTCCCAAGGCCCTATATGTATGTGTTATGAGAGGGTGATAATGTGGATGTGTGGAATAAAATTGAGGCACAAGTGGCCATAAGGGGACAGAGGGGGAATGCCTCCCCTGCACCGTGGTGGTAACCCAAGCCTCCAAGGTCCAGCCAGGGCCCCAGCCCGGAGGCAGAGCACCCCCAGAACCCCAAGCCCCCACGCCTGCCCCAGACCCACCCAGGGCAGCCAGGCTACCAGGCCAGTAACCTACGTCTGCCAGCACAGACCCTCCCCCAGCCCTGCAGCACGCAGTCACGAGGGAAACACCATCTAAGAGCCACCACACCCCCTAACCATTTCATGACCACAACCCCCGGGTTAAGCCCTCCAGGGAAAATGTCCCTAAGTAAGAGAGGAATGCCAAGACCTCTACGTTGGAGAGACCAAACAGCCACTTCACAAGCGCATGGCACAACACAGAAGAGCCACCTCCACAGGACAAGACTCAGCAGTCCATCTGCATCTTAAGGATAAAGGACACTCTTTCGAGGATGCCAATGTTCACATTTTGGACAGAGAGGACAGATGGTTTGAAAGAGGAGTGAAAGAAGCCATCTATGTCCACTGTGAGCGACCATCTTTGAACAGAGGCGGGGGTTTACGACACCAACTCTCTGCCATCTATAATCCAGTTTTGAGATCCCTTCCCAGACGCCTTAACGCCCACTCACATCCCAGGCCATGTGACCTCAGGAAATCACTTAATGGGGTGGGGCTAGGTTTCACAATGAGCTCACCCGAAACTCTGGCTGATTGTGACCTACATCCGTTTTCACACATTGGCTCATGTGATTAGGTAGAGGATCATTAGGGGGTCCATTGTCCCCCTTGGGGGGGTCACTCCCACAGGGCTTAAATCTGGGACTCTCCACCTTTTGACCCTAGAACTGAAGAAGCTTCTCCGATGAGAGGTGAAACGTTTTCAACCAACTTAAAGAAGTCCAGACGCTTTTCTTTCCAAGCTCCTTAAACTACGATGACCTGGATGACTGAGAACCTTCACAGACATGTCCCTAAGGACTCTCCAGATGCCTAAGCCAATCCCTACCTCCACATCAACCACAATAGCGAAGGCAGGACCAAACTACCAGCTGCTGCTAGTGGTTTGATAAAAATTGCAAACAGTGAAGGGGAGAGTGGGCATCCCTGCCAGGTACCCCTCAGGAGACAGAAGCTGGAGGATGTTTGGTCATTTGTTCTGACGCAAGCTGTTGGGGAATTATATAATAATTTTAGCCAGTTTATGAAAGAGTTTCCAAAACCAAATTTGTGCAAAGTTGAAAATAAAAATTTCCAGTTAACTGGAAACGCTTTTTCAGCATCTAGAGACATTATTGTGGTTTCAATGTTTTTACTGCATGAGTAGTCTATTAAATTAAGTAGTCTACGCGTGTTTGTTGATGAGTGCCTACCTTTTACGAAGCTGGTTTTGGTCAGGATGAATTAAAAGGGGGGTTATCTTCTTATCTTTTTGAGAAAGTTTTGCAGATTATTTTGAGGTCTACATTTATAAGGGATACTGTTTAGAATGATCCACATAGTGAAACAGTCTCACAACTTTTAAATATGAGAAAAACTAAGAAGTTTGGTTTCAGCCGAGGATGTTATCACTGTGAGCTGTGCACTGAGGCCAGGCTTTGATTTCTTCATAACACTCTGATCTCTGACTGCAGACTGATCCAGTTATGTGTAACAAGCTGAGGATATCCAGTCTGGCTCCCTGAGCAGCCGCAGCCTACAAAAACACAAAGCACCATGTAAAGCTGCCTCATTACTTCATACTTTCCAATTACAGCTTCTTTCACCTGATTCACTCTTAAGTTTCAGCAGTGAGATCGGCCCAGGTTCATTTAAAGGTTGAAGGAGTGACGAAGAGACTCAAAGCTGAGCAAACATCAACCATAACACTGCGTTTGCGTGCAGTTCAGGCCCACTATGAGGTGAGACAGAAAAAGACGTACGTGCTCCAAAAATCTGCGTCAGGATGCTTTTCTGGTGGCTGCAGTCAACGTTGTACGGCGTCTCTCCAGCCTTGTTGGGGCGGTACAGCAGGCGACCATCTTTGGGGTTCCTGAGGAGGAGCTCGGCCAGGCGCCGGCTCCGCCCCCGGATGGCAATGTGGAGAGGAGTGTCCCCTTTCTGTGAAAACAGGTGTCAGCATCAGGTCCTCTGTAACCTGTTCATTCATTTCACTCTGTGACAAATCTACAGACTAAAAAACAAGCTAAATATTTAAACCTGCTTTTACTTTGAAGGGCAGGTAGATACACGTGATGCTTGTGTCTATGGACTGATTGGTAAATGGTAAATGGACTGATTCTTATATAGCGCTTTTCTACTCTCCCAGAGTACTCAAAGCGCTGTATACAACATGCCTCATTCATTCACCCATTCATAAAAGCACTTCTAAACTCAAGTGCAAACTAACCAACATACACACTCCGATGAACGCATCGGAGGGCAACTTGGGGTTAGTATCTTGCCCAAGGATATTTGGCATGTAGAAAGCCAAGGATCGAACCACCAACCTTCCAATAAGTAGGTCATCTGCTCTATCACCTGAGCCACAGCCACCCCTAGTCTATCTGGCTCTCACCTTGTCCACAGCAGACACCTTTGCTCCTTTGTCAAGTAGTAGCTCCACGATCTCGATGTTCCTCATCTTTGTGGCTTTGATCAGCGGAGTCTCTCCATCCTGAAAGCAAAACTCAGGTTAACCACAGAACCCCACCCCCTACTCTGAGACAGGTGTTCTCAGGTGTGCTGGGCTCTCACCTTGGTGCAGGTCTCTGTGTCGGGGTTACACTGCAGGATGTCTCTCACCATGGTGGCGTTTCCTTTCTCCACGGCCCAGTAAAGAGCCGTCTTATTCTCCTGGAGGTGGAGCAGAGAGATAACATTAGCAACATCACTTTACGCTGCATCTGATTGGCTCCGATCCTCAAGTTCTTCTTTACTGAATGCTCGCAGAGTAACAGCAGTCGTCCTTCTCATCAGAATGTTGAAGACACCAGCAAATCAAAACAGAGACAAAACTGCGGAGGACACCAAGTGCCAAAACAATCAAACCTAAACCTGCAACTGAATTAAGTAATGATGACACATTTATAAAATATCATCTGTGTTAGTCTGACTGCAGCGTGCATGAAATTGGGAAATGGGAAAGATTTTTCATGTTCATAAACATCTAATGAGCTAAGAAATGAACTCACTGTTTCCAATGTGATGAAGGAAATGTGTCTCCAAAACCTCACCTGCCCTCTGATGTCGATGTCAGCGTATTTGTGCAGCAGAGCTCTGACGATCTCCACGTGCCCGCCCCTCACGGCTCCGATCAGTACCGTATCGCCGCTCTGGAACACACAGGACGCCGTTTAGTTTCCCTGTTATTGAAACCGCGTGTGTCATGTGACGATGCCTGTTGGCGCCTCACCCGGTCAGGGATGTTTACATAGGTGCCGGCATCCAGCAGATCCTGGACGATCTCGGTGTAGCCCTCCTTGGCGGCGATCATCAGTGCCGTATTCCCGTCCTTGTCGGTCATGTTGACGTTGGGGTTCCTCTTCAGCAGCTCCTTCACCACCTCCGTGTACCCGCCCCTCACCGCCACGATCAGTGCTGTCATCGAGTTCTGGGGACAGACAGGAAGTAGTGGGCGCGTATTATTCTGGCATGCCGGCAGTGATGGTGATGATGAAGGTGGTGACGGTGATTAAGGTCGTACCGCCCCCTCCTGGTCAACGTCAGCACCGTTCTCCAGCAGGTGCATCACGCAGTCAAAGTGTCCTTTCCTCGCCGCCCAGATCAGAGGGGTGGTCCCGTACTGTAACACACACACGAAACACACACACCTCTCTGAGCTGCTTTATTGTGAAATATGCCATAGTGTTTGGTGTGTGCTCCTGTGTTGTGTCACTTCCTGTTGTTGTCCATCATGCTACTTATTGTTGTATTGGTGTTATTTTGCAGGACGTTTCCTGTGCAGGTGTTTTTACTTTCTTACTCTCGATTCACTCGAGCCCACAGAGATTAATTTATTTGATGTCAGTCGGATGTTGTGTTGCACTGTTTCCTGTGGTTTCTTGCTGTTTCAGGTCAGGTCATGCAGGTGTGTGTGCTCTCTGTTGGGCTCTCGCCCCCTCACCTTGTCTGAACAGTTGACTTTGGCTCCATTTTGCAGGAGCAGCTTCACGATGTCAGCATGTCCTCGACCTGCGGCCCAGATGATCGGATACACACTGTACTGCTGCGAGGGGCACAGGAGGACATGTCAGCACCATCACTGAAACACTGTGGACTGAAACCGTCCAAAACACAACAAAATCTTCCTGCCAAAATCAATTCTCTCGTCCGTGTGTGTTACCTGTGTTGTCTGTGTGTTACCTGTCCTGTAGTGTTGGGGTTGGCCCCGTGTTCCAGCAGCAGTTTTGCAACCTCCACGCGACCTTTATAAGCAGCCCATGTGAGAGCTGTCCAGCCGCCCTGGGACACACACACACACACACGTTAACCCTCGGTTTAGCTACTCCATTCTCTGCACGACATTTCCCATGAGGCTTTGCTCCCACCATATCCCTGTGCTCGATGTAGGCGCTGTTCTCCAGCAGCTCCTTCACCACCTCCACGTGACCCTCCTTGGCTGCGGAGATCAGAGCCGACCAGCAGTCCTAAAATACACACAGACAAGGTTACCATGGAAACAGGAGCCGGCCAACTTGCCCACCTGTCTCCTAGCAACCATAGCACCGGAGGATGGGGGAGGGTTTTTTTTCCTCATTGGTGACAGAGCACTCGTTTCGCTCACCACATCATCCAGGTTGACATTGGCTCCTCTCCTGATGAGCTCCTGGACGATCTCCAGACTGCCCTGCTCGGCCGCCAGCATCAGAGGAGTCTGACCATTCTGCACACATAGGCAAGTACACAAACAAACAGGTAAACAAACCAGAAAAATAAAACAAGCACTAAGGTAAAAATCACTAAAGAATAAAAGTCAAATAAAAAGTGACCAGAAATGAAAATAATATAATACAACAGCATTAATGAACTGAATTCAAAGAAAAACTACAGTACAAACAATGACACTGAACATGAATGTCATTAAATACAGTTAAAGGAGGGATATCTGTGCTCAAATGCTCTAAAATGTCTTCTGACTGTGAAGCGAGCGCTGCCACCATCACAGCGCAATTACATACGTCACTGCGTCCATCCACTTCCTTGAAGCGATCCAGGTGAGCCTTCAGGGCGGACAGGTTCTCCTCCTCCACGTAGCTGAATAGGTTCTGGATGGCCAGCGTGGTCATCTTGATGGACGTGGTAGTGTCCATGTCTGCGGTCTCTCACGGCGCCCCCTGCTGACACAACAACACGGCAGTGAAATGCTTGGCCTGCTGGGTAAAACTGAGCTGAACTTCTGAGATGAAACTCTTAGATTCACTCAGCTGTTGCTCCTCTAACTGCAGCCAAACAGTGACCTTTGAACCTGCTGCAGAAACATGCCGTCCTGTGGTATAAATCAAGCTGCCCCCGTAGCTCCCCCACTCCACCACCACCACCACCGCCTCATTCCCTCATCATTAGTTTTTATTTGAATTCTGTTTAAAGGACAAAGACGTGTTTCTGCATGTTGTTGTTTGAGTTTATGAGACAAAGAAGATCTTAATTACTGATAAAAGCAATTAGCTGTACTTGAGTACTTCCTGTTTGTCAATAATCACACTGAAGTGTCAGTTTTTCTCCTGGTTTTCGGGAGCTGAGCAGCCTGCAGGAGGCGCTGGCAGGTTTAGTGAGAGGCAGCTGCAGCCTGTTTAAATCTCTGTGACATTTCTGTGGTGCAGACATCAGCCAGTGTCTGAAGACAGTTTCCTTTGAAACAAGCTGACCTGAGATCTGCTGGCGGCTCTGCTCTATGCCTGATAAAACAGGAAGTCATCATCTAACGGACAAACCGCCATGAACAGACAGCCTGAGGTCTGTCCACATGAGCGAGCGTTTCCCTCTAATCAGCCACAAACACGCCCACAGCTTTCTGCCAGGAGCCAAGGGATAAAAACAACCCAGGTGAATATGTTCCAGGATTTCTCCAGTCGTGGATCCTCACTTTTACACCTCAACTCATCCTCTTTTACACTAAAACCCATTTCTCCTCATTCGCTGGCTTCTGGAAGCCTACTGAGGGGCACGGCACAGATCTGCTAATCTGTAACATCCAAATAAAATTTTAAAACTGGAGCTTGTTGGACAGTTTGTCTAGAGGCCAGAGGTCACACAGAAGAGTCAGAAAAAGGTCAGAGCTGCTTCAAAGTCCCAGAACAAAGATTGAGATGCCGGCATGAGCAGAGTCACAGATACTGAAATCTTTATGGATTCATACTGAAGAGCAGACAATAACTGTGTCTGAGGAGCAGCTCCAATATGTCACAGAATTCATTAATGTGCTAACAGTGACGTCTTCGATAATCCCACTGTTTACAGCTCAGGACCAGCAACAAATAAATAATAGATAAATAAATACATGTAGATAAATCAGACAATTTTAATCCAGTCACAATAATAATGATCGATTAACTGCGGAGTTTTTTTTTGTCTGTAGTTATATTGATTGATCAGGTTTTATTGTAAGCTGAATAAGTAGGTACCTGATGACGTCATTTAATGATTTATGTTATTATGTTGACTCTCTCGGGTCCAGTGTTAATAATAACAACCACACTGTAAATGAAGAAACCGCCATGTTTCCGTGCAGTGGTGTATCTGACCGGCCCGGCTGGTCCCGGTGAGGGCAGCGGACTCTCGGACTCATTACCGGTGAAACACCGCCGCCATGTCACCTTAACAGCGCCGTTATCTCCCGCGGTAACCGGGATAACCTTCACCCATTCACCGCCCGGAGCCCCCACCCCTCCCACCACCCCCGAACCAACCAGCAAAAAGCCCCATATTACACCGGTAGCACTCAGATTTTATGTTTTACCGTCGGGGCGGAAATCAAACCGAATCACCCTAATCTGATTTTTCTGACCGATCCGGCGACGTGTCAATCAAACAGCGATCGATGGCAGGGAGGATGCTGCAGAGAGAGCGACGGGAGCAGAGCCCCTCTACCTTCAACGGAGAATCAGAGTGAGTTCGGGCGGTCCGGGTCCGGGGTTTGGCTCCCGTAGATCAGCGGGTCGGTGCGCGTGTCCTCGGCCTGTGTTCGGATGTCAGCCTGAGCTCACTCTCCATCCCCGACAACAGCAGCCATCTTGATCTGATCAGAACAACAGCAGGAGGCACGGAGACAAGGCAGCCAATCGCAGTCCACCGCCCGTCAAGCGTGCCAAAGCCAGCTCGCCGCTTCCGCTCTCGGCTGCTACGATAAAAGCACACATGACAGCAGTTTCCTGTTAGTTTAAAATGACTTAAAATAAAACACCCGCACTCTAAGCCCAGTGTGTTTTTCACTTCCAACGCGTCTTCATCACACATCACCCCCGACCCCCATCTCCACCCAGCCTGCACTCTCTTCTTCACCTCTGCTTAACCTAACTTACACACCTGGTTCCCGTGTTTTCATCACGCTGTACTTCCTTCAGCTCTGCACATCACCATGTTCTCGAAACTCAGAACTGGTACACGTCTTCTTCATTTCCATCATCCGCTCAATTTCCAGCATTGTGCTGTACTTTTTAAACAGACTATTAAAAAGTCCACCACCCTCTCTCCCAGACCTCCCCATACCTGCACAAGTGTCGTCTGGACCAACCTCCTTCAAGTCAAATCAAGTGGCTTTATTGTCATTCCAACCATGTACAGTGGTACAGTACACAGTGAAGCGAGACAGTGTTCCTCCAAGACTTTGGTGCTAAATATAACAGACAATAAAGACAGGACTACATACAGTGCAAGTGTGCAAAAATTGCAGAACAATTGCAAAAGAATAAAAGAATAAAACAAAAACAGTGCAACACCAGACAAAGCACAGCAATACAGACACAAGACAGCACAGTAGAAAAGCAAAACAATGACAGTGGGTTGTGCAAAATGACTGAGCATTTTGCAAAAGTAACTTGATGTATGAAGGTATACCTGTGTGTGTCAGTCCAGTCACTGAGTGTTCAGGAGTCTGACGGCTTGGGGGAAGAAACTGTTTCAAAGTCTGGCAGTGAAGGCCCGAATGCTCTGGTACCTCTTGCCAGAAGGCAGCAGGGTGAAGAGTGTGTGTGAGGGGTGTGTAGGTTCCTCCACAATGCTGATGGTTTTGCTGATGCAGTGGGTGCGATAGGTGTCTGTGATGGAGGGAAGAGAGGCTCCAATGATCTTCTCAGCTGTTCTCACGATCCATTGTAGGATATTGCAATCCAATACGGTGCAGTTACCGTACCAAACAGTGATGCAGCTGCTCAGGATGCTCTTGATAGTCCCTCTGTAGAAAGTGGTGAGAATGGATGGTGGGAGATGGGCTTTTCTCAGTTTCTGCAGGAATTAGAGATGCTGCTGGGCTTTTTTAGTTATGGAGCTGGTGTTGAGGGACCAGGAGAGGTTTTCCACCAGGTGAACGCCAAGGAATTTGGTGCTCTTGACGACCTCCACAGAGGATCCATCGATGTTCAGTGGACAGTGATCTCTCCGTGCTCTCTTGAAGTCGACAATCATCTCTTTTGTTTTGTCCACGTTCAAAGACAGTTGACTCTACACCAGTCTGTTAACTGTTGCATTTGTGTAGCACTTTTCAAAACACAGAGTTGCAGAGTGCTTCACAGTTTCAGTAAATGCCACACATTAAAGATAAATATACATATTTCAACATACACACATGCATTTATGCAGGGTTGCAAACTATGGGTGAAAATTAAGTGGAAAAGATTAAGGCACAGCTAACCTATAAAAATGAGTTTTTAGCAGGCGTATGAAGAAAATGAAAAACAGTGATCCTGATTGCAAAAACCACAAAAGCACAATCTTCTCTGGTTTTAAAATCAGTTAAGAGACCCTGGTTAGAGGGTCAGAGGCCAGCTGCCGTGACAAGGTTTCAGAGACTGCTGGATAAGCAGGGGCGAGTCCGTGTTGACATTTATATGTTGGTAACAGAATTTTAAAGTAGATTTTAAATTAATATGAATTGTGCAACATGAATTCTGAAATATCTGTAGAAGCTGGCGAAGGCATGCCTTCGCCAGCTTCTACAGATATTTCGATCAAAAATGATCAAGGTGAGAGAAAAGTGTGAACTACAGCTTCCAGATGATTGAATGACAGTAAAGGTGCAATTTTTTCAATATTTCTGAGGTGAAGGAAAAAAGACTGGATGAGCTCTGAGGTGTGAGAGTAAAAGTTAGTCAAAGATGATTCCAAAGTTTTTAGCAAATGATTTCATGTTATTGGCAAGGGGGCAAAGCAATGGCTAACCTCCTTAGAGAAGCTGTCTGGGCCGAGCACTAGAACCTCAGTTTTACTGGAACTGAGATGGAGGAAATTTGAATATATACACTCAGTAATGGCAAAGAAGCATTTGTTGAGTCAGGAGACGCTGTCGAGGTTGCTGGGCTTTACAGAAAAGTATAGCTGTGTGTCATCTGTATAGGTGTGGTAGGAGATTCCATTAAAACCATTAGACAGGTGACCCAGGGGTAATGTATGTAAAGAAAACAGAACTGGTCCAGGGACTGAGCCCTGTGGGACTCTACATACGAGTGATGAGAACTTACACTGCAGCAGAGCTTGGGGAGAGTCTGTGCTGGCGGACATGGGTTACTGGACTGGTAGTCAGGTTTGGGGGCTTGGGGCTCTGGCTGGGCCTCAGGGGCTTGGGTCCTGATGGTGGTGTGTCACCGAGGTTGTGGATGGGTGTGTGCATGGGGGCCCAGCCCTGGCATGGGGGGCCTCTGGTGCATTTGCAGAACTGAGGGTCCCTTCAAATGGCGGGGAGGCTGTTACATTCTTGCAGGTCTCTGTTCTTCAGGAGTTCACTCTGCAGGTGAGGGAGAGATATAGGAGAGGTGGAGAATGAACTCAACCTAGGTGTCTATTGTCTTACAGTGGGGCAAAAAAGTATTTAGTCAGCCACCGATTGTGCAAGTTCCCCCACCTAAAATGATGACAGAGGTCAGTAATTTGCACCAGAGGTACACTTCAACTGTGAGAGACAGAATGTGAAAAAAAAAAATCCATGAATCCACATGGTAGGATTTGTAAAGAATTTATTTGTAAATCAGGGTGGAAAATAAGTATTTGGTCAATAACAAAAATACAACTCAATACTTTGTAACATAACCTTTGTTGGCAATAACAGAGGTCAAACGTTTACTATAGGTCTTTACCAGGTTTGCACACACAGTAGCTGGTATTTTGGCCCATTCCTCCATGCAGATCTTCTCGAGAGCAGTGATGTTTTGGGGCTGTCGCCGAGCAACACGGACTTTCAACTCCCGCCACAGATTTTCTATGGGGTTGAGGTCTGGAGACTGGCTGGGCCACTCCAGGACTTTCAAATGCTTCTTACGGAGCCACTCCTTTGTTGCCTGGGCGGTGTGTTTTGGATCATTGTCATGTTGGAAGACCCAGCCTCGTTTCATCTTCAAAGTTCCCACTGATGGAAGGAGGTTTTGGCTCAAAATCTCACGATACATGGCCCCATTCATTCTGTCCTTAACACGGATCAGTCGTCCTGTCCCCTTGGCAGAAAAACAGCCCCATAGCATGATGTTTCCACCCCCATGCTTCACAGTAGGTATGGTGTTCTTGGGATGCAACTCAGTATTCTTCTTCCTCCAAACACGACGAGTTGAGTTTATACCAAAAAGTTCTACTTTGGTTTCATCTGACCACATGACATTCTCCCAATCCTCTGCTGTATCATCCATGTGCTCTCTGGCAAACTTCAGACGGGCCTGGACATGCACTGGCTTCAGCAGCGGAACACGTCTGGCACTGCGGGATTTGATTCCCTGCCGTTGTAGTGTGTTACTGATGGTGACCTTTGTTACTTTGGTCCCAGCTCTCTGCAGGTCATTCACCAGGTCCCCCCGTGTGGTTCTGGGATCTTTGCTCACCGTTCTCATGATCATTTTGACCCCACGGGATGAGATCTTGCGTGGAGCCCCAGATCGAGGGAGATTATCAGTGGTCTTGTATGTCTTCCATTTTCTGATGATTGCTCCCACAGTTGATTTTTTCACACCAAGCTGCTTGCCTATTGTAGATTCACTCTTCCCAGTCTGGTGCAGGTCTACAATACTTTTCCTGGTGTCCTTCGAAAGCTCTTTGGTCTTGGCCATGGCGGAGTTTGGAGTCTGACTGTTTGAGGCTGTGGACAGGTGTCTTTTATACAGATGATGAGTTCAAACAGGTGCCATTCATACAGGTAACGAGTGGGGGACAGAAAAGCTTCTTACAGAAGACGTTACAGGTCTGTGAGAGCCAAAGATTTTCCTTGTTTGAGGTGACCAAATACTTATTTTCCACCCTGATTTACGAATAAATTCTTTACAAATCCTACCATGTGGATTCATGGATTTTTTTTCACATTCTGTCTCTCACAGTTGAAGTGTACCTCTGGTGCAAATTACTGACCTCTGTCATCATTTAAAGTGGGGGAACTTGCACAATCGGTGGCTGACTAAATACTTTTTTGCCCCACTGTATGTAGTCCGGAAGATAATTGGATGATGGGGTGGGAGTAGAGCCCCGGGCTCTGTGGGGCTTGGTGGTGCTACTGCTGTGGGTCCCGGTCTGGATGGGCCTGGACCCCCTGCCCTTGGTGGGGGTCCAGGCCCAGGGAATGGGGGCGCCTACTGAGATCAGCAGGGGATCAGATAAGTCGAGCGGGACTAAAATAGAAAGCTCAGCTTTATCTGATTGTATTAGAATACCCTTAGTCAATAAAGCTGGTTCAGTGCTGTGGGTTTATCTCTAACCGGACTGGAATTTAAACGATAAACGACCTGACAGACTTTCTCAAGGATTTCAGAAATAAATGTGAGTTTTGAAATTGTCCTGTGAGTATCTGAAACAGTGGGATCTAAGTAGGGTTTTACAGCAGAGCAAAGATGCTAGCTGTAATCTGGAAGGCAGCCAGATAAAAAGGATTGATTCATAATAGAAAGAATCTGAGGGAGATGAGGCATAACGCCTTTGATGAATTTAGGAGGGATAATGACCGCTGGGCAGGATGACAGCGTCCATGTGTGAGACTATATTGAGAAGATCTGTCGAGGAAACTGGTTTAAAGTCAAAGAACAGGACGTGAACAGCAGACTGACGAGTCTGCTGATGGCGTCAAACAATAACCTTGGATTGTGTTTGTCGTTAATCAAATCAGCAAAATAAGATGTTCTCACATCTTTTATAAGCTGGTCGAGGATAGTTAGTAACTCCTTCACATGGGAGGGAGTCACTCTCACCTGCTGCACATCCTTTTCAGCTCGGTCTCTCTGCCTCTACAAGTCCTTCTCTCCTTCCTCAGAGTCCAGCCTCACTATAAACCTTACCTTTGCCTCATAATCACATTTATCTCAGTGTTTAACATTTTGAGCATGTCAGGCTGTGCAATTCATTATTATGACTGTTTGTCCTTCAGTCATGACTGTACTATGTAAAGCACCCAGATACTTACTGAGGTTATACATACTGTAACAGACTGCACCCCTGTACAAAAGCCAAAGTTAGTGCAGTGGAACATTTGGTTAACTCAGAATTAAGGAAGAAGCAGGAAAATGCAAGCTCAGGCTGAAAGGCCGGAGTGTGTGAGGATAGCAGAACATCTGGTGTATTTGATAGAAATCCAGAGTGATAGCTTTAAATAAAGTGTTTGTGCGTGCATGTTTGTGGGTTTAATGCTGTGCTGGTGAAATCTCTGAACCACAAACATCACCCAGCGACTTTATGACCTGATATTTGAGGAATTATTAACAGAGTTGTTCTCTAGTTTGATTCCTATCAGCCTGCCAAAGTTTAAAGTCCAGACTCAAACTTCCACCCATCCCAGCAACAATCACACATGTTCACTTGGTCAGGTGTCAAAAATCAGCTTTAATTCACATTTACAAAACCATGAAGCCCACAGAGAGGTGTCTGTGTCCCAGAACATCTCCACCAGGAACAACACTGACGATACAAATATGGCAACAGGAAACAGAAATGTGTTTTCCTCAGTTTACAAAAACATACAGCAGTAAACGCATAGCACTTCCTGTCGGAACGTCCTCCTAGATCCGAAGACCAGACTACAGAACCACGATGAACCCAACCCGAAGCACTTTCTTTATTTTCTTACATAATATTAGCATGTGTTCATACGAAACATGGCCCAAGGTCAAAGTAATAACACTAGCATGTGAACGTAATCCAGAGTAATCTAAAGTAACCCAACGTAAAGTAATCTAGTCTCAAGCCTGCTCTTAGCACTCAGCTTCAACGCTGTTCTATATTTTTGTCATTACATTAGATTTCTTTATGTGGTCATCTCCTGTGGGCAACACAGCTCACAGGTACAGAGTGCTGCCCCTCAGTGGGTTTTCAGAAGCTGGCCAATCAGAAGGAAGTGGGATTTTAAAGAAGGATGACTTTAAAGAGAGAGGAGCTAAAAGAGTTTATTGAGCTGAGAAGCCAGAGTTAAATAAAGTAAAGTTGTTGTTTTTTTTATTTTATTATTTTTGAATCATTGGAGGGTAATACAGCTGAGTAGAGCTGCAGGTTAGCTCAATGGTTCTCCTTTAACGTGAAAGATGATCATATGACCCTTACTGATCTTTCAGTTCATTTAATCTTCGAGCTAAATCTGCAAACACCTGACTGCTTGGAATGAAATGACATAAATCACCTGATTCAGACATCTGCTAATGTAAACGTGATGCCACCCTCTCCAGGTAACACCTGCAAAAACCCAAACGGGTAAGACTGCTGAGTGGACCTTTATCGGCCCCTGTGAACACTGTCATGCTGTGGTTTAACCTGCCTGACTTCCATTTGTGCATGCTTCACTCATCCAGCCACTCTTCCCGTCCTTCCTTTGTTCTTCTTCCTTGCAGATGAACAGTCAGCAGGTGTTTAACCACAAAGAAACACTACACAGGTGATCATGAGAGTTTGGGGCAGCTCAGCTTCCCACACAGCAGCTCCATGTCAACTTACACTGTATGTATTTATACACATGAATCCTCCATCACCACACATCTGTCTGAATCTGAGCAGTCACGAATCCTTTTGAAGACAACACGGGGCCTGTTTCCATACCCCTCCCTATGACTCCAAGTAATCGTCATCATGTTTCTGTACCCAGCCAGCAGGAAGCTCCATCTGCCCACTTTCTGTACACGTCCATGTAATGCATGATGTCACATCATCGCTCTCTGTCCTCTGTCTCATGTGGTTTTCGCCTTCTGGCTGCAGGTCCTGTCTGTAGCCTCTAGGTGGCGCTGAAGCGATTCCTGCACTGGGCTCTTCTGCTGGTCTTTGAGAGGGAGATTCCTCCGTTTGACGGGCAGCACGAATGCGACCAGAATGCAGCCGATGTGGAGGCTAAAGTACCAGGAACTGCAGAGAAGATGAAAATTCAGAAATGCTGCTATGAGCAGTCAAAGTTACACATGAATTAAACCTGGGTTAAACAAGGTTTAAACCTGGGCTGCACCAGCAGTAAACCTGAAATATATCTGGGTTAAACCTGGAATAACTTATATTAAACCTTGGTAAAACCTGATTTAAACCTGGGTTAAAGCTGTGTTAAACATGCATTAAACCTGGATTGAATCTTGATTAAACTTTGGTCAACCCTTTCTGACTTACTGACCTGTAGAACTTCATGGATGGACCCACAGACAGCAAGACAAAAGGTATCACCGTGTAGCAGATGGCAATCTGAGTGGCTGCCCACGTGATGACATCATAGACCAGTTTGTGTACGGAGGAGTGCAGGAAGTATGGTCGAACGTTGTGTCTGACCTGAGGATGAGAAGTTAACATGGATGACTGCTAAAATGGACACAGGTCTCATTTCAAAGGCTTAGCAGCAACATCAGTTAACAGATAACAGCTAACTGCTAAATGATAATGGCTAACAGCTAGCGGCTAATAGCTAACAGCGGCTCACCGCTCTGGCTGCCAGCGTGATGACGATCCCTGTGAGGAAGGTGAGGTAATATCCTGGATAGGCTCCGTGCCACATGGCTGACAGGATGAAGGTGGCTGCTGTCGGATGGTAGGGACATCGCTCATAACACACCCTGTCAATCAGAGATAAGGGGTCAGAGGTCACAAACAGTCATTTTTACACATGCCAGGTACAGATTCCAGATCAGGTAACTGAGTGTGACCTTTTGAGCCAGTGTGCTGTCTGAATGTTCCAGTTGTCCAGGAAAACTTTGAAGCTGGTGGCAAACTGGAAGCAGACAGAGATCCATTAGACTGATGTTATCAAACCATTTTAGTGACTCGTAAATAGGGATGGGTACCGGTATCCGGTTCTGACATAAACGGTAGTAACCAGACCGAAAAGCAGTGCACATTTCGGTGCTTTATTTCGGTGCTTTTTTTTCCTGAGCTGTGATACACTTTAGATTCTAGCCAATCATTTTATGTTTCCGAGGATAGTAGGCGGGTCCAGGTACGTACGTTCTTTTAGAGCAGAGCTACAGATTAAAAATGACCAAGGCAAAGCGGTCAAAAGTCTGGCTGTACTTCACAGCAAAAGATGCAAACTCAGCAGCAACAAGTGCTTTAAGCTGATACTGTGATACTGTGCAAAGGAGGTAACACCTCGAATCCGATGAAACACCTGGCGACGCATAGCGTTTTTTTTTTAAAAGCCGAGAAATGCGCCGTATTTGATAGTTTGCTGTGAGACCTCACACCGTGCACATCTACTGCGGGTGTGGTGCCTGTTATCGGACCCTGAGTTAGCAACATCCCCCAAGAACCCGAAGAATAGAGTCCTGGCCCCTAGCCCTGCCAGTGTAGCAGAAATGATGACGGATGATGATGGCAGCAGCAGCCGTTCTTCTCTGCGTGAGTAGCTTAATGTTGTCCGTGTGTAATTTACGCTGAGTAGGCTAACAGCGTTATCAAATTAATGCATGTAAGGTGAACTAGCAAACATCATCATAGCTACATGCGGCTGTCTTCTTGTTTGATGGCAGATACTCCCTTCACCCTGGCCAAAAAGGCTAAAATGACCAAAGAAAAAGTGGAAAACAGTTAAACATGAGAGGTTTTTGGACAAAGTTTGTGTTTTTTCCATTGATTAAGCACTGCTTCCAGCCAAGAGTGATGCCATAAAAAAAGGCTAACATTGTTATCTTTTTACAAAAAAACAGCTGAAAATGAGAGGTTTTTGGACCAATTTTGTGTTCTCCATTCTTTCAAATTCAAATTCAAATTTAAGCACCGGTTTGAGCACCGTTTAAGCACCGGCACCATTTCAAAAGTACCGGTTTGGCATCGATATCGGATAAAACCTAAACGATACCCATCCCTACTCGTAAACTTGTCCAGGTCTGTGATGGTCCTGACCTCAATCTTCAGGATCCTCAGATTGGAGATGAGGTCCCAGCGAGCAGAGCCGTCACTGTCGTAACCATTGAAGCCAAAACCGGCGGCGTTGTTGATGGCGTCAGCTGTAGCACAGATGTGACTGGTCAGAAATTTAGGTATGAACAGTGTGTTTGTGCTAACAGTGAACCCAGCATTTTCATTTCAGCACAAATGATCGGTTAGATTTTGATTTTAATCCAATTTCTCTAAAGCAGCACATGAAAGTTTATTTGCACAAAGCAGATTTCAGCCACCCACCAAGCGTCCAGACGAAGTAGTACTTGGGTCTGGTAGTCAGCATGGACAGGTACAGGTAAACCACTTGAGCATAGAAAGGTGTGTTGGCAATGAAGTTGTCGTCGATGTTTCGCTCCACTGGGAAAACCTTACACACTGACAGAAACACCAGCAGGCAGAAGAAGGAGGTGGTGACCTTACGTACGACCTCCATCTGTGGAGAAACATAGTATTCATTCAGGTTCAGTATGTCTTAAATTCAGTCAGCAATCATGAACAAAAGAAGAAATGGATTACGCTCCTCAGTTTAAACGTCTCAACGGTAAATGTCTTAAACCTGCTTTCTGTTTAATGTCAAGCGGGGGCGACTGCTCATACTGTAAATACAGGTATACCTTAGTCATGCGACCTACGTTTGGGGAGGGCTCACTGTGCCTCAGCTTGCTGCTGGACTTCCTTTCATCCTTGTAGTCTCTGCAGCGTCGAGGGGCTCCCTCGATGAAGCCGATGTAGTCGTTGTAGGAGCAGGTGGGGCCAGCCAGGATCCCCATGAAGTTACAGTTGTAGCTGAAGTACTCCAGCAGACTGGGCATTCTCCTAAATAAATAGAGGGTTAAGACCATTTCACCACAATGCTTTCTATTGGCAACTCCTGTGAATGTTGTATGCTATGGAAACAGCCGTGCTCCGAAAGAAGGCATGGAGAACTATTCAATTTTCAATTCAGTTTTATCTATACAACGCCAAATTACAACTACAGTTGCCTCAAGGTGCTTTTTACAGTAACTTAGACCCTACAAGAATACAAAGAAAACAGAGAAAACCCCAACAATCACATGAGCCCCGATGAGAAAGCACTCTGGTGACAGTGGGAAGGAAAAACTACATTTTAACAGGAAGAAACCTCCAGCAGAACCAGGCTCAGGGAGGGGCGGCCATCTGCTGTGACTGGTTTGGGTGAGGGGAGGAACACAGGACAAAAGACACACTGTGGAAGAGAGCCAGAGATTAATAATAAATGAACAAGTTGTATATGAAAGATCTGTTTTCACACGCCCTAATTTCTATCACTGCTGGGATTCTGTTCTGCTGTGGTGGGCCATCAGAGTACATGCAAAATGGTTTCATTAAATTCTGTATGTCAATAAATAATGTTCAGTTTCTTGTACTAATCTCTTTTTATTGAACCAATGATTTAATGCGAGAGGTGTACGAACACATGAGTGACGTGAGTTAAGAAGAAACACCCAGTGCATCATGGGAATTCCCCAGCTACCTTCACCTATTGCAGCATAACTAAGGGAGGATTCAGGGTCACCTGATCCAGCCCGAACTATATGCTTTAGCAAAAAGGAAAGTTTGAAGGCTAATCCTAAAAGTAGAGATATTGTCTGTCTCCTGAATCCAAACTGGAAGCTGGTTCCACAGAAGAGGGGCCTGAAAACTGAAGGCTCTGCCTCCCATTCTACTTTTAAATACTCTAGGAACAACAAGTAAGCCTGCAGTGTGAAAGTGAAGTGCTCTAACGATATGATACTATAAGGTCGTTAAGATAAGATGGGGCCTGATTATTCAAGACCTTGAATGTGAGGAGCAGGATTTAAATTCTGGATTTTTAATGGAGCCAATGAAGGGGAGACAGTAAAGGAGAACCAGAACACAGAACAAAGAGCTAATGTGATTGGCATAGTGAGACTTGTAGTAAAAACCTCAGTTAGAAAAGCTCTCTAAAGTACATATCCATTTATCATGTCTGATATTTAGCTAACATCTGCACAGACAGCATGCTAATGCTAAGCTAGCCAAGAACCTAAGAGTGATGAAAGAGTGGAGTATATGCAGACCCCAGTCTAGCAGCCAGACCCTGAACTTCAATAGGTTAACAAAGGCAGTTCTACCTGTTCATGTTTCTAAAGCAGAATCACCATGACGACTGCTCTGAAGTCTGTTTGGCTCGTTTTAACTTTGCTTTTATTCAAACTTCAAGAGTGTGTGTGTCCTCATTAGCACAGAGATCTGTGTCAGTGTGCGACTGTAGCTTCAGGTGTACACTGTTCATTGATAATTATCAGACTGTGCTTCAGGTTGGAGTGACATGGAGGTAATGTAACAGGTTGTGTAAGAAATTACTTTCTTCAGTGAGTAATTAAGTAACATACAACACTACTTTTAATATAAGTAACAAGTAATGTGCAATAGATTAGTTTTTTGAGTGACAACTCTAACACTGTCTTGATGCATGCTAAATCACCCAGGGAGGTAAATCCCAAAAGGTGATTCTGTTCATCTGGATGTAACGTTTTTAGTGGGGGAAACATTTCGTCATTTATCCAAGCGACTTCTTCAATCTCAGTTGACTGCAGGTTTCCCTAATCTTATAAACAGTAGATTTGCGCAATAATTGAAACCAGCCCACTGATTGAACAATTTGCTGTGAGGTTGGTTTATGATCATTAATATGCAAATTGTCGTCAAAGGAGCTTGCAAAGAAAAGCGTCTGGACTTCTTTAAGTTACTTGAAGACGTTTCACCTCTCATCCGAGAAGCTTCTTCAGTTCTAAGGTCAAATGGTGGAGAGTCCCAGATATAAACCTAGTGGGAGTGACCCCCCACAGAGGGACAAAAGGACCCCCTGATGATCCTCTAATCCTCTAATCAATCATCCAGGTCATCGTAGTCAAAGGAGCTTGCAAAGAAAAGCGTCTGGACTTCTTTAAGTCCAGACTTGATCTTAAAAGTTTATTTTGTGACCCAGAAGGAGCAATAAGAGTGATATTAAAACTAAGTAGCTGCCACCATTGTTGGAAACTGGAAATTGGCTGGGCCACACTGTGAATTCTGAGATAGGTTGGGCTACGAAGGATACACCTGACCCATCCTTCAAATCTGGGGAAAAGCAGGACGCATTTGTCAACCGCATTTGGAGGAGTCTTTGAATTGGGACAGCCTTTGTCGCGTCACCTTTACGTACTCGGCCTACAAAAGTGCAGCTGTCTATTGTAATTTTTGAGTGTATGCTAAAATAAAAATAAAAGTGTTCTATATCACCTGTTTGTTTTTATTCAAGCATACGTGTATACTATTTTTATTGATAGAGAGATTAAGCTTGTGTTTCAGTCATGTAGTGACTGTGCTTATTATGAGGCTTATTAGACATTATAAAACAGATGAACGTAATTTTGTGCTTAAGGTCGCATTTGGAGGAGTCTTCAAATTGTGACAGCCTTCGTTGCGTCGCTGTCACATAATCTGCCTACAAATGTGGCTTCCGAAGATATGCAGTCCCTGAATCTGGACACAGCTATGATACCGGAGACTGCTTCTTCTTCTTCTTCTTTGGCGTTTAACGGCAGCTGGCATCCTTGTAGATGCATTGCTGCCATCTTCTGTTTCAGTCCGTTATTACACTCTTAAATCCTACTACTTATTCCTGTGTCTTGCAGGATCTTAAAAAGCTTAAATTGATGCATCGACTATTAAATTACTTGGCAACGATTTTGATAGTCGACGTAATCGTGACTAGTCGACTAATCATGGCAGCTCTTCCTCCCTTGTGAATTTGATGTGTTGGTCCATCGAGTTAATGTGATCCATGAATTGTGGTACGTCCCGTGCTGAGATTTGATTTTCACCCAGGTTTCATCCACATACCTGAACCAATGACTTGGTGATGTTCCATAGTAGGATAAAAGAGCCCTCATTCCCACTTCTTCCATGTACACGTTGGCCACAGTGGGTGAAACTGGGGAAATCATGGCACACCCATGTTTCTGACTGTAGTATTGACCCTTGTATGCGAAATAGGTGGAATTAAGACACAGTTCCAAAAGTAAACACACTTGGTCAATGCTGAGAGTGGTCCTGTTGCTAAGGTTGGGGTCATCCTGTAATGTCTTACGAACTACCTCCAACGCTTCAGTGACTGGAACACAAGTGAAGAGAAATGTAACATTGTATGAGACCATTGTTTCATCTGCCTCCATAATGACATCTCTCACCTTCTCAATAAAATCCAAGGTGTTCTGGATGTGCTGTTCAGAGCTGCCTACCATTGATTGATTAATGATCAAGGAACTGACCTCACAGCTGATTGTTCATTTAGTGGCTAATTTCAGTTATTGTGTAAATGTACTGTTTGTAAGGTTGAGGAAACATGCAGTCAGCTGAGACTGAAGAAGTCACCTGGATGAGTGACGAAACGTCCAGACGAGCAGAATCAACAATTTTGAACTCCAACACTGCCGATAACGTGATGAAAAATGAAGGCCACAGAATGAGGATTGTTCATGCAAAGATCTACTAAGAGCAGGAAGAAGACCATTCAAAGGGTTCCGCTATGTCATGAGTTTTGAAGGACTGATCCAGTAAAAGTGACTCAGCCGAGTATTTTTTGTTTTTAGTTTAGGTGAAGCTATTTTTTCATACTAAACCTGTTTTGCATGAACAGAAGTACAGCAGGAAGTTGCATTACTTTTAGGGAGAAGTATTAGGGCGGAGATACCTTTGATTGACAAGTGTCTACCATGGAGGCATGGATTTTGTCTTAAGCTCCACCCTCCTGCCTAAACACAGTGATTTCTGTTCCAGTAAATAATGTTTCTACCATGAACAAACCTTATTGCCAGAATCTTCTGTCCCGCCGTCAGATGTTCCTCCTTCCGAGCCATTCCTGTCAGAAACACAGAGTGGACAGTAAAACCTGCAGGATTTACGGAAAACAGCCTGTCTGAGAGTGCAGCTCACCGTCATGGATCTCAAACGCCAGACTGGTGATCTTCTGAGTGATGACCATCATGGGGCTGCAGAGAGGGCAGAGGCAGAGATTAGAGCCTGGACACGGAGAGGCGTTTAGGAGTGAATGGGCCACAGAGCGGAGGCGTTACCCTGTGAAATCGGCGGTGTACATGCCGTAGTCAAAGACGTATACTCGAGTGATCTGACACAGACTCAGGTATGTGAGTGCCACCACTAGGCAGTACCTGGAAAAACACAGAGAACAGGCTGTTATTCAACTTGGGGTCGGCGGTCCTGACGGCCTCACTGAGGTCTGAGGACCTCTGTGATGATCTGGCTCACTCAGGTTTCTGGCTGTAGCTCATGTGAAGCTCCACGGGTTTAAGACCTTCACCAGTCTGAAGTTTGCATCCTTTTGAGGACAGAACACCTGGTGCAGTCATGTTTGTTTGGCTGAAAGGAGCACATTGTTACTTTTACAACATCAGAATCTGTGGAAGTCCTTTTGTGCCAGTATGCATGACCTAATGTTCACAGAGCTGGAAATAACAGAGGTCCGACTGTGAGCTGCTCTCCTGACATCAAAGGTGATAAAAGGTTTCCTCATTAACCCTGAGCTTGTTAATGGCTTGTTAGCAGCGTTTTAATGCATGTCGTGTGTGACGCTCACTTGTGCATGTGTTCGACTCCGGTGAGGATCATGATGCCGTAGGTGAGTCCGCTCTGAACCAGGAAGTGGAGAGCATACCTGTAAAACAAGGAGAACACAGAGCGTCATCTCCAGACACCAGCTGACCAGAACACGTGATGTGTCTAATAATAATAATAATAATAATGGATACTTTATTGATCCCCATGGGGAAATTACTTGTTTTTCTCTGCATTTGACCCATTCACTCAGTGAAGCAGTGGGCAGCCCACTAAGCAGGCGCCCGGGGAGCAGTGTGTAGGGACGGTACCTTGCTCAAGGGTACCTCAGGGTAGCCGTTAAGTGGATTCGAACCGCCGACCTTCCGATCATGGGGCGACCACTTTACCTACCTACTACCTACTGAGCTATCCCTGCCCCTGCTGCTCCTGTGACGGATGCTCACATTAAACATAATCAGCTTGGTGTACAAACAGTAATCTCTGTGAGCCAACGCTCAGGCTGCCCTCAACACTCAGTCAGTCACAGCATTTTTCCCTCTGGGATCTGGATGATGTCATAGAGAGTTTGTTTTAGGGTCATCTGACACACAGACCGAATCAGAAGAAAGCTTTCTTAAAGGGGGAGAGGAGCTAAAAGTTGTTTCAGACGGCGAGAAAATGAAAGAAGGATTATTATGACTGCGAGTCATGCAAAGCTGCTCTAACAGCGGATTCTTATTTAGTCCAGCCACATCTGATGTTTTCTGCTCCTGACAATCATTATTGTGTAATTTTTCCATTACAGGTGAGATGAGCGATGCACGTGTGACCTCTATCAGAGTTCAATTTTAGGATAAGTCAGACTTTGGAGAGCTCAGTTTTACTGATCCTGAGTCGTAGTTGGTCTTACCAGCCGAAGCAGAACATGGCAAAATAGAGTCCCAGCAGCGTGGCCACCACGTGCCGGATGATGGGACTGGTCTTACTGGGATGGAGGAAGAGACGAAACCAGAAGGCGGAGATCAGAGCGCAGAGCTGGCACGCTACGAAGTTCACCTGCAGGTGAAGCAAAAAGACAGCACCTCATTGGTGCTTCAGTACATCCAGGTGAGAGAGGGCAGACCCGCCCACCGTTAGACTGCTCCGCCTCCCTCAGGCTGACCCCTCACCTTCTCTAACACCTTCACAGAGGGGTGCTGCATGCTCATTGGCTAATCCTGCCTTCCTCCTGCTGAGGGGACCAAACCTGAGCGCCACCGCCCCCTCCTGGGTGTGAGAGAGGTGTCACATGACTCTTTCAGAACCAACACAAGCACAAAATGGCTGCCCTTTTCTCCAATCAGCTCCTCCTGCAAGAAGGCGAGGAGGAGGATCTTCATCATCATTAGCACAGTAACACCCATGTTATTGTCCAGTCACCGTCTACTACAGACTAATACCAGAATACTAAGAAAATAACATCAGAGTGCTATCTGACTAATATCTGTAGTAATGTCAGAGTATCAATAGCGCTGTCAGTTTTTGTAGTATTGTGTGTGGTATTGTGAGTGTTTGTAAACAGAGCAATGATATCACCACCTGCAGTACTTTGTGTCTCTTTGTACTTCAAAACTCAGAATTTGACTTTCAAAGTTCTCTTGTGTTTTTTTGCAACACTGTGAAGTCGAAGTACTCATCACTGAGTCACTGTCACGAGGTATTTTCTTACAGTGTGAAGTTTTTATCAGAGTGTCCTGAAATATAAGACGTTACAAGACGCCTTGAAACTACCTAAATGATACTCAGGCAGGTTTTACTGTGCCTGTCCCAAAGTACACATCTGAGTCAGGACGATGGGAATAAGGAGCAGCGAGATCTCTGGCTTTGATCTTTTACAGGTTTGAGATTTTCATGTTTGAATGTGTGAAAAAGGCCTGAAAGTTTGCTGATGCAGCAGTTTTCAAACAGTTCTCTGTAATACTCTCTGTTGTACTGTTAGAGTATCTACAAACTGTTTAAAGGTTACAGCGGCCGTGTGTTCACACTATGGACGATAAATATTTATGAAAATCAGAGACGGTCGAGCAGAAGATGAAATGTGCTGTTTGAGAAGGAGCGACCTTGGTGAGGGTCGCACCCCCCGGCCTCCTTCTCGGAGCACCTCTGGCAGTGCCCACTTCCTGCCTTGGAGGGAAGTGACACCAGAGCCTCCACTCAGAGGCGTGAAACTTGCTGTGTGGTGTAGAAACAGGATTTTTCTCTGAAGACTCACACACAATGACATCAGCCCACAGGAGATACTGGTATCATCAGTACTTCCCTGTAAAACTAGTAAACTGAGGCAGCTGGTCACCTGAACCGGCTCCAGAGGCCTGGCTGTCAGCCAGTCAGAGGGTAGGTGTGTGCAGCAGCTCACCAGGATCACCTGGTGAAGGTCCACACAACCACACTCTGATCTACCATCTGCTGAATGAGTAGCTGCTCCACCCCCTCTGAGCTCTGGACTGAGGAATGACCAATCAGGAGCTGACGTGGAGGTCATGGCTGTGCCTGGTTATCACCTGAGCCACACCTGCGTCAGAGAAGCTCCACACCTGACCCCAGCGCAGACGAAACCTAAGAGGAAAGGTGGAGCCTCAGGAGCATCACGGGTGAGAGATCACCCCCCCTCCCCTTCCCCCACCACCACCGACATGCCTTTCCCCTTCATCATCATCACAATAGGAACAGTCCGCACAGCTACATCCCCTTCCTCCTCCTCCTTACGTGAATGAGCAGCATGAAGCCTCTCATCCATCACAGCTGCAGGAGTCTGCACGAGGCCTCCGCCCTTTACTTTTACGGACAAAGCCCTCCTCCCTTCCCCGTCCTCGCCTCTCTTTGTACCCCGTGCCGAGGTCCGGCGGCTCTTACCTGGTCCAGCGGCAGGTCGGTGAGCTCGCTGAGCGGCTGCAGAAGGCTGGAGCCTGTGCAGGCCGTGGATGGAGCTCCGTCGTCGGCCATAGTTCCGATGTTAGGCCGACCGTACTGCTTCTGATACCGGCTGCAGCTGCGCAGAGGCGGCGGAGGCTCCGTGATCCACCGGAGGTCCGTGCCCGTGCGTCTGCGCGTGCTTCTCTGCTTTCTGCTCCTCCTCCTCTCCCCCTCCGTCTGCCTCCTCCTCCTGCTGCTTTCTCTTCAGATCAGTCTCAGAAACATCTGTTGGCATCTGGCTAAAGAACACACACACAGCTCACCGCATCTGAAGGCAAAGTCTTTTTTAATCGTTTAAGTCTTCAAGGATAAAACTGGCAAAACAGGAATCAATAACTAATAAATTAATAAATTCATTCATTAAAAAAAAGTCTGTCGGTCGCACTCAAAATTGAGGGACTGAAGGTGTTTTACTGTATATGAGAGCCATTCCTGATTTGATCAGAATCAGAATACTTTATTAATCCCTAGGGAAATTATATGGGTTACAGTTGTGTCAGTACAGTAGCATTAACAAAAACAAACTAGACTATTTATCAATACAGTATGTTAAGATATGAGAAATAGCATAATGTATACAATACAAGTCACCAAGTAATAAATATTCAGGGTTGACATATGTGATTATAAATAAATATTAACAAATTGACAGAAACATTACAGAGTAAGAAAGAGTGTGTGCCAAAAGGATGTAACTATTGTAGTGTTTACATTGTATTAGAAGGAGGAGAGATGGCCACAGGTAGGAATGATTTACTGTGGCGTTCATTGGTGCTTTTTGGTCATTTCTGGTAACCCTTTTGCATGCAGTATTCTGTGCAGTACAGCAGGCACGTGCAGAGGGGGGGGGGGGGGGGGGGGGGGGGCTAGAGGGGCTTGAGCACTCGCCCCTTTCCTGGTGGGTGCCCAAAGTGCCCTTTTGTTGAGGCAACTTTAAAAAAAAAAAATTTATGTGTGTGTGCGTGCGGAGTCCTGTCTGTACCCCTCAACAATAATATTTAACTATTAATCACAGTTTTGCTAAATAAAAGGATCTGGCTTGCATCAGTCACATGATCACATTTAACCAATGATCGCCCTTGACGGCAGAACGCGCTGGTTACGAGCCGGGAACGAGCTCACAAAGAGCACGCGTATTTTTAGCAGTCCGGAGCTGTAGGAGAAACACAAGTTAACTCAGAGACACAGACTGATGCGACAAAACCAGTAAGTAGGTGTACAGCGTACACTGTAGTGTGTAGCACACAGGAGTATTAGCTTATTACGTACACGTTGGTAAGTTGTCTTGTGGCAACTGACGAACTGAAACAAATGAGCGTGCTGTGTGTGCAACAGCGCGACAAACATTACCTGTCCTTTTATTAACTGCACAGGTAGTGCTGGTCACAGCTGCTGGCTACCTGTGTAAGGCTGTCATGGGTCTGTAGCTCTGTCACCGTTTTAGGGAACATATTTAGTTTTAAAGTATTTAGAAACATATTAAATTTTAAAGTAAGTTTCCGGGCTTTTCCTGCCTTTCTGGAGGGATTATATTTCACTAAAAAACGATCTAATATGCATGTCCACATAATTATGCATTATTATAATTATAATATATTAAAAAACACGCTGTATTTTAAAGAACATACATTAAGAAGCAGATTATATTAGATTTATATTTTAAATAAGACAAAATTTGGATTTTACAGCAGTAAAATTATTGTATCGCTACAGTTTAAAAATGTAATAAGCTTTGCCCCTGCACAGAGTGGATAGTGAAACAAATGGAATCATCATAATGACATTATTTCATATTTATTACTTCCCCCTCCTCATTGCTTTATTATTGTAGTTCTAGTAATAAATAATAATGTAAGGATTCTGGATCAGCACCATGATGCCCATAGTATATACAGTATTCTGAAGAAGGTCTAAAATGTCACTGTGTGTGCGTGCATGTGTGTGTTTTATTTAGATGGATTTACTCATGATATAACATTGTCCAGACATACCTGGTAAGGACATGAGGAGGAAACAGCAGGAGCTGTGTGAGGCTACTAAAGGCAGTGCTATAACATTTTTCTGTCATCATTTTATTAAAGATTAAGTGCAAGAGTTGTTAGGTGTGGATAATTAGATTATAGTTTATTGCAATAGCAAGTTGTGCCTTGTTCTCAGGTAGACAGCAAGTGGAGAGTGATATATGAAATGATGGGATGGAAGGAAGAAGAGAAGCAAAGAGTGATTCACAGGCAGAGCCTGAATTATTTCTCACAGTTTTTCGTTGCCTTATGGTTCCAAGCACTGTCACCAATCTTTGCATTTTGTTATTATCTCATGACACTTGTTTAATCAGCTACCATCTCTCCTGTGGACTTTTTAATGTCTACAGTCTCAGATCAACACAGCCCTGCTCTTCCTATATTAGATTCTTGATGAATGTGTGTTGTTGTTATTCAGCCTGGTTCAATGTGCCCCCTTTTAACTTCGAGCACCCGCCCCTTTAAACCTCTCTGCACGGCCCTGCAGTACAGTGCAGTATTTCTACTCACCGGGGATCTTATGAGTCTTCTGTTTTATTTTTCGGCCCCTCTGAAGCTTTTTGTAGCAGACGTGCAACGATTGCAGTTATTAATTTAATGTGAAGACAGACTCCGTCTGGAGAGATAATAAATACAAGGTCACAAACTAGCTCAGAAACTTAGAAATCATAAGATAAAATAACCTTTATTAGTCCCACACGTGTGAAATTTGTTTTGTCACAGCAGGAAGTGGACAGTGCAAAAGTTATGTAGCAAAAATTAGAATATAATAAGAATAAATACAGTACACAACTGTACAGAATAAAATAGAATACTATATACAGTAGAATAAAATAGAATAAAATATACAATAGGATAAAAATAGAATACAAATTCTATATACAACTGAGTAAAAATACAACGATGCAAGAAAAGAGAATTGCACTTAGTGTTATTGCACATGTGTGGATGTGTGTGTTTGATCAGTTGGAGTCTTTGTTGTACAGTCTGACAGCAGTGGGGAGGAAAGACCTGCGAAATCTGTCCGTCCCACACTGAAGGCTTAAATGTAAAAAATAATAAAAGTAGAAATAACATGAAAAACGTGAGGCTGAATCCCTCTCACGGACCGTGAACGCCGTTTGTTAAACTGGTAAATTATCCAGCTGTAGTTCCGACTGCAAGCCAGCAGATGGCATTCAGGCTGAACTGCGTACAGATCGGCTAAAGAGCAACAGAAGAATAAAGGGCGGAAGTTGCGTCAGGTTGTTTTGGCGTGTTGTCCTGGCAGCAGCAGTTAGCTACGTTAGCACCTTAAGCTTCAGACAGAAAAATGTCAGCAGCCGAGGACGACACGGAACTGCGGGACCTGCTGATCCAGAATCTTGAGAACAGCGGAGCTCTGAACAAGCTGAAGGTGAAAGGTCACGTTTAACGTGAGACGCCCTGACGGCGGGATAGGCTACAGCTACTCGCAGCTAACGACTGCTAACCGGCTGCTCAGAGACTGTTTCAGGTTTATTTTATTTAACCTGAGAGGAGAGATGAAGTTCTGACTGAGTGTAGAGGTTCAGCAGCTGTGTGAGCTCTGTTGCTGCTGTTGTCGATCAAGCAGGATCTAACCTTTGAAACCGGTTTAAACATCCGTGAGAGTAGATGAGACATTTTATTACTAATAACGTGTAACTGCGGCTCAGCATAGAACCGCAAAGCTCACAGCCAGGAAGAAGAAACCTCACAGAACAAATAGAAATAGTTTTCCTTTTTTATTTCCTTTCACGCCCTGTTTTTGTCATGTGACTCGACAGCGTCAGGTGCTGAGAAAGACTTACCTCCAAACCTGAAACCACTCTTATTGATATCTGATCAGTTTGTGACTGATATCTGATCAGTTTGTGACTGATATCTGATCAGTTTGTGACTGATATCTAAACTAAGCGCTGTGTGGATTGTGCAGGTCTAGTTTCGTGCGTGCTAACTTCAGCACAGTTGGAACCCGTCAGCCTAAAATCTGATCCAGGAACCAGGAAGATTTGCGCCGAGAGCTCATATAAAAATAATGTGAAATACAGCAAATGAATGAAACGCTGTTAGTCCTGCAACACGTTGGTTGTTCCAGGTGTGTCCCACCTCTGGGAGAGGCTCCACCCCCCCACGACCCTGAATACGATGACTGGAAGAAAACTGATGAATGGAAATGAAATAATATTTAGGAAACCCTTTTAGTTTGAAATATCTGTCATGAATGACATGTATGAATTTACTGATAGGTTTCAATAACTACCTGTATTGATGACATGTTCCTGCAGGCGGAGATGAGAGCGGCGGTGTTCCTGGCAATGGAGGAGCAGGACAAACTGGAGGTGAGTGATTCACACAGAAGTTCCAAGCACAGTGTTGATCAGTCAGTGCTGTCCGTCATAGTCCAAGATCAGGACAATGCCGGACAATACCTCCCACTCACTCTGTGACATGCTGGCCAGTCACAACGAGAGCATGAGATTATACGTAATGTAGCACTGAACAACTCCTCCATCTAATACACAGCACACACTAAAATATCTGCACATAACAAGGGCAATCTTAACCAAATATATTTAATTTGTGTAGCATACTGGAATATTTATAATAAGAGCTATTTTGCTATATTTTAACTTTAGTTTAGTCAGTTCCAGTTTTTAGTGTCTTGGAGCGACTATTACTACGTCATTAATAAAGTATTCAAATTCAGGAATACGTGAGACAGCAGGTTCATGGTGTGTTTAGATTAAAATCTAAGTTTGTAGTCTGGAAAAGTGAACAATGAGGTGGGAGGAGTCAGGAAGTTGGGAGGGGTCAATGATGGTCTTGATGTGTGACTGACAGCTTTGACCTGTTCTGAGCTCTCGCTGATGTTTCTCCTCAGAATAAAAGTCCGCTGGTCAACGAGAGCCTGAAAAAATGTCTCAACACCAAAGACGGTGAGTTCCTCAACTTCCTCTTCCTGCCTGCAGCCGGTTTCACTGAGCAGCAACATTTCACGAGCAGGTTAGCAGTGATGAAGGTCATACTGCTTCATGGCTGTTATTTTACAGTTTTACTAAAATTAGTCCAACAGAAAGACTCATCAGCGAGAGAGTTCATAAAGGTTTAAATAATTTCAAACATGCTCTAAAGAATCCCTCACTGATCCAGCAGCTTGCACTAAGAGTGAAACCGCCCGTGAGCACCATGGCGGAGCATCCGCAGGTCACCATGCGTTTCTTTCTTATCCTGATGTCATTGATCATCAGACTGCAGTATTTGTTACAATGGCAACAAGTAATAATAATAATATTAATAATACATTTTATTTGAGGGCGCCTTTCTAAAACCCAAGGTCACCTTACAAAGAGAAGAAGACATCAATAAAACAGTAGATTAAAATAGATTATAATAAATTAAAATACAAAAAACACAAAATACAACCACAAACAACAAATTTTTTTTTCTAAGCTTTATTTTCATTTTTAAATTGGAAACGAACAAAAAAACAAACATACACACAAAGCAAGAAAGAAAACAAAAACAAAAAAACAAACAAACAGAAAACTCACAACTGACCACAGAAGCACTCCCAGGTGCACACTCTTGTATCTATGCCTTTCATGGATAACCTCAAACATCTGAAAACCAAACACAGAAAATACAGGCATAATAATAATAATAATAATAATAATGACAATATTGGTAATTACAGAAATTTAAAACAAACACACAAACAAACAAAGAACAAAGAATTCAAAAAAAATAAAATAAAAAATTGAGCAAAACAGAAAACGCATCATGTGAACCCCTCCCACCATCCCCCCACCCCTTTACCCCTGTATGGCTCTCAACCTCATCACATTCGTGTATCCAGACAGCCCATATTTACACCTATCTATAGAAACTCTCATACACAGGAATCAACATCCCACAAGATAAAACTACAGCATTCAGGAAATCAAGTCAGAAGGGCCTAACCGGGGATCAACTCAAGGCAGACCCAGGGGGATTTGCGTCATCTCTATGATCTGTTAGGTCCAAAGACGGTAGTACTGACAGGAAGGGGCCCCAAATTTTTTCGAAGGTTCCATATTTCCCTTTTACACTATGCAATATCTTCTCAGGTGTGCAGTAGGACGCTAGCTCATTAATCTAGTGTCTCAGTGTTGGAGAGTTTTCAGATTTCCAATGTAGCAGAATACATTTTTTCACTGCAGCACTCGCAAGTAAAATAAAATATTTCTTGTGATAATTCACATTTATAGAACCTGTGTCACCTAAAATCCATAGTTTTGGGTCCAGTTCGATTTGGATCCCCATTACCCTTGAGATTATTTCAATGGCCCGTCTCCAGAACTCTTCTATCACTGGGCAATTCCACAGCATGTGGAGGAGATCACCATCTGTCACCTTACATCTCAAACATTTGGGGGAGAAATTAATATCAATTTTATGTAACCTATAAGGGGTATAATATATCCTATGAAATATATTAAATTGCATTTGCCTGTGATTTGTAGAAATTAACATGGTCTGTGCCTGTTCCAATAAATGGTGCCATTCTACCTCTTCATAGACATAGCCCAGGTCTGTCTCCCATTTTCTTTTTAAAGACGCTTTATTATAGTCAGGTAACTTTTCATTGATAATAGTGTATATAGAAGATGCTATTCCTTTTATTGACTTCCATGGTTTGGTGCAAAGATGCGTTTCAAGAGGAGTTTCTTTAGGAATCTCGGGGAATAATCCTTTGGATTTCTCTTTGACCCAATCTCTTATTTGTAGGAATTTGAAGATATTTTGTCCTGGGAGTTTGAATTTTTCCTTTAGTTGTTGAAAGTCAATAAATGTATCATTATTGTATAAGTCGGCAACAGTTCGAATATTTCTGTCTTTCCATCCCCGCAATATTGGCAATATGATAAGAGAGATCAGGGTTGCCCCATAGGGGTGTCCTTCTAAGAAAAGAGATATTTATTTTCAGAAGTGAGTGGGATTCCTGCCAGGCACAGAAGGTGTTTAATATTATCAAATTGTTTGTGAGCTTGGATAGACATTTTTTTTGTACCTAAAAATGGAACATCTTTTAATGGTATGGGGTTCACCTCATGTTGTTCTATTGGAACCCATCGAACCTCACTCCTCTCTGCATGTAGCCAGATCCAAATTGATCGGTACTGGGAGGCAAGATAATAGTTCCTAAAGTTTGGTAAATTAAGTCCTCCCCTTGAATATGGGGCCTGTAGTGAGGAGAGTTTGACTCTTGGATTTTTCTTTTGCCATATGAAAGACGTTATGAGTTTGTTAAGCTCTTTGAAGAAACTTTTAGGAACATTTGTAGGGAGACATTGAAATAAGTAGATAAACTTAGGCAAAATGTTCATTTTAACAACATTAATTCTCCCTATAAGAGATAATGGAAAATCCATCCATCTCTGAATATTAAGTTTGTTTGCTCCAACAGTTTGATATGATTTAATTTGAATATTTGATCCTCGGATTTACCAATTTGTATGCCCAAATATGTAAATCCATTATTACACCACTGTAATGGGTCAGTAAGAGCTCTAATACGGCTATCTTGTATATTTAATAACATAATCTCACTTTTGGTATAGTTTAACTTGTATCCTGAGGCTGCACTGTATTCTTTAAGACACTTCATTAAAGAGGGAATTGATTTAAGAGGGTCCGTTATATACAGTAGGAGGTCATCTGCGTATAGAGAAAGTTTATGTTCACTTGTGCCGAATTTGATTCCAGATATGGAGGCATTAGTATGGATGGCAACTGCTAGTGGTTCGATCGCAATCGCAAAGAGCAAGGGGGAATTTGGACAACCTTGTCTGCAACCTCTAGTTAAAGAGAAAGTGCCAGAAAGCACATTATTTGTTATGATATTGGCTCTGGGGGCATTAAAAAGTGTCCTAACATAGCGGGTGAACTTTTCTCCGAAGCCCATGGCTTCCATTGCCTGAAATAGAAAGTTTGGCTCAATCCTGTCAAATGCTTTATTAGCGTCCATGGAGATTATTAGCAGTGGGTCTTGGTTTTTTTAAGCAGTATTCAGTATATGGAGCAAACGCCGCACATTATCTGCTTCATGTCTGTTTTTAATGAAGCCTGTTTAGTTGGCATTTATTATCTTAGGCATAATGTCCTCCAATCTAAGTGCAATTATTTTAGATAATATTTTATAATCTGCATTTAAAAGGCTGAGGGGTCTGTAAGAGTCACATCTCTGTTTGTCCTTGCCCGGTTTTGGCAATAATGTGATTGTTGCAATTTCCAATGATTCTGGTAATTTATTATTTTCTAAAGCTTCTTTAATCATATTTGTAAGTGGTGTCAATAATTTATTAGAAAAAGCCTTATAATAATCAACTGGAAATCCATCTGGTCCAGGGGTCTTATTATTTTGTAAACACTTGAGGGCTTGAAGAACCTCCATCTCAGATATATCTACATCAAGCAGTTCTTTGTCCTCATTATGTAATTTAGGAAGAGTTATTCCATCTATAAATCTTTTTGCAGCAGTACTGTCGACCCCTTGCTCAGATTTATACAGATCTTCATAGAACCGTTTAAACTCTGCATTTATGAGTGCTGATTCATCAAGAAGTTTATCATCTTCCGTTAATATTGTCCGTATAAATTTATCAGATGTTTCTTTCTTAATTTGCCAGGCCAGTAGTTTACTTGTTTTGTTTCCAAATTCGTAGTAGTGATATCTAGTTCTGGCCATGGCTGCTTCTGCTCTGCTGGTGCATAAATTATCATATTGCAACCTTATTTTTGTTAATATATTGAGGTATTCTTCCTTTTTGGTAGCAATATATTCCTGTTCCAAGTTTTTAATGTCAATCTCCAATTTAGTTATCTTCTCTCTGACCTTTTTAACCTTATTGGCACCGTATGACATAACCATACCTCTCATATAGGCTTTGAGGGCTTCCCAAATATTGGCATGTGAAGAGGAGTTTGAATTGGCATCTAGGAATATTTCAATATTAGTGTTCATATATGAAATAAAATCAGAGTCTCCTAGCATATAATTTTTAAACCTCCACCTGTAGGTTACACTTTGCGACATATTGGTAGCCCAGGAAAGTTTAATGGGATTATGGTCTGAAAAAGTAGCTGCTAAGTAGGAGCAATCTATCACTGTTGCCATCATATTTTGTGGTACAAGAAACATATCAATTCTAGAGTGTGTATTATGTACTGGTGAAAAAAAGGAGAAGTCCCTCTGGCCTGGATGGAGGTTTCGCCACACATCAATTATGCCTATATCCTTCATACCTTGGTTCAGTGCTGTTGCTGCCTTGGATAGTGAAGCTGACAAACATGAAGGTCACACTGCTTCATGGCTGTTATTTTACAGTTTTACTAAAATTAGTCCAACAGAAAGACTCATCAGCGAGAGAGTTCATAAAGGTTTAAATAATTTCAAACATGCTCTAAAGAATCCCTCACTGATCCAGCAGCTTGCACTAAGAGTGAAACCGCCTGTGAGCACCATGGCGGAGCATCCGCAGGTTCACCATGCGTTTCTTTCTTATCCTGATGTCATTGATCATCAGACTGCAGTATTTGTTACAATGGCAACAAGTAATAATAATATTAATAATACATTTTATTTCTAAAACCCAAGGTCACCTTACAAAGAGAAGAAGACATCAATAAAACAGTAGATTAAAATAGATTATAATAAATTAAAATACAAAAAACACAAAATACAACCACAAACAACAAATTAAAAAAAAAAAACACGATTTGACAGCAAATAAAATCTGTATTAAAGCGAGTAAGCCAGTTTAAACAAGTAGGTTTTGAGTTGTGACTTAAATAAGGGAAGGGAATCTATATTTCTTACGGCTGAAGGAAGTGAGTTCCAGAGCCGAGGAGCAGAGCGACTGAAAGCTCTGTGCCCCATAGTGATAAGGCGAGCAGAAGGAACAACAAGATGAGTGGCAGATGAAGATCTGAGTGAGCGGGTAAGAGTGGGGATATGAAGCAGATCACAGAGATAAGGAGGGTAAGATGAGGTTATGAATACACTTAAATGTGAGAACTAAGATTTTAAAGTTTATCCTGGCTTCTATGGGCAACCAGTGAAACTGTTGAAGAATTGGGGTAATATGGTCTCTTAAGGGAGTAAGAGTTATGACCCGAGCTGCAGAATTCTGAAGAAGTTGAAGTTTATGGAGGGACTTATTAGGGAGACCAAATAAGAGAGAGTTGCAATAATCGATCCAGGAAGTAATAAGACTATGGACAAGGATGGCAGCAGATATATCGAGGTTTTTTTTTTTTTTTTTTTTTTTAAATATCGATATATTTTTATACGAGATATAAGATGTGACAGCATCGTTTATATCGATATGGTATATGTTGCGTTATAATTATACTTGTGGAGCCGCAAGTTTGCCTCTCTTTTGTCTCTACTCGGCCTCGCCTCTCCTTCACTGAACACAAGTCCCCCTCCCCCATCACTTCACCTGCAGGCAACAACAAGACGGACACAGCAAATCTCCGTTACCGCGGATCGCCCTGTGCGTGGGGCTGGACGCATCAACGTGTTAACGAGCTAACCGCGCTAACAGCTTTCTCAAAAGTTGACAGTGCACGTTATGTATGAATTCTGGTTGTTCTTAATGACCGTGAACCGATTTTATGTGGTACACGGCGCTCAGCAATCTGTCAAAAAATGTTTTAGTACGACTTTGGTAAGCTACGAACTACGAAGCCGCATCGCTTGATGGATGATGTTGGAGCATTACGGCTACCGTAGTCTGGAGCCTCACGGAGCAGTAGCGGTTTTAGATACGGGCGACACGGGCGGTTGCCCGGGGCGGCATCGTGGTGGGGGGCGGCATCACGGGCATCGGCAAAAAAAAAAAATGCTCGTACTTATGCTGCCCCGACGTCATGCCAGCGCATATTGGGAATGGCATAGGCACCGATCGGTTTTCTATCGCCCATTTGCTGGGAGTAAGGTCGCCCTCGTCTGCGATGTGCGCCTGCGGCACAGGGAGTTGAGGGCGGGGCGGCGGGGGATTCTCTGACTGGCTGGAGCAGCATCTAATAACCAACTCGCAAAATAAAACAAAATAAAAACAAACCAACAAACACGAAAATACCAGACATTATAATACAGACTTATAATTTGCACCCATGTTTTTTCGAAATTCTATACACGAAAAGTGAGCACGAGAGCCCTCGGTGCGCCTGCTCGCTGCTGAAGTCAAAGTAAACTTTATTGTCATCTCCTCTAAATACAGTCCAGTATACAGAGAGACGAGACGACGAGGCTCCAGTTACAGCAGTGCAAGTAAAAAAACAATAAATATAAGAATAGTAAGAAAATAAATATACAGTTTAGGACCAGGGGTAAAGGGATCAATAACAATTTAAAATTTACAGTTTGATGATTTAAAGTCTCACACACAACCCATCGAAAGGGGAGGGGGCCCTGCTGCTTCCAAATAGAGCACATTTAATTTATAATGTTGTAAATCCAAGCCCATTATCTATTCACGATTTGAATCCTGGGTTGTGTGAAATCTCAGAAATGCACCCTAGACAAAGTGAATCTGTGAACTAAGGCAGCGGTCCCCAACCCCCGGGCCGAGTCGTTTGGTACCGGGCCGCGAGAGTTGAGGCTCGGGTGTGAAATGCATGGTTTTCAGGGTTTTTATCAGTTTTTGGCGTTATTTTGTTATCATTTTTATTGTTAACTTGGTTTTCGTGGGTCTTTTCACGTGTGTTATGAATAAATCTTCTTTTTTTTCGGTGCCGGTGCTAGTTTTATGTTGTTGTATTTATCCGCGACACCTTAAAGGCCGGTCCGTGAAAATATTGTCGGGCATAAACCGGTCCGTGGTGCAAAAAAGGTTGGGGAACGCTGAACTAAGGTGTAGGTGTGTTAGATTATGTTGTGGTGATCCTCGAGTTGAGGGATGGGTGTTCATACTGGAGTGCAAAATTAAAACCAATGGAAGATGGACAAGAAAAGTGGGGAGTGTTCGCCCAGAGCGCCAAACAGGCTAGGACCGCCACTGTTGCGGAGTAATACGTACTGTGCTTCAACGTAATGTTACCGTATTGTGTGCGTATTGGGACCTCAAATGGCTCCTGTTAAAAGACACGGTTACACAGAGGATTTCAAACTCCAGGCTTTCAGTCACGCTGTAGAACTTGGGAACAGAGCAGCTGTGAAATCTGTCTCTTTTCTGCGCTCTGTTTAGACCCAGAGCAACAGTATTGTTTGACTGATGGCCCTTAATATAAAGACTTCGGTCTTCACGTTTCCCAATTTTTGCTTTAAGTTATTTTGTTATTTACATAATAATGTAAATAACCTAATAATGATCCTTATTGCCGTTTAAGAGAGGAGCGGTGCTTCAAAGGATAGCTGTAGATTTCTGTCAGAATCTGCAGATTATACAGTACAAATAAAATGTTTACGTTGTCTTCCCAACAGTTTCACTGACATCCACACTGGATGGCCAGGAAGCGTTCGCGATGTCTTCTCGGGCGCTTCTCTGGCGCTGATAATTGGCTTCAGTCTTGTGTCGGTGACGTAAAAGGCGGATTTAATGCGACTTGACCGTTCAAACAGCAGTCGCTTTCTAAAACATCGGATATGTATCGGATTCAGTACCACATACGAAAGTGACCCAGATCGGATTTGAAAATATCGGATTTGCGCCGTTCACACTGTCATAGCATGATCGGATATGGGTCGCATAGGGTCAAAAAATCGGATTTGATGCGCTTTCGCCTGCAGTGTGAACGTAGCCTTTGTTATTATACTCAGCATCTGTTTACATTTTGATTGCACAATTGTGAGATTTTTGTTATCACAAAAACAACATTGTTTTCTTTTATTTATGGAGCACTATTAATAAATGCTGATAATTTATTTTTGAGTAATTTTTTAATGTACATCTACGCTGTATGTTAATAAAAGTGCCTGTGTTACATCTGGGACACAGCTTTGACTACGGATGGGATGAAGCTGGTTAATGTTACGTAAGTGAAAAGTATGCAGACCGGGTTATGAAATGAGAGAGGACTGTCAAGTATGACACCCAAACTCTTTACCTGCGGGGAAGGAAGGATGGGGGAATTTTTAATGGAGAAACTGTTAGATTTGGTTAAGATAGAGGCTGTGCCAGTGAGTAAAACTGTTTTATTACTGCTAAGTTTGAGAAAATTGGAGGAGAACCATGATCTGATCTCCATAAGACAGTTCAAGAGGGAGGTAGGTGGAAGGGATGAATTAGGTTTGGAGGAAATGCAGAGCTGGGTGTCATCAGCATAACAATGAAAATTGATATTATATTTTTGGAATATTTGGCCAAGAGGGAGCATGTAGATAATGAAAAAGGGCCCTAATACTGAATCCTGGGGCACACCAGCAGAAACGGGAAAGAAACTTGAAGAGTGTGATTTAAGTTGGATAAACTGAGTGCAGTCTGAGAGCTATGAGGTGAACCAGGCAAGGGGGGTGTGACTAATGCCAATGGATGCTAATCTGCTCAGGAGGATACCATGAGAAATTGTGTCAAATGCCGCACTAAGATCGAGAAGGATGAGGATGGTTAAAAGACCAGAATCAGCTGCCATCAGAAGGTCATTAGTAATCCTTAACAAAGCCGTTTCTGTACTATGATTGGGGCGGAAACCAGACTGAAATTTCAAAATAAAGGGGAGGTTTGATATAGGGCGGAGATTATCAAAATTATTGGGATCTGCACCAGACTTTTTGAGAATTATAGTGACAGAAGCAGTTTTCAGGGATGGAGGAATGATTCCAGTGTTAAGGGAAGAGTGGATAATACTAGTTATAGGAGGAGCCAATGAAGGGAGACAAGCTTTAACTAACACAGTGGGAAGAGGGTCGAGCTGACAAGTGGTTGATTTTGATTTTTGAGTAAGATTTGGTACATCAGCTATGGAGGGAAGAGGAAAACAGAAAGTCTACTTCACAGCTAGAAGCTCCTACAGATTTAAGTTGTTGGTGGATATCAGCGATTTTATGAGTGAAAAAAGATATGAGAGTTGCAAAAATCAGCAGTCCGGAGGTTTTGTAATTTTACTAAACAATGAAACGAGAGACCTGGAGTTACCTTCACTAGAACTGATTAAACCATAGTTTAATAGAATACATAGAATAGTATGTAGATTTGGCTGAAGCAGTGCAGTCCTTATACAACAAGATATGATTGTTATACATTTCTTTGTGTATGGTAAGTCCGGTTTTCTTGAACAGACCAGTTGGCGTTCTTTGGAGCTGTGACAGCAAAGGTTAAGGCTGCAATGACCTCGGTCAGCAGGCATTGCAGCTCCTATGTGCCCCACAGGGGGGCACTGTGGCTACAGCTGTCAGCTGGTCTTATCTCAGACCACTGCAGGGAGCAGACAGAGTTGACGAGCAGGAGTTCACCTGGATTTTAGGTGTTCATTGTGACGTTTACATGGTGTCAGTATTTTTATAAGGTGTGCTCCATTAACAGGAATCCACCAATCAGAGCTAACTCCAACTCACACCCTGAGATTCTGGGTCACTCCTGCATTATGTGACTTCCTGTTGGTATGTGATTTTCTGTCCTTTATTTAGCAGCAGTCACATTGATGATGATGAAGATCAGAGCTTTGATCTCTTTGGCCCTTGAGGGTGTCACACAAACACACAGCAGCAGGACGCCACAGACATGCTCACACATACACATACATGCACACAGACATACGCTCGTTTAAACCACTGGGGTCAAACTGGAGGCCTGCAGCTGAGTCCTGGTTGGTCTGTGGCATGAGTAGTGACCACGTTCAGTGGTGTGTAAGCCGAGCAGAGAGTTGGAGGTCAGGACGTGTTCGTCTGACCAAAAATGGTTTTCTGGTTTCCTAGTGACATCACAGTGCTCATCACAGTGTTCCCTGCTTCAGAGGCATGTGAAGAGTTTGGACATCTCCAGCAGGATGTTTTTCACCTTTTGGGATTAAATTGTGTGAATAAGTGATGAGATGCTGATGCTTCGTGTGGCCTTCAGGAATTAAATGATGTTAAACAATGAGAAGAAAAAAGCTTCATTAAAATTAGTGTCAGGACAATGCGAGCAAAGTCACATCAATCAGATTTTAGTGTTTGATCAGTCTTACAGATCATGAGTAGTGACACGCCAGGTAATCAATCAATACGTGAAGTGATTGATGAGTGATAAGGATTGGTAGATTGTCTCTGAACACAGCATCAGATGATCTCAGCTGCTGAGAGAGAAGTTTTCCCTGTGATGTATCTTGATTATGGTGATAGTGATGATATCATGCCCTTGCAGGTCGTCTGGTGGCGAGTCTGATCGTGGACTTCCTGCAGGTTTTTAACCTGGACTTCAGCCTCGCCGTCTTCGAGCCAGAGATCAACTCTGTGAGTACCAGAAGCTTCTCCTCCACCTCTTCCTCCTCGTCATTGCCGCTGACTCCTCATGCTGCTTTCAGGTGTCATGAAGCTGTGAAGAAAGTGCAGCTGTATTTGCTGTTTGAGTGTTTGAGCTATGAGAGCTGTGGTATCAGTAGAGGATCCATAATAATACATATTCCAGTGTATCGATAAATCAGAGGCGTGATGATGGCGGCTTGTGACTGGAAAGAAAATGTGAGCGATGATGTGTAAATAACAAAGGACCGAAGCAGCTCCTGAACGCCGTGTTCAACACTTGAAGCTCAGCGCCACACAGCGAGCGGTTTCCTCCTCCTGTAGCCGAGGACTCGCTGAGGCGCGCTCGCGACCACAAACTGACTCAATTTTCCTTCTCGTGGTTTGTGGGTTTGAAGCTTAGATCACTGGTTGGCTTCCCCTCGACTGTGTGACGGTTTCTGTTCTCTGTTTAGTTACAAACTCTGGAAAGCTCACAAACCCTCGAGGACGATGCGATTCTCCCACGTTAGAACAAACTGCTCGGCCCAAGCAGAGAAGCATCCAGCTGCACCTCCACCTCTGCATCCCCTCATACAACCTTACAGCAGAGGTGTTTCAAGGACCAGCACAGATGGAGCTAGACGTGCAGAGAGCCATCGGTAACAGTAATGACTGTCAGATCGGTTGATGATGATGATTTTACTGGTATGCTGAGATTAAACTCTGTTAGGCCTGACTTTACTCAGCAGGAGCTTCCTGCTGTCGTTTTCAGAACACTTGATCTCTGACCTCTGAGGACACTAAGATTTGAACTCCTCTGAGATTTTTAGTAGATACACTGATGGAGTCAATTTCAGGCTCCTGTGTCGCCTTGTTTTCAAGTTCTCACAGTTGCAAACTAACGTGTTCACGCTGCCCACCCTGCATGGTGACAACAGTAAGAACTTTGTTTCTGTTTTAGATGAAGGGTTCAATGAGAAGCTGCAGGGCAGGGGAGGCCTGCTGACAGGTGTGCAGACAGCGCCGGTGTCGTTGGGAGGCTCAGGGGTGATACATTCAGCCCACTCGCGAGTTCAGACTTCAACCTGTATGCTGTCAGCGAGTAAGGGTGCCGATGGCTCACTGATGAGGGTGAACGGACTGCAATAATGCAAACATTATTGCTGACAAATGCAACACGACCTTTAAGTGTCCGCTCCATGTCTGCTCAGCATTTAAATAAAGTTTTGTCTGTGTGGGTTTTTTTTTTTTTTTTTTTTTAAACAAAGAAGCCAGTATCAGCCAATAAAGGATGTTTATGCTGTTGCTGAGCGTGAGGCCTGTGCCGGCTGGACGAGTTCTGGTTTAGTTTTATTGATAAAGCTTTATTTGCTTCCTGCTGCTGTGTTTGTCCAGGCGAGCTGTCTGGATGGGCGGGATCAGGTCTCCAGGGAGCTCGGCCTCTCCGACTTGGACCTGAACAGGAAATCTCCGCTGCTGCTGGAGCTTGTCAGGAGGGGGCGCCACCGGGACAAAACGGCCTCCTTGGCTGAGGTGAGACAAACCTCCTGAGGATGATGATGTCAGTGAAGTGATGAAGAGTTATTGATGGAATGTGTGCGTGTGAGAGCAGGGAGACCAAGGAGGGAGCATTCCCAAGATGAGCGGACTTCTCCTTCACTGTGTGTGTGTGTGTGTTGGTGTGTGTCGGTGCGTGTGTCTGTGTGGGTTATTCTGGGTCATGATGTCAGTAGATGGAGGGTTTTGGTTTCCTGTTGATCTCAGGGTGTCCTAGTTTCTGCTCCGAACTCTGCAGCACACGCAACCAGCCCACAGTACTGGTATTACAGTACTGCTACTGACACTAGTACTGATAGTAACGTGCATGAAGTCTTCTGTTCAGCTCTGGACTCTGACACGGCAGCTTTGTATGATCCACATCAAGTTTGTTTAATTTTTGTGTAGTTTGAAGACATTTGGACTTTTATTCGTTTAAATGCTAAAAAAGTCTGTGGATGACAGAAGCTAACCAATCACATTGGTGGTTACATGCAAGTAGTAGTATTTATTTATTGTCATTGTCAAGAACAATGAAATTGCGTTTGGGGCTTCCATACAACCCAAAAAAAGAAGAAAATAATAAATACCCCTTAAAACCCAAGTGTACATATTTAACCCAGTGTGACTCCAATGCAATAAGACAATCCTTAGCAATAATGTTCGTAGAAATTCAGACAAAGACCTGAGAAACATGACAAAATACAACAATGCACCCATTCAAGTAAACAATGAGGTGATCAGTAAGGATTATTTGAAGCAGCAGGTGGGCAGGGCTTCACCCCTGACAGTCAGGTGGAGCTAACATGAAGAACAATACAGAAGATCAGAGCGACTATGAGAACTGAAATGGACCAAAATGTAAAATTAGGCTGCACACGTTTGATCCCTCTGAAAGAAACTGCTTAGCTGACACAAACATGAGAATCTGACTTAAAATGATTCATTTAACTCACTTCCAACTGAACACTGACGCCACAGATGGATGAGTCAGGAGGAGCGTGGAGAGGAGGGGGGGGCTCCGTGCTATTTCTGGAGCTCGATTGGTCAGTTCGTCAACCCGTCCTGCTGTTAGGGGCATTTATGGGTTAGTGTGGGCGTGGTCTCTGAAAATTTTTCCATCCGTGGCATCACTCAGAGGCCAATTTGAGTGTGAGATTAAATAATCCAGAGTTATCCCTTAACCCCCCAAGGTTTCTGTTCAATGTGTGTCTGTGTGTATATATAAGGCGTGTGTTTTGTGTGTGTGTGTTTGCTTGCACCGGTTTGGTTTAATCTGTGGTTTGTTTTCTGTGAGCTGCAATCTAATCTCAGCCAATATCTTGCTTCAGCTCTTTGATCACTGAGCGTGCTCAGAGAGGTTTAGCGTGAGGTCACAGGTTCACACGTGTCACATCTGATCCTTATCAGCAAATAAACTACTTCCTTCCTTCCTTCCCCTCGTTGTAGGAGCTGACTCAGAAACAGATCACAAATGCCAATAAGAAGTTTGACTTTTACGACAAGGTGAGCCCCACACTGTACCTGTGTGTGATGTCATCAGCTATTATCCAACCACAGGCTGCAAGTATTGATCTTTTGTCTTTGACCCCCGGCAGGACCACAGCGGCTCAGTGCTGAGAGAAAATCTGAAAAACATCTTTACTGATTTGTTCCCCGCTGTGAACAAGTAGGTTTTACTTCCTGTTTCAGACAGTGAAGAGGGACACGGAAAGAGTCTGAGGATGATGACGATGATGATGAAGGTTAATCTGTTTGTGTGATCTACAGGAACTTGTTGGAGAGGTTCGTCACTGATGAGCTCAGAGCCTCAGACAAAGACTTCTCTACAAGTAAGAAAACTATTTTAAACCAATCACACTGATGAGAAACTCTGATGGCGCTCTGACTGATCTGTGTCTGGTTGATCTGGTTGATTTGATCAATACGTTTACAGCTATAGACTTCCAGCAGTTCCTCGGGATGTACCGGCGACTCTTCTCTCAGTGCAGGAGTGTGGTGAGACTCAATTTTTGGTTTCTGATCACATTTTATGAGTTAATGTGAAACATTTAGAGTATAAATCCGAGAAAATGCTCTTCAGAAACTCTGAGTCTCACAAGGTCTCATCTTTGTTCAGGTGCTTCAGGACTCTGATATGGGTGTGACTCATAGCCAGTTACCTGAGCAGAAAGTCAGTAAGGTACGTTTGCTCTGTCATCTGACCGGTCAAAGGTCATTCCGCTTTACTTCATCTCCCTGTATTTAAAGCTGGTGACATCACAGCGATTCTGGGTTTGTATTTTTGTTTTTTTCCCAAACGCGACCGCCTTGAGGTGACAGTTGCTGTAATTTGGTGCTAGCTAAATAAAATAAAATTGAGTTGGATAAGGAAAGAATATTTAAAAGAATATTTAAAACACATACAGAAACAAACCTAAAAGTAAACAGTTCACTAAAGGTCAGGTTGCAGCAGACTTTAGCACATGTGTACACGATAGAAGGAAAACTGTGGGATAAATAGTTCACAAAATAGAATTAGAACAGTTTAATTTGTGTTCTAACACAGTTACAGCTGCTGGCACCAAGATGAAGATGCTGATGTTAGCCTGTTAGTTCTGCTGGTAGCTGCATTGAGTTAATGCTAGCACTGATTTCAGCTTGTTAACTGCCATGTAGTGAAGATGATGGCCTGTTAGCTCTGCTGATAACCATTTAGCTGTAATGTTAAGAGCTGATATTAGCACTGATGTTAGCCTTTTAGCTGATAGCTGTGTAGTGCTGATATTAGCCTGATAGCTCTGCTGATAACCATTTAGCTGTAATACTATCCTGATAGCCATGTAGAGCTGATATAACCTGTTAGCTGATAGCCGTGTAGCACTGATGTTAGCCTGTTAGCTGATAGCTGCTATCCTGTCCTGCACAGATCCCCAGGTATAAAGGCCTCAGAGGACAAAGTCAGACAGCAGCCCAGGTAACACAATGAGGAGCAGATGAGAGACTCACTTTGTGCTATTGCTAACCATCACCATAAACAGCAGCACTTCTGACTAACGCTCCTCTCTGGCCTCCTCTGTCACAGCTCAGAAACAGGAAGCTATTCATGTTATGACTTATGTTCATCTCATAAGACATCAGCTATAATGATCACAGCTCTTCTGGTTAGGAAATAAAATGAAAGGCTCTAACTTTAAATCTTTTAATATTCAAACATCCCCAACTTTCCAGAGTACTTTTGCATCAGTCGTAGTTCAGAATAATCAGTTATCCGATTATGGGAAAATACGTTTTACCTCCTTCCCCTCACTGCTGTATTTCTCTTGATTGGCGGACTTCAGGAAGCCTGCTGAGGGGCAGTACACTAAGCCTGTGAGCGACAGCATCTGAATTCACCAGACACTATCACTGCCACCATAAACCTAGTTTATTCTGTGTTTATGTGATAAAATGGCTTCTTCCTGTTCGCATCTTTAAGAATAAAAGCTGCAAAAGAGTACACATCTTTAGTTTTACTGATTAAATAGATTTGTTTATTTCTGAATGAAGACGTGAACATTTTTCTAACTTGTGTTGCTGCCTCTTTAAAAGCTTGTATTGTGAAACATACAGGAAGTTCCTGGCTGCTGAACATCAGCTTTTGTTTGAGACCTGCAGCTGATTATGATCAAATCTAACTTTTCTGCTCTGAAACACTGTGACCTCGTTACTACAGCTTTAATCGGCCTCCACATCTTCCTCTTTACCGCGTCTTCATCACCTGCTCACCTCCAGTCTGGGGTGCACGGTGTGATCTGAACTTGTCATGTCGCTGCTTAGGACTCAGAACGCTCTCTGAGTAAAGGAGATTTCCAGCAGAAGGAGGAGATCTCTGCCGACAAGAGGGAGCGCCTGGACCTGGACCTGGAGGAGGAGGAAGACCTCGATGAAGGAGATTCTTTCTTTGACGACCCCTTGCCCAAACCGCAGAAGACCTATGGCTGGTGAGCTTGGCTGACCTTTGACCTCTGAGTCAGTGTGAATTTGTGGGTCAAACGTATTTCCTTTCAGCTTCAAACCACAGTAGTTATCCTTCCCCCTCACATTTACCCTCCCCTCCAAAATAAAAGGAAAATTTCCAGAAAATATTTGCTGAATCCAAAAAAGGAAAATAATTTTAAGATTTTCTTTCCTACAAATTGTTTCAATAAAATAAATGTTGCAAACAATCTGAACATTTTGATACATGCAAACATGTTGTAATATAAAACTGAATTTTCTACATTTAAAAGAAATTGTTCCAGCTTTCTCTCTTTCATCTCACACCTGAATTTTATGGGGTTATATTTGTGCCACTATTTTGAGCGCACATAAAAACATTTTGAGCGCATGTAAAACAAATTTGCATGTACAAGTGTTGCATTTTGAGGAGAAATTTATTTTGAGCAAAGAAAAGCTAAATTTGAGCGAACAAAATTCATTGTTGCGTGCAAAAAATGTATTTCAGGGTTTGCTGTATACACATACAATAACAGCCCCTCTTGCTCAGTTTTTGCATTTGCTCTTGCTCAGATCTCTGCGGACCCGCTCGCAAAAGTGCTGATCTAACGTTTTCGGAGATGCCTGTTACCCACCAGCTGACCGCACAGCTGGTGGGTAACATCTCCGAAAACATTTTTGCAAATATGTGATGTCTTTATAAATTGAGCAGATATTTGATGTTTACGCAGCAACATTCTAGCCTGAAAATATCTTAAAATTTTATTTTGTGATCAAACCCTGCCACTCTGCGTTCCTCTGCAACTGCCTCGTTTGAGTTTTTGACGAAATGCATTCTAGGATATTTGCTTGGGTTTGGCTACAGTAACTAGTGAACTGATTGGAGACCAAAACAGCCAATCAGAATTTTTGCATCCAAGTCTGTGATTGGTTGGTTTTGTGGCACAAATATAACACTGTACAGAAAGAGTTGAACGCGCAGGGGCAGAGATGTGGAGAGCGCAAGGTCCGCAGAGATAGTGGCAAATAGTTGCACAAAAATAACACCATAGAACTTTACCTGTCTGTGCTGTTCACACCTGTGCTGTGTCTGAACGTGCTCCCTGTCCTTCCTCTCCTCCTTCTCCTCCTTCTCCTCCTACTCCTCCTGCGGTAGTGCCGTCCCCGTGTTGGAAGAGAGTCTCTCTGGCTCCAACGTGTCCTCCATGAGACGAGGCAAAAGTCTGAGCGAGTGAGTGTGCACGTCCCGTCATGCCCAATCAGAGGAGCTGTACGTTCTTTATTTAAAGAACTTTATTGAAACAGATGCGCAGAGACCAACACAGACACACTTCACTACAGACTGCGTAAAGAATCGCTGTTGTTGTTGTTATTATTATTATTATTATTATTATTTATAATTTATTTGTATTTGTATTTGTTCTTAATGAGCAGATTTTCACTGAAGTGTCTCTGTGCTCTGGGCTGTTTCACTGACCAGCTGATGAATGCAAACATTCAGATTTATCCAGGATGATGATGATTGGCTGGAGAGTTTCCTCCATGGTGGGAGCGATCCTGTGTTTCTAACAGCTTGTCAGGAGGCGTTCAGAGCTGTGAGCTGGGGTTTGAATGTGGAGCAGGATCACGGTGTTGGTGTTCCCTAGATGGACTGGGTGTGGATTGAGCCCTCTGTGGCTGTGACTGAGCCCTCTATGGGTGTGACAGAGCTGTCTTTGTGTGTGTGAGACTGAGTTTTGTGGGTGTGGCCAAGCTCTATGTGGGTGACCTCCTGTAGAGCGTGACTCAGGTCTCAGCTCAGCGTTTGTGATGAAAGTGGAGCAGTCTGGGCAGCACCTGAAACCATGTCAGTCTGATCAAACAGTTTTTAGATCAGTGATCGATCAGCAATGAGCAGATGTTATTGATCTCCCTGCTCCCTGTCTACGTGACGGGCTCTGCACGCTGCTGCCCATTAATAGCAGGGGGCGTCACACCCACAGATGGACACAGAGATACAGGAATAACACTCGTGTAAGCACCACCTGACGGAGCGACCACAAGAAACACTTGCCGAAGATCTCCCTGCTCTTACCTGTGCCCGCCCTGCTGTGCCTCGTGTCACGTGTTGGGGAAGGTAAACTCGGAGCTGCTCGCCTGTCCGCCTCATTACGCGTGAGTTAAATCAGCATCCCTGTTGACGCCAGTCCCGTGGACTAAGCTGTACTCAGCTCAGATTACAGTTTGATGGTGGCGATGTAAAACTTTATTGACGTTTGTGGAGAAAGTGGGTCACGGGGGAGCTCCAAGCTTCTCTTCCTCCTCTGCTCATGACTCTGAGGGCGTTTAACAGTTTTACGTCCTCCTCAATAGAAGCTCAGACTTTGATGTTCACTGACTCCTTTCTTTCCTTCTTTTCTCCTCTTCCTCTTTCTCCTGGCTTTAGCCTGTCTGTGCTGGCTGCTGACTCAGAGGGCGAGCGAGACGAGCCTCTCTCTGATCCCTCTGAGCTCAGGTGAGCTGCAGGTGCACCTCTCTTCATGTGATTGGCCACTGATGAATCCTTCCAGGTGAAGCAGGTCAGCATCAAACCTCTAGGCTTTCCTCTCTGCTCTGACATTTTGGTTCCTCTCGTGAGCACGAAAGTGTTTTGATAAACCGTTTTTATATTCCTGGAACTGTCTGATGTCAGAGAAAGGGGATCTCCTTACATAGTCAAATGATTTATAGGCTTCATTAATAGGTCAGATTTGAGTTTCAGGGATGACTTTAGAAATCATAAAGACAGGATAAACTGATTAAACACCATGTTTTCTATATTTATTTTTGCCTTGAAGCTGTTGCTGGCTTCTCTTTGTCATAAATCAAGTGCACCCCTTTCGGTTTTCAGTCAGACTCTTGCTGACTTAACAGGAGTGTTTGATCTGTGCAGAAAATGTAAAATCTACGAAAAGTTTCTGAGTGTTCATATTACGACCCCTAAGGTTTATCTCCTGACCTGGTGAAGGGCCATGCCCCACAGCATGGGAACCAGCAGTCTGAACTGTGCAGCTGTAGGCGGAGCTGATAGACCAGCCGCTTTACAACCCTCCTCTTCTCTCGCTGTTTCTGGTCCATGTTCAATCTGCTGTTTGATGCTGTCTGCTCTGGTTAGGTGGAAGAGAGGATGTCTAATCTGGGGTGGAGTGGGAGGTGTCTGATTAATTTGACTTGCTGGACTGTCTGTCAGGGTCTTCAGTCTTTGCGGTCTCCTCTTCACAGGAAGGGGGAGGTGTCCGGATCCAGGGGGAGTCAAGGAGGGTCGCTGGAGGGTCAAGGAGGAGGAGGAAAAGGACAAAGCAGCATGTCGGAGCCAAACCTCAGCAGGAACGGTCAGTTTGATTTCTCTCGGAGCGAGTTTGGGTTGAGTGTGTTTCTGTGAGGTCACCTGATCTTTAACAAACTGATTGTGATCCTGGACATGGCCGTTCTCTGGACTCCAACTGGTATGGTTGTGTGTTTGGATGTTCGTGTGGTTGGATGGTTGTGTGGTCTGGTGATGTGGAACTTCCTGTTTGATCTGGAGCAGTCTCAGTCACGCTGTTGGTGCTGACAGATAAAATGGAACTCGTGATTTCTCTGCAGGAGCATCTCAGGACAAAGACAGAGGCTTCAAGGCTCCAAGTGACAGAAGTGGATCTCTGCACTTAGGTAGGATTCAGGGCTGACACGCAGCAGGTTCAGATCACATAACACAGAGTACATGAAACATATATAAAACACGTTAACAATATAAGACTGGACAAACACCCGAACAAGGTCAAAACTCCTTTTTATAAAATGGTTTTCTAACCCGATTGGTTCTCTTCTAATATTGTCCCAATCTTTATGTTTTGTAATGTAGTCTGTTAACTACAAATATCTCTAATGGTCCCCTGGGGATAAAGCATATTTAGCCCTTAGTTGGGCAAAACTTTTAAGAGTATTCTTTTCAAACAGCTGATTGACTGTAATCAGTTCTTTCTCCGCCCACCTCTCAAAACTCCGATCTGACAATGATGGAAGGAACTCAACATTTCCATTTATGGGAACAGCTCGAGACATGGTCAAATTCCCTTTTAGCATTTTTAACACTTGGTTCCAAATCTTTACAGTATGCTTGACCCATGGATTAGTTATTAAAAAATTTTTTCCGTGATTGATGGTTGAGAAATGGGAGACTCCGAAGGGAGATACCTGGTAATGAATACTCTTCCATAGATACCAACTGCATTTCTGAATTATGAATAATCCAGGCAGCCATTGATTTTAATTGAGCTCCCCGGTACATTGTGAAGTTAGGCAATTTGAGGCCCCCTTTTTCTTTTCCATTAACATTTTGAGTCTGACCCTTGTTCGTTTATTCTGCAAGATAAATTTAGATGTGATGCTTTCTGATAATTTGAATGCAGACTGTGGGATCAAAATGGGTTGGTTCTGTAATAGGAATAATAGGCGGGGAAGCGCCTTGAGGCGACTGTAAGCACCTTGAAGTGACTATTGTTGTGATTTAGCGCTGTATAAATAAAATTGAATTGAATTGAAGAATATTCATCCTTATACATTCAATCCTCCCCATAAGATTGAGTGGGGTAGGTTCCATCTGTCCAAGTCCCCCTTAATCTCCTTGAATGACCGAATCATAATTGTGTGTAAGTAACTGATTGGTTTTAGGAGTAATAATTACCCCCAAGTATCTGAAACCATGTTTAGAGTGTCTAAAAGATATGATGATCTAGCTGTGTGGCCCAGTTCCGACAATTATTAACACCTCAGATTCTTTGTATTTGTTTTATAAACTGACACTGTACCATAATCTTAAAGGGCTGGGACAGAGGTGTCCGGATTCCCTAAAAATAGCAAAATATCATCTGTGAAAAGTGACAGCTTATGTTGTGTATTGGTTTCATCTCTAATTCCTTGTATGAGATGGTTGGATCTGATCAGTTCAGCTAAAGGTTCAATACTGAGAGCAAATAAGGACGGCGATAACAATTCACCCTTCTAGTGCCACGGCCTAGAGAGAAGTCAGAACAGTGGCCATTAACCCTTACCCGAGACTTGGGATTTTTATATAAAGTTTGGACCCATGAAATAAAAGTCTCATTAAAGAGACTTGATTGAATTGACAGAGTTTAGGACCCAAATTACTCCCAGATTTACAAGCACCTTAGTCCGACAAATACAGCAATAACGATGGCCCGCTTGCATGTTCTACAAAAAAATGTGCTTTGTTGTGTATCTGACGGACAAACACCAAACCAGTTAAGTTGCATCATTTTTACAAACTAATTCTGGTTCATCCGTTTCACTCAACAATCTGCTTTCCCCATTCTCATTCTCTGTCACTGCCGTGCTTTTTCAGCACTGCGCATACGCGTTTTACCCACATTCTGCCGCGATATATCATTTTCTTATCGTTGCCTAGCATTGTACCGGTATTACCGTGAGCGCTATAATATAGCCCAGCCCTACTTCAGACCATGACTGTGGGTGATCACCTTTAAATAACGCATAGTTATAAACTTTGCATAACAATGGTGTTAGCTCTTTTTCAAAAAAATTGTAATACTCCCCAGGCAGGCCATCCACTTCGGGAAACTTGTTGTTTTTCAGTTTTCCAATACTATTTTTTATATCTTCAATGGTGATTAGATTTGGTATTAGTCCAGCCTCTTCCTGAGACAGTTTACTAAGATTGACTGGGTTAAGAAATTGTTCAATCTTTTCAATTTTATTTGGGGCATTTTCTTCTTTATATAATTAAAAATGCTTTTGCAACTTCCTTAGATTGGCACACAATTTTTCTGGAGTTTGGACATTTGATTTTATGACCAACCCTACTTGATTGCTCCTTACGCAGCCGAAATGCCAGCAGTCGGCTTGCCCGAATACCATGTTGGTAGTACTTCTGATTAGCAAAACGTCGTTGTCCCTCTGCCTTAAATGTTAGTAAATCATCCAACTTTTGCCTCTGCTCTTTCAATGAGTTCAAAGTCCCAGTTTCTTTAGTTAGCTGATGTTCTGCTAATTGTTCTGCTAATCTCTCATTTTTCAGTCTTGATGAGACTGCTATAATATTACCTCTCAAATAACTTTTTGCAATCTCCCGCAAGATTAAAGGGGGCACCTCATTATTATCACTGAACTGAATATATTCAGTCAGACTCTTTTGAAGTTCTTGTCGAGTTGTTTCATTATTCAATATAGATATGTTGGCTCTCCAATATTTAAAATGATTGTTTGGATTGATTCTTAATTTCAGACAAACCGGGGCGTGATCAGAGATAGTGATTGCCTCTATGCCACACTGACTAGCCCTATAAAGGTCCTAGGCATTAAAAACATATCTATCCTTGAATGGCTGCGATGTACATGTGAATAAAAAGTGAAATATTTTTCTTGGGGTTGCAACTGACGCCACACATCCACTAGGCCCAGTTCCTTAATCATTGTATTTAAACTATGAGATTTTTTGGATTTGGGGCCATTGTGTAACGGGAGTCTGTCGACAGCTGCTTTCAGAATACAAATGAAATCACCTCCCACCAAGATCATTCCTTCAGATTTTTCTGCTATTAATGATGCAGTATTCTTGAAAAAAATTGGACAGTCCTCATTTGGTGCATATAAATTTAGTTAAGTAATTTTAGACCCCCCCCCTACAGAGCCAGTCACCATCAAATAGCGCTCCTCTCTATCCGCAAATATTTTTTCATGGTGGAAATATGTTGACTGGTTAACAAGAATTGTAACTCCTCTTTTTTCCCATCCTGATAAGTAGATCTATGTTATTGTTCAACCCACTCTCTCCTCAACTTCCTGTGTTCCTTTTCAGAGAGATGAGTCTCCTGGAGCATTGCTATGGCGCACTTAAGGTTTTTTAGTTGGTTCAACACCTTTTTTCTTTTAATTGGACTATTCAAGCCCTTCATTTTATACGAGACACAGATTAGATCCTTCATATCTTAGGCTCAGATCCTGTACAGACAAAACTAAATGATTATACTTAATGAAATAGTGGTCCACAATTGGTCTCAGGCCAAGATAAACAAAAACATTCAGAAGTAAACAAAGAACATTAAAAAAAACGATTTATTGATAAAGTTCAGATGAGCCTGAGCTCCCACACCTTTAGCTGGTACTGACAAACTTCCTGTTTACACAAGTGTCCACTGCAGGAACAGGAAGTGAGCAGCAGCAGCACATACAGCTAGCTGTATGTTCTTCTTGCTCAATGACAGAAACATAAATAAAATGCAAACAAACAAATAGGTCCTCAACCACCCTGACTCTGAACTGGATGAAGTCAGACGATTAACGAGGTTTTCACTTTTTTCCCTCAGATGACGAGGTCGAGTACGACGACGACTTCAACAGGTACGTACCAGTGTGTGAGTTTCTCTCTCACACACACACACACACACACACACTTGTTTTTATTCACGTCCTTTTTATTCACGAGGATTCAGAGGGTCTGATGTTCCTGTGATATCTGTGAGTCGAGCACTCACACTTCGAAGGTGCTGCTGGATCTGCTCCACGCATCGCTATCATCATCATCATCATTATTATTAGTATTATTATTATTGTTATTATTACATCAGAGCATGTTTTCTATGGCACCGTGTTTGTACTTTATTACTTTAGTACTTTATTTGAACTTTCACTGAGAAATCCAGCCTGCTCCAGATGTCTGATGAAAGTCCAATCCCGAACACAGCTAACGGCAGTCATAGCACCATCTAGTGGCAAAATGAAGTTATGTTTCGTAAAAGCGTGTTAGACCAGAGTTTAGACATTGACAGGAAAAGTATTTTGTGGTTTTTCTTGCGTCGTAATCACTGATGTGGATGATGGATTAAATCAGTGTTTACCATCACAGCTGTGATTTTAACGCTTCACCGTTTTTGCTGCTCTCAGAATTCAGGGATTTTTAAATGTTTCTGCACAAAGTAAGCTCGCATCCAAACAGGTTTTAACTGACTCTTATTCAAGTTTTGAACTTCTGTGGTTTGAAGTGGGGCATCCTCGACCGACACTTGTCACAGCAGTCTACAGACCTCCAAAATACCATAAAGATTTTATCCAAGACTTTTCAAATTTTTTTGAATTGTTCCCGAGCTATGACCAAATCGCTTCACTGGCTCCATGTACGTTTTAGAATCAATTTAAAAAAACCTTATTGGTGACTTATGAAGCACTGAATGGACAGGCCCCAGGGTATCTGTCAGACCTACTGCAGCCTTATACGCCCCCTAGAGCTCTTAGATCGGGTGATCTTTTGCTCTTGGGCACACCAAGGTCGAGACTAGTTCTTAGAGGTGATTGTACATTTGCAGTCGTGGCATCTAAATTGTGGAATGATTTGCCTCTCCACATTAGACTGGTTCCTACCCTCAACCTTTTTAAATCCTATCTTAAAACGCATTTCTACTCACTGGCTTTTAATTCTGCATGAGAGTTATTTACTTATTTATTTGTTATTAGCTATTTGGTATTGATGTTAATTGATATTGCTATTTTATTGTGTAATTTGTATGTTTGTACAGCACTTTGGTCAACACCACTGTTGTAATTAAAAGTGCTATATAAATAAATAAATAGAAATAGAAAGTAGTTGAAACCTTCCAGACCTTTACAGCAGCTGTTCAGATTCAGCTCGAAGGAACAGAGGACAGATGTGTTGCTGATCGCAGTGCCACAGAGCCACTGTCATGTTTTGCGTTAAAGTGATATCTGTCCTGCAGTCAGGCTGGGCAGATGGAGGATCGTCTTACTTTTCTTCTTCTATTTGTTTAGTCACCGCTCTGAGTTCTCCAAGAGCGAGCTGAGCATCGGCGAGGAGATCGAGGAGGTTTCCATTGAGGGCCCCGACCACAGCGACAAGGTGAGACCATGCCCCTGCAGCTCCACCTGTAGCTCCACTTGCAGCCTCAGGCTCATTTCTGTCTCTGTCCACAGGTGGATGAATCCACTCAGGACGTCAGCATCTCTCAGCTCAGTCAGAGTCATGGAGCCGACTACATGGAGGACGTCGGCTGAGCCTCCCATCATGCACCTCTTCTTTGTATCCTGATATTTAAGCTTGTACAGTCTCAGTGAAGAATAAAGCTCTGTGTTCATAAATCAAGACATCCTCCCTGTGTGTGTGTGTGTGTGTGTGTGTGTGTGTGTGTGTGTGTGTGTGTGTGTGTGTGTGTGTGTGTGTGTGTGTGTGTGTGTGTGTGTGTGTGTGTGTGTGTGTGTGTGTGTGTGTGTGTGTGTGTGTGTGTGTGTGTGTGTGTGTGTGTGTGTGTGTGTGTGTGTGTGTGTGTGCGTGTAAATAAAACAGAGATAAGTAAAAAGCAGAAACAGAGACTGTTTCTCATTACTCAGTGAAAATGTAGCAGGGTGAGAGGTTGTCGGTGCTCGGGGCTGATTTTATTGTTCAGAGGCATCGCAGACTTTAAAACTCTGGTTTACTCAGGGGCGGTCCTAGCCTATTTGGTGCCCTGGGCGAACACTCCCTCTGCCACCCTCCATTCCCCCCGACACACACACACACATAAAACATATTAAGGATTGTATATTAACATATGTTATTATGGAAAACTGTTGTCGGAACCAAACTGAATTTACCCAGATAAATATTTTATATATAGAGAGAGAGAATATGCACATGGCTAACAAACAGCCATTATATTTCATCGCACATTGAGAATAGCAGACAAATCAGCAATTAATGGGTAATTAATATTGTTCTGAACACAGTCCAAAAGATTCAATAAGCCACATCAGTGTATACTGTCTGTCTACTTTTTACTATCATAGCCAAGTGGCTAACAAAGGTAAACACAAGTTTTCCCAATCACTACTAATGAATGTTATCTTGTTTCATGTTACATAATACCTTCCAAAGACTGCTGCTTACCTGCTTACCTGTATCTTTTGCTTGTTTCTCCTTTTCTGTTTTGTTTCTAAACCGAGGACCTGATTGCTTTGACCTTTTCTTGTACATCTTCGATCAGTAATTTTGCTCTCCAGTATGAACACCCACAACATAAGCTAATAGACCTACACACTGTATAGGTTTTTTTTTCTTCCTAGGAATTCACACAACGCAGGAAAAATAATTAATGCATAATGGGCTTGGATTGACAATATTTTTGAATGAAAGGTGCACTATTTGGAAGCAGCCTGCCCCCTCCTCTTTCGACAAGTTGCCTGTGAGACTTCAGCACAGCATCAGAAGCAAGCAGGCACACCGAGGGCCCTCGTGCTCACTTTTCGCGTACATGTGTGGGATAGATTTTAGAAAACACATCAGTGCAAATTATACGTTTATATCATAATGTCTTCAGTTTTTGTGTGTGTTGTAGGGCTGTCAACGTTAACGCGTTAACGCCGTCATCATGATTAACGCGATTAGAATTTTTAACGCAATTAATCAATTTGGAGCACTGAATGACTGAAAATCCCTGAAATGTCTCTGTCAACGTATTTCGGACCATTGGTCATTCTGCGCTCCACATGGGTTGATTGCATTTAAAATTCTAATCGCTTTAATCGTGATGACGGCGTTAACATTGACAGCCCTCTGTCTGTGAAGGTTCTCAGTCATCCAGGTCATCGTAGTCTAAGGAGCTTGGAAAGAAAAGCCTCTGGACTTGTTTAAGTTGCTTGAAGACGTTTCACCTCTCATCCGAGAAGCTTCTTCAGTTCTAAGGTCAAATGGTCAAGAGTCCCAGATTTAAACCCAGTGGGAATTTCCTCCCAAAGAGGGACAAAGGACCCCCTGATGATCCTCTACCTAATCACATGAGCCAAGGTGTGAAAGCGGGTGTGGGTCCCAATCAGCCAGGGTTTCGGGTGAGCTCACTGTGAAACCTGGCCCCACCCTATCATGTGATTTCCTGAGGTCAGATGGCCCAGGATGTGAGTGGGCGTTAAGTCGTCTGGGAAGGGATCTCAAAACTGGATTATAGATGGCAGAGAGTTGGTGTTGTAAACCAGCGGTCTCCAACCTTTTTTGCGCCACGGACCGGTTTATGCCCGACAATATTTTCACGGACCGGCCTTTAATGTGTCGCGGATAAATACAACAAAATAAAACTAGTACCGGTACCGAAAAAAAAGAAGATTTATTCATAACACACGTGAAAAGACCCAGGAAAACCGAGTTAACGATCAAAACGATAACAAAATAATGCTAAAAACTGATAAAAACCCTGAATACCATACATTTCACACCCGAGCCTCAACTCTCGCGGCCCGGGGGTTGGGAACCGCTGTCGTAAACCACCGCCTCTGTTCAAAGATGGTCGCTCACAGTGGACATAGATGGCTTCTTTCACTCCTCTTTCAAACCATCTTTCTTCTCTGTCCAAAGTGTGAACATTGGCATCCTCGAAAGAGTGTCCTTTATCCTTAAGATGCAGATGGACAGCTGAGTCTTGTCCTGTGGAGGTGGCTCTTCTATGTTGTGCTATGCGTTTGTGAAGTGGCTGTTTGGTCTCTCCAATGTAGAGGTCTGAGCATTCCTCGCTGCACTGTACAGCATACACTACATTGTTAAGTTTGTGTTTAGGAGTTTTGTCTTTCGGGCGAACCAGTTTTTGTCTGAGTGTGTTGCTGGGTCACTGGTAGGTAGGGGCGGCCATTTGCCACGAACGATTGGGGTGAGAGAAGGAAGACAAGATAAAAGACACGCTGTGGAAGAGAGCCAGAGATTAATAAGTGTCATTCACTGCAGAGAGGCCTATTAAGACATAGTGCATCATGGGAATCCCACACCTATTGCAACATAACTAAGCGAGGATTCATGGTCACCTGATCCAGCCCTAACTATATGCTTTGGCAAAAAGGAAAGTAGGAAGCCTGATCTTAAAAGCAGAGATAGTGTCTGTATCCTAAATCCAAACTGGAAGCTGGTTCCACAGAAGAGAGGCCTGAAAAGGCTCTGCCTCCCATTCTACTTTTAAATACTCTAGGAACAACAAGTATCCTAAAAGTAATAAATGCATGAACTAGTTTTTCAGCGTCACTCTAAGACAGGATATTTCTAATTTTTGAGGTATAGCACAAATGGAAGAAAGCAGCCCTATATTTTTGTTTAATATGTTTATTGAAGGACATATCCTGGTCAAAAATGACTCCAAGGTTCCTCACAGTGTTACTGGAGGCCAAGGTAATGTCAGCAAGAGTAAGAATCTGGTTAGATACCATATTTCTAACATTTTCAGGGCCAAGAACAATAACCTCAGTTTTATTTGAATTAAGAAGCAGAAAGTTAGAGGCCATTAGGGTCTTTATGTATTTAAGACATTTCTGCCGTTTAACTAATTGGTGTGTGTTATCTGGCTTCATGGATAGATAAAGTTGGGTGTCATCTGCATAGCAGTGAAAATGTATGCTATGCATTCTGTTGATACTGCCTCTAAATGAAAGACTCTAAATGAATATCAATGGTACTGAAAGTAGTTGTAGGTAATGTTACATCTGAGATGATTATGAGTCATTTTTTTTTTCACTTTTTGTCAGCCTGGCTACAGTGCTGAAGAGAAACCTCGGGTTGTTCTTATTTTCTTCAATCAGTGATGAATAGTAAGATGTTCTGGCTTTGAGGAAGGCTTTCTTATAAAGCAACAAACTATTTCTCCAGGCCCTGCAGGTCTGTCCTCAGGGTGTGTGCCGCATTACGGAGGGAATCTTCCTTTTTACATCTCTATTGAATATTCACTCTGCTGCTGTGCATGATGGATGTCAGCTTTTCTTTTACAGATATGAACGTGGTAATGACTGTTCTCCCTCCCAATAAAGAATAAACCTGCAGGCCTATGCGAGCTTATAATGATGTTCTTAGTTTATACACGGGCAAAGCTTACTTACAGCATGTGTTTGTATGTAAATATAATTACACTGTAACTTTACAGAAAATCTAAACATGTAATGATGCCATAGACTGTGTTACTACATGTTCCTGACACGTCTGTATTGCTGAGCGGTCCATGCAGAACTATATTAAAGCTGAGAGTCTGAACGTCACTGATGGTCTGAGAGTCATCTGAGGTGAAACAAAACTATAAACAATAAATCATGTGTAATGCTGCTATGACAGTTTTAACCCCCGATAGCACGAGAGGAACCACAACAGGAAACCGACACAACAGATAATACAAAAATTATTTTTATCAGCAAACACACACACACACACAGCCTTTAATCTTACAGCAGTGACCCCCAAATGTTATGAAGCTCTGTCTCCAAAGGAGGTATAAATAAGGTTCAGTGTGAATAAAGGGGACGTGACGGGGTCTTCAGTAGAAAAATGGAAAAATTCAGCCTTTCATTTTTTATCATAGTGTGAGAGGAAGCTGAGATGAAGAGCGGACGTCACAGTAATGTGTGCTGGGCCAGACACACACACACGCACACGCACGCACGCACGCACGCACACACACACACACACACACACACACACACAGAGAGAGAGAGAGAGGGCAGGGTAAAGAGGAAGGCTCACACTGGGGTTTCTCACTGCTTCGTATTTCTCTTTAATCGCAGCGTTTAGTGTTTGTTGGATCATCGCCCTCGTCATCCTCGTCCTCAGCTGTGCAGCCTCAGCAGCCGGCTTCATCATCCGCCACCACACCTGTGAGTCTTCTGATCGGAGCTTTTGCTGTAGCACTGACTTGGACAGTCAGAAGACTCTGACTCTGAAGACTGTTTCAACGTTTCAGGCTGGAAACAGAGGCTGAAGCTCAGAGGTGGCACTTTGAACCTTCAGGTGTGTTTTTCCTGCTTTTCAGCAAGTTGGGGGTTAAACTCTGTCAGATGATGTAATGTGGGATATTTTTTAGATAAGATCAGGAGTGCTGTGAAGAGGCGTTTTCTGTTGATTTATCTTGTAAAGATTGAACCGATAAGACGGCGTTTCCCTGCAAACGGCACGTTCCGTCAGCTGCTCGCACGAGCACAGAAACCACACATTTACAAAAATCATCACCACCTCAGGAACAAAGTTTAATCAAAGAGTAACTGAGTCTCTCAGCTGTGCAGCATCTCTGCAGCTCAGAAACACAGTTGATAAATCTGATAAAGTTTGTGTGCGCTGAAAGGAGAGGTCGTGACCACATTCACCATCACCTGCAGGTTAAAAAAAACTTGTTTACAGTTTTTACAAAAGAAATCTGTTTTTTAAACTCTGACAAAAAATAAATAAAAACTTTTATAATCAGTTCAACATGTTTTCTGCAGCCTGAACTTTTCCAAGCATCTGAAACGAGAAATTGACCTTTGACCTGCCTGAGTACAGTTGGGGGGCTGCTCTCAGAAGGACTGAGTATAAAAGTGCCAGCCGAGGCGAGCTCCGAGCTGTCCTGAACAACTGGCTCCCATTTCTGCACAAGCAGAAGAGAAATTTCCCATTACCCGCCGCAGGACAGCAATGTGGCGTCTGTGTCGTGCAGGCTAAACTCATCTTAAAGGAGAAATAAACAGTTCCTCAAATACCTCAGGTTCCTGCTCTGCACTTCTGCTCCCAGCGGCCCTCGGCTGTAATTTCTCCCCTCAGACTTCCCGTATTTCAAATGTCACCTGCGGGGAAGCGAAAGGTCCAGAAGACCTCAGATGATTTCATCTGCCGCGCTGCCCCGAAGGACGCACACAGCAGAATTGTCCGATGTGCAAGCGGCGGGAAATGGCCACTTCCTGTTTGTGTCCTGTCACCTGCTCAGGTGTCTGTGTAATTAACTTCCTGAAAACCAGCAGCTGATCTCAGGTCAGCATTTAGTACACCTGCCCACATACTGCAAGTAATCTATTACATTTCCAGCCTTGTGATTACTGCCCTGACTGAACTTTATTTAAAGCATGAACGCACCAATAAAATCAGAAATCAATTAAAAACACAATAAAGATATAAAAATAAGACAGTCAAAAATAAAATGGCAGACTACATTATTCAGTTTAATTTTATTTATATTTTTTATTTATACCAAATCACAACAAAAGTTTAAAAAGGTAATAAATAAATACATTAATTTAACCATAGAAAATAATAAAGACAGAAGAAAATACAAAAAAATTTAAACTAAATCAGACTATAAAACAAAATGTAAAAAAATAAAGTTTTTAAAAAACTAAAGGTATAAAAATCATGTTGTAAAATAAAATAAAGCAGACTGCAGAATAAATAAGAATAAATTACACAAAGGTAAAAAGATCATAGAGACATAAAAATGAAAATAAATCAAATCTAAATGAAAAATGAAATTATATTAAAAAGATGATGAATAAAAGCTGCTCCCTTACTCACACGGGGTCAAATAAAATAAAATAAAGTTAAATTCAATTAAATTGAATTACATGAAATTAAAATAAGTTACACTGAATTAAGTTAAATGGACTTGTGCCTTTTTTCTGCACATGGCATTTCGTGACATTTGGACATTTATTGACATCTAACTGCTGCTGATGGTTAGGAAGAAGTTTTCTTATTTACAGGAAACCCCTTGATAAACAAACACACCTGAGCCTTTCAGGTAGACCAACACCTGGCTCTTTCTGCTCGACTTTAATCTTTGATATGAAGATAAAAAGGTGAATATGTGAGGAAGAAGGAAGATGAAGAGGGGGAGGTGTTCATTCTGCTGCGGAGCGTCTTGTGATTTGGGGGAAGTAACTGAGGGGGAAGCCATGCATGCATGAAGTGGGTCACTCGCTGTTTCTGACCTCATTTCTGCAAACCTCCTGCAAATGCTCAAACACCTGAAACGGTGTGGCATGTGCACCAATGGCACCGCAATGAGGACGTCTGCATCGGAATTTACCAGCAGCAGCAGCTCAAGGGAGCCGGCATCTGCACCACTTTCACATGTTTAACATGACAAAGTCCTGTTCAGGTTTCAGGACTCGCTGCTTAGCGGGGACGAGTCAGAGCATGAGTGAGCGCTGAAATCTGGAGGCTGTAAAGTGTGTCACTTATTAATCTCAAAGAGTTTTGTGACTGACACTGTCTGATGTGAAAGTTTACTCTTTAAAAATCATTCCAGACTTTCTTCAGAAGCTGTTTCCATCTCACTCTAGAGTGAAAACTCACTGACAAACGCCGACTCTTACTGTCACATCGAGCTCACAACCCAAACGAGAGCCAGGAGCCTTGCGGGCTTCTTGCCTAGTTTATGATGGCATAAAAATTATCCAATTATGTTACAGCGCAGGAACATGAGTGTGACACATGCAGAGAACAGCAGCAGAAACATGAAAATGAGATATAACCTCTGATCAGGTGAAAACTTATGATTCCTCAGAGGGAGACAATGGAAAAAAGGGAACATTTAGAGTATTTGAGTGGACAACGGGACGTTTCCAAGAAACAAACTGTGGAGCTTACAACCACTGTGAGGCTTCCTCACTGTGTTTGCATCAAAGTCACAAAAACAGTGTTTAAATTAATGAATAACAACAGTCACTGTGGTATTTTGAAATGCTGTTTCATCAGCCTGAAACACGCCTGCTTCAGGTTAAAATTATGTGGTGTGACACATAGTTCTTAGAGTTTGGGTGGTTTAGGACGACAGGTCTGGGATCCATAGACAGGTCTGTGGATGTCCAGCTCAGGCTACTTTCTGCTGTCTCGTGGCCTTGGACAGTGAACTCATCTTAGTGCTCGCCCTGCCAGAGTTTCACTGCAACAAAAAGGTGTTAAAAGAAACATTGCGCTGGTTTGAGTTGTTTCTCTCTAATAGACTCCAAAAAACAGAGTCGTCCTCACACACAGCATTAGACATGGAGTCCCACAGGGTTCTGTGCTGGGACCAATACTTCTTCACATTATAGATGTACAAAAGAGAGGAAGTAGGAAGAACAGGCAAGAGTGAAATGGAGGGTTTGAAAACGTGCAGAGGAGGGAGAGTGGATATAGTGGACAAAAGATGATGAAGATGGAGCTGCCAGGCAGAAGGAGAAGAAGAAGACCTCAGAGGAGGTCAGTGAAGGAGGACATGCAGAGGGTTGGTGTGACAGAGGAGGATGCTGGGATAGGAGAAGATGGAGGAAAATGATGGAGTGGCTAGAGAAAGGAGCTGAGAAAGGACGAAGCAGAAAATTCTCTTGGGCAACGACATTAAAAACATTGTGTCTCCGAGGGATGATGAAATACTAGTTCATGCAGTTTTCAGGCCCCTCTTCTATGGAACCAGCTTCCAGTTTGGATTCAGGAGACAGACACTTAAGATTTTTAAGATTAGATTTCAAACTTTCCTTTGTACTAAAGTATATAGTTAGTGCAGGTTCAGGTGCATGGTCACCTGAACCTGCCCTTAGTTATGCTGCTAATTGTTTGAAGAGATGCAAATGAAAAAACGTGGCTCTCATTTAATTATTATGAAGATACAGAGCTGTTTAATGTGCCAACTGAAGATGCTATAGCATCCACACAGCTTTTTCATCGTGTGCCCTCAGGTCTTCCTCTTGCCATCACCTTTGTTTCACTGTGAGTTCATCAGACACTTTTGCTGTAGTTTGATGTTTTATCTCTGCTTCCTTTACAGTCTACTCTGCAAAGAATTTGATGTCATACACCACGAAGATATTCAACCAATCATACACCACGGGGATGTTCAACCAGTCATACAACCAAACCAAAGATGAAGAAGAAAACTACGATTATGATGGGTTTTGTCAGTTTCAAAAAAACCAGAGTATGGCGAAGGTGATTGGCCCGTATGTCCACTCCATCATCTGCATCCTAGGCTTTGTGGGGAACAGCCTGGTCATTGTCACCTACGCCTTCTACAAGAGGACCAAGTCCATGACTGACATCTACCTGTTCAACGTGGCCATCGCCGACCTGCTGTTTGTGCTGGCACTACCATTCATTGTCTACAACGAGCTGTGGTCATGGCCGATGGGGCAGGTGGCCTGCAAGCTGCTGCGTGGCTCCTACAGTGTGAACCTGTACAGTGGCATGCTGCTGCTTGCTTGCATCAGCACCGACCGCTACATCGCCATCGTCCAGGCTCGGCGCAGCTTCAGACTGCGCTCGCTGTCATACAGCCGCATTATCTCCGCCATTGTCTGGATCTTTGCTATACTTGTGTCAGTCCCCACCTTCTACTTCTACGACTGGTACAAGCCATCACACATGACTGGAATCATATTCGACGATGATATCTCAATCCAGATGCTGAACTCAACCTCTGAGTACGTCTGCGAGTTCAAGTTTGAAGACCCAAAAACAGCCAAAGAGGTGAAGGTAGCCGTCCCCAGCACCCAGATCAGCGTGGGTTTCTTTTTGCCACTCTTCATCATGATCTTCTGCTACAGTGCCATTATCGTCACCCTCCTGAAGGCCAAAAACTTCCAGCGGCACAGAGCGGTGCGGGTGGTGCTGGTGGTTGTGGCCGTTTTCATCATCTGCCACCTGCCCTACAACATAGTGCTGCTGTACGACACGGTCACCTTGTTTCAAGAACGCTCGTGTGATGATGCAGAAACATTGGAGATGGCCCTGAAGGTGTTGCAGACCATTGCTTACATGCACTGTTGCCTGAACCCGGTGTTGTACGCCTTCGTGGGAGTGAACTTCAGGAACCACTTCAGGAGGATCTTCAGGGACCTGTGGTGTCTTGGAAAGAAGTACATGGCCCCACGCCGCTTCTCCAGAGTCACCTCCGACTTCTACATGTCCTCCACTCGGCGCTCAATGGACGGGTCCAGCAACAGTGGTGCTTCTTTCACCATGTGAAGACATTCGTGGGTTGATCTCTGAAGCTCCAGGTCTCTAACACCGAAACTGACTCACTTCTGTCACACCGATAAGATTCTTAAAATCCAGAGAAAAATATTTAGAAGCTAAAGAGTTCTAACCCCATGCTACACCTCTTGTTCTACTTCATTATTTTAATCATGAAATATTCCAACTCCTGCATTTTCTTTTTGTGTGTGATTATTTTGTGAGTGATGACTGAAGACGAGTCTCCCACAGAGCCTCCTGCTGTCTTTACTACACAAATGAAGCCCAGAGCTCATCATTTCCTTCACCTGCAGATGATGAGCTCTAAGCGAGGATAAAAAATGACCTTGGAAGAGCTGACTGATGTGTTCCTGAAAAGACTGATGGCGACTCGAAACTTCGTGTCCTCTGAAGGTCTCAGAAAGGATACTGAAACAGGCTCTGATGTTCAATCCTGCACAGCTGAAATATTCCTGTGCTAAAATAGCCATGTGACCTGCACAGGCAGCAATAATTAGCTGCCTCTCCAGTGAGTCCCTCCTCCCACAACTTTCATGCCCACTGGTCCTGGTTCTGCTCATAATCCAGTTCTTCACCTGCTGCACCATTTGGTTAGAAAGACCCTCCAGAACAGAACCAGAACTAAAGCCACCCCAATCGCACCATCAGTACCAAAAACCCCGACACAAGCACATGAATTTTCAAATTAAGAGCAAGGGGGATTGTCCAATCCCCAACACACCTGATCAGCTCATTGTAGTAAACTCGCCCTCAGACCAGCACCTTCAAACTCCATTTGGTCTCCTAAACATCATCAGAGTCGAAACCAACATGTTTGGTGACAATGTCTGTGATTGCTTTGTGAAAGCTTTTAAAGAGCTGTTTTTACTGGAATCATTGCCAGCTGCCGCCCATGAATGAACCTTGACCCATTAGAAGGTTACTCACCAGACTAACTGGACATTGACCATTAAAACCTACCAACAAACAACAGCTGATAGGCTCCACCATCCACATGAGACTGCAGGCATGTTTTGAATCCTTTTTTTTTAACATTTTGTACTTAAGAATGTATTTTTTTATGTTTATTTGCTGTTTGTCATTTCATTCATTCAGCTGTGCGATTAGTCTGCATTGATGTGAATGTGTAATCCTAATCTGCTTCTGGGTGATTTCCAGGATTAAGAATTGAAACTTTTCAGAGATTTTCACATCCTCATTTAAACCCTGATGAAATTCAGTTTTTCAGTTTTAATTTTGTCTCAAGGCACATACATTTAGAAAACTCGGCTTTTCTTCATATCCAACTCTTATTTGTTGTGATTCCTCTCATTCTTTTTTTAAAATTCCTGTTCATACCTGTGTTTATTATTGTGACAGTGAATGTATCCTTTGAATGTAATATTACAGCTGAGCTGTCAGATTTGTGCCTTTCAAAATAAATGCAGTTTATTTCATCTATAGCTATGGGTCCGAGTTTTTGTTTTAACGTCTCTGTCATTCTATGGCTAAACACTAGGTGGCGCCTTTTCCAGAACTTTAACGGGATTTAAACCTCTGGAGTGTAAAGGGCATTTACTGATTTCCTTTTAAAGGAGTATTTTCTTTGTTGTACTCAGCTGAGTTATGGCATGTCTTCGATGTTCAGACTCTTTGCAGAGTGTTACGGCCCTAGCTGGGCCTCCTGATACTGCCCTTGTGTGGGCGTGGTGTTTTTCTCCGCCTCCTCCTCTTTTGCTCCACCCCCCTGTCTCTCTCTTGCTCTCTCTCTCCCCAGGACACAGCTGCTGCTCATTGGACTCACTTACCACCTGGGCCCAGTCAGCAATCACCTCTCTGAGGTCATATAAGCTGGGGATGAGCTGTGAGCAGGGTGTGGGGTGTCTCTGCTTGGTGTGTAGGTAGCCTGCCTGAAGTGTGGAGTTGTGGAATTGTGGAAGCAGTATAGCTGCTTTACGTGAGTAGTGTGGGCTTGTGGGCCTTGGCAGCAGTAAAGCCAGCTGCTGTTAGGACAGGGTGAGCTTGTGGGCCCCTGGAAGTGCCTCCTCGTGGTGTGGAGTTTTTGTTTGGTTGTTGTGTTCTTTGTTGTTGCAACCTTTTTTTCCTTTTTTCGGCATGTTATTGGTAATACGGCGTTGCCGGCTCCTTATGTTATGATTATCTACAATAAAGACTGTTATTTACTAAGAACACCTGTCTGTTTTCCTTTCATTCTGTTCTGGACTCATTTGTTACTGGTCCCCTCACTCGCATGCCTAGACCCCTTCGGGGGGGACGTAACAAAGTTAGACTCCCCAAAAACAGGACAATGGCACAGAACAGGACAAATCTGCAAAATCGCACTACTTTAAACAGAATTACGATCAAATAAACAGAATTACGATCAAATAAAAAAAAAAAAAACAAGCTTTCTAGACAACACTGTGCTAGAAATGAGGGTTTTAATCTATTGTGTAAACATCTATAGTCTGCCTGCTGTTAGACATTGGGGTCTGGTAAAAGCATGCTGCTGCAGTTTCCTGCAGAGATGATTTATGCACAGAGAAAAGTCATTTGGACGCAGAGAGAGGAACTGCATTAGTTTAGAAACAGGCGGAACCATGAAAACACGTCTGATTTAAACTCGTCTGATCTTTCTTTCATGGCGGCTTTCGCGTGCACACTTGATCTCTTTCAGCACTGCTTCTGCTTTAAGGACACCCTGACGCCATGTACAGCTTTGCTTACAGCTCTGCTGAGAGTGTAACACTGGGCAGTCAATTCACTGTGTTTAATGCATGTTTTAGCATTTATGTGAAGAGATCAGAGTCTGTCTCTTCACTAACTGGACCTCTGGACTCTACATACTGAAGTCTCAGAGACAATGTTCTGTCACCTTACCGACCCTCTGGTAAACAGAGATGGGCAGTAACGCGTTACTGTAATCCGATTACTTTTTTCAAGTAACGAGTAAAGTAAGGGATTACTATTGCAAAAACGGTAATTAGATTACCGTTGCTTTCCCGTAGGAACGCTGCGTTACTGCGTTACTAAAACCGTGATTTTTTTTGCGAGAATGTCTCATGACAGTGACGTAAGCAAGTGCGACGTTTGTGACAACAGCTGTGTGCAGATCAACAATGGATCGAGTGCGGGAGAGAGTATGAGCGTGCAGCGTTTAAAGCGTGGAAGTACTGACCTTACTTTTAGTTTGATTCCATAAAAAGTGACAAAAACATTAGCGTCCATCGTGCGTGGGAAGAAAACTTCTTTTTACAGCGAAAACAACCCCCTAAACTTCCAAGCAAGCACCGAGTGCACTACGACGTAATGGGAAATTCACAGAGAAACTCGCGGATTCTTCCACTGACGGCTGCGGCACACCTGCACCAGGGTAAACCTCTGCCTACCCTACTCCTACTTTACAGGTGAAAATAGAGCAACAGGACCGCTAGTCTTTGACTTTATTTTCTGCTGTGTTTTACTTGCATCTATTTGAAAGAGTGAGTGTAAACACACACAAAAAAAATTATGTGCTGGAATGTGCAGAAAATAGGTTTAAATAGGTTTAAAAGAAATTTCTTCCAGTCAGAGAATGGTGCATATAATTACATTTTTGCTTGATGCTTAAAGTTAAAAGATTAAAACTAATAAAACAAGTTTTACATTTTGTATGATGGATTATGTAGAAAAAGTAGAATTGGGCTGAAAGATCTATCGCTTTATCACCTATTCAGGTTGTAAATCGTGTTTTTAAAAAGTAACTAAGTAACTAAGTAATTAATTACTTTTGAAAATAAGTAATCAGTAAAGTAACGGGATTACTTTTTGGGGGACGTAATCAGTAATTAGTTACTGATTACTTTTTTCAAGTAACTTCACCAACACTTCTGGTAAATAATGAGACCATGTCTGTGTCTTGAGTTCATGTGCATGAATCAGAAGGGGGCACATGAATGATGATTGAATTATGAATGACATGACCACACTGAGGACAAACTGTGGATACATTAGTGTATGAAAGCAGACACGAGTGCACGAGTGGAAAACAGAAACTGTCCAACACAGGAGTGTGAAAGTCACAACTTTCATGTACTGATTTATTCTGAGCATGAATTTTTATCAGTCCACTGTCACACTGCAATGATAAAAATGGGTATGGTATATTTAAAGTGATCATTCTTTTTACAACTACATGAATGTACTATTTCTGTATGGTTTATTACTATTACTGAAGGTTACTTGCCATACCAATACCAACTAGATTTTTAGATCTTAATCTAAAATGAGTAACAGAAGGGTGGGTAAGGCTGCACTTTTTGCAGTGATCTCGTGTAGAAAACTATTCCCTGCGAATATAAAACAGGTCTGCGGCTGAAAACTAGCTTTACTTTGTTGTCTGGGTCAACTTTGCTAGAGAGAGACAGAGAGAGGCGTTAACAGTCTGCTCCAACAGAACTTATTATATTATAATATATTATAACTTATTTCTGAGGAAAACACGAACACAGTATACAGTTGAGTCTTGACAGTTTACTTACAACTGGGCTCGTCACGCACTCTTTTTGGCTGCAGTGGTAATTATTATATTTACATGCTTCCATCTCCATTTCTGGTGAGTAACTTGTACTGCAGTGTTGGGAAGGTTACTTTTAAAATGTATTCCACTACAGATTAAAGAATACATACCCCAAAATGTATTTTGTAACATATTGCGTTAAGTTACTCAATCAGTAAAGTATTCTGAATACTTTGGATTACTTACCGTATTTTCTGCACTATAAGGCGCACTTAAACTTCTCAAAAATTGGACTTCCGGTTGAGCTTTGATGGAGTAGGACGTGAGTCTGGGAGCTCCCGCTGATTTAGATTACATTGGATGTAAAAATATTAGTTGGCATGAATTGGAAAAGTGTGGCATTTTGCACACAGCCTGTAAATGTCAACAAAAAAAGGAGTGTGTAAAACATGTATATTGTAGTGACGGCAGTATACTGTGTATATTTATACTGGCAGTATGAAAAATGATTATTTGGAAATGCTTAAAATGGAAATGATCATTTACTGTGAGGTGAGGTTGGACAGGTATGGACAGTGGTTGTGCTTTTGTAAAGTTGAGGTATGGACAGTGATTAGTGTTTAGGGGACACATCATTGATTTCTATTTAAAAACAACAGTTTCTCCACTGTGGCAGGTTGTAGGCGATTTCTTTTTTTGGACAATACTTCCCCTGCTTTTGAAAACACTCACTCACAGGGCACAGATGAGGCAGGGGTACACAGGTATGTCAGTGCTAACTTATATAAGTGAGGATAGACATATTTTTGTCTCTCCCAGTATTTAAGGGGGTCCTCCAGCCTTCCAATATTTGGCTCCATCATGTACAGTTGGACCTCAATATTCGCGTCTGCTGTCACATTTTGTGTCTGTGTCTGCCTGACACTTTCATCCAGCCACAGGTTGTTACCTAAACAATAAGGAGAGTTTTATGTGATACTAACAATTCAATTTTCAATTCATTGTTATTTATATAGCCCCAAATCACAACAACAGTCGCCTCAAGGCACTTTATATTGTACAGTAGATTGTTGGGTTTTCCTCTGTATCTATTATTGTACAATCAGGTTATATAAGTGCAACTCAAATGCAATAACAATAGTACCGTGGGAAACAGCCTCAACAGTTTGTGACATTGATGGCTGTGGTGGTAGTGCGGAGGACGAGGAGGTGGTGGAGGCCCTCATTACGGAAGCACATTCTGCTTTCAGTCTTTTTTCTGCTTTGCTAGCTCTTCTAGGGCTGAGAAACCCGAGTTTTCTGAACCTTGGGTTCAGCAGTGTCGCAAGGCACATAATGCTCATGGTTTGTATTTTATCCAGCTTCTCTCTCAATAGCATCCTCAGCTTCTGAGCCAGAGAAGACCCAATGGATGGTGATTTTTCCATTTGTTCATTGAGGCAATGATCCAGCATAGTGAGCAAAGGTATGATCTTTGACCCAGACACTTTTTTTCCTGAGAGAGCTCAGTGGTTGCATCGTTAAATGGTACTAGGACAACCAGACACGCGTTTCCGCAGGTCCTTCCTCCCTGCAGCTCCCTGCATGATCAGACTGTACAATCAGAACTGCTCCCAACAAACATAGGTGTTTACATCAGCACTGTATCTTGCACTATTTTATCAACCGATTCACACTATAACCAGGGTTGCCTCTTATCTATATTTAATTTTATTTAATTTAACAACAGTATGGTACTCAGTTTTTGGTAACCATTGTCCTTCATGTAAATATGTAAAAATTGTGTGTGTTTCTGTTCTGTGTCTTGTGTACTGTTTGTTTGCATATGTGTTTTCTTGCTGCTGTTACACCCAAATCTCCCCTTGTGGGACAATTAAAGGATTATTCTATTCTATTCACTCTGAAATTATACCAAATTCCTCAGATGAAATAGGTGGGATCTCTGTTGTGAGACTTGCCAAAGCAGCACCCACTGGCTCCCTTTGCTCGAACAGTCTTTGCAGCATATTATAAGTGCTGTTCCAGCGGGTTTCCACCTCCTGTATTAGTTTGAGTTGAGGCTTCCTTAGTTGTTCCTGCACCACTGAAAGCCTCTCCTTACAAAATACAATTTAAAAAACCATACATTAGATTGTCAAGGGAGCAGAACTATACACTTAAGTAGCATTAAAGAAACTGTAATTAATCCACTTAAGAACTTACCTTTGCAGTGGTACTGCTCCTGAAATATCCCACGATCTTCCTGGACTTGGCTCGGATGTGAGAGAGCTCTGGGGTCTGGTCAAGGGCCTTCTTCACCACTAAGTTCAGGGTGTGAGCTATGCATATGGCATGTTTAAGTCGTAGCTCCCTTGCACGAGCCCCCATATTGGCAGCCCCATCTGTTACTAGGCATGTGACTTTGTCAGTAATTGTCCACTGTCATGAGTGAGCCTTTCACTTGTGCAATATTTTCTGCAGTGTGTGCATTAGGAAAATATTGCACTCCTAAAACCACTGTCAGGGTCTTCAGGCCTGGTTGGTGTGGGCCTGCTGGCGGTCTGGCCACACCCGAAGCCACACACCTGCTGCTTCGTCCGCCTCGTCAGGGGAGCTACTTAGGAGAGTCTTGGAGCTCCCACTGACGCGGGATCATTGCTTGAGACTCCACGTTAGTCACCCAGTTGTGCTTGGTTAGTGTGTGTGTATGCCCGCGGTTGTATGTGTCCTGACGGCTGCTTCTATTGTGTCCCCAGGAGAGGGGTGGAGTGCCAGACAGCAGCCAGCACGGGGAGGGCTGAGACACGGGGGCGGAGAGCACAAACACTGGGAGAAGACACGACACGGGAGTCTGGGGAAAGCACGGGGATTTATTGTTGTTTAGTTTCATACACTGTAAATAAACGCACTGTTTACACACAGAGCACCGCGCCTGGGTCCTCCTTCCCTACACCCCCATGGTCTGCCAGCCAGACCGTGACAACAACGGTGTTTAATGTGCTGGACTCATCAACAAAATGGCAGGTGACTGCAAGATAGGCCTCTGTGTTGATGGAGGTCCACATATCTGATGTCAGATTCACAGCTGCTGCCTTCTCAATGCTGGCCTTAGCTTTCTCCTTCATCTCCTGTTACCTGGCCTCCACCATGACTTTCAGGGCCTACAGGAAAGAAAAAACATTTTGTTTAAAAGTACGACGTGGCTGTGAAGCAGTGTGTAGTGTAGCTACACAGTCCTGCCTGTTCACATTTTAGTCTGTAAAAACTAAATTTTCACTGCTTTTATGACCTTTTTATTGGGGAGAACATAGCTAGGATTTAATGATTTAACAAATCTTTTAAATCGTTTGTCCTCCACAATGCTAAATGGCTGGGAGTCCTCAATCACCATGCTAACCAGGTCTTCATCTATTTGAGATTGTTCTCCTGAGGAAAGACAATAAAAACAAAGCACAAATATAAATATCACACACGTAACTTATTACAGTTGTTATTTATATTATTACTAATATTGTTATATCATTTAGTAACATTACTGCATGCTATATTATCATGGCATTTGATGGCTCACCTGGTCTTGCTCCTCAATCGGTGTTCCACTTATTCTCATGCAAAGCTCTGTAGTGCCTAAGCATGGATGACGTGTTGTTGTTATATCCCAGCTCCCTGGCACATAGCAAACACTTCACCTTGTACAAAAGTAAAGACAGCTTAACATAAATTGTATTGCACCATCAGTATTATGAAAATACATCTTCTGTAGAAATTTACATACCTTGTTGGGAGGAATAAGATCAAAAATTTCCCACACAGGGGAGGACATCCTCCTCTTCTTAGCTGGCTCCATTCTCTCCTGACTTTCTCTCCTCACTCTCCTAAACCTCCAAACTCTCACTAACCGCAACTCTCCATCAAATACCCACATTTTGAATGGAGTCTGGGGGGTTTATATCGCTGTCATAGCTCGCGGTCATCATTTTCAGCTCCTCCCATAAATGAAGCAAGCCTTGTTACGCGCATCGTGGAAATGCCCCTCCATTACTCGTCACATCACTAGTTTTAATTGTCTTCTACACAAACAGTTGTTTTAAACCTCTACAGCAGAGGTTCGAGGTACAGGCTGTTTTTCTTTTAGTGCTTTTTTTAAAAATTCGTTGAAATGTATTTGATGTTTATTGTATTTTAGGTTTCTAGTAGTGATTTTAGAAGACAAGCCAGGTGTGCAGCAAACACATTTGTCTGCTGGAGGTATGTTAACTTAATATATTTGACATGGGAAAAAAGTATATTTATGCACTATAATCTAATTTATATTGTATTGCCTCCAGCAGGACAGGCTGCATTATTTTACCTCACATCACAGCTTTCCCTGCCTCCCATAGAACAGATGCTGAAGTTCCAGGAGTGTCATTATAGTCTAAATATAGAGTCCCTTCTTTTTTAAAATATTTAATAAAGTCTTCATCTTTAAGCAGTGATGTATTAAATCTCCAGTTTTTACTTGGTGTAGTATTATTCTTGTGCATTAGTGTTAGAGATACAGGAGCATGATCGCTGACAGCTATAGGGTGAATCTCAGTGTCTGAAATGTCACTCAGCAGTGAGCTGCTGACCAAAAAATAATCCAGACGAGAATAGGAGTGATGAACATGTGAGAAAAAAGTATATTCCTTACTGGTGGGGTGAAGGGAGCGCCATGCATCGCAAAGGCCAAAGTCGCTCATATACTGTTTGATTATATTTGTGGATTGCCAATTACGCTGAGTTCCTGCTGTATTGAGCCTATCCATTTCTTCATTTAGTCCAAGGTTGAGGTCCCCTCCAAGAACAAGTGTGCGATCTAAGTATTCAGAGAGTGCACTGAAAAAGCCATGAAAGAATGAGGGATCATCAACATTTGGACCATATACACTTACAATACATAGCTTTTTATCAAGTATAGATAGTTTTATGATTAAGAATCTGCCCTCTGGATCTATAACTGTATCGAGTACTGTGAAATTAATATTTTATTCCTATTTAGCATCTGATTTCCTCTTGCTGTCTTGGTTGGACGGTCCTCCCCAGAAGACCTGCCTATGTGTATGTGTGTGTGTCTCTCTCTCCTCCTCCCCACCCTTGTTGTCTCCACCCAGCGGCCGACACACCTGCCCCTAATTTGCCACCCAGCTGTCACTAATCATTCTTCGTTTTGGGCTGAGGTATTTAACTGTGTCCTGATGGCAGTCGACACTGGATTGTACTTGAAGCTCGGTAGTAAAGAGTGCTTGTTACTCGTAACATAGCTTTAGCCGGCTAGCCTTCTCACATGTTGTTGTCGCTTGTTTGTAGGAGGAAGAGATACGGAGCAGAAGGTTGGAGAGAAGGAGCCCGCTGGATTAAGCTCTCGGAGGAGAAACACACTCAGATAATCACTTGGGAGACTCACGTGCACACCACTAAGAATTTGGAGAAGATCACCGTTGGATTTTTGCACTTCGCTTTGTGTTTTGAGACTGTTTTTGAGCACTGTAAATAAACGCACTGTTTGCTTCGCATCCAGAGCTCCGCGACTGAGTCCGTAATTTCCCATTACCCATGACAGAACAATCCAGCCAGCAATGGACTCAGCGGACTCAACTCCCATCGAGCGCGAACTCGCGTTTCAAGCTGAACAGTTGGAACGACATGAAAAAAATGCTGCAGCATGTTGCCAAGGAGCAGTCCGTGCTACTACAGGTGGTATCTGAACTGAAAGGTATGTTGCTTGCTACACCCAGAGCACTTGTTCAACCACCAGGGCCCTATGTACAACACATGCAGCTGGGACGGACTGAATTCACCCGGAGGAGAAGACAACTGGTGGGTGAGTGTTTTGTGTGCGGGAAGAAGGGGCATTTCGCAGACGCCTGTCCCTCATGGTTAAAAGACTCAGCCCGTCAGTAAAGGTGGGGATACTGACGGGTGCGCCGGTTAATAATTCCTCCACCTCAGCTGCCCAGCTAAATTACTGTTTCTTTCCCGCACCCATTCTTGTGATGCACTAATAGACTCGGGAGCTGAACAAAGTTTTTTGGATGAGGCTTTGGCCCACAAAATGGGTTTGCCTGTTGTTCCTCTCCCTGAAGCGCTCCAAGTGTCAGCACTTAATGGCAGTCCTTTAGCTGCTGTCACTCACCGCACCCAAGAAATCACACTCACTCTCTCCGGCAATCACACTGAGCAGATGTCCCTGTTTCTCTTCAAGGCACCTGACACACCCTTAGTTTTGGGATTCCCCTGGCTCCAGCAAAACAATCCACAGGTTGATTGGACCAAGGGATGTATTGTTGGGTGGAGCACCGGTTGCTATGAGCAGTGTTTACACTCTGTGGTGCCAGGTTGTATGTCTGACAATCCTGCGGGGCTGCCCACTCTCCCCGACTTGTCAACCGTGCCCGCCGAATATTACAACCTAGGTCAAGTCTTTAGCAAAGACGGGGCCCAATCGCTGCCTCCCCATCGTCCGTACGACTGCGGGATTGATTTGCTCCCAAGCGCCCCCTTGCCCACTAGCCGACACTATAGTATCTCAAAACCCGAGCGCAAGTCTATGGAGCGCTACATTACGGACTCCCTGCCAGCTGGCATCATCTGCCCCTCCACCTCTCCCATGGGCGCAGGCTTCTTTTTTGTTGAAAAGAAGGATAAGACCCTACGCCCCTGCATTGACTATCGGGGACTAAATAAAATCATGATCAAAAACAAATATCCTCTACCTCTGCTCGCCTCAGCTTTTGAACTCCTTCAAGGAGCCACCCTTTTCATCAAACTTGATCTCCGCAATGCTTATCACCTGGTCTGCATTCGCGAGGGGGGCGATTGGAAGACAGCCTTCAACACCCATCTGGCCTACTTCGAGTACCTGGTAATGCCGTTTGGACTCACAAACACCCCTGCTGTCTTCCAGGCCCTGGTAAATGATGTTCTACGAGATTTTTCGAACCACTTCGTGTTTGTTTATCTTGATGACATTCTGATTTTCTCCAGATCCAGAGCTGAGCATGTTAAGCATGTGAGACTGGTGTTGCGCCGTCTGCTGGAGAATCGGCTGTTTTGCAAAGGGGAGAAATGTGAGTTTTGTGCCTCAACTGTCTCTTTTCTGGGTTTCATCATTGAACAGGGCCGGTTGCGAGCAGACCCGGCTAAGGTCAAAGCTGTGTTGGAGTGGCCTGTGCCCGGCACCCGGAAGAAGTTGCAAAGTTTTCTTGGATTCGCCAACTTCTACAGACGTTTCATCTGGGACTTCAGTAAGGTAGCATTGCCTCTCACACAACTTACATCACCCAAACAGCCGTTCCTGTGGTCTCCAGCAGCTCAACAAGCATTCGACTGTCTCAAAAGCTTGTTCGCCTCGGCCCCCATCCTGGCCCAGGCTGAACTGGCCCTGCCGTTCGTGGTGGAAGTGAATGCTTCTGATTCGGGAGTTGGGGCGGTTCTCTTTCAGCGCAAGGAAGCTAAATTATACCCCTGTGCCTTTTTCTCCCGTCGTCTCTCTCAGGCCGAAAGGAATTATGACGTGGGTGACCGGGAGCTTCTTGCCATCAAGTTGGCGTTTGAGGAGTAGCAGCACTGGCTGGAGGGGAGCGAACATCCTGTTGTCGTTTGGACGGACCACAAGAACCTTGCCTACCTCCAAGCGGCTAAGCACCTGAACGCCCGACAGGCCAGGTGGGCATTGTTTTTTGCTTAACCTAACCATTACCTACAGACCCGGGTCCCGGAACACGAAACCAGACGCCTTGTCACACCAGTTCACGCCAGACACAGACCCTGAGGAGAAGGAGAGACCCATTCTGCCGGCCTCGTGCATTGTGGGGACCCTCACCTGGGAGATAGAAAGGGTGGTCCGAGATGCCCAACAACAAGAGCCCGACCCCGGAACCGGTCCGGAAGGTAGATTGTATGTTCCCTTGGCGGTCAGGGGTAAGGTTATCCTCTGGGCACACACCGCGTGGTTTACCTGCCATCTGGGTAGGAATCAAACTGTAACCTTTTTACAAAGGTTGTTTTGGTGGCCCTCTCTCTCTCAGGACGTCCGGGAGTATGTGGCTGCATGTCCTGTGTGCGCTCAAAATAAGACGTCCAACTCACCTCCATCGGGACTCCTTAGACCACTGCCTGTCCCCAGCTGGCCGTGGTCACACATCGATCTGGACTTCATCACTGCTCTCCCTCCATCCTCTGGTAAAACTGTTATACTCACCATCATTGACTGTTACTCTAAGGCTGCCCATTTTGTTGCCCTTACCAAATTTCCCACCGCTCTAGAGACTGCCCAGCTCCTAACCCAGCATGTTTTTCGCCTTCACGGCATTCCTCTGGACATTGTTTCTGACCGTGGGCACAAGTTCACCTCTCAGGTGTGGAAGATATTTTGTGCCGAGCTGGGGGTCCAGGTCAGCCTGTCTTCTGGTTTCCACAGGCAGACTAATGGGCAAACAGAGTGAGCGAACCAGGAGTTGGAGGCCATGCTGCGCTGCGTTGTTTCCTCCAACCAGTCATCATGGAGTGAGCAGTTGGCGTGGGCCGAATACGCCCATAACTCCAGCACGTCGGCCGCTACAGGTGTCTGTCCCTTCGAAGCATCCCTGGGGTATCAACCCCCACTCCTCTCCATCATGGAGAGAGAGGTGGCCGTACCCAACATCACATGAGGCGCTGTCGACGGATCTGGCGGGCAACTTGAGCGGCCCTACTGCGTACGAGCGCACAAAATAAGAGACTGGCTGACTGCCGCCGCGTCCCTACACCGGCCTATCGGGTGGGCCAGCAGGCATGGCTTTCCTCTAGGAACATCACTCTGCGGACTGAGTCCAAGAAGCTGGCTCCCAGGTTCCTTGGACCCTTTTCTGTGCAAGCTGTCCTGAGCTGTTCTGTGCAAGCTGTCCTGTGCAAGCTGTCTGTGCAAGTGACTGTCCGGCTGGCCCTCCCGCGCAACATGAAGGTACACAACGTGTTTCATGTTTCTCAAATTAGGCCGGTCCGGACCAGCCCGTTGTTAAAAGCATGAATGTCAGTCAGGAGCCCACTGGATTAAGCTCTCGGAGGAGAAACACACTCGGATAATCACTTGGGAGACTCACCTGCACACCACTTGGAATTTAGAGAAGATCGTTGGATTTTTGCACTTTGCTTTGTGTTTTGAGACTGCTTTTGAGCACTGTAAATAAACGCACTGTTTGCTTCGCATCCAGAGCTCCGCGACTGAGTCCGTATTTTCCCATTACCCGTGACACTTGCCCCAAAAAAGGAAAAGAGGCCGCCCGCCGGTAGGTCAGGGAAAATGGGTGGGCGGAACCAATGTTAACACTAAGCCCCGCTTTTTACTTTCGGTCACACTTTTGCTCGGTCAGGGAACCTACGCCTCACAAGCACTGATTGATTCGGGGGCCGAGAAGAGTTTAACTGATAGGGGATTTGCTGAACAACTTCAGATCCCTCTTTTTGAGTTAAACCCATCCATCCCAGTTAAAGCATTAAACAATCGAGTCTTTTCTTACATAACCCATCGCACCACACCAGTTACTTTGATTACTTCCGGCAACCATAGAGAAACACTGATCTTTTACTCCTCTCAATCCCGTGACACACCCATAATTTTAGGTTTCCCCTGGCTAAGGCATCATAACCCTCACCTGGATTGGGTGGGACAGAGGGTGGTGAGTTGGAGCCCATATTGTCATGCCAACTGTCTCATCTCTGCTCCACCACCAGGGCCTGCAATTAGAGCACATACTGAAGAAGCCAATCTCTGTAGCCCCAACTCGTCTGCAGTGCATGCTTTTACAGCTTCAGAGATATGACATAGAGATTGTGCACCGGCCTAGAAAAGACATACCTGTGGCCGACACTCTGTCCAGAAAATTCATTGCTCGACCAAGACAAGCACGTTAAATGAAGGCATGGAGGACCAGGTCCACTCAGTGATAGACAGCCTTCCAGTAAGTGATAAAAAAAATCTCGGAAATACAAGCTGCTACAGCAAGCGACCCACAGCTCACCCAGTTATAGCAAAGTACATGGTGGCTGGCCTGAAGACAGGAAAAAATGTCCTAAAACCCTTCTGGATTTCTGGAATTTCAGAGACAAAATTTTGCAGAGAGCTAAGGATGCCCTGTTCTTGCCAGGCATGGGCAATGACATTGCTGCCACAGTAGAGGACTGTTCTATATGTCAGGAGAGGCGTGCAACGAACCCTAAAGAACCTCTGATTTCACACCAGATTCCTGAGAGACCATGGAAGGCTGTGGCCTCTTCGCATGGCGTGGACGAGACTACATCATAGTTGTGGACTTTAGAGATTGACAGACCACGTGACTTTCGCGCATTGCATGCCGGAAACCCGTGGCAAAACAATCCAAGTACTGCAACATGTTCATTCTCCGGTTCCAATACCTTCTTGCTTTTTCTTTGGCCCCCCAAAAAGTTATGTACAAAACGAAGGAGAACAATGCCGGTCTGTACAAAGACAGACTTGATGAAAAGTCAAAGAAAAGATACAAGGAAAAAAAAATCAAAGGAGTGAAAGGGTTAGACCCTTACGAGCACACAGAGTGGACAAAAGACGTTAGCGTGCTGCCCAACTTTCACCACGCTCATATTTATAATTATACGGTTCTTGGAGTGAGTGCATACACTCATGAAGTTTTTAGTAACTTCAGGTCACTGCAACAAGCCCAGGTACAGTTTACCGACAGATGGGTACAGGACCTTGAAATGCACCGTGTAGAACGAAAGACCCTGGTACCTATCATAAGTTTACCAGTCTCACAAATCGTCTTCATAAATACACAATCGTTAACCGTTTATTAATAGGACCTTTGATCTCAACGGTAATTAATTAGTAGTGGAAATAATTTCTGGTACACGATACAGAAATGTAGCAGTGACAATAATATTGTATGCTGTAATCGTACTGGGCAATTAGTGATACAAAAAAACTGTTTTATCCTGTGAATAAAAGTATATGTTTTTGTCAATGTACCATGGTAATAACAGAAGCGAAACACAATATTGTGTCAGGACAATTCACTATTTATGCACAATAAACAAGGAGCATAGCGTGACAATTTCTGATCAGCGCCCGACGTGCTTGTAACCTATATCACCAATTATGTATAAGAAAAATAAGATAAGATAACCTTTATTAGTCCCACACGTGGGAAATTTGTTTTGTTACAGCAGGAAGTGGACAGTGCAAAAGTTATGAAGCAAAAATTAGAATACAATAAGAATAAATACAGTACACAACTGTACAGAATAGAATAAAATAAAATAAGATAAAAATAGAATACAAATGCTATATACAACTGAGTAAAAATACAATGATGCCAGAAAAGATTATTGCACATTAGTGTTATTGCACATTTGTGGATGTGTGTGTTTGATCAGTTGGAGTCTTTGTTGTACAGTCTGACAGCAGTGGGGAGGAAAGACCTGCGAAGTCAAAGGAGCTTGCAAAGAAAAGCGTCTGGACTTCTTTAAGTTACTTGAAGACGTTTCACCTCTCATTCGAGAAGCTTCTTCAGTTCTAAGGTCAAATGGTGGAGAGTCCCAGATATAAACCTAGTGGGAGTATCCCCCCACAGAGGGACAAAAGGACCCCCTGATGATCCTCTAATCGCCTGAGCCAAGGTGTGAAACTGGGTGTGGGTCCCAATCAGCCAGAGTTTCGGGTGAGTTCATTGTGAAACCTGGCCCCACCTTATCATGCGAATTCCTGAGATCAGATGGCCCAGGATGTGAGTGGGCGTTAAGGCGTCTGGGAAGGGATCTCAAAACTGGATTATAGATGGCAGAGAGTTGGTGTCGTAAACCACCGCCTCTGTTGTTAACAGATACTCCCACTAGGTCTTGAGTCAGTCCTCTGTACTCCTTGTCGTCCCCATCAGTGATGAGGCCGACTATTGCAGAGTCATCAGAGAACTTCTGCAGGAAGCACTGGGTGGAATGGTGGGAGAAGTCTGCAGTGTAGATGGTGAAGAGGAACGGAGCCAGAACCGTTCCCTGTGGGGCCCCCGTACTGCAGACGACCCTGTCCAACACACAGCCCTGAGTTCTCACATACTGTGGTCGGTCTACTACAAAACACTTACCTTTGTGGAAATGCTTGGAGCAGACTAACATGTGAGCTGGAGTGTTCTGGGACGTTATATTTGGTCTTTGAATGGCTGCAATCCAGGCCATCCGTCGGCTATTTGTTACTTTGGAAACATGGCTTGAACAATTTCTCTTCAACGACGTAATCTGATAACAACCAATCTCTTTACCCGTCGGCTTCCCGTGGCTGTCATGCAACCAGCTATTGCAGTTAATAACACAACAGCTTCTTGCCATTTTTTGTGTTTCTTTTTATTGCTGTGTAACTGATTTCAATTGAAAGCCTGCATGCGCTAGTACCTCTTGCCACGAGTTCCCAGAATCCTTTACGGTTTTACCCCTGAATGACATCACATTTTCAATCTCTATTACAGCTGCTACTTTGAGCTCAAAAGGCTATTCTCCACCACTGCAGGGTCAGTCATCCAAAAGCTCAAGGCTATATTTGCCAGACGCGGAATACCAAAAAAGCTTATTTGCAATAATGGCCCACAGTACGGCTGTCCAGAGTTCAAGGACTTTGTAGTCACATAGGACTTATCCACATAACCTCAAGCCCTTTGTATCCACAAAGCAACGGCCTCACCGAAAAAACAGTCAGTACAGCCAAATCAGTTCTGATAAAGCTCATGCAGATCCCTACCTGTCTCTATTAGAGCAAAAGAACACACCAGTTGACGGCCTCAGATCATCAGCGCAGCTCCTCATGAGTCGACGTCTGGGATGAGTGCTTCCTATCACCGGATACCAGCTGGTATCCCGCGTCATAAGTCAGAGGGTGGTACAAAAGAAACGGATGGAAAGACAAGAGCACTAAAGGCGATACTGCAATCGCAGCACCACACTCGTACCACGGCTGCAGCAGGGGGCCACATTCGCTTTCAGCATGAGACAGGAAGCTGGAAACTGGCTGTCATCGTTCGACCTGCAGAGACTGTACGCCTTTCGTCATCCGCACTAGCAAGGGGCAGACTATACGGCATAACCGACGGCACCTGAGAGGCCCTAAGGCCTCACCAGCACCATCAGCACCAGCACCTGATCTGGTATCCCTTATCAGAAATCCACAGTATCATAATGTACTTTTGAGCATAGAGCAACAATATGTGAAGGAGATCTTTGCTGTGGAAGTTGGCAGGTAGCTCATCATTTAGTCCTAACCAATGACTGTAGAAAACATGGCCTCCCGTTGTGCAAAAATGAAGCCAAAATATCCCGCTTGTGGAGGCTGCCATCTTGCATTTTTGGAGCCAGAGTGGAGCGACTGTGTCACGCTCCCACCCACACATCCGCTGGATGTGACCGCAAATAATAATAATAATGGATACTTTATTGATCCCCATGGGGAAATTACTTGTTTTTCTCTGCATTTGACCCATTCACTCAGTGAAGCAGTGGGCAGCCCACTAAGCAGGCGCCCGGGGAGCAGTGTGTAGGGACGGTACCTTGCTCAGGGGTACCTCAGGGTAGCCGTTAAGTGGATTCGAACCGCCGACCTTCCGATCATGGGGCGACCACTTTACCTACTGAGCTATCCCTGCCCCTAAACATGCCCCTCTATACTTTTTATGTAGCCCGGCTGCTCCAGTTTATTTGCTGATGGGTATACCGACTGACGACTCGTTCAATTAAGGTAAACACAACTATGTCACTGTTATGAAAAAGACACACAGCTTAACGTCTTATAATTCTACAACATCTAAAATCACTCAGTTAATTTGTTTTCTTGATTAGCCGCTAGCATACGCAATGTGTTGGAGGCTTGTTGCTAGCTAGTTAGCGATGCTATACAACTGTTACTCTAATAGTCTGTATTATTGAATGATTCAGTACTCCTTAGGTTTTGTTATCCATTTTTTTAGACAGCGATAAGATCAGCTGCACACTCCACAGAGGACCAGAGTTATTGTTAATATCAAAAATGTAATGCTGTCCTTTGAGATTTTAACATTTAAGACTGTGAGTGTAATGGATCTAAAACTATTTAAATCCCAGAAGATGGATACACCCAGCATTTAATGAACACTGTGATGGGGACCTTTGGTTTGTGTAATGTTATAAATACTCGGATACTCCCCAGACTGATTAATGAGGAGTTACTGAGGTACAAGCTTTTTTTTGCTTTTAATTTGGTGTTACTGTTTTTACAGATGTGGCAAGAGACTTGAAAACATGCTGTTGTTTGCACATATTTAATAATCAGCTCTGCACAGGAGCTGAAGCAGAGTGCAGCCTGTTGCTTTTACAGCATAATACTTGTAATTAGGGATGGGCACCGGTTCTGACATAAACGGTAGTAACCAGACCTAAAATCAGCGCAGATTTCGGTGCTTTATTTCGGTGCTTTTTGTTTCCTGAGATGTGATACACTTCAGATTCTAGCCAATCATTTTATGTTTCCAAGGATAGTAGGCGGTCCGAGGTACGTACGTTCTTTTAGAGCAGAGCTACAGATTAAAAATGCCCAGCGGTCAAAAGTCTTCACAGGAAAAAATGCAAACTCAGCAACCTGCAACAAGTGCTTTAAGGTGATACTGTGCAAAGGAGGTAACACCTTGAATCTGATGAAACACCTGGTGACGCATAGCGGGTTTTTTTAAAGCCGGGTTTTTTTTAAAGCTGCGAAATGCACCGTACCTACTATGGGTGTGGTGCCTGTTATCGAACCGGGAGTTAGCAACATCCCCCAAGAACCCGAAGAGGAGAGTCCTGGCCCCTAGCCCTGTCAGTGTAGCAGAAATGATGACAGCAAAACAAAACTAGAATTAAATGAGATAATTGATAAAAAAACAAAATTCTTAGTACAAAGACTACGCTTACAAAATTATGAACATGGTGATAAATCCAGTCAATTTCTAGCAAACCAGCTAAAAATAAATAAAGAAAAAACAACTATATGTGCTGTTCAAGATTTATCTGGGAACACAATATATGATCCGATACAAATAAACAACATTTTCAGGGATTTCTATAAAACGTTGTATTCACCACAAATAAACCCATCTAAAAAAGAAATTGATCAGTTTTTGGACAACATAACTCTTCCAAAATTATTAGACACTCAAGCAATGGCACTGGATTCACCACTGACACCAGGTGAACTCCAGGAAGCCCTGATAAGTATGCCCTAATAAGGCTCCAGGTCCAGACGGCTTTCCTGCAGAATTCTACAAAGAATTCTGGTCGATTCTAGCACCAGTTTTCTACAGAACGTTGTTGGAAATTAAAGAAAAGGGCAGACTTCCATCAAATATGAATTTTGCAAACATTAATCTCCTGCTAAAACCAGGCAAAGACCCTGTATATCCCTCAAGCTATCGTCCAATATCCCTTATAAATGTAGACCTTAAAATAATCTGTATAGCTCTCTCAAAGAGACTGGAGAAAATAACCCCCCTCTTAATTCATCCTGACCAAACTGGTTTCATAAAAGGTAGGCACTCATCAACAAATACACGTAGATTACTTAATTTGATAGACTACTCATACAGTAAAAACCTAGAAACTACAATATTCTCTTTAGACGCAGAAAAAGCATTTGACAGAGTTAACTGGAAATTTCTATTTGCAACTTTACACAAATTTGGTTTTGGATCCTCTTTCATAAACTGGTTAAAAATATTATATAATTCCCCAACAGCTTGTGTTAGAACAAATGACCAGACATCATCCAGCTTCTGTCTCTTGAGGGGCACCAGGCAGGGATGCCCACTCTCCCCTTCACTGTTTGCAATTTTTATTGAACCACTAGCAGCAGCAATTAGACAGAATTCAGTAATTAAGGGCATAAAATGCAAGAACGTGGAACATAAAATCAGCCTTTATGCGGATGATCTGTTACTCTTTCTCCAAAATTCACAAACCAATATCTCTGGGGTGATTGAATTGATAAACTCTTTTGCAAGAATATCAGATTACTCAATTAACTGGTCAAAATCTACAGTCCTACCGATTAATTGCTCCCTCCATAATTCCTCTTCTACACCACTGCAATCGGGAAATATAAAATATTTAGGTATTAATGTTTCTCCCAAGCTTGCAGATCTAACTAAATTAAACCATATCCCACTTTTAAAGAAGGTAGAAGATGATCTGGCTAGATGGAAATGTCTACCCATATCACTCATGGGAAGGGTTGCCGCTATAAAAATGATGGTCTTACCAAAAATAAATTATTTATACTCAATGATCCCAACTAAACCGCCACAAGATTGGTTCAGATCTCTAGATTCATGTATGTCCAAATTCCTTTGGAAAAATAAACCCCCACGTATAAGCTTAAAAACACTACAAAAGACCAAGGATAAAGGAGGACTAGAACTGCCTAACTTTCAGCACTACTTCTTAGCCAACAGGCTTCAGTTTATCTCAGGATGGCTAAAACATCCCCTCTTAGATGAACCTTGGCTAGATGTAGAACAAGCACTTTGCAATAATCTAGAGATCTCAGACCTACTATTTATCAGCTCAAACATCCAACGACATGAATGCTTTAAAAGCATCAACATCAGCTCTTCTCTGACAGCATGGTGGGAGTTTCTAAAATTGACGGCATCTTCATTAATCCCATGCAAACGTACACCTATCTGGAACAACCCTGACATATTACAAAACAATAATATGATAAACTTTTCAGATTGGAGTGGTAAAGGAATCAAATATTTAGAACATATACTAGAAGGAACAGAATTTATTTCATTTGACGGACTAGTTACACAATATGGGATCACCAAGAAAAGATTTTTAGAATATCAACAAATTAAATCCATAGTAAAAAATAAATTTAAACCGGGTCAAGTTGAACTACAAACACCACCAAGTGTGGTTCAATTTCTTACTCTTAAAACCCCCAAATTACTATCCAAAATATACAGAATGCTTTCTAAAACAGATGAATCAATATCACTTCCTATTGCAAAATGGGAAGCGGATTTATCAGTTAACTTAGACCTAAACTTCTGGTCTCAGATTTGCTTAAAAACCTTTCATCTAATTAGAAATCCCAGTCTTCAATTAATTCAATACAAAATATTACATAGAGTGCACTATACAGGCAGTGTTGGGGAGTAACGGAATACATGTACCGCCGTTACGTATTTAAAATACAAAATATGAGTAACTGTATTCCGTTACAGTTACCGTTTAAAAAGGTGGTATTCAGAATACAGTTACTTTGTTGAAATAAATGGATTACATTGCCGTACTTTCCTGTTTCATTTTGTCGCGGGTCAGGACTGTTTGGGTTTTGTTTGACAGCTACGTTCTGTTGTTCCAGGCGGCAGCGTTACGGTTGCCATGGTTACAGGGTGATGCTCTCTCTCTGTGACTGTGTGTTTCCTGGGTGAGAGAGCGCCTTTTCGTTGTTGTTGTTGTTGTGCTAAGCTAACAGGCAGAATGCTACAAGCATAGCTCTAAAGAATGTAGCATCATGGGCAGTGTAGTCCGTGTTGCAGGGAGAATGGACTGCCATACCCGTTATGGGTCTGTGAGCGCGAGGAGGGAGAAAAAGGGGAGTGGAAAGGTACGAGTTGTCATCGAGGAAAAACGGGAGCTGGAAGCATGTAAATATAATAATAACCACTGCAGCCAAGAAGAGTGCCTGACGAGCCCAGTTGTAAGTAAGCTATTAAGACTCGACTGTACGCCGTGTTCGTGTTTTCCTCCGAAAACAATAAGTTCCGTTAGAGCAGCCTTTCAACCCCTCTCTCTGTCTCTCGCAAGAAAAGTTGACCCGCACAACAAAGTAAAGCTATTTTTCGGCTACGAGGCGACAGGGACCCCGCCGTATTAGCCAGAGGTCCCTTTACTACAGTTCGGAGTCGCGGACCTTCAGTAATAGTAATAAATCACACAGCAATAGTACATTCACGTTGTTGTAAAAAGCATGATAATATATTAAGTAATCCAAAGTATTCAGAATACGTTACTGTCATTGAGTAACGTAACGGAATACGTTACAGACTACATTTTGGGGCATGTATTCTAGGACTGAACGATTATGGAAAATAATCTAATTGCGATTTTTTGCCCCAATATTGCGATTGCGATGCGATATGCGATTATTTTTTAAGGTCTTTGTCTTCTGTATTATTAAACAAAGACAAGCAATACATCATATAGTATGGCCAATACTATATTACATTAATTTTAAACTGTTCTTTCCTGGAAGACAGACCTCTGTTATGATGACATGAGGTGATGCATGAATTGATGACTGACATTTTTATTTAACTTCTTCAATCACAACAGTATATTTGAACATACACAATAGTTTATTTTTAGCTTACAAACATCTGAGCATAAAGTGCTGACAAGGAACCCTGGTGTAAACATTAAAATGAAAGTCAGTACAATGTGCAGATTGCAGAAATATACATAAAAAAAATCAGTGGCTTTACCACACTCAGTTTTTCGACATCTGTGAACTACTAGACAGTCATTCAATTAAAAAATAATATTAAATAAATAAAACTAATAAATAAAAAATACACACATCTTACTGATCTCTGCAGTCAGTAACATTACACATAAAGTGCAAACATAATAGCAATTGTATAAACACACACACAAACACGCCTTTAAAGTTTAAAGGCGTGAAATTGGACGGTCTAGCCTTCTGATTAGCTAATCAGAAGGCTAGTTCTGATTAGCGTCACCGCTGTCTCGGTGGAGTTTAATAAACTCGGCCGTCTGCTTCTTGCTATCTAAAATATAACCAGACACTGGTGTAAATTCTCGACTGTCTCATACTTCTGTTTAATAAGTTTTCTGTTTGACGTTTAGTCAGCTGTGTGAAAACCAAGGAGGAACCCACCCGGGGGATTAATAAAGTTTTATTTTATCTAATCTAATAACTTTAATCTCAGCCAAACCGATTTACTCACGAACAAACAAAACACTGAAAAAAGCCCAACAATAACATTTTTAGGTTGTCTAAGTGACTTATATATTACGTTTAACCCGAGCAGCGAAACTCCGCGGTGATCTGAAAATGATGTGCCGGGAGTTGTGCCGTTCTCGGCCGCATCAGTAATCCTCGAGCTCCCGGCTAGCTGTCGAGCTGGTGGGTAGCAGACGCCTCTGAAAACGTCGAAGCACTTTTGCAAATATGGGATATCTTGATAAACCGAGCAGATATTTGATGTTTACACAACTACTTTCTCGCCTGAAAATATGTTAAAAGTTTATTTTGTGACCCAGAAAGATTAGTATGAGTAATTTTAAAACTTAGTAGCGGCCGCCATTGCTGGAAACTGGAGTTTGGCTGGGCCGCGCTATGAATTCTGGGATATGGTAGTAATTTGGACAGCCTTATAATCGCAGTATAATCGCAGCCTTTGCGGTTAGAAAATTGCACTTGATCATGTCGCGATATTATCGCAAATGCGATATATCGTTCAGCCCTAATGTATTCTGTATTCTGTAATGGAATACATTTTAAAAGTAACCTTCCCAACACTGTATACAGGTCATCGGATGTTCAAGATGGGCTTTACGTCTACCAACAACTGCTCACACTGCCAAACCAATTCACCGGACAATTATATCCACGCTCTTTGGTTCTGTCCACCAGTTCAGAAGTTTTGGCGCGAGATATGTGAAGACTTATCGAAGTGTCTGAAATGTAACATTCCAACTTCCCCCTTAGTGTGCTTGTTGGGCAGCTTAGATAATGTCACTTCAGAAAAGAATATCGCCCATATGGTTTTCACTGCCCTATGCATAGCCAAGAAAACAGTCCTCATGAACTGGAAAAATAAAAATAATCTTAATTCTAACCAATATAGAAATTATCTATTAGATTACATTAGTTTTGATACAGCCTCTGCCACCACATCCGATCAATTGCTCTGGGCTCCTTTTATCAGCTCCATCACCTAGTGGGGGTGGGGGGTCATAGTTTGGTCCCGCCTTCACTGTTGTGATTGGTGTGGGGGTAGGGACAGGCTTAGGGCGTCGGGGGGTTCCCCGGAGGCATCTTCCTTGGGGGGCTCAACCTGGGGTAGCAGTCATGTCCGGTTAGGGGCTCTGTTGGCTCTCAGGTGACTGTTTCGTCGCGGCTGCGTGCAGCGGGGCTAGGGGAGGGTCTGTGCTGACGGACGTGGGTTACTGACCTGGTAGCCTGGCTGCCCCTGGGTGGGTCCGGGATGGGCGTGAGGTTCTGGGGGCGCTCCGTTTCTGGGCTGGGGGGCTTGGGTCCTGGTTGGTGTGTTGCCGGGGTTGTGGGCGGGTGGGTTCATGGGGGCCCAGCCCTGGAGCAGGGTGCCGCCAGTGCATCGAGCCACCTGGGGGGCTCTTCAACTGGTGGGGGAGATTGTCACATCTTGCAGGAACTTTCCTCTCTTCAGGAACTCTCTCTGCAGGAGGGGGAGATACAGGAGAGGTGGAGGAAGATCTCAGCCTGGGCGTTTATTGTCTTATGTAGTCTGGAAGATGAGTGGATGGTGGGGTGGGTGCAGTTTTCTCTGTGGTGGGGTTGGGTGGACTGTCCTGGGCTCTGTGGGGCCGGGAGGCGCTGCTGCACTGGGCCCCGGTCTGGATGGGCCTGGGCCCCCTTTCCCTAGCGGGTCGCGGAGTATGGGGGTGCCTACTGGGGTCAGCAGGGGAGCTGGCCCCAGGGAGGGGTCACTTGCCCCTCCCTTCCTTCCCTCCCCATCTCCAGCTGCCTCCCTCTTCCCGCTCCACCACAACCACCCACACATGCAGGACCTTGGAGTAGGGGTATGTCACCAGGGTGCAGAGGAGGCTACCCCCCCCGTCCCCTTCTGGCTGCCTCTTCCTCAATTTTATCCCACAACTTAGACATTCACATTACTCACACTCTCATTACACATACATATAGGATCTTGGGGGTGGGCACGATACACGGAATCCAAATTACCATCAGGGTGTACACCTCACCCCTGGCGTCGTTGCCCACCTCTCAATTTTAAATACACGTAGACATTGAGGGCTAGCAGGAGGGACCATGCTCTTACGTGCTGCTCTCTGGCAGGTAGCTCCATGCCCTCCTGGGTTTTAAATGCACCTTAGAGCACACATGCATCAACACTACAATGAGCGGGTGGAGGGAGGTTTGGAGTCTTCTCTCACCCCCATTCTCTGCGGCCTGCTGGAGCGGGGGGGCTAGGAGGAGGAGTTGGCCGTCCGACTGCGGTCTGGAGTGTGGGGCCTCCCTGCTGCTGCGGAGTCGGGGCGGTCTGCCTCCCCCCCACCGCAGGGAAAAGGGTAACACCACCTGGGTCTGGGTGCAGTTCCCCCCTCCAGGGGCAAGGGTACCTAGACCCGGTTCGTAGAGTACGCTTGGGGAGTGTGATCGTGTGTACAGCGTCTCTTTATGTCTGTCTCCACGTTGGTTGAGTGTGGAGTAAGTGCATATGAGAGCATGAGGGTGGGAATGGATGTTTGTATCTGTGTGTGCCTGTAGGTCTGTGTCTATATGTCAGGTTGGGTGTCAGACACCACCTCTCTGGGGACATCTCAGGCCCTCCAAGGTTTGGAGGCCTATCTTCCCCCACCACCACTTCCCCTGCCAGTGGCGGACTCCCTCAGACATCGGTGCGTTGGTGGTTCTTTGTGTCTGGGGATGGGCGTCCAGGTACACACCGGCTCACTCCTTGGCGGCCGCTTATCGGGGCCTGGAGCCTGGGGCTCGCTCGGGCCACTTCGGAGGTGGGGTGCCCCCGGCCTCTCGGCCTGGGGCTCGGTCACTCAGGCACGGCTGGCTGCCGGCAGAGCTCACGGGCGCATCACTGCAACTCCCCCTGGCTTCTGCTCCGCGGCTGCTGAGTGAGCCCTCATCTGGGACTCTCCTCAGCTCTTTCTGGGACAGTGGCGCGGCTGCCCCTCTGTTGGTCTTCCTTGGTCTCTTGTGTTCTGGGGGCCTCTGGATGTCTGGAGTTTTGATCTCCTCCATACCTGCTTCATGCCCCGGAGGACGGGGCTGTGGCCCCCCCACACCCTCTACCAGATCATTACATGAAGGAACCTTTTAAAAAAACAAGCGCGTCCATGCTCACAGGTGTACACACTGGTGATCTCACCCACAAACTACACCCTTTTTGGCTTCTACCTCAAAGCACACTGTGTTCTGTTGATCTTATGTGCTGCACAATAATGTTTAAGATTTAGTATTTACTGTCATATTCCCATATATCATTGTGATGTTGTTTATTCTATTACTCTTGTTCTCTTCTGCTTGTTTTCTTTTTTCTTTCTCAGCAGGTGATCCAGGTGATCGATATATGCATTTTTTTTCTTTTTCTTTTTTTTTCTGCCCGTTCTGTTGTTTTTTGCCCTTCTCCCCCGTCCCTCTTCTCAGCGGTTTCTCTTTCCCTCTTTCTTTCTCCCCTTCTTTCCCCCAGTCAAGTCTGTCCCGTATTCAGTAAGTGAAAATAAAATAAACAATAAAAGGTGAATCAAATGGACCATTACGACAAGGCTGGGATGGTCAATTTGGTAAAGTAAATCCGTTGGGCATCTTTCTTTGCCTTTAGACAATAATTCTGATGGCAAAAGAGCCAAACGGGACAGGCAAAAAAAAGAAAAAAAAAGAAAAAAAAAAAGAAATGATGACGGATGATGATGGCAGCAGCAGCCGTTCTTTTCTGTGTCAGTAGCTTAATGTTGTTCGTGTGTAATTTACGTTGAGTACGCTAACCACTTTATTACATTAATGCATGTAAGGTAAACTAGCAAAAACTCCCATCACCCCAGGGAACACAAACTTGGAGTAATCAGGACCCTACACCACCAGGCAGAACATGTTCCCTCTAAGCCTGAAGGAAAAAAGAAGGAACACACACATGTAAAGAAGCACTCAAAACGTGCGGCTATCCTAAATGGGTGTTCCTAAAGTCAGCAAAGAGGCACAGAAAAGAAGATCAGACAACAGCGAGGGAGGATAAGAAGGACAGATGCAACAACATTGTCATCCCCTATGTAGCCGGTGTATCAGAGAAACTCAGGAGAGTTTTCTCCAAGCATGACATCCCGGTGCATTTCAGACCCAGCAACACGCTCAGACAAAAACTGGTTCACCCGAAAGACAAAACTCCAAAACACAAACAACAATGTGGTGTATGCTGTACAGTGTAGCGAGGAATGCCCAGACCTCTACATTGGAGAGACCAAACAGCCACTTCACAAGCGCATGGCACAACATAGAAGAGCCATCTCCACGGGACAAGACACAGCAGTCCTTCTGCATCTTAAGGATCTTTCGAGGATGCCAATGTTAACATTTTGGACAGAGAGGACAGATGGTTTGAAAGAGGAGTGAAAGAAGCCATCTATGTCCACTGTGAGCGACCATCTTTGAACAGAGGCGGTGGTTTACGAGACCAACTGTCTGCCATCTATAATCCAGTTTTGAGTTCCCTAAACCAAGTTTAGGTGGAATTAATTTTTTTTCTTACTGCGTACTCGCTAGCATGATGGAGTTTCTATACAGCTGGGTGGGTGCTATGATGTTACTGATGTTGAACTTTATTTTATTCATAAGGTTAGTTTGTAGAGTTGCCAACCATCCTGTAAAAAATGGAATTGTCCCATATTCAGAGAAAATATTACGCGTTTCGTATTGAGGTGAAAAGAAACACAGTTTGTCCTGTACTTCAGCTACAATGAAAAAGACACAAAGCTGGAGTTATTGTCTTTACGCTGCAGCTGTTTCTTCTTCTCTCATTCTCTCCCCCTCCCTCTCTCGTTTCTACTTCAATCATGAAACTGATCAATGATCAGCTGATCAGCTTTTCTCTCTTGTTTGTTTATCGCCCACTTCGCGCCAGAAAAAAGAGGATGTCGGATGTCGCGCTAAACAACAGCACCACGTTTAAGCTTGATCAGCTGTTGTTAGAATTTATTTAATATTAATTTCTAGTATCAGCTGATGTTTGCTGGAGCCACAGCTGTAAAAGCTGCTGGTCATGATATCGGTTTGGTTATCTGGTGAGAGGGAAACATGAAGATGAAACCAGGAGATGTCCTCACTGAATCATCAGAGCTGAACAGGTGATGGAGAAACAGGTTTACCTTTTAGGTGACATGAATGAGTTGAAGGGAAGTTATGAACTGTTTCTGAGAGACAAATAACACCAGGATCCTTTTCTAAGTAGCTGACAACTGGTAACTGTGCAGGGCCGGGTCTAGCAAAGTGTTGCCAGGGGGCCAGTTAGGGCATTAACAGGGAAAGGGGGGCACAAAGAAATACTTTTCTTTGTTATTCTCATTTAAAATGTCTATCTTTTAAAAAGTAATTATCTGAATCTTACAAATGATTGATACATATATACCATCAGAACAGTGTGCATCACTGTCACAACGGCGTTTGTTTTCATTCAAAGCCTTTATGATTTTTCCTATAATGGTGGGCCAGTCTCTAGTCAAAATGCCCAGGCCGATTTTTTTGTCCCAGTCCAGCCCCGTATGCAGCTCATCTGCAGTCTGGTGTTACCTACATCTTCCTTTTCAGAAGGCAGAATTTCTGAGTTCTGAGTACAATCAAAGGACCACGACTGCAGTTTTGGTGTTGGATGTAAAAAGCGCACATGACGCTGTGACGTAGGCTAGAATCATGGTGGCGGTCAACGACGGTCCAGTCGTGGGATTTCTCTCGTGGAAATATGCACATTATTTTTTTCCTTTCTATTGGTAGGTGGCACAGTGCACTTGTGGCAAGTAAGCAAGCTAGAAGACTGGCAATCTTGCTGGGTATCCAGTTACGGAAGCAACACATTAACAAGAGAATTCTGAGTAAAACCAAAGTTACTTTCCCTAGTAACTAGTTATTTTGAAAGTATGAGTAACTTGAAGTAACTGAGTTACTTTTGATAGAAGTAACTAGTAATGTAACTAACTTACTAATAGTAACTTACCCAACACTGGTTAATACAGAATGTCAAAATGAAAAACAAACCTTCCGATTTCAGATGTTTGAGGTTGTGCTGAAAATAATAATACCAAACAAGGCAAGTTAAACAGTTTTTTAATGTGAAATATATAGAGGTAAAATCAAAAGTAGTCAAAAACACCCAATTATACTCTGCACCCCAGAGGGTTAAATATGATGCATAGCTGTAGAATGTAAAAAAAACTGTAGAATAACAGAACAGCTCCACAGACTGAAAAAAAAAGAAAAGCAACAGCAGCGTGACATTTGTTACAGAGATTTGAGAAAGCTGGAAACATTATGTGTCTTTTCTCAGGTGTAATATAAAGCCTATGTATGAGTTTAAATTGCCTCTCCCAAATAGAAATGGATGCCGATTCCTTAAAAGTTGACAACACAGCTCATCCCAAGCCTCAGCATCTATCACGCCTTCATATGATTCCCATTGGCTCTTGATTTTGTTAGAGTTATCCATTCTAAGATCAGAGAGAATGTTATAAATCTTTTTAGTTATACATTTTGGTTGAGTATGATGGATTCTGTAGGAGAGACACCAAACCCTCCATTAAAATCCTTCAATTTAGAAATAATAAAGTTCTTTATCTGAAAGTACTTCCAAAAATCCTTATTGGTCAGACCAAACTTGATTGTCAATTGATTAAATATAAGAAAAGAGTTCCCATGAATAAGATCACCCACTATATTAATCCCTTTTTGAGACCGGTCGGCAAAACCAGCCCAAAGACCAGGTAAGAAGTCAGGGTTTTCATGAATAGGAGTAAGAAGGGAGAAACAATTACCATATACTTCCAGGTGCCTGACTTTGTGCCAAATAGTGAACATATTTTTTAACACCATATTATCTTGTGTGGCTTTATCTATGGAAATATATAGCAGGTTCTGCAATGGAATGCCCTTTAAAGGAGTGGACTCAGCACTCAGGTAAATGAAATCAGGATCACCTATAAACCATTCTGTGAGAAATTTAAACTGTGCAGCCCAGAGGTATTGTGGGAGGGAGGGAGCGGCAAGACCGCCTTTCTGAACCGCGTTGATATGCGTACCTCTGCCTCCTTCATTTGAACCTCCAATGCATATATATTAGCTGTGCATGTTTCCAGTCTTTTTAGAACAGGGTCAATCTTCTTCTCAAAGGAGGCCTCCACAGCCTTCAGCACCTCCGCTGTTATTGTCTCCACCAGCTTTTTGGTGTCCACTTGGCAGAGGGGTGAAAACGATGGGGAGCCTTTACCGTTGCAGCTGGTCGCTCAGCGGAGGGTGGTTTTCTCCAGATTTGCCCAATTTTGGACCAAGGTTGAGCTTCTTCTGGGTGCTTGGCATCATACAAAGTTTGAAGGTGGAAATAAAGCAGACTTTAACCGAATTAGACATATATAAAAGCCTAAACGAATGCCAAGCTGTAGGAGCGGGCGAAAAGCACTCTGCCATTAACGTCACGTCACCCCCAGCTAACGTGCAAATTTATTGTACGGGTGAGTGGAATTCTCAAAATAAAAGCTTTTCGAAAACCTGTTGTTTTGGGAATCCATCCTACCTCACAAACCATCCTGCTGTTTCTGAGCATATGCTGTGCATGCGCTCAACACAAAACCCAAATTTACTTCATTTTTTTAACCCATTGTGAATATTTCTTATGGTTAGGGTTATGGTTAGGATTAGGTTCAGTCAGAAGTTACCGTCAAATTATAATACGGGTAGGACAATTTGCCATAGTAGGAAGGTTTCTCAGAATACTGGTCGTGGTCAGGTTGTGTGTCTGCTCTCCTCTGACGGTCGCTTCTCACCGCCATAAGCTGCTTCACGTCTTGCCTAGCAGCATGCTGGCAACACTAAATGTATGCATAAAAGAGTCTCACATGCGCCCCCATGTGACAGTGACATGCAATAACTCGAAATATTTTGTGCTATTTTACTTTTTACTCCAGAGTTCTTCCCTGGGGGTGGAAGGCTGTATATATATTTTTAAAATTCCCCTCTCGTCCCTGCAGGTATATATGTGTGTTTTTATGCCGGGTGATAGATATAGACACACAAAGAGGATTTGCTCTGTTTAAACATGCGCAGACACAGACGTTCACTGTGGTCAGTTAGTCTGTTAGTGGTTGTTTTTGGGGTGGTACAGAATGCACGGGGTGTCTCAGCTTCTAATTGGATTGGACTGTGAAGTCTGCAGCTTTTTTCACACTGAAATGAGCACACTAAAATCCAGTCACTTGTGGAGTCCAGCCTGCAGGGTGGCTCGCCTGTGTCACCCTGCAGATGAAATGTGAAGGCGTGTCTTTTCTGAGCAGGTGAGGGAACGCTGCAGCTGTTGGAACATTAACAGCACTGACCTCAATGTCACCAGTTCAGAAACAGAGAGCTGCATTGATGCTGCCTCTCTCCCATGTGTCTGTTTGAAAGCCGCTGTTGAAGCATATGAAAGAGTCAGTTTGTTTGTGAGGACTTCAGGCGCCTCACATAGAGCAGGACGTCATACAGTGACACCGAGTCCACATAATATCTGCATTTCCAGTGAAACCAGCAGCTCCTTCACACATCTGGAACCTTCTGTCCCTTTATCACAGTGTAGATGCTCCCCCTGGTGCACACAGTGACTTTACAGCAATGGGTTGAACAGTTGTGTGTTCATAAAGCTGTGTGAATGACTCAGGTGTGAAACTATAAACCAGGCTCGTCAGCAGCTTTGTGGCATTGCGGTTTCTCAGCATGATTTGGCTGTGAGCGCCTGAGCTCTGCTTCCTGTTTCCTGAGTGCCAAATTTAATCTAGAGTTACATCATCGTCGTTGTCTCCAAACGCATTACAGTGAGGAAGAGAGACAGACAGACCTCATTTCACCACAATTCTTTGTTTCACTAATGGCAGCCGTTACTGCCCGGGCTGTGTCCAAACCTGTGACTGTTCCTGTGGAGGCTTCTTCTGTGCTTTGTGAAAATGAATAAAATCTGTGCTGGGCCTGGTCTTACCTCCTAAACACTCCTGAGCCTGGGACATTTCTTTGTTTTAAAGGAAGTAATCTTTAAGGAAGTAAGGAAAGGAAGGAAGGAAATTAAGTAATTATTTAAGAGCTTCTAATTCCATTCCAGATATCCTCCCCAGTCATCTTCTTAATGAATCGCTCCACGTTATTGGGCCAGGGATATAGTACAGTATATTTTAGTATAATTTACTTTTATTAAATGTTTCTTTGTCATCAGGCTGTGTGCCAGCTGAAGCCTATTATTAAAAATGTCCTGGCAAGTTTTCAGATCGCTTTGGACTCTTGTGGTCATCATACATTCATTCATCTAAACTGGAGCATGCTGTTGGTCCTGAAGGCTCATGTCTGTCAGAAAGGCTGTTTTCTGTAGCCATCGCGGAATCCTCCTCTTCCTTAGCCCGTGTTTCCTTTGGTGTAACACAGGGCTCTGTTTTGGGTCCTACTCTGTTTTCATCACACCTGCTGCTGATTTTCAGGAAGTTTGCTGATGAAATCCAAATTTATTTCCGTTATTTTGATGTCTCTGTTGAAGTGTCTACACAATATCAAAGACAGGTCCTGAAAAAAAAATGATTGTGGTGCCCCTCTGGATGATTTCACTGATGCCCTTGTGCCTTGTGTTTCTTATTGTTATCTGATTGTTAGAAGTCTGAGTGTTTTCAGAGTGTCCTCTTTGTATTTCAGTCATGAACACTCATCTCTCCATTAGAAGACACGACAGCAGGTTTACTCTGGATAAAGATTTCTTTTTTGCTTTAACCTGTGACTTAGACAAAGAGCACTGAGATTGCGCAGCCAGATGATGAGAGAGCGGCATCTTCAGCTGCTCTCCAACTAGCGTTTCCTGTTTCTCCGTCAGCGTGAGCCCGACTGACTCAGGGTGCTGTTTTAATGACACACAGTGTCTGTCTGTGAGGCGTTAATAATTATAATTGACACTGTTATTTGTACTCAGACTGCTTGTACAAACCCAGATTTTATATATTCCATATATGGATGTAAAGACTGAACCTGCTGCAACAGCTTTCCTCTGACCTCAGTTAAAATGATTCAGAATTAAATTCATTAAGCATATTGATTTTAAACCAAATTTAACAAGATTTTGCTGCTGAGTGCAAATATTTATCATTATCATTATTAATTTCCCTGTTCCTTATTTAGTGGGTGTGGAGCTCTCTCAGGATGTTTGTTAAGGTCAAGCGTCAAAAACATTTTAAACAGCTCAAAAGTGTGTCACAGTTAACTTTACATTAACGGTCATATTGTAATAATACGTGAAGTTATTGAGTCCATCAGCAGAGTGAAAATGAACTTCAGTACTACTTAGTAAGATGAAATAGGTTTTTGCACATCAATGTTTACTAATGTGTCCTTCCTCCTGACACGTGATGATGTCACATGAAACACACACACTCGCGTTCACTCAGATTTCTGCTTTATTGATCGACATGCAGCATCAGGAGCCATGATCAAAGTCCGACATCAATAACTCTAAACACACGCTTCAGCTCCTCACGAGCAGCAGCATCCTCTCTGACGGCTTCAGTCACAAACCAAACAGGAATTGTCCGAATAAAAACTGCGTTACAGTTCCAGCTCGGCCCACCGCCACCCATGCACACGCAGGAAACATTCTCACCGTTAAAGTTAGGAAGAAGGCACCGTGACGACAAGGAGGGGCCAAGCAGCCCAACTGTGGTTCTTAAATGCCAGGGTCAGAGATCACGGTCTGTGATCCATGGTCAGAGGCAAGAGTGTTCTGGGGCAGGCTGAGGACAAAGGGCACCAGGTTGCCCCGGGCCCCGGCGGGGGCTGGTAGGACCTCGGGCAGGAAGCCGGTGTTCCAGATCTACTGGCGTTTAGATCAACTGGCGTTGGTTGAACAGATGTGTGGCAGTCTTGCGTTTCAGTAGCTCCTACCGACAAACCAGCAAAAAAAAGCCAAATGTGTCATCTGTGACACTTGTGAGGTTATCTCAAACACACTCCGTCAGTCTTGATGCTGTTGAACAACAAAATGTTTAAAAATGTGGCGAGTTTACCTGGTGATATCCTCGTGCGCGACGCGATCGCGAAAACAGCAAACAAGTAACACCACGCCGTTGTTGTTCACGGGACAGCAAGAGTAAACGATCGGGAGACTCTTGTCGTCGTTATCGTTCCCCTCGCACGGTTTATTTCTCCGAATTCAGCGTTTTTGCTTCACAACTACAGCGTGCAGTTTACTTTGTGCACTAACATGGAGTCGAGTCAACCAGCGCCACCTCTGGCCAAGTGCCACAGCCTACAGCCAGATCAACCTGTGACACACATCTGCACCACGTTTGAATTCGTGTCATGCACATTTGTACCTTTCAATTGTGTCTGTTTGTGCGTCATGCAAATAAACCTTTGGAAAGAATGAAATGATATCATATATTCCTTATTGGCCTACATTTGTACAAAATTCCAAATTATATACACAAAGTCATAGAAATCACCACTCCAATTGGTCATCATGATTTTAATATTCTCTTTTTCCATAACAATGAAATACGCCTTGGACAAATATGACACATCAATATTTCATTGGTGTTGTCACATCACATCCTGTAAGCATCGTCTGTCTGTGTCTTTTCCCTGAAAATGAATATTTCCAGCCAATATAGGCAATTCATCAACATGGCTGGAGTTATATACAGTCTGTATAAGTGTGGTTAATCTAATGAACATTTGTAAGGAGACGGCAGTTACTGTGAATTCACAGCAGTTACACAGTGATTAGTAATAAACAGCCAGTGAGAGTGAGTGGATATGACTGTTCCCACCACTAACACATGACCATAGGCCACTACTAGATTAACTTGTGACACATCTGCACCTGCTGCTATGATCACATTGAGTAGAGGCTGAGTGGCTGCACTTACCCCTGGTACATCCAAATCTACCCACAAACATGTTGAAAGATGCAATGCCAGCAATGTGGATTGTCAACACTAAAAACAATCGGTAAGCAAAGACAACAGGGATCAATTTTTTCTGTTTATTTAGCACCCACAACATTTGTAGTCGCCTTCTGCACAGGGGAAGTCCACACACACCGTGTGGTACCACTTTCCACAGAAGGTGCATTCATTCTGCAAGATTGAATGAGATTGTCAGGGTCATTGTCTGACTGTTTATTACTAATCACCTGCTGTACATTCACAGTAACTGCCATCTCCTTATAAATGTTTATTAGATTGACCACACTTATGCAGACTGTATATCACAACCAACTCTAACATGTTTGTTTGCAGAGGGAAGACACAGGCAGACTATGCTAACGACATGTGATGTTACAACACTGGTGAAATATTAGTGTGTTCACGACATTTTTCGTATGGGCAAAAGTATTGATATCAGGATGGTGATTCTTATGTGTATGTCATTTGGCATTTTGTACAAATGTAGGCTGATAATAAATACATGATATCATTTCATTCATTTCAAAGGTTTATTTGCATGACGCACAAACAGACACAATTGAAAGGTACAAATGTGCATGACACGAATTCAAACGTGGTGCAGATGTGTGTCACAGGTTGATCTGGCTGTAGGCTGTGGCACTTGGCCAGAGGTGGCGCTGGTTGACTCGACTCCATGTTAGTGCACAAAGTAAACTGCACGCTGTAGTTGTGAAGCAAAAACGCTGAATTCGGAGAAATAAACCGTGCGAGGGGAACGATAACGACGACAAGAGTCTCCCGATCGTTTACTCTTGCTGTCCTGTGAACAACAACGGCGTGGTGTTACTTGTTTGCTGTTTTCGCGATCGCGTCGCGCGTGAGGATATCACCAGGTAAACTCGCCACATTTTTAAACATTTTGTTGTTCAACAGCATCAAGACTGACGGAGTGTGTTTGAGACAACCTCACAAGTGTCACAGGTGACACATTTGGCGTTTTTTTGCTGGTTTGTCGGTAGCAGCTCCTGAAACGCAAGACTGCCACACATCTGTTCGACCAACGCCAGTTGATCTAAACGCCAGTAGATCTGGAACACCGGCCCCCTCCTCGCCGACGTGGAACTGCAGCGTGCGGCTGCGGTTGACGCAGTAGATCCGGTCACCGAGCACAGCGCAGCGGAATGGCAGTGCGTTCTGCAGCGGAAAGGTGGCGGCCTCGAGCCACACCTTCACCACTGTGCTGTACCTGTGCACGCTGACCTCGGCACGTTCGCGGTCCACGTCAAAGCGGTAAATGAGGCCGCGGTGCGCGACCATGTCAGCGGAGCGGCGGCGGCTCTCGTTGAATGGGCACTCCTCCCACTCATCGCGGCGGGGGTCGTAGCGCAGCAGGCGGTAGAAGAGCGACCCCCCCGAAACAAACAGCTGACCATCGCACGCCGTGGCCTCGTGCGCCACCGCGAACGAGCCTTTGGGCAGTGGCGCCACATGGCTCCATCTGTCTGCCGCACGCAGCACCTCCAGGTAGTGCGCGCTCATGTAGCTGTACACGCGCTCCTGCTCATCCTCTGCGCGGTCCCGCTTTGCTCTCCTCAGAAGCTCGTGGCAGTCCTGCACGCTGATCCGCGTTCCCTCGGAGGCTGAGCAGGGCTCGCAGCGCGTGCCCGCGGCCGTGTTCAGGTCCTGATTCCGGTCCATGGCGGCTCTGACGGTGACGTGTCTGCAGATCACACCCTCTGCTGCTGCCTTTGTACAAAGAGCTCCGTGCCCGCGCGCACCCCCTCCTCTCTGGACTCCGTTCACGCGACAACGTCTCTGGACACCGTGGGGAGGACCGGGGGACACGCCCTGCAGCAGTCCCGTTATCAGCGCCGTGAGAACGCGCGGGGTTCACCTGTGTGAGAACGCCCTCAGATACATGCTGCTGCACGAGCCCGTCTCTGTGACGTCATCAGCGCTGTTTGAGAAGGGAAAAAAATGAGACCGAGCAGAAAACACCGAGCTGGGGCCTGTTCTTCGTACCTCGCTAAGTAAGTTAGCTGGATTAGATTGTTGACGATTTCGCGTGATCCCGGATCGTTCGGTTCCCCGAAGCTCATCCGGGACTTGCTGTCATAGCAACAGAGCCGTAAGCGTAAACCTGCTCGGGAGCAGGTTTACTTTATGTAAACAGGATTAGATCGCGGCCACGCAGGTATGTCCGCTTCATTTATACGAAAGCAACAGCGATATTCCACCACTGTTTCACCATAAATAAATAACATCAAAGTAACTAAAGATAATGCAGCACTTGATCCTTTTATTGATGTCACACAGATACATACAGGTCATTTCCTAAAAAAGGGAAATGAACTATTAACATTCTATTACATGTATGTGATTATTACAGATGTAATTCATATTTAAGAGTAGTAATTGTAAATTACTTCGTGTAATCAAGATGAGAGACCACGGCTATAAAAGCGAAGGTGGATTTGGGAAGCCTGTCGCAGCCATGTCCTGTCCGTATACGCGAGCCACCCATTGCGGAAGGTGCAAGATTGATAAGGAGAGTCCTCAGAATTCAGCGTATATTGCAGGATAGACAGGATCCTTTAGCTCAGCGCGACAGTGTGCTCATTGAGAGATATCGATATTCCCGTGAGGGTATTATTTACTTAACCAACTTGTTGACGAGGGGGTGCAGGACCACCACCTGTCTTTTTTTCCTCTGCCCTTTTCTTGGTTGCTGTTATGAACAAACTAACAGAGTATTACAGGCCAGTATTACCTTGCCAAGAGACGAAAAGCAATCTAAGAGATAAATATTACCATTCTGTAGAATACTCCTGTATTCCACTTTTACTTGTTCCCATGTTCTTGTGGGTCCTGTTGTGGTTCTAATGTGAAAGGGGATATAATATAACATATTATAATATAATATAATGCCATATGATATTGGACAATATAGTGTCATATGATAGATCTACCCTACCGCCTACTGGTGTTGGCCAGAGGGGCCGATGGCGCGATATGGCAGCCTGGCTACAACCGTAGCTGCCTCCACCAGTGTGTGAATGTGGGAGTGAATGAATAGTGGTATCGTAAAGCGCTTTGGGTGCCTTGGAAAGCGCTATATGAACCCAATCCATTATTATTAGTATTATTATTAAATTACCTACGAGTTTGATTTGTCAGCAACTTTCTGCCAGCCCTCTCTCCTTGCTTCTGCAGCCTTTGCAGTGTTCTCTTGCGTTTTAATTAAACTCTGAAACTCCTGAAATCCCTCACTCATGAGTTCTTGCTCTGCTGCCGGAAAATACCGAGCACGCCCCTTCGACATTTTCGCCGACCAATCAGCGGGCTGCCGATCAATGTTTCTACTATCGATGCGTGGCCCCTTTTACGACACCCAGTGATGTCACATTACTGCGTCCAGCTGTACTAATCGTCAACAGCAGGCGTGTTCGGGGAACCGGATTAGCGAGCTCACGGTTAGCGCGATGGTTTGGTCTTGGATGTGTCATTTGATCTTGGATGTAGTAAGCGACGTACGAAGAACAGGCCCCTGGTTCTTTTCTGTCCCCCACATCTGAGCTTCAGTCTGATGCACCAAACACAAACATTCCCACCTGTGACTGAGGTGATTCTTATAATAATAATCCGACACTTTAATCTCATCTGAGGAAAAAAAATTGGCAAAATAAATAAAAAAATAAAGAATAAATTCAGTTCATTTGAGGCTGTAGATAGCTACAGATACCTTGCGGCACCCGCGATGTGGGACGGAGAGACCCTGCAGGTCCAACTGCTGTCAGACTCCACAATAAAGACTTTACAGATGACCACACACACACACACACACACACACACACACACACACACACACACACACACACACACACACACACACACACACCTAATAAACTTGATAGCCTTCGCCCAGTCTCCCTGATGTGCAATATTACAAAGTGAAATTTATCTGATGCAACATGAGCAATTCTCGGGTGAAACTACAGGGAGTGCAGAATTATTAGGCAAATGAGTATTTTGTCCACATCATCCTCTTCATGCATGTTGTCTTACTCCAAGCTGTATAGGCTCGAAAGCCTACTACCAATTAAGCATATTAGGTGATGTGCATCTCTGTAATGAGAAGGGGTGTGGTCTAATGACATCAACACCCTATATCAGGTGTGCATAATTATTAGGCAACGTCCTTTCCTTTGGCAAAATGGGTCAAAAGAAGGACTTGACAGGCTCAGAAAAGTCAAAAATAGTGAGATCTCTTGCAGAGGGATGCAGCAGTCTCAAAATTGCAAAGCTTCTGAAGCGTGATCATCAAACAATCAAGCGTTTCATTCAAAATAGTCAACAGGGTCGCAAGAAGCGTGTGGAAAAACCAAGGCGCAAAATAACTGCCCATGAACTGAGAAAAGTCAAGCGTGCAGCTGCCAAGATGCCACTTGCCACCAGTTTGGCCATATTTCAGAGCTGCAACATCACTGGAGTGCCCAAAAGCACAAGGTGTGCAATACTCAGAGACATGGCCAAGGTAAGAAAGGCTGAAAGACGACCACCACTGAACAAGACACACAAGCTGAAACGTGAAGACTGGGCCAAGAAATATCTCAAGACTGGTTTTTCTAAGGTTTTATGGACTGATGAAATGAGAGTGAGTCTTGATGGGCCAGATGGATGGGCCCGTGGCTGGACTGGTAAAGGGCAGAGAGCTCCAGTCCGACTCAGACGCCAGCAAGGTGGAGGTGGAGTACTGGTTTGGGCTGGTATCATCAAAGATGAGCTTGTGGGGCCTTTTCGGGTTGAGGATGGAGTCAAGCTCAACTCCCAGTCCTACTGCCAGTTTCTGGAAGACACCTTCTTCAAGCAGTGGTACAGGAAGAAGTCTGCATCCTTCAAGGAAAACATGATTTTCATGCAGGACAATGCTCCATCACACGCGTCCAAGTACTCCACAGCGTGGCTGGCAAGAAAGGGTATAAAAGAAGAAAAACTAATGACATGGCCACCTTGTTCACCTGATCTGAACCCCATTGAGAACCTGTGGTCCATCATCAAATGTGAGATTTACAAGGAGGGAAAACAGTACACCTCTCTGAACAGTGTCTGGGAGGCTGTGGTTGCTGCTGCACGCAATGTTGATGGTGAACAGATCAAAACACTGACAGAATCCATGGATGGCAGGCTTTTGAGTGTCCTTGCAAAGAAAGGTGGCTATATTGGTCGCTGATTTGTTTTTGTTTTGTTTTTGAATGTCAGAAATGTATATTTGTGAATGTGGAGATGTTATATTGGTTTCACTGGTAAAAATAAATAATCGAAATGGGTATATATTTGTTTTTTGTTAAGTTGCCTAATAATTATGCACAGTAATCGTCACCTGCACACACAGATATCCCCCTAAAATAGCTAAAACTAAAAACTACTTCTAAAAACATTCAGCTTTGATATTAATGAGTTTTTTTGGGTTCATTGAGAACATGGTTGTTGTTCAATAATAAAATTATTCCTCAAAAATACAACTTGCCTAATAATTCTGCACTCCCTGTATTACTGCTGGGCACAATGTGCAGTTTTTCTGGTGCATTTCTGATGCTGTTGTTTACGTACATCTATGTATATTTTTCCAGGTATCCTTATTAAATTTTTAGATTTTATGCTGTACATTCTTTGGACCGTACATACAAACATTTTATTTTACACTGCCTGGAACATTGTATTTTATTCTTTTTTTATTTTATACAATTCTATTGTTTTTCTTAATTTTTGCTGCTCTTAACTTTGTACGGTCCACTTTCTGCCGTGACAACATGTGGGACTAATAAAGGTAATCTTATCTTAAACAAAAGCTGAGCAGGTGGTGAAGCATCAGGTATGAAGCTTTAGAGGTATGATGTCACCTGATAATATCACACTTTCAGACCTGCTGCAGGTCAAGGGTCAGGTGAGTTCAAACAGGCAGCATGAGTGATGAAGACATAAATCCTAATGATGGGGAATATCTGCGCGCAGACTGTTCTCCCTGTGATAACAGTCACACCTTGAGCAGCTGCTCAGGGCCTCGCCTCCTGGTGCGGGCAGCTGACTTCATTGGATGACCATCCTGTTCTCCGTCCGTCAGATCCAGTGACAGGTGTGCCTGCACTTCAGGAGCTCACAGGTGGCTGTGTCGTATCTGATGTGAGCTCACCTCTAAAGTTTCTTTTCACACACAGACCTCAGATCAGCCGATCACGCTGTGTAACAGGATCTCTAACAGGAATCCTAGTGCAGACCGCCCCTCCCAGGTAGGGATGGGTATTGTTGAGACATCAGTTTTACCCCGGTTCTTTTATTCATCGAAACTTCCAGAGACGGCACCGGACTGAGTAGTCATTTCACAAAACCTTTATTCATCTTTGTTCATCTTCATTTAAGCATGCACTTCTAGAAGGGAAGACGAGGCCGGTGTCCCTCTCCAAAATCTTCACCCCTTTGTTCGTTACAGCCAGCTTTATAGAGGCTGTCCCCATCATAAAACCCCCTACGGTGTGCTGCAAACTCTGTCTGTGTCTATGTGCACGAGCACATGAATGCCTACATGTGCGCGTTCTCACGTGTCTATGTGAGTGCTCGTGTGTGACTGTGTACGCATACCTGTGTGTATGTGTGTGCACATGAGTGAGTGTGCGTGTGGATGTGTGTGCGTGACAGTTAAAACACTGTGAGTGTAGGTGACTCCCTAGGTCATAAAACCCATCTCTCTTCCAGACCACAGTTATCCAGTTACAAATGTTGAGACCCCCACCCAAACATCCTCTGGGGAAATTCCACTCAGCATTAACTCCTCTCTGTTTTATTTTCACAGTTCAAGTGGGGGAGGGGTCTCCTACAATCTACTCCTAAGTTCACGACACAGTCAGCCTTTATTACTTTAAGGGCAGTGTCTCTACAATAGTTCTACATTCTATGTTAACACATTTCTAAACTCTAAAATAAGCTAAACACTCCTACAGTATCATTTAGGTTTTATCCGATGCCAAACCGGTACTTTTGAAATGCTTAAACGGTGCTCGAACCGGTGCTTAAAGAATGGAGAACACAAACTTTGTCCAAAAACCTCTCATGTTTAGCTGTTTTTTTGTAAAAACAAACAAAGTTTGACTTTTCTGCAGCTACAGGGCATATATGGTATCACTCTTGGTTGGAAGCAGTGCAACCAAACAAGAAGACGGCCGCATGTAACTACGACGGTGTTTGCTAGTTTACCTTACATGCATTAATGTAATAACGTGGTTAGTGTACTCAACGTAAATTACACACGAACAACATTAAGCTACTGACGCAGAGAAGAACGGCTGCTGCTGCCATCATCATCCATCATCATTTCTGCTACACTGACAGGGCTAGGGGCCAGGACTCTTCTCTTCGGGTTCTTGGGGGATGTTGCTAACTCCGGGTCCGATAACAGGCACCAGGTACAGTGCATATCTCGGCTTTAAAAAACCCCCGCTATGCGTCGCCAGGTGTTTCATCAGATTCGAGGTGTTACCTCATTTGCACAATATCACAGTAACAGCATAATAGCACTTGTTGCAGGCTGCTGAGTTTGCATTTTTTGCTGTGAAGTACAGCCAGACTTTTAACCGCTTCGCCTTGGGCATTTTAAAAGAACGTACGTAACTGGGCCCGCCTACTATCCTTGGAAATGTAAAATGATTGGCTAGAATCTGAAGTGTATCACATCACCGAAATAAAGCACCGAAATTTGTGCTGCTTTTCGGTCTGGTTACTACCGTTTATGTCAGAACGGCACTGGATACCGGTACCCATCCCTACTCCCAGGTACCCTGGCTCCTCCCCCCTCCCACAGTGTAGAAACCTGCTGGGAGTTACCTGGCTCCAGGTGTCAGTCTGAGCAGACACAGACATGAGCTCATCATCTGAGTGGTTAGCAATCCATTGGCTCCTCCTGCTGTTCAACACTCAGAGTCACAGCTGTGTGCAGATGTGCTGAACCTCGCTCAGAGAGACACAGGAAGCAGCAGCAGGTAAGTCGTCACCACACACAGGTGAGCCAGGTGTGTCAATGTGTGCCACATTATGCTGATCATGGGTTCAAACTCTGAAAACACGTATGAAAAAAATGTCTTTAGATGGGTAAAGACCCACAGTAACACAGAGAGACCCCAACAATCAGACAACCCCTTTGAACAAGCACTTTGGTGACAGTGGAGAAGAAAAACTCTCTTTTAACAGGAAGAAACCTCCAGCAGAACCAGAGATTAATAATAACTAGAAAAATCACCGAAATAAAGCACCGAAATTTGTGCTGCTTTTCGGTCTGGTTACTACCGTTTATGTCAGAACGGCACTGGATACCGGTACCCATCCCTACTCCCAGGTACCCTGGCTCCTCCCCCCTCCCACAGTGTAGAAACCTGCTGGGAGTTACCTGGCTCCAGGTGTCAGTCTGAGCAGACACAGACATGAGCTCATCATCTGAGTGGTTAGCAATCCATTGGCTCCTCCTGCTGTTCAACACTCAGAGTCACAGCTGTGTGCAGATGTGCTGAACCTCGCTCAGAGAGACACAGGAAGCAGCAGCAGGTAAGTCGTCACCACACACAGGTGAGCCAGGTGTGTCAATGTGTGCCACATTATGCTGATCATGGGTTCAAACTCTGAAAACACGTATGAAAAAAATGTCTTTAGATGGGTAAAGACCCACAGTAACACAGAGAGACCCCAACAATCAGACAACCCCTTTGAACAAGCACTTTGGTGACAGTGGAGAAGAAAAACTCTCTTTTAACAGGAAGAAACCTCCGGCAGAACCAGAGATTAATAATAACTAGAAAAATCACCGAAATAAAGCACCGAAATTTGTGCTGCTTTTCGGTCTGGTTACTACTGTTTATGTCAGAACGGCACTGGATACCGGTACCCATCCCTACTCCCAGGTACCCTGGCTCCTCCCCCCTCCCACAGTGTAGAAACCTGCTGGGAGTTACCTGGCTCCAGGTGTCAGTCTGAGCAGACACAGACATGAGCTCATCATCTGAGTGGTTAGCAATCCATTGGCTCCTCCTGCTGTTCAACACTCAGAGTCACAGCTGTGTGCAGATGTGCTGAACCTCGCTCAGAGAGACACAGGAAGCAGCAGCAGGTAAGTCGTCACCACACACAGGTGAGCCAGGTGTGTCAATGTGTGCCACATTATGCTGATCATGGGTTCAAACTCTGAAAACACGTATGAAAAAAATGTCTTTAGATGGGTAAAGACCCACAGTAACACAGAGAGACCCCAACAATCAGACAACCCCTTTGAACAAGCACTTTGGTGACAGTGGAGAAGAAAAACTCTCTTTTAACAGGAAGAAACCTCCAGCAGAACCAGAGATTAATAATAACTAGAAAAATTTGCATTTCCTGCGAAAATGCAGTGTGGATGCTTTAAAGCTGAAGCTGTATGCAAAAACTAGCTGAAAAAGCTAAAAAGTTGCAGAAATTGTAAAAACTTTGCAGAAGCAAAAGAACTTTGCTAAAATGGAATAACTTAGCAGAACTGCAATATCTTAGAGGAAACATAATACTTGGCAGAAATACAATAGCATAGCAGAACTTAGCAGAAATATTGTAACTTACCAGAAACATGATAACTTCTCAAAAATACAAGAATTTAGGAGAAACAGTATAAGATAATAGAAAGAATATACTTAGTCAAAAATACTTAAGCATTACAGACACACTATGATTTAGAAAAATAGTACAACAGAGCAGAAATACTGTGATTTACCAGAGACACTGTGATGAACTATGAATATTGTAATTTTAAATCAATACCATGTTTCAGCACAAATACTCTGGTTTAGCACAAATATTATAACATAGCAGAAATACAATTATATAGCAGAAATGCTATATTTAGAAAGAAATTTGTATTCTATTTTTATCGTATTGTATATTTATTTTATTTTATTCTACTGTATATAGTATTTTATTTTATTCTATTCTGTACAGTTGTGTACTGTATTTATTCTTATTGTATTCTAATTTTTGCCTCATAACTTTTGCACTGTCCACTTCCTGCTGTGACAAAACAAATTTCCCACGTGTGGGACTAATAAAGGTTATCTTATCTTAAAAAAAAAAAAAAAAAGAAAATATAAGAAATACTACAATATAGCATAATAATAATGATTTAGAACAAATACTATGATTGAGCAGAATAGTAATAACTTAAGTGAAAATACTGGAAAAGTAAGATGACAAGCTGAAAAAAAAAACGGAACATAGTTAAGTTCCCTCAAAACTAATTGTTGTTCACCTGTGAAGAAAAAAAAAGAAATAAAAATAAATTTAAAAAACAAGAAGGAACAGCCAACAGATACACACAAAATCAAATATGTATACACAAATGCACAGAGAGAGAGAGACACACGGAGGGTCTATGCCAGTCAACCAGTCTGAATATATTATAATTTTTTCCAACAATGAGATGCTGCCCTAAAGAGGGTCTCTCTCTCTCTCTCTCTCTCTCTCTCATGCACACACACACACACACACACACACACACACACACACACACACACACACACACACACACACACACACACAGGGAGAGAGAAGCATGTTTTCAGTCAAGCAGCCTGGGAGCTGCTAAATTTGAATCCACAGAGGCTGTGTACTTTTTCCCGCCAAAACAGGTGCACACACGCAGCACAGAGACAGGATTTTTGCAGTCTATTTCTCATAGTGAGGATTCCCCTCAAACAAATGACCATAATTTCCTAACTGTAGGGGCTAGAACGGTCATTCTTACACCGTTTTGTTCATAAGAGATGGGGGAATCGTCAAGTGTTGACAATTTATCATTAAAATATGAATTTTTAGAGATATATGACATCGATGACTTGTTGGCTTAGAAGCCGTGAATGTCATGGTCTCCGTGCCTGCCCGGTCGGCCCCACAAGGCTACAATTGCTGTTGCTGTTTTCTCCCTCTCTGCCTGGGCGGAGCTCACTGTGGGCTCCCGCCCTTGGCCCACACACACACCTGACAACACTCACCCATTATCACCGGGAGCACTATTTTAGGCTGGAACACAGATCCTCTCGTCGCTGGATGATTGTACCCCTAACGTTAGTGTTCTCACAGCTCTTGTGCTTCATATCCGTGACTTGTGATTTGTTGGTGACCTGCCTTCTCGTCTGCTTCAGATCTCCCCCCCCCCGGACCTGCGACCTCCCTGCTACGGGAAAGTGTGTGAGTGTGAGCGGAGAAGACGTGAGCGAGTTACCCTGTGATTCCCCCCGGAGTTTTTGGATCCCTTCACTGTACATTTATTGCACTGCACTGTAAATAAACCACACCTTGGAGATACCTTACCGCTCTGCGTTGAATCCCTGTACCAGATCGTGACAGAATCATCCAGCCACGGAAATGGATTCAGCAGACCCAGCGGTCTCGACTCCCACCCTCGCCACTTTGGCCGCGATGCTGGCACGCCACGAGCAGATGTTCATTCACCTTCGAGCAGAGCTCGCGAACCTCACACAGGCCGTGGCTCAGCTAACACCGCTACCGGCCGCTCCTCTGGTCGCCGCTCCTCCGTTGGAGGCGCCAGTTCCAGCTGTAAGTGTCGCGCCACCTGTTCCCTCACCTGTTCACGTTGACAGATTCCTCCCTACTCCCAGGGCTTTCACGGGAGAGATTGATAAATGTGCTGGTTTTCTCACTCAGTGTACCCTTCAGTTTCGCCAGCAACCGCAAGCCTTTTCTACTGATGGTGCTAAAATCGCTTATATCGTCCAGTTACTCCAGGACCGTGCTCTAACCTGGGCTCAAGCTGCGCTTCAGGCGGAGCCGGACATCACCTTTTCTGACTTTCTGACTAAGTTTAAAGGTGTGTTTGACAGGAAAGCCACAACTGCCACCGCCGGCCAGCGCTTGCTTGCGCTTAAACAAGGTAAACGCAGCATGGCTGATTTTTCTATTGACTTTTCTACCTTGGCTGAACAGGCGAAATGGGGGGAAGAGGCCCTTAAAAGTGCATTGCTCACTAATATTAATGAGGAAATAAGGAATGAACTTATGCTCCGAGAACTACCTTCCTCCCTGGATGCGCTTTTGGTTTTGTGTATGCGGGTGGACGATCAGGTGCGCGCACATCGGAGCGCACGCGCGCCTTCGGGGCATGCCCCGCTGGACTTTTGTGGGACCCCTACTGCGGCCCATGGGTTGTGTGACGCCGACGCCGGGGATGGGGAAGAGCCCATGCAGCTTGGGCGCTCGCGGCTGTCGCCCGCGGAGCGCCAGCGCCGCCTTGCCTCCGGTGAGTGCGTTTACTGCAGCCGTAAAGGCCACTCTGTCTCCTCCTGCCCAACGCTGGCAAAAGGGCGCGCTCACCAGTGATCGTGAGGGTGCTGGTGGGCGATCTGTCGAGTGAAAGCCCTCTCCCCAGACTTCTTTTACCGGCTACTCTGCGTGTTCGGACTGTTTCTCATTCTCTCTCCGTTCTCATTGACTCTGGGGCTGAGCAGAACTTTATTGACACCTCACTCGCCGCCAAACTGAACATCGCCTTGGAGCCTCTGTCACGCCCCCTCCGCGTTCACGCACTGTCGGGCCAGCGCCTGCCTGACATCACTCATGTTTCTGAATTCCTTTCATTATCTCTCTCTGGCAATCACACGGAAAGGATTTGTTTTTTTTCGTTTAAGGCTCCTCTCACTCCGCTGGTTCTGGGTCACCCCTGGCTTGTCCTCCACAACCCGCATATCGACTGGGAGAAGGGTGCCGTACTAGGTTGGAGTGTGGCCTGCCATATGAACTGCCTCCGGGCTGCGGCTTCCCCCGTTTCGCTCCCATCCACGGCCTCGCCGTCGGACGCCCCGGACCTCTCGATGGTTCCGCGGGTTTATCATGATCTGCGGGATGTTTTTTGTAAGGATCAGGCGCGGTCCCTTCCCCCGCACCGCCCGTACGATTGTGCCGTCGATCTTCTTCCTGGAGCTCCGCTGCCGTCTAGCCGCCTGTACAGCCTCTCCCGGCCTGAGAGGGATGCTATGGAGCGCTACATCTCGGAGTCGCTGGCGGCGGGGTTGATTCGCCCCTCCTCTTCCCCTGTCGCGGCTGGGGTTTTTTTTGTGGATAAGAAGGATGGTTCGCTGCGGCCGTGTATTGACTTTTGGGGCCTTAATCAGATCACTGTTAAGAACAAATACCCTTTGCCGTTGCTTTTCTCCGCCTTTGAACTGCTTCAGGGCATGACCGTCTTTACCAAGCTGGATCTGCGCAACGCTTACCACCTGGTGCGCATCAGGGAGGGGGATGAGTGGAAGACCGCGTTCAATACGCATCGGGGCCACTTTGAGTATCTCGTGATGCCGTTTGGGCTGACTAACGCCCCCGCGGTGTTTCAGGCGATGGTTAATGATGTCCTTCGTGATTTTGTTAACCGTTGTGTGTTTGTGTACTTAGATGACATCTTGGTCTTTTCTAAGACGCTCGAGGAGCACAAGGTCCATGTCCGGCAGGTCCTGCTACGCCTTCTGGAGAACCGGCTCTTTGTGAAGGGGGAGAAGTGCGACTTCCACGTGTCGTCTGTGAGTTTTCTGGGCCACATTATCGAGAAGGGGGACTTGCGGACAGATCCGGAGAAAGTGCGAGCTGTGGTGGAATGGCCTAATCCTCCTGATCGCCGCCAAGTGCAACGTTTTTTGGGATTCGCCAACTTTTACAGACGGTTCATTCGTGATTTCAGCAGAATCGCTCTCCCTCTCACTAAACTCACCTCTCCCAAGGTTCCCTTCCAGTGGGATTCTGCCGCTCAGCGAGCCTTCGCCCTGCTCAAGGACAGGTTCACCACCGCTCCCATACTCCGGCAACCGGACCTTACACGGCAGTTCGTTGTGGAAGTGGACGCGTCGGACTCCGGGGTTGGGGCAGTTCTGTCTCAACAGATGGACGGTAAGCTGCACCCGTGTGCCTTTTATTCTCGCCGTCTCTCCCCAGCAGAGTGTAACTATGACATCGGGGACCGGGAGCTTCTGGCCGTCAAGCTGGCCCTGGAGGAGTGGAGACATTGGTTGGAGGGAGCAGCACAACCATTCATCGTCTGGACGGATCACAAGAATCTGGAGTACCTGCGCTTGGCTAGACGTCTCAATTCCCGGCAAGCCAGGTGGGCACTGTTTTTCGCTCGTTTTGACTTCACTATCACCTACAGGCCAGGAACACGGAACGTAAAGCCAGACGCCCTGTCCAGGCAATTCTCCATCACTGGGGAGGACTCGGACCCTGAGCCTGTCCTCCCGGCCGCCTGCGTAATTGGAGCCATCTCCTGGGAGATCGAGGGGCTCATCCAAGAGGCGCTGGAGACCGAACCGGATCCTGGCACTGGTCCACCTGGTCTCCTCTTCGTTCCTTCAGCCGTCCGCTCTCAGGTTCTCCAGTGGGCTCACACCGCCCGCTTTTCATGCCATCCTGGGGTCCTCCGCACCTGCTCGTTCCTCCGACGTTACTTCTGGTGGCCTGCTATGACTAGGGATGCCAAGGAGTATGTAGCCGCCTGTTCGACCTGCGCCCGGAATAAGCTTTCGAACCGCCCTCCACCGGGTCTTCTGCAGCCTCTCCCTACACCAGCTCGACCATGGTCCCATGTTTATATATCCTATATAAAATTATATATATTATAAAAATCCTATAAAAAGCAAAAATACTGTACTATGATTTGGTAGAAAAACTATAATTAATCAGAAATACTATATTTAGCACAAATGCTTATAAAATAGCAGAAATGCTATGATTTAGCACAATTGGCGATCGTGGCTCAAGAGTTGGGAGTTCGCCTTGTAATTGGAAGGTTGCCGGTTCGAGCCCCGGCTTGGACAGTCTCGGTTGTTGTGTCCTTGGGAAAGACACTTCACCCGTTGCCTACTGGTGGTGGTCAGAGAGCCCGGTGGCGCCAGTGTCTGGCAGCCTCGCCTCTGTCAGTGCGCCCCAGGGTGGCTGTGGCTACAATGTAGCTTGCCATCACCAGTGTGTGAATGTGTGTGTGAATGGGTGGATGACTGGATATGTAAAGCGCTTTGGGGTCCTTAGGAACTAGTAAAGCGCTATATAAATACAGGCCATTTACCATTTTAGTAATAACTTAAACAGAAAAATTGGAAAAGCAAAATGGACAGCTGAAAAAATGCTGAACATGCTAAGGGTCCCTCAAATATACTTGTTAAATGAAAAAAATCGGCCAAAAAATATATAACAGCCACACAATCACAAATATGTACACATATGGAAACACACATGCACAGAGAGACACACACACAAGATCCAATTCAGTCAACCAGTCTAAATATCGTTAGCTTCATAGCATAATTGCCTAAGTCATTTGACTAAGTCAATGACTTAGGCACTTATGCTATGAAGCTAACGATATATTGAATTTGAATCTTACAATGAGATCATCCCATAAAAAGGCTTTCTCTCTCTCTCTCTCTCTCTGTCACACACACACACACACACACACACACACACACACACACACACACACACACACACACACACACAGGGAGAGAGAAGCAAGTTTCTTAGTCAGTCAAGCAGCCTGGGAGCTGCTGAATTTGAATCCACCAATCAGAGAGGCTGTGTACTTTTTCCCACCAAAACAGGTGCACACACGCAGCACAGAGACACAGGATTTTTGCAGTCTATTTCTCATAGTGAGGACTTCCCTCAAACAAATGACCATAATTTCCTAACCGTAGGGGCTAGAACGGTCATTCTTACACCGTTTTGTTCAGAAGAGATGGGGGAATCGTCAAGTGTTAACAATTTATCATTAAATTATGAATTATTAAAGATATTTGACTTGTAATGCACCATAACTGAGTAGAGCGAAGCAAAAACTGCCTTGACCTGCCCTCAAACAACGCTTTGTAACTCTAAATCTATTTGGAGTATTGATATCATTCTTGCACCGTAAGAGACAGCAGGATTTGGTGAACAGTCATGGAAATTTTCAGGTCTCTGTGGAAATCCAACAAAAAGTTATGACGAGAGAAAAAAAGTGGTTCATTTCCAGAGTTTGAAATCTGAAGAAATCTGAGCGAAGGACGAATTTCCTACCCTCAAACAAGTCTAACTCATTTCAGAACGGTAATAGGTGAGAAAGAAATTCTTGAATTGTGAGCGTCAGGAGTGTCTGAAGATATACTGGGACAAGCCTCATGTCTTAACTTTGCTTCGTTAAGGAGATATGACGATTGCCTCTCATTACAGAAATCAAGCGGTGATTTTGAACAAACTCTCCATTGACTTCTATGGAGAGTTTTCCGACTTTGTGTTGGTCTGAGGAGATTTTCCAAAATTCTATGAATCCCACAACAATGATAGTGACATTTTCAGAAAGCCAGCAAAAATACCTACGTTTTGATGTATAATTTGTGGAAGTTGAGTGAAAATTGAGCAAGTAGCAAGAAGTTGTTCGGACATGAAGAGAAGACTGCAAAACCTTCAGTGGCACACTGGAAGCCAAGAGCATACAGTGGGGCAAAAAAGTATTTAGTCAGCCACCGATTGTGCAAGTTCCCCCACTTAAAATGATGACAGAGGTCAGTAATTTGCACCAGAGGTACACTTCAACTGTGAGAGACAGAATGTGAAAAAAAATCCATGAATTCACATGGTAGGATTTGTAAAGAATTTATTCGTAAATTAGGGTGGAAAATAAGTATTTGGTCACCTCAAACAAGGAAAATCTCTGGCTCTCACAGACCTGTAACGTCTTCTGTAAGAAGCTTTCCTGTCCCCCACTCGTTACCTGTATGAATGGCACCTGTTTGAACTCATCATCTGTATAAAAGACACCTGTCCACAGCCTCAAACAGTCAGACTCCAAACCCCGCCATGGCCAAGACCAAAGAGCTTTCGAAGGACACCAGGAAAAGTATTGTAGACCTGCACCAGACTGGGAAGAGTGAATCTACAATAGGCAAGCAGCTTGGTGTGAAAAAATCAACTGTGGGAGCAATCATCAGAAAATGGAAGACATACAAGACCACTGATAATCTCCCGCGATCTGGGGCTCCACGCAAGATCTCATCCCGTGGGGTCAAAATGATCATGAGAACGGTGAGCAAAGATCCCAGAACCACACGGGGGGACCTGGTGAATGACCTGCAGAGAGCTGGGACCAAAGTAACAAAGGTCACCATCAGTAACACACTACAATGGCAGGGAATCAAATCCCGCAGTGCCAGACATGTTCCGCTGCTGAAGCCAGTGCATGTCCAGGCCCGTCTGAAGTTTGCCAGAGAGCACATGGATGATACAGCAGAGGATTGGGAGAATGTCATGTGGTCAGATGAAACCAAAGTAGAACTCTTTGGTATAAACTCAACTCGTCGTGTTTGGAGGAAGAAGAATACTGAGTTGCATCCCAAGAACACCATACCTACTGTGAAGCATGGGGGTGGAAACATCATGCTATGGGGCTGTTTTTCTGCCAAGGGGACAGGACAACTGATCCGTGTTAAGGACAGAATGAATGGGGCCATGTATCGTGAGATTTTGAGCCAAAACCTCCTTCCATCAGTGAGAACTTTGAAGATGAAACGAGGCTGGGTCTTCCAACATGACAATGATCCAAAATACACTGCCCGGGCAACAAAGGAGTGGCTCCGTAAGAAGCATTTGAAAGTCCTGGAGTGGCCTAGCCAGTCTCCAGACCTCAACCCCATAGAAAATCTGTGGCGGGAGTTGAAAGTCCGTGTTGATCGGCGACAGCCCCAAAACATCACTGCTCTCGAGAAGATCTGCATGGAGGAATGGGCCAAAATACCAGCTACTGTGTGTGCAAACCTGGTAAAGACCTATAGTAAACGTTTGACCTCTGTTATTGCCAACAAAGGTTATGTTACAAAGTATTGAGTTGTATTTTTGTTATTGACCAAATACTTATTTTCCACCCTGATTTACGAATAAATTCTTTACAAATCCTACCATGTGGATTCATGGATTTTTTTTTTCACATTCTGTCTCTCACAGTTGAAGTGTACCTCTGGTGCAAATTACTGACCTCTGTCATCATTTTAAGTGGGGGGAACTTGCACAATCGGTGGCTGACTAAATACTTTTTTGCCCCACTGTAGCAACCATAACAATGCATGTATTTTGTGAAAAATCACAATTTTGCAACTCAAAACATTAAGAGGCATAAAAGTAAAACGGTAAAAGATTTGAAAAAGCGCCTTTCGCCCTATGACAGCTGGGATAGGCTCCAGCGCCCCCCGCGACCCTGAAAAGGATAAGCGGAAGCGAATGGATGGATGGATGGATGATTTATACCTGAATAGCCCAATAATTTGAGAACATTTTAAAGTTTGAATGGTTGTTCTACGTGAAAATATGAGGAAGTAGTTAAGTTTCAAAAACAAGCAAATTTTAGCAGAATTGCAGAAGTTTCCCATTCATTTCAAATTTAAGGAATAGTGTGGATGCTTTAAGCATCCACACTATTACAGTATTTGAAATACTAGTATCTGTACTTCTACTTCAGTCCTGAATGTCGGTAATCTCGTCACTTCTGCTGACGACCCAGACTCACCTTTATTAACACTCACAGGTGTGAAACGTCACCAGGCCACTGAGCTTTAATCAGAGATGAGCGCTTCGCTGCAGACACATTTAAGCTCCCCCGTGTGCTCTCTGTGAGGTCAAAGGTCATGAGATCCAGCAGTTCCTGCAGATAATCAGAGCAGATGTTGGATCAGATGTGATGTCTGAGACTTGATTGGAGCTCAGGTTTGTTTATCACAGCACTAAAGTCATTGTTGTCCTCCTCCTCCTCCCTTGTCTTCATCAGATTAAATATGGATGCTCTCGTTGGTTTTCTCTCTGCATCAGCCTTTGCCGTAGCTGACTTCCTGTTTGATCAGACATGCCTTTAAAGCGGTGACAGCTCAGTTCAGCCAGAGTTCAGCTGATGCATTAGAATGAACAAATTTTAATGGCACAACTCGGAGACGGAGAGGAAGACGAGCTGCTCGCTGTCCTTATAGCGACATCACCACGATGCTCAAACACAACCTTTCATCGCTGAGCTGTCAGGAACCTGAAGTTTGCAGCTCAGACTGAAACGTCAAACTGCTGCTCCTCTTCTTCAAAGACTGCTGCCGTCAGCACACAGAACACTCTGCAGACTCTGAATGACTCCGATAAATGGTGATGGCGTCCAGCATCAATGCTGAGCCGATCCAAATCACTCCACATCAGAGGCTGGAAGCAGGCTGACTGCCTCACTGTTACGTTTTTATTGTTGCTGGACGTCAAAGGTGAAAGTGCTGGTCCAGCCTCAACGATCCACACAGAACCAAGAGGAGACACACCTCCACTGTCAGGACTCACCTATACCGTCACTAAAAGGACAGAGGTCAGACTGTATGGAAAGGCAAGAGAGCCGGAGCTGCAGACACATCTGATTAAAATGACACAAAACCAAAATGGTGTCTTTGCCACAAACTAAAGTTTTAATGTGCCTGTCTTCTTACAGTAACGGGTTCGTGTTACCTGTGCAAACCTGTTAATATTCAGTCATAAGCTCCTCCCACATTTCTGACTGACAGGTGTCAGACTAACTGACTAACTCCTGAGATTTGCCCGTTTGTCTGTAACTGCACCACCTGAAGTTGAATGCACCATCACTCCACCCATCTGTGCTGGACCTTCACCCTGCAGCAGCATAGTATTTATTTTTTTATTGTCATTGTCAAGAACAATGAAATTGCGTTTGGGGCTTCCATACAACCCAAAAAAAAAAAGCATCACTGGCTCGTAGACTTCCTGGTTCAGCTCTGGTTGGCTGTTTGAGGTCAGGGCTGACCTTGGTAACCACTGGTTGCTAAGGCAACATGTGATGACTTGTCAGCGAGACTTTAATAGTGTGACACAAACAGAGGCGGAGCCAGACATTTGAAACACCCGGGGCTTAGCCCTAAAGGGTAGTATGCATGTGGGATTTTTTATTTTTATTTTTTTTGGGGGGGGTGCTTTTAATTAAGCAGCAAGGCAGAACAAAATCAGGGCTGTATCAAGACACGAGGACTAAACCCCAATTCAACCGACCCAGAACTGATCCAGAATTAAAACAGGACTACAACAGTTCAAAATCAGGACTACTTAGGGCTTAACCAAGACAGAACCAGAATCAAAACTAGATGATAGTAGCACTGAAAATCATCATAGACCTGCACTACACTTATTTTTTATTTCTACCAAAGTACAGACTCAGAAAGGTTTATATAATTATTTAGCCTTTTTGTGCAAACAAGCCTGCATAACTTAATAAATATATAACTTGAAAAATAACAAACCTAAAAAGAAACACTAGGTACAAGATACACGAGTACCTATTATACGGTGATACTTTTGGTAAACAACCATTTGACTAACATGTGTGTCTCACCTGCTCTTGTTCCCTCTCTGTTCCCCTCTCTCTCTCTTTGTGCTGACAATCATCAAATATACAGTTGAAACCAGATATTTACACACTCTTCAGATCAAAACACAAACACTTTTTTAATTGTAACATCAAATCAGACTAAATGTTTATTTTTTTAGATTGATAAATATAAAAAACATATTTGTTAACTTTAAGAGTAAAGAGAGAAACTATCTGTATTTCTTCATTGTAAATGGCACCAAATTGTATTCAAAATTGAGCCACACTTATGGAGCTCCACAATTCTTTTCCTGGTGTTTTGTTGACATCTCTTGATTTTCCCATGTCACAGAAACAGGCTCTGTGTTTTGCCTTATATGCATCCACAGCTGTGCCACCAATTTACTCACATGGACTCTACGAACCAATCAGAAGATTCTTCAGCTCAGAATGGAATCGTCTGGAGTTTTCTTATTAATTAACAATAAACTTAGTGTATATGTACTCCTAAATTTGATGAAAGTGATAAAAATAGACAGCTCTGTCTCTCTTTATTCTGACATTTAACTAATTCAAAAGATATTTCAATATTTATTTATCCAAAACAAAACAAGTTTACTCTAAATTGATGTTATACAGTAAAAAAATGTTCTTGTGTTTTCCATAAAGTGTAGGTAAATATCTGGTTTAAACTGTGAATATACTGCTGTTTATTGAAATTCCTCTTGTTTTGCATAGAAATATACTGAACAACATACAAAGCATAATATATAAAATACTACCAGAGTTTTTTCTTTGAAAGAAGCTCCTTATGTCCATTCTTGTATATCAGTGCATTACTGAAACTGATTTATTTAGCCGTGGAGGGTAACAACTGAAAATATGAAATAAACACACATGTAAGCTAAGACTCTAAAGAAACAGCATTGTTGTTGTTCGGCTTTTCATTTCGCCATTTGTTGATTCACTTGAAGAGCGAGTAATGTAATATGGGTCAAGTGATCAGTTTGATATCAATCTGTATTTGCTCCCTCTGGGCGATGTGCTGCGCAAACATAATGTGTCCTTCCACACCTTTGCTGATGACATTCAGATCTACCTCCCTCTGAGGTTAGACTGTAAGGACTCTCTGCAGCCGTTATTCTCCTGTTTGTCTGACATTAAGACTTGGATGGCTCTTAATTTTCTACATCTAAATGAAAGTAAAACTGAAGTCATTGTGTTTGGGCTTCCTAAAGACCCCGACCTTTCCTTTGATTTTATGGGACCCCTAACTTCCGAATGTACTTCCTCCATTAAGAGCCTCGGTGTTACTTTTGACAGTGCTTTTAAATTTGATAAACAAATCAGCTCCGTAGTCAAGGGATCTTTTTATCATCTACGGATTTTAGCTAAAGTCAAGTCCTACCTGTCCAGGAACGATCTAGAAAGGGTGGCCCATGCTTTTATTACTTCACGGCTGGACTACTGTAACTCCCTTTATGCTGGTTTAGATCGTTCCTGCCTGCATCGCCTTCAACTGGTGCAGAACGCTGCTGCTCGCATGCTGACCGGCTCCAAAAAGAGAGACCACATCACTCCGGTCCTCTGCTCTCTCCACTGGCTCCCAGTTGCTTTTAGGATTGATTTTAAAATGCACCCAGACTGTGGAACAGTTTACCTCCTCACATCAGATTCTCCACAAGCCTTGGAACTTTTAAAACTGCTCTTAAAACTCACCTCTTCTCATTGGCTTTTAGCAAGGTTTAACTTATTGTTTTAATTTATTGTTTTATCAGTGAGGTGTTTTATGTACTTGTGTTTTATTGTATTTTATATTTGTATTTTATTGTACAGCACTTTGGTCAGCCTCGGTTGTTTTTAAATGTGCTTTATAAATAAACTTGACTTGACTTGACTTGAATCTTTTGTGATACACCGTCATATTTACATTATTTATACGTACGAATGGTTTGCTTTGGTACCTGGTTGAACTTCAGTTCTCCTCTGTCTGCCTAGCTCACTCGCAGGCAGCAGCTGCCCCGCCCTGCTTCGTGCCTGAGCTCGGATCATACCAATATTAGGGGGGATTTACGCACAGTTGTAAATTCCCACAGTGTGAACTATGTGCTTCGAATGTTATGTGTAGTTTTTTGTTTTATACAGTTGTCAGCCAGGCATCTAACTATGAAAAAATTACACTCCAAAAGACCCCGGGCTTCTGAAAAAACAACCCGGGCTTAAGCCCAGTAAGCCACCCCTCCGCTCCGCCACTGGACACAAACCGGAAACAGAGGATGTTCCCCTTCAAAGTAAAAGCATCAGGATGAGCGATTTCGGAGTGTTCGCTCCCGACTGCCTGTGAAGTTTGCACTGTGTGAATGTTCTGGGTGAGCTAACCAATGTAACCTGCAACTGCCACACACAATCAGACTGACGGTTCAGCAGTAGCATCGAAACCATGGCATGCTTTATGGCGACTGTAAGTTACTGAAACATCATGTGGTTGTCATCTGTGACACTTCACAGATCTGGAGCCCTTTGACATCAGAATCAGAATCTTTTATTAATGCCTAATTTATGAAACAAATGAAAACTTTCACTGATCTTAAATGCAAAGACAATATGTTACATAATCAAATCTGTAATCTCTGAAGCGGCTCTGCTTATATTAATGATTATTGTGAAATGTTTCCATGTATTTGTACTATTAATTATTAATAATGCTGTTTCCTTGTGTCTTTAAAGCCTAACCAGGGTCCAGGTCTCATATACATATGCACTGATTAATAAAGCAACGTTAACATATCGCTCCTGTTGTATAAATGAATACAAAAAGGCATCCACCATTTCCAGTTCTTCTTTGTGTAGTGTTCCTGCAGATGATGGCAGCAGTCAACGGGTGACCACGGGCTTCGTCTAGGAACCACTCGCCAAACGGTCAGGGTCCGTGTGACTGAGCAACACGTTCTCACTCCCAACTCGTCAAACGTGTGACGCATGGTCAGGCTCCCTCTGCTTCACTTATGGAAGCGCAGGGTACCCCTCTCGCGTTGGGAATTGACGTGAGGGGTCTTCCGATTGAAGAGATTGCCGCGGAAGTGCCTGTTGTCGGTATATTTAGACATTTTCCAAATCACATTGTAGTGACGTATACAGAACACAATAAATTATATAATGTAAACAACTACCTGAAAAACAGGTAGAACGATACTTTTTTATCGTTTATTGCATTTACGGAGGGAGTGATGTATGCTGGGTAATGGCACAGCTAGCTACTGGGTGACTTTATTCACCCGCTTCGGCTGTTATCAGTCCATACAATGGGCGTTATTAGCACAAATCAGTCCCATAGATATGGGCCATCTCCTGCTAGATTGTTCAGAAGGTTGTTCTCATCCATCCAGATGGAGGATCACTAACAGGAGCGTGGAAGACTCCAGAATCCACTCTGGCTGGAATCCAGTGGATATGCAGTGTAGAGCAGGGCGATATGGCCAAAAAAATTTATCACGATATATATTTGAAAATTTGCGATAACGATATAACTGACGATATAGTTGATGCGAGACAAAATACAACTCCACAACATTACTAGCGCAAAAAGACAACCTTCCATTTATTTTCACTTAAACAAGAAGCTGGTTTTTATGTACATTAAAGCTTTATAAAAATGTAACAGTGCAAATGCAAATTCCTTGCTGAAAGTTTAACCAAAAGGCATTTCCAGTAGAAATGGGCTGACATATCCTGAGCATAACCATGTATAATATCCACTGAAGTTAAAAAGAGGTGCTTTGCAACATTAAACTGCAGTGTGCAGTACGCATTTTTCGGACCATAAGGTGCACGGGATTATAAGGCACATTAAGCGAAACAAAGCAGTCAGATAAATCAAACTTTATTAAACTCATTCTTCTTGCTTCCTCCACTTCTGTACCATTGATTCATTAATGTTGAATTCTCTGGCAGCTGCTCTATTCCCATGTTGTTGCAGAATATGAATGACTAACCTTGTATTGTGGATGGATTATCTCAGTTGTTCTCCTGACTGAAGTTTGGTCCGTTTACAGCATCCTGCCGTGCGCTTGCATTTGTTTCTAACTATGAGGAACCTTCACATTAACTTTTATAAGTGGAAAAGTGTTAGCGTTCGTCCTCCAGCTTCACTGTTTATATTATGTTAACATAGCTGTGTCGCTAGCGATCACGTAGCACATCATTATATACCAGCTAGCCCAACTACAGTAACCCTACAAACGTCACTGCTGTTTAGTTTCCTGTCTTCATTTATGTTGGAAGTGATAGCAGAGCTGTACGTTTGAATTTTTTCAGAAATTTCTCAGTCAGAACATGCTATATCATGCTTAGGTAACTAGCGAAACTAGCAAGCTAACTTCCGCTAGCTTCCTGCTAACTTCTAACTCCGTTAAATGTAATAAATTTTGTTTTCATGGATGCCTGGAAGTTAAACTTTATAGTTACACCTGGTAAAGCAGCAATGCTGATCGTTTTATTAAAGATGAAAGAATTTAGACAGTTTTTAACTCTCAGTGATGCTGCAGTGTTCGTTTGACCTGAAGCGTACGGAGTTTAGGACCCAGATTACTCCCAGATTTAAGAGCATCTTAGTCCGACAAATACGACAATAACGACGGCCGCTTGCATGTTCTGCAAAAAAATGTGCTTTGTTGTGTATCTGACGGACAAACACCAAACCAGTTCCACATCACTGAAGTTGCACCATTTTTACAAACCAGTTCTGGTTCATCTGTTTCACTCAACAATCGGCCATGTGCGTATGAAAACAAAGGCACTGCGCATGCGTGTTTTACTCATATTCTATTGCGATATTTCATTTTCCTATCGTTGCCTAACATTATACCGGTATTACCGTGAACGGTATAATATGGCCCAGCCCTAATGCAGTGTGTACAGGTAAGACCATTTAAACGGACAGCATTTATAGAATCACTATTAAAAGTCAGCGAGTGTCAGTAATGTTAATGTGGTTATCTTAGTAATACACAGAGTGCTAATATAACAGCTTTAAGATGCATTTGTAGATATTATTACGTGTTTTACCGTCTTTATGGTGCTAGCTTAAAGTTACGGTGTAAACGTTAGCTTATATTGGAGTAAAGCTGTTACGATGTTAGCACAGAAATATTAGCTTCTGTCATGACTGATGAAGTTACTAGTTAATAAAGTTTTCAGTAAAGTGATTAATCGCAGCCACAGATTGACAGCAAATATCTCGATTAGCTTCAGTGCATCTATAATAAATATGTGCAAGTTTCAGTGCTTCGTTTAAACTGTATGATACTTATACTGACCCAGGGTCAGTGTAAAATACAATCCTAGCTGTGTGAACAAAGCCACTGTAAATTTAATCCTGGATGACAAACCTCAGGATGCAGGCTATTATTACTCTTTCCTGCTGGCACACCTGTCACACCTGAGAGTTAGCTAGAAACTTACAGTGACGTGGACATCATGCAAAGACTGCCAGACTCTGTAATACTGCAAATGATCAGTGACTCAGGTTAACACTAAACTTTAAACGGCACCTCTGTGTCTTTCTGTGTGCTGAACAGAGATGGGCAGTAACGCGTTACTTGTAACGCGTAATCTGATTCCTTTTTTCAAGTAACGAGTAAAGTAAGGGATTACTATTGTAAAATCGGTAATTAGATTACCGTTACTTTCCCGTAGGAACGCTGCGTTACTGCGTTACTAAAACCGTGATTTTTTTGCGAGAATGTCTCATGACAGTGACTAAGCGAGTGCGCCGTTAGTGACAACAGCTGTGTGCAGATCAACAATGGATCACATATTGATTGTGGGAGAGAGTATGAGCGTGCAGCGTTTAAAGCGTGGAAGTACTGACCTTACTTTGAGTTTGATTCCATAAAAAGTGACAAAAACATTAGCGTCCGTTGTGCGTGGGAAGAAAACTTTTTACAAGGAAAAAAAACCCCTAAACTTCCAAGCAAGCACCGAGTGCGCAACGACGTAATGGGAAACTCACAGAGAATCTCGCGGATTCTTCAACTGACCGCGGCACACCTGCACCAGGGTAAACCTCCGCCTACCCAGTCCTGCTTTACAGGTGAAAATAGAGCAACAGGACCGCTGAGTCTTTGACTTTATTTATTTTCTGCTGTGTTTTACTTGCATCTATTTGAAAGAGTGAAGTGTTAACACAAAAAATATTTTATTTTATGTGCTGGAATGTGCAGAAAATAGGTTTCAATGTTAAACTAATTTATTCAAGTCAGAGAATGTTGCATATAATTAAATTTTTGCTTGATGCATAAAGTTAAAATATTAAAAGATTAAAACCTCTGTGTCTCTCTGTGTGCTGAACATCTAGGATTGAGTCAGGCTGCATTGACTGTGGGACTTTAATGTGTTAAAAGCAGGTTGAAGACGGCTCAGAAACATTTGAAGATTAAAATTTAGCATTATGGCTGCTGGTGGTTTGTAAAGCCTCTACTCAGCTGTATTTTTGTTACTAATTTATGTTTGTTGTTGTTTAACACAGATTTCAGAAGAGCAAATATGCTTAATAGTTTAACTAGATTTCATTTGTCAGTGTGGGACTGCTGAGTCACCTGAAGAACTCATTTCATTCATTCTCCACATGATGTTCATATACAGAAATGTTTCACAGGAACTGATTTCTCCCAAAGGTTGAACTAGTGTGTTTCCATAGATTACCTCTGTATGAATGTACTTCTTAAACGAAGGCAAGTGTTTGTCCTTTTTTGTTCCTCAGGTACAGTACGTGATATCAAGGGCAGGCGGTCAACACTGGGGGTAGACAAGAAGCAGACGTACTTCCAAGAGGGAGCTGCAGTGAGGTCAGAGGTCAGAATCTGAAACAGCTCAGGTTTATATTTTAGAGGTTATAAAAAATCAAAATGTATTTATAAAGAAACCTTTAAATAATAGTCATAGTTCTGATTATTATAAGAAATATCAAACATTTAAGTGGATTTTCTGTTACACATATCGTGTTAGCCCTGCAATAAACTGGCAGCCTGTCTTTGTCCTGTATCAGCTGGGATAGGCTTTGAAGGAAACGGTTTCCAGGGCCTAATCCGTGGATCGACTTCCTTCGAGGCGTGGACGTCTATCAGCAGAGAATGTCCCTTAGTCTGTAACACAGTCAAATATATTCTCAAGTAATATTCAAGCATGCCATTCAGCGTGTTAGTACGAGCTCGGGAGCAGCTTGGGAGAACAAGAAAACAGAGACTGCTTTAGATTGTCTTCCCAAAGTGACTCAACTTTATTCACAAGTACAACAGTTTATATAGAGGGTAAAATTCATGAGACAGCAGATTTATCAGTTTAAACCAGTACAGAACAAGATAAGGCAGCGTCTTCCTGCCCTTGGGTGAAGAAGCATCCTTTGTGTAGTGTATCAGTTCAGCTACAATTGTGATTATCTCAGCGACATATTTTCAAGGCACAAAACGAAGAGTTCTTTCATTAGTGAAATCTGGAACAAACCATTTGGCCTTCAACAGGCGTCTAAAAGATTAAGAAACTAATGTAGCTGAGGGAGTGATCTCTGTGGTATTTCAACCTTGTACCAGCCTGTGATTCTCACACATCAATTCTTGGGTCAAAGAGAAAAATAACTAAAACAAAGGGGCCTTATTGGATGACAGAGTTTTCCTGCATAATGTCACTATAAAACAATATCCAGTAAATGCTCCCATGGTACTAAAATACCTAACAGTTCCCCTCTTTTATTATTTTTAAAAATAATAACTCAAATAGAAAGGAAAAATCACAAATGTAATAACATAATATAAAAAGCAAATCATAAAATGTAATAGTTCACAACCTAATGTTCAATATACACATCAGGAACATCATTGGTAACATCTGGCACATCCTCAGGATCAATTTGTGCTAATTGCAAATACATTGAAGTAGCTGTACTGGTAGCTATATTGGTTATCATTGAAAATTTGGCTTGCAGAAATGTGAACAGGGTTGCACTTTACAATACGAAATAGTAAATAAAAATCCTAAGGTTAATGCAGTAGATATGATTAATAACCTAAATATATAAAAAAGACAGTTCTTTAGTCGTCTCCTGGCCTGGTCCCAGGTTCGAGAGACACCGTATAAGCGTCGTGTGATGACAATGGGCATTTCATTTTCTCCATTATCAGGATGAAACGAGTCTATCTTTATCAGGTTAGACATTGTGTGGTACTCTAGGCTTTCTGTTCCTGCTGGATGTTCGAGTACCTTGTTGTTGTTCAGGCGGGGGATCAAAGGGCTTTCTGAGTCTTGGCTCTTTCAGGCGTTGTGTGTTAATCAGTGATTGTGTGTGTGTAGGTGGATTGGATCCGGGCGTTGGCTCGCCTGAGTCGTCATCTACTTGATCCGACGCCTTAGGTGGTTTGGTGGGGCTGGTCTTAACCCTACTGGCATGAATCCACTGAGGTTGTCCGTCTGTTAGGATGCTGGTTCTCGTCACTGCAAGTACAGTCTGGGGGCTGGAACACGTGGCCTCCCCGAGTGCCCTTGGTTTTAGCGACTTTACCAACACCGCATCTCCTGGTTTCCACGGATGGGTTGGATCTATGTAAGGGAGAGGCTGAGAGAGACAAACTTTCTGATAGTTATTATTCAGTGTTTCTACCAGGTTATGAACATAGTCAGACAATGCAGTGTCTATGTCCCCTTCCAATAGCGGTGCCCCTCTGGAGGCTGACCATGGTGTTGGAAACGGTCTTCCCATGATTATTTCAAATGGAGATAATTTGGTTGCTGCGGATGGACTCATTCTAATCTCGCAGAGGATTTGAGGAAGTAGTTTGATCCAGGTCATTCCTGTTTCTATCATTGCTTTAGTCAGGCGATTTTTTATGGTCCTATTCATTCTTTCTACAACTCCTGAACTCTGAGGATGGTATGGCACATGATATTTCTTTTGAATTACTTCTGATGTGAATGAAGGTCCTCTATCACTGTTAATTTGGTGAGGTATTCCAAATCTGGGTATTATTTCATTGCACAACTTTTGACAGATTACTTCTGCAGTTTCTTTTGATGTTGGGTAAGCTTCTACCCATTTACTAAATTGGTCCACTATTACCAATAAGTACTTGATGCTTCCTTGTGCTGGCATGTGTGTAAAATCAATTTGTAATGTATGAAATGGGAAATCTGGTTGTGGTAAATGCTGATGTTTTGCTTTTGAGCTACCTACATTAGTTCGTGCACATGTTAGACAGGTTGCTAATATGCGTTTTACTGCGTGTGATGTTTTCTCGATTACAAATCTTGATTTTATTGCTCCTATTACCCCTCTTTGTCCGACATGACTCACACCGTGAAAATGGCGGACAAGGATTGGCAGTAGTGAAGATGGGAGGGCAATCAAACCCTCAAGGTTTTTGTATAAGCCGTCTCTGTTATCTAAGGTACAATCATTACTTTCCCAGTAAGTGTAATCTAAGGCAGAGGCCTGCTCTTGTATGAATTTTAGGTCAACATTTGCTTCTAAATAGTCTGGGAGTGTGACAAGTGGCAGCTGTAAAGGCAAAGATAATACTTCCTTTCTGGGTGGTTGCTGTGAGGCAGCAGCTGCTTTCGCGGTTACGTCTGCAAGAGCATGTCCCACTGCTTCGTCTGTGTCAGCCGTGCTGTGCCCCTTCATTTTAACAACTGCAATTGCCGATGGCAGCTGTATAGCCTGCAAAAGTCTTTGAACAAGGTCAGAATTAGCGATCGATTTTCCATCAGCAGATCTAAATCCTCTTTGTCTCCACAATGTGCCAAAGTCATGCACCACACCGAATGCATAACGGCTATCAGTGTAAATTGTTACCCGCTTATCCACATGGAGCTCACAGGCGCGTATTAAAGCCATGAGCTCTGCTTTTTGTGCTGAGTGAAATGGTAATGAGTGAGCCTCTAGTATGATGTCAGGCAATGTCACCACCGAATAGCCACAAAGAAATGAGTTGTCATTCGGCCTTGAACAGGACCCGTCCACATAAACAATGACTGAGTCTGGGATTGGTGTCTGCTCTAAGTCTGGGCGTGGTGCTGTGGATTCCTGTATACGTGTCATACAATCATGATCGTCAGGGTCGTCTGAACCATCCTGTCGGTCAGAGGAACACAGCATACAAATCAGTAAGTGTGCTGGCGAATTAGGTGTGCTGCTTGCTTTTATAGTGAGATTTGCTGTTTAAGTCAGTTTAGCTTCATAACCTGAGCGACGTTGTGCGGTCATGTGTTGTGTAGTTATGTTTGCTAGAATGGTCGTGACCTGGTGATTGGTGTGTAGAATAGTGTCATGTGAGAGTGTGAGCTTCTCGCAGTCCCTTATCATGATAGAGCAAGCTGCTACTGCTCTCAGGCAGGCCGGCATCCCCTGAACTACTGCTGGCAGCACCTTTGAGTACAAGGCTACTGCACGGTAGCCACAGCCATGCTCTTGGGCCAATACACCTGCGCAGGTTGTGCCGTTCTCTGTGACGTACAGGTGGAACGGTAAGTGGTAGTCAGGCAGACCCAAACAAGGGGCGGAGGTCAGCGCTCCCTGTAATGCATTGAAAGAGGCAGTCATTTCTGTGGACCACAGTATTCGAGGAGGCTTGTCTTTTTTGCAGCATTCACGCAGAATGTGGTCATGAAAAGAACAGTCTGGTATCCACTGTCTGCAATAGTTCACCATGCCTAGGAAAGACAGCATTTCCTTCTGTGTAGTGGGCTTAGGGACAGAGGTCACAGCTTTGACCCTGTCTGTAGTCATGGAACGTTGTCCGTGAGACAGTGTAAATCCCAAATATTGAACAGAAGTCTGACAGTACTGCATTTTCTTTGCTGATGCTTTGTGGCCAGTCTGTTGGAGGTGCTGGAGTAGCATGTGTGTAGCAGTTTGACATAGTTTTTCACTTTCAGCACAGAGGAGGAGATCATCTACATACTTGATCAGAGTACAGCCCTCTGGAGGAGTGAAGCCGTCCAGGGTAGCACGTACCACCATTGAGAAAGCCGCAGGGCTGTCTACCATGCCTTGGGGTAAGCGAGTCCATGTGTACTGCTTATCTCTATGTGTAAAAGCAAATATCGGCTGTGTGTCCTCATGCACAGGTACTGAGAAAAAGGCGGAGCACAAATCCACCACAGTAAAATGTGTAGCTGTTGCTGGAATACCTGTCAGTATGCTGGGAACATCTGGGACAAGAGGAGGTAGAGGCATAATGACTGCATTAATTTGCCTTAAGTCTTGTGTGAAACGCCATACGCCAGGTTTGTTAGGCTTTGGCACAGGATTGACAGGAGTGTTATATGGAGATACTGTGGGCTTTATTACTCCAACTGTCAATAAATCTCCTATGATGATGTCTAAGGCTGCGGCTTTTTCAGCGGAAATGGGATATTGCTTGACATATACCGGCTTGTTGTTTTTCAGCTGAGCATGATAAGGTGTACAGTCAATAAATCCTACATCATTCTCACCTCTTGACCATAATGTCATGTTTTGATATTCAGCTGGCAATGTGACAGCAGAGATAGTACAGTGTATGGGGTAGGTTAGATCTGTGTGTCGACATGGTGCAGTAATGTCATAGCCTATGTCTGAGTTATGTGACAAAACCACTGTTCGGCCTTCACTGGTGTGAGCAGTTATCATGTTGTTGAACAGTGTGAGAGAAACAAATATGTGGCTTCCAGGCATGGGGCTACCTGGTAACGGTGTTTGCACATGTTTTTGACACAGAGTGTGACGTGGGATACCAGTCAGATGGATATTGAGTTCATTCTCCGCTGAGGCGTCCAGCTGACACAGAGGCTGTTCCTTCTCCATGGTGTCGGTGCATAGGGCAGAGAAAACATAGCTGTTATCAGTATCTGCAAACATTTCACCCTTTGTGTTAAATGAAATACACAAGTTCATTTTTGCCATTAAATCTCTGCCTAATAGATTCACAGGCGAGTTTGGAATAATTATGAATGGATGATATGTAATTTCGTCTGGTTTTGGGCCCCAGCGTGTTTTTAGAGAATGAGTTTTGGGGCATTGCACTAGAGTTCCGTTTATTCCCATGGTGTTGATGCACACACAGGAAACAGGCCCACTGTAGAAAACCCCTGTGATTTGTGTATATAGACTGTTCCACGGACCCCCTCTAACCAATGCTAAGATGGTACATTCCTCCCATCCCTTGTTTGTGTTTGCGCTGGTCCACCTTGATAGCGCTGGTGGAGCTGGGCTGTTGTACTGAACATGTGTAGTGCGTGTGCGTGAATGATAAGTAAGTGCCTTGTATTTGTTTGTTCTATGGTTGTAACTTATCATATACTTAGCTATGTACATTGGGTGATGCTTAGTAGAGTTTTCCAGCTGTTCGTGTAGCCACGAGACACTGTATATTCACGCTGATTTGACCAAAATGGCGCTACCCTTGTGAACTGAGCTGCCCAAAGTAAAGATGGAGTCTATCCCTGTGCAGCAGCCCATTTGTGTCCACCAGGGGGTGGTGTTTAGTCATTTCTGTTCAACCCTTTCTGTATTATTTAGACCAGTTTGGTTGACTTTAATTGTTTGCTAATTGTAATTTCTGTTATTTTACAGAACCACACACACATATACATATACTCACACGAATTCACTTCTGGAGATGTTTGGATTAAAAGAACCCTAATTATCATTGCTGTGGACCCTCTCTTTCATCATATAAGTCACCTGTGCCTTCTGACCGAGGATAGGAAAATCCTGCTGTAATTTGCCAGTCTATTAAGCACACACATGTCCAGTGCACCCACTATAGAATTTTCCAGACAGTGAACTTTTAGTGGCTCCACTGTCAACTAAAAAGGAATAAGTCTTTTCACCTATCTCTATATCTAACATGGGCAAGCTTTCTGTGTTACGGGACAATTGCAAATGCACCATCGTGTGTAGTGCTTCACACTGTCCCTCATCTTCACCTGGGCCTCCCTATTGTCGGTCCAGTCTTTCGTTATCATATGGGTGGGGATTAAAATGTGGATTATAAGGTTGCTCCCTAAGTGCAAAGGGGCCATTATTTTGATGTGATTCCTGTCTGCGTTGCCAGTTACCTTGTCTGTAAGAGCTCTGCTGACGCCTAGTGGCAGGAGCTGGTCCTGTGTTTTGTGGTTGAGACCTATGTGCTGCTGATTTGCATTCCCTCCTCCAGTGTCCTATTTTTCCACAATAAAAACATACGTCTCCACTCCTATCTCTCCTTCTGAAATCTCCCTGCTGCGCTTGTTCAGGGGACGGGGCCCCTGCATACATCATTTTTTCACTTTCCTCTGAGCCTTCAACATCAAAATTCAACATCATCTTAACACTTTTAGCCTTCGTGCTGTTGGGGAAAAGATCTGCACTAGCTTTTGTTTTGACAAGTGTGATAAAGTTCTTTATTTTCATGTCATAGAGATTATCAGTGGCAGTCAGCTTCAATAGTTGTGAACATTCTGGATGAATATTGTTTAAGAATGTTGTTATGAAAATCTGATCATTTCCTCCTTCAGGCATGCATGCCTCATTAGTCCAGCAGTGTGTGAAACGTTTCATAAAAACTAGAATGGATTCATCTGGCTTTTGCTTACACATGGTTACTGCATTTAAATCAATTTTATCTCTAGACATTGTGAGCAGAAATTTCTTTAGATTTTGAAAAAAGGCTGTGATTTTGTCATCGTTTATCCACAAAAACGAGGTTGTGTTGGCTGCTTGGTCATTTTTAGGGTCTAGTTCCTCTACTTCTTCAATAAGCTGAGATTCAGTCACACCTGGAATTCGTTGACATAATATATATCTATAGTCAGGCCCACCCAAGTGGTGGTATCTGGTACTTCTCTGTAATCCAGAAACAAAGGCTGTAGGATTTTTTAGAGGATCGGCAAGTTCTTTAATGGTTGCTGCTAACTCTGAAATTTTAGGGGGTTGAATGCAACACATGTCCCCTATTATCATGAACGGGAGGTAGGTGCTCACGTCATTAAATTGTGATCCCTGCTTTTCTTTATAACGGGTGTTTTTGTGGGGGCCCTCTTGAGTTTTTTCCTCTTTTTTCTGCTTTAAGTAGTTCCTTATTAAATTTCTGGTGTTAGTTATTGCTTTTGGCACAGTCAAACCATTCGCTACTCTAGTGTGGCGCTGAACATGATTATCTATGACGGAAACGGCTTCCTGCAGTTCAGCTTCCGTACGTTCAGTTAAAGGATCTTTCATGATTTCCTCACACTCTGCCATTAACTGTTTTGTTTGCTTTTTATGTTCCTGTAACTCTCTTTCTCGTTCAGTGTATTCTCGTTCCTGTCTTTGATCTAGGTTAAACCAGTCATCTTCTTCTGATTTAGGTGTCATTTCAGTGCCTTCCTCACTCTTTTGGGATTCTGCTGTTATATCAGGATATACGCGCTGATGACGTGCAGCCGCCGCAGCAGCTATTAATTCTGTCTTTTCATCATAAGGCGGCGGAGCCGTAGGTTGAACGGATGGGCATATAAGGCTAGTTTTTTCTGCAGTGGATTTACTAGAGCCTACACTGGCTTGATTTAAAGCATTTACGTCTGGCTCGGGTCCTTTTTTCCATAGTGGTAGCATGCGATTGGTCACATCACGACATTCTATCATATATTTTTTACAGGACTTTTTAATCAGCCTACTTTCCTTATCACAAATAGTATTTAACATTTCTACTGACCTGTTTTCTGGCGATAATCGTTCGGATAGGGCTCCGGAAATACATTAGGATGCATTAAAGTTATAGTTCTTCAGTTCGAGACGAAATCAGTCACGTAAGCACTTCCGCATGTTCTGGATACGTAATCATTCAAGTCTTCATTGATTCGCGAGCGTGGGTTAAACGTAACCGGAAGTGGGAGTCGTACTGAGCCGCTATTTGTGATTTTATATTTTATTTTTTTCGGTTTTACAGTTAATTTTGATTTTTTATCGGACCCGTCTAAGGTCTTTGAATTATTCTGACCCATGGTCAGTGATTTCCAGAGGGGTTTAGACGCTTGAAGGATTTAAGTTAGTTTTTATTTTTGCTGTGGCACACCTGAGGTTACTTGATTTTTTTTGCTAGCAATTTTATCTTTTTAGTGAGCAACTTCTCACTTTTTAAGGAGCAACTTCTCGTTTTATGACCCCAGGCAACTTCCTGTGTCCTTTCTGCTGGTGAGCAACTTCTTAGTTTATGACAGCAGGCAACTTCCTGTGTCCTTTCTGCTTTTATTTACAAAACAACAGGCAACTTCCTGTGTTTCTATGTGGGCCACTAACGAAGGCTCCTCAGCGTATCCCACTTGTTACTATGTGGGCCACTGAAGAAGGCCTCGTCAGCGTATCCCGTTTCTATGTGGATCACTGAGAAAGGCATAACACAGTCTTATAAAATAAAAGACGAGTGCCTACCTTCGTCAGGATCCCACTTCTGACACCAAAATTGAAGGAAACGGTTTCCAGGGCCTAATCCGTGGATCGACTTCCTTCGAGGCGTGGACGTCTATCAGCAGAGAATGTACCTTCACCTATCAGCAGAGAATGTCCCTTAGTCTGTAACACAGTCAAATATATTCTCAAGTAATATTCAAGCATGCCATTCAGCGTGTTAGTACGAGCTCGGGAGCAGCTTGGGAGAACAAGAAAACAGAGACTGCTTTAGATTGTCTTCCCAAAGTGACTCAACTTTATTCACAAGTACAACAGTTTATATAGAGGGTAAAATTCATGAGACAGCAGATTTATCAGTTTAAACCAGTACAGAACAAGATAAGGCAGCGTCTTCCTGCCCTTGGGTGAAGAAGCATCCTTTGTGTAGTGTATCAGTTCAGCTACAATTGTGATTATCTCAGCGACATATTTTCAAGGCACAAAACGAAGAGTTCTTTCATTAGTGAAATCTGGAACAAACCATTTGGCCTTCAACAGGCGTCTAAAAGATTAAGAAACTAATGTAGCTGAGGGAGTGATCTCTGTGGTATTTCAACCTTGTACCAGCCTGTGATTCTCACACATCAATTCTTGGGTCAAAGAGAAAAATAACTAAAACAAAGGGGCCTTATTGGATGACAGAGTTTTCCTGCATAATGTCACTATAAAACAATATCCAGTAAATGCTCCCATGGTACTAAAATACCTAACAGGCTTCATCCTCCCGCAACCCTGAATTGGATACATTGTATTCCAATTATGTAATCTGATCATTTACAAACTCAAGGTATCTAATCAAAATGTAAGTAATAATGATAAAATGGGAAAGCAGAAATAAGTGTGACATGAATGTAAATGTGTTAGCTGACATAGAGGACAGCTACATGTAGTCTGAAAAACCTTTGTTGTCAAGTTTGCAGGTATATCAGCACGAGACATTCTTACATAGAAGAGACATTAAAGTCTCTAACTCAGTGAAGCATTATTGGTCCCGTCTGTTTGGACAAATATAGTAAGTTGATGTTTGTCCATTTATTGACACATTTTCTTAAGTGCTTATCCAGTTCAGGATCACAGTTGAGCTGCAGCTGGATATGTTCACTAAATAAACCTTACAAAAGTTAACAATAAACCTGCATCCATGTACGTTGTTGTCCACAGGATGAGAAAATTAAACTGGAACACTGTGGAACATGTTAATAAATGTTTGTGTGTTTATGCCTGTGTCTTTCACAGGAGGCGCTGGAAGGTTTCCCTAATAGTTCCTGGTGAATCAAAGCAGAACCATAAAGGTTGCTGGATTGCATGATGGCCTTACCCCTGAGCCGTCATCCTGTTAAAGGAGGAACCAGTTAGAAGCTGTTTTCAAAGTAGCGAGCAGATTTAATCTCAAGTAAGCAATTAACTGTTTGTTCATCTGTTCTGCCACTTAAAGAGCATTTAAGGACATCTTTTGAGTGTCCAGTTGAATTAATTCTACTGGCTCTCATGGTCATTTGTTATTATAGACATATTTTTCATGTTCATCCAGCTATTTAGTAAATTCTATCTATTTAGTAATATCCGTCAGCTATAAAATGTAATATAAATATAAAAATATCTAAATATCTCCTGCACTTTATGTTTTAATGATGTAAGTCTGTTATCGTGTTACATTAGCATTCCTCACATATCAATGAGATGCTGTACAGTACAATCCTACTGACACAGCAGAGGGATAACGACGGCTATTCAACATCATTACACGACACATTCGAGCTGCATGACGCAGACAAAGTGACTAAATCATCTTTTTTGTGGTTTATTGTCTTCAAACCAGCAGACAAAGCCGATTGCAGAAGATGTCAGAGAAGAACTTCAGGCCGTGGACTGAAAAGGTATTTTTTTCTTGTTATCAAAAGACATTTGGAGTGACGGCTTCTACAAATGGTTGTGCTAAAGTAAAGCTTACAGTCTAAGAAATCACAGTGTTGATATTCAGCACAAAGAGAAAAGCTCACTTGTTTGAATTTATTTACAATCATAGTTTTATAAATTCTGACTGTAAACAGCTTTTACAGCTTTGATATTGTTTGACACTCGATATCAGGTGATAGGGTTTAATTTAAAGGTTTCTGTGTCCCAATGAGCCATTTACACTGATCAGTGTCAGTTTAACTGTAACACATTCATTATTTAGATTCAACAAAGAAATAACTGAATGTAAAAAATGGCAGCCCTCAGGCCAGGTTTATAGATATATGCATGCATTATGAAATTTATGTATCCCAGATAATTGTTATTCATCTAGTCATGGCAGACCTACCTCTTCCTCCCAAGTTAACTGCAACCCAAAAGAACTAGTGGGGCTATTTACACACTCACAACCAGAGCCACCAAAAAGCTGTCAGCCACAGATGTGCTATAAGAGTTAGAAACTCTGGAGAAACTTTCTAAGTCTAACAGGGGACAGGTACTCCTGCCCAAATAACATGATATAACCCCACATACAGCCCAGCCATAAAGCGAACCAAGTCATTTAGTTAAAGACAGAATGGGACCAAATGCATGTAACCAGCCTGCACCCACCTGACATTTCTTCCTCCTGAATTAAATGAATGAATGGATGAAAGTTAAATGACTACAAACCTAAAGCCACTAGTTCCCACACTGGAGCTCCCTGACACTGTGTGTTAACCGTATTTAGCTTGTATCAACAGTTGTAACAGGCTAAGCCACCTGAGCCACTGCATTGAATTTGTTCCTGTCTTAATGATTTCAGCTGACTGGTTTCAGCTCAGATGTTCTGCTTTTTCCTTTCAGTAGATCAAAGCAGCTCGTGCTCCTTCTGCTTCCAATTTAGAAGAAGAAGAAGAAGGCGAAGGCTTCAGCGAAGTGGCGTTCATGGTCTCAGTGAACAGTCATGGTCACACACTGCATGTGGTTTTAAAAGCAACATGTCTGTTCACCACAACAATGGAGATGTGTAATATTAGTGCAGCTACGGTTTGTTCTTGAACATCAGTTCTGTTTTCTACTTTGATCACTTAGACCAAAAAACTGTTGTTTTCAGATTCTTTCTTTTACATCTATAAAGCACCTGCTCATTTTTTATTACAATTAGTTTCACATAAATGTTAGTGTTGCCTTTATGATCTTTTAATGCTTACACTACACTGTACACATTAGAGACATTTCTGTTACCTGTTTCTGTTGACTCAGAGTTGTGAAATGTTCTTTTATTTAATGCACAATATGAAGCTCATAATTTTCTTACAAATAAAACTCTAATGACAAACATGAACAGCTGTGCTTATTTCTGAGACATGAGTTTTTGAATGTGTTCATATTTAGACAGTGTGCATCTGTAATCTGAAACTGTAATGGTGAACCTGAGGTGATGGTCAACAGAAGGCAAATATATATCAATATAAAACAATATTGAAGTAATGTCTTTACCCTCTGCAGCGTGTGGACGCTGTGCACGCAATCATCTTATTTACTGTAGTAAACATGCACCGCTAGCTCACGTGACTGACTGTCTCCATGGTTACATCGTATATTATTAGCTATGTAAACAGCTTCCAAAGATACCGTCATAGCTCTCTGCAGCTGTAACACTTTCACACTTTGCAAATCATTTCATGTGTTTGATAGTTATGAAGACAGAATATGTTTTTAAGGTCATGCTAGGCGGTTGCTATGGTGGTTGCTGTGGACTTGGGTGGACCGCGTCCGATTCCTGTTATTAGCTGTCCGCCGTAGGAAGGCTGCGTTCCATTTACAAGTAGTGACAGTCTGCCGCAACTCGAACTCAAACCCCGCTTTGTTCTTTAATTATAGGCCTTTTATAGCCGTTCATGACACGCACACACACACATAAAGCACTTTGCCTCACCATGAGAATGCAAGTTTACCTAACCTAACCTTAAAGTGTCTGATATAGGATAGAAAAATGAAGCAACCAGAGATTTAATGATGAAGACTCTGGGTTCTGTAGTTCACGTTTTACAGTCCTGAATGACTCTTTGCATATGATTTATTGAAGAGGACTTTAGAATGCACTTTACATTTAGACTGTTGCTGTTTCATTTTTTACATTGTTGCAGTATTATGTCATGAATAAGGTTCACCTGCTGGGGGTTTGATGGATCAGCTGGACAATACAGTCAAAGACAGACTTCATTCATCATATGCAAGAATCCTAGTTGGATTTTTGTTGTCACTCATGTTTTTGAACCAAATATTGAAAACAATTCTGGATACCTGGTCAGGGTCTACATTACCTTGTACTCAAGCATCCCAGGACAGAGCCCTGCCCCACCATGAGCCTGGGTGGATACGTGGTTATAATATAAAAGGACCAATACTGAATATGAATGTCTGTGAAGGTTCTCAGTCATCCAGGTCATCGTAGTCAAAGGAGCTTGCAAAGAAAAGCGTCTGGACTTCTTTAAGTTGCTTGAAGACGTTTCACCTCTCATCCGAGAAGCTTCTTCAGTTCTAAGGTCAAATGGCGGAGAGTCCCAGATATAAACCTAGTGGGAGTGACCCCCCACAGAAGGACAAAAGGACCCCCTGATGATCCTCTAATCGCCTGAGCCAAGGTGGGAAACTGGGCGTGGGTCCCAATCAGCCAGAGTTTCGGGTATGTTCACTGTGAAACCTGGCCCCACCTTATCATGCGAATTCCTGAGGTCAGATGGCCCAGGATGTGAGTGGGCGTTAAGGCGTCTGGGAAGGGATCTCAAAACTGGATTATAGATGGCAGAGAGTTGGTGTCGTAAACCCCCGCCTCTGTTCAAAGATGGTCGCTCACAGTGGACATAGATGGCTTCTTTCACTCCTCTTTCAAACCATCTGTCCTCTCTGTCCAAAATGTGAACATTGGCATCCTCGAAAGAGTGTCCTTTATCCTTAAGATGCAGATGGACTGCTGAGTCTTGTCCTGTGGAGGTGGCTCTTCTGTGTTGTGCCATGCGCTTGTGAAGTGGCTGTTTGGTCTCTCCAATGTAGAGGTCTGGGCATTCCTCGCTGCACTGTACAGCATACACCACATTGTTACGTTTGTGTTTTGGCGTTTTGTCTTTCGGGTGAACCAGTTTCTGTCTGAGCATGTTGCTGGGTCTGAAATACACTGGGATGTCATGCTTGGAGAAAACTCTCCTGAGTTTCTCTGATACACCGGCTACATAGGGGATGACAATGTTGTTGCGTCTGTCCTTCTTATCCTCCCTCGCTGGTGTCTGGTCTTCTTTTCTGTGCCTCTTTGCTGACTTTAAGAACGCCCATTTAGGATAGCCGCACCTTTTGAGTGCTTCCTTTACATGTGTGTGTTCCTTCTTTTTTCCTTCAGGCTTAGAGGGAACATGTTCTGCCCGGTGGTGTAGGGTCCTGATTACTCCAAGTTTGTGTTCCAAAGGGTGATGGGAGTCAAAGAGGAGGTACTGGTCCGTGTGTGTGGGCTTCCGGTAAACTTCGATGTTGAGTTTGCCGTTCTCTTCAATGTGCACAGCGCAGTCCAGGAAAGGCAAACAGTTGTCCTTTGTGTCTTCCCTGGTGAACTTGATGTTTTTATCCACAGCGTTGATGTGCGCAGTGAAGGATTCCACTTCTTGTGTCTTGATTTTGACCCAGGTGTCGTCCACATATCTGTACCAGTGGCTGGGTACTCTCCCTTTGAAAGAGCCAAGAGCCTTCCTTTCCACTTCCTCCATGTAAAGGTTGGCTACAATAGGTGACACGGGGGAGCCCATGGCACAGCCAGTCTGTAAAAGCCTTCGTTGTACTTGAAATATGTAGTGGTGAGGCAGAGGTCTAACAGTGTGCAGATCTGATCGGGTGTGAAGTTGGTCCTGTCCTCCAAGGAGCTGTCTTCTTGTAGTCGTTTTCTGACAGTCTCCACGGCCTCCGTGGTGGGTATGCAAGTGAAGAGAGAGACTACATCAAAGGACACCATGGTTTCATCTGGATCCAGGGTAAGTTTCTGGACCTTGTCGGTGAAGTTTTGTCCAAAATTATTGACCGCCTTACATATCACCGCCTTTACCCAGGGGATGCCATACCCTGCATCTATGGACTTCCTAAGATCCACAAGGAAGCTGTCCCACTCAGACCCATAGTCAGTAGCATAAACTCAGCCACTTATAACATTGTTTGTAACAGTTTCACACCTTGGCTCAGGCGATTAGAGGATCATCAGGGGGTCCTTTTGTCCCTCTGTGAGGGGTTACTCCCACTAGGTTTATATCTGGGACTCTCCACCATTTGACCTTAGAACTGAAGAAGCTTCTCGGATGAGAGGTGAAACGTCTTCAAGCAACTTAAAGAAGTCCAGACGCTTTTCTTTGCAAGCTCCTTTGACAAGTTACATTACACGGTTCTAGGATAACCGAACTATTTCACCCAATTGTTTGCTGCAAATCGTTGACGTACTGGTGGATAAAGGGAAAGGTTGTGCTTCATCACATAAAATCAACACCGCTTCCGTAATTTAGTCCGGATGTGGAAGCCTGTGTTGATACCCACCTTTGATTCTCGTGCCAGAGAAAATTACTGCAGTTGTTGTTGTATTTAGATATAAAATAGGAAACCTATGGTAATACATAAAAATGGGTAATAACGCAACAAAACTAACTGCAGATGAACAATGGTTAGAGAAAATATGTCCCGGCGCCGGTCAAATAAGTGCAAATAGGTGGAGAAATCCGAAAAAATTAAACTGTCCCGCATGGGAAGGTAAATGTAATCCGTCTGCAGTGACGACCCTAAAAGAAACCTTACAAACAGAACTAATAATAGTGAGGATAACAACCTGTAAACTGATATTAACAATGAAACATAGTTGGCATGACGACCATGCCCAGAATGTATAAAATAAGTGAAAGGAAATAATTCACATGAAAACCTTTTAAATAAAATAGAGAGATGTATAAGGTACATTAAGGCTGTGTCGTTGTTCAGCCAAGGAAAAATTGTGTGAAAAGGTAAATGTCTCCAGCTTGGGAAAGGGTGGAACTGCAGATCACCCGAAGCCCTTGATGGATACGAAATAAAATATAAATAAAATATTGTAATAAACTGCTTGGTTCGACATGCAACAGAGAATGATTGTGACTGAAGGTTGGATCTGAGATGAGGCAAACAGAAGACCAGTCTAAAAAGTAGGCACAAACCTGTTCAGTGAAAAAGCAAATTTGTACAGATTGGATGAATTCTAAATCATCTGTTTGCTGAGTAAGATGATCCTAACTATTATATTGACTACTGCAACTCATTATTATTTGGCCTTACACAAAAATCTATCAACAAGCTCCAACGTGTCCAGAACTCTGCTGCCCGTATTATTACTAGGACTTCTTCTACCCACCAGATCTCTCCAATCCTGAAGCAACTTCACTGGCTCCCGGTCAAATTTCGCATCCATTTTAAAATAATTCTGTATACATTCAAGGCTATTCATTCTCTCTCTCCACCGTACCTCTCTGACTTATTACAGATGAAGCTCCCATCCCGCTGCCTCAGATCTTCATCTTCTCTTTCTCTCTCTGTTCCCTCTGCTCGTCTGATCACAATGGGAGGGAGGGCCTTTAGCTGCTCTGCCCCTCGACTTTGGAATTCCCTACCCCCGGACCTCAGAAATATTAGTTCATTCTCTCTTTTTAAGTCCACCCTCAAAACTCATCTGTTTAAAATTGCCTATTCTTAAATTTCTGTATGTTTTAACTTTTATCTTCTATTTTTATCATTGTGTATATTTCCAGTTTTTATCTGTTGTACAGTGTCCTTGGGTGCTTTGAAAGGCGCTATTTAAATAAAATGTATTATTATTATTATTATTATTATTATTGGCTCAGTAGTACTATAGTGGTTTACACTAATAAATATTGTAATATATTATTGCTGTTATATATAATAAAAAAAAGATGATAACATTAGTGCTGATATAATATTAATCATAAGTGGCACCTTGGTCAGTTATGATGTGAGGTGGATAATTGTTATGAAGTAGTCTGCCCCAAGCTTAAGGTTGCTCAAACTCAGTATAATGACATATGAGATGAAGAAAATAAAGAAACTATCTAAACTAATTAAGTGCATAAAGGCACTTGATCTGCTTGATAACCTGTCATTTATCCTAGATAAAATATTGCTGAGATATAGAGCACGTCTATAATAAGAACTCATAAGCCAAACCCTGTAGACAACTATGGAAAGCTGTGGAAAGCACTGGACATTGATTGCAAGATTTCCCATGCTTGGAGTAATCTTGAAAGAGACGACTGAAAGGATCAACAGAAAAGAAGAAACCACATGATGAAACATGGACAGTGAACTGCAGGCTGGTAAGAACAGTGTGACATGACTGTTTAAAGGCACTGAATGTGATATTTTGCCAGGCTGGAACTTAATCCAGAAGGAAAATACTGAAGAGAAACGGAGAAGAAACGGACTGTGTTTGCTGGAGAATTCAAGACAACAAAAGGACACTGAGAGAAGAGGACAGGGACCAGTGAGAGGTGAAGCCAGACGAGTTCGACTGCGAGAATACAGGGTATAATTGGACTGAAATGAAAGCCTGAACTCATGATGGTGTTTAGAGATTTTCACCAGAAAACTAAAGAGGTAAACAAAAGAAGGTAAAATGAAGAGAGAAAATAACTGACAATTACATCAATGAATAGAAAACACACATACACAAAGTGTTACACGTGAAATTATTTCTGGAAAGAATCAGAAGTGAGATAGTTTTGAATTAAGAAATCAGTGAAAAGATGCATGAATTACACTTAATTATAACATACAGAGGCAATGAAGAAAGCAGCTTACACTCACTGAACATTAACAAAAATACATAGGAAAAGCAATGAAGACCTGCTTACACTTATACACATAACATAAGTTGGTATTTCTGACCAGAGAGGGGGAAACGGGTAGTTTAAGTACTCATGATAATAATAAAATGTCTCAGTTGTGTTTCTTCAGGTGCAAAACAGACCTGGATCAATTCTCCACGTGCAGCGGTCGGAAGAAAGTTATAGGTCAACATGACTGGATATGTTAAGGCAAGTTTCTGGTTGAATTTTTCACAGCGCCATGTCTCCATAAACCTGACAAGTGAGCCCTAACTTCTGGCTGAGGACCAGGAATGCTGTTAATAAGGTGGGAACTTAAAATTTGGGTTAGCAAATTTGGGAAAGAAAACTGACGGCTTAAGTGGAGAATTGTGCAGGAGTCTGAAACACTGCAAAAGCAACATATGGAAATTCACATACACAAGCAGAAAATGCATTAACCTTACAAGGATAAGCTCGTGGAGATTAATGCATAGACATTGATTAAACTGGGCTAAGAACACAAACATACGCAATGAAGAACAGCTTGCTATTTGTATGGGTGATAGAATGGTGTGAATGTTTAATAGAATACATTTAAGTTTGAAGTTGAGGAATAACTCAAAGAAGCTATATGACAAAGGGAGTGAGTTATGAAAAAAGAAAAAGTGATTAAAGTAGTTTTAAAAGAGTGACTTAGGAGTGCCCTGGTACTGAGTGATCAAAACCAGTGATCACTGTAGAAAGAAATAAAATAATTTAATAAGTTGGTAATGTTTAAACATATGTTTCTCTTGTTACGGCAACTTTTTGAGAGACGACTCAGTATGCAAATTAGCTGGAGTGAGTGGTGACGAAGGAGCTTCCTGTGTGTGACTGAGGCTTTCAGGAGAGGAAGCATATTCAATTCAATTCAATTCAATTTTATTTATATAGCGCCAAATCACAACATAAGTCGCCTCAAGGCACTTCATAGATACAGAGAAAAACCCAACAATCATATGACCCCCTATGAGCAAGCACTTTGGCAACAGTGGGAAGGAAAAACTCCCTTTTAAGAGGAAGAAACCTCCGGCAGAACCAGGCTCAGGGAGGGGCGGCCATCTGCTGCGACCGGTTGGGGTGAGAGAAGGAAGACAGGATAAAAGACATGCTGTGGAAGAGAGACAGAGGTTAATAACAGATATGATTCAATGCAGAGAGGTCTGTTAATACATAGTGAGTGAGAAAGGTGACTGGAAAGGAAAAACTCAATGCATCATGGGAATCCCCCGGCAGCCTACGTCTATTGCAGCATAACCAGTGTTGGGGAGTAACGGAATACATGTACCGCCGTTACGTATTTAGAATACAAAATATGAGTAACTGTATTCCGTTACAGTTACCGTTTAAAAAGGTGGTATTCAGAATACAGTTACTTTGTTGAAATAAATGGATTACACTGCGGTATTTTCCTGTTTCATATTGTCGCGGGTCAGGACTGTTTGGGTTTTGTTTGACAGCTACGTTCTGTTGTTCCAGGCAGCAGCGTTACGGTTGCCATGGTTACAGGGCGACGCTCTCTCTCTCTTTCTGCGACTGTGTGTTTCCTGGGTGAGAGAGTGCCTTTTCGTTGTTGTTGTTGTGCTAAGCTAACAGGCAGAATGCTACAAGCATAGCTCTAAAGAATGTAGCATCATGGGCAGTATAGTCCGTGTTGCAGGGAGAATGGACTGCCATACACGTTATGTGTCTGTGAGCGCGAGGAGGGAGAAAAAGGCGAGTGGAAAGGTACGAGTTGTCGTCGAGGAAAAACGGGAGCTGGAAGCATGTAAATATAATAATAACCACTGCAGCCAAGAAGAGTGCCTGACGAGCCCAGTTGTAAGTAAGCTATTAAGACTCGACTGTACACCGTGTTCGTGTTTTCCTCCGAAAACAATAAGTTCCGTTGGAGCAGTCTTTCAACGCCTCTCTCTGTCTCTGCTAGCAAAGTTGACCCACACAACAAAGTAAAGCTATTTTTCGGCTACGAGCCGACAGGGACCCCGCCGTATTAGTCAGAGGTCCCTTTACTACAGTTCGGAGTCGCGGACCTTCAGTAATAGTAATAAATCACACAGCAATAGTACATTCACGTTGTTGTAAAAAGCACGATAATATATTAAGTAATCCAAAGTATTCAGAATATGTTACTCTCATTGAGTAACGTAACGGAATACGTTACAGAATACATTTTGGGGCATGTATTCTGTATTCTGTAACGGAATACATTTTAAAAGTAACCTTCCCAACACTGAGCATAACTAAGGGAGGATTCAGGGTCACCTGGTCCAGCCCTAACTATATGCTTTAGCAAAAAGGAAAGTTTTAAGCCTAATCTTGAAAGTAGAGATAGTGTCTGTCTCCTGAATCCAAACTGGAAGCTGGTTCCACAGAAGAGGGGCCTGAAAACTGAAGGCTCTCCCTCCCATTCTACTTTTAAATACTCTAGGAACAACAAGTAGGCCTGCAGAGCGAGAGCGAAGTGCTCTAATAGGGTGATATGGTACTACAAGGTCATTAAGATGAGATGGGGCCTGATTATTTAAGACCTTGTATGTGAGAAGCAGGATTTTGAATTCAATTCTGGATTTAACAGGAAGCCAATGAAGGGAAGCCAAAACAGGAGAAATATGCTCTCTCTTTCTAGTCCCTGTCAGGACTCTTGCTGCAGCATTTTGGATTAGCTGAAGGCTTTTCAATGAGTTTTTTGGACATCCTGATAATAATGAATTACAGTAGTCCAGCCTGGAAGTAATAAATGCATGAACTAGTTTTTCAGCGTCACTCTGAGACAGGATATTTCTAATTTTAGAGATGTTGCGCAAATGGAAGAACGCAGTCTTACATATTTGTTTAATATGTGCATTGAAGGACATGTCCTGGTCAAAAATGACTCCAAGGTTCCTCACAGCGTTACTGGAGGCCAAGGTAATGCCATCCAGAGTAAGAATCTGGTTAGATACCATATTTCTAGGCTTTTCAGGGCCGAGTACAATAACCTCAGTTTTATCTGAATTAAGAAGCAGAAAGTTAGCGGACATCCAGGTCTTTATGTCTTTAAGACATTCCTGCAGTTTAACTAATTGGTGTGTGTTATCTGGCTTCATGGACAGGTAGAGCTGGGTGTCATCAGCATAGCAGTGAAAATGTATGCTATGTCTTCTAATGATACTGCCTAAGGGAAGCATGTATAATGTAAACAGAATTGGTCCTAGCACTGAACCCTGTGGAACTCCATAATTAACCTCAGTGTGTGAAGAGGACTCTCCATTTACATGAACAAATTGGAGTCTATTAGATAGATATGATACAAACCACTGCAGTGCAGTACCTGTAATACCTGGAGCATGTTCTAATCGCTCTAATAGGATATTATGGTTGACAGTATCGAATGCTGCACTAAGGTCTGGTGGTGGTCAGAGGGCCCGGTGGCGCCAGTGTTCGGCAGCCTCGCCTCTGTCAGTGCGCCCCAGGGTGGCTGTGGCTACACTGTAGCTTGCCATCACCAGTGTGTGAATGTGTGTGTGAATGGGTGGATGACTGGATATGTAAAGCGCTTTGGGGTCCTTAGGGACTAGTAAAGCGCTATATAAATACAGGCCATTTACCATTTAAGGTCTAGCAGGACAAGCACAGAGATGAGTCCACTGTCAGAGGCCATAAGAAGATCATTTGTAACCTTCACTAAAGCTGTTTCTGTGCTGTGATGAGTTCTGAAACCTGACTGAAACTCTTCAAATAAACCATTCCTCTGCAGATGATCTGTTAGCTGTTTGACAACTACTCTTTCAAGGATTTTTGATATGAAAGGAAGGTTGGAGATTGGCCTATAATTAGCTAAGACTGCTGGGTCTAGAAATGGCTTTTTGAGTAAAGGTTTAACTACAGCTAGCTTGAAGGCCTGTGGTACATAGCCGATCATTAGAGATAGGTTGATCATATTTAAGATCGAAGAATTAATTAATGGCAGGACTTCTTTGAGCAGTTTTGTAGGAATGGGGTCTAAAAGACACGTTGATGGTTTAGAGGAAGTAATTATTGAAGTTAACTCAGAAAGATCAATTGGAGAAAAAGAGTCTAACTTAACATCAATGGTACTAAGAGTAGCTGTAGATAATATTACATCTGTGGGATGATTACTGGTAATTTTTTCTCTAATGATAAAAATTTTATTTGTGAAGAAGTTCATGAAGTCATTACTAGTTAACATTAAAGGGATTGTTGGCTCAAAAGAGCTCTGACTGTTTGTCAGCCTGGCTACAGTGCTGAAGAGAAACCTGGGGTTGTTCTTATTTTCTTCAATCAGTGATGAATAGTAAGATGTTCTGGCTTTGCGGAGGGCTTTCTTATAAAGCAGCAAACTATTTCTCCAGGCTAAATGATGATCCTCTAAATTTGTGACACGCCATTTCCTCTCCAGATTACGAGTCATCTGCTTTAGGGTACGTGTTTGAGAATTATACCACGGAGTCAGGTACTTCTGATTTGATACCTTAGTTTTCACAGGAGCTACAGTATCCAGAGTCGTACGTAGTGAGGAGGTGAAATTATTAACAAGATAATCGACCTCTGTTGGAGTAGCGTTCAGATAGCTGCTCTGCTCTATGTTGGTACAGGGCATTGAAGATGATAACAGTGGGTGGATTATATTCTTAATGTCATGGTCCCTGTGCCTGCCCAGCCGGCCTCACAAGGCTACACTTGTGTTTTTGCTTTTTCTCTCCCCTACCTCTCTGCCTGGGCGGAGCTCACAGCTGGCTCCCACCCTTGGCTCACACAGCTGTTGGCGATCAGCTGATGGCAATCAGCTGATTACCGGTCTACTATTTGAGGCTGGGTCACAGATCCTCTCATCGCTGGATGATTGAGCTACTGACGTTAGTCTTTCTTTTGGTCTTATACCTTTACGCCCTACCTTCATGATTTGTGAGTGATTTCTCCCTTCCCTATTCCAGTTTATCTTCCCGGACCTGTGACCTCCCCGCGGTACGGACGTGTGTGAGTCGGATGTGAGGACGTGAGCGAGCGTGAGAGAGAGAGAGAGAGAGAGCCTTCCCCTAATCCCCTGGAACCCTGGACTTTCCCCGCCACTGTATATAGTATTGCACTGGTGTGTAAATAAATCGTGTTCTGATACGTCAACCTGCTCTGCGCTTGAGTCCCTGCTTTCAGTTTGTGACACTTAAACTTAGTTACAGCGCTTTCAGAAAGACATCTACTTTGATAAAGTCTACTCTCCACTGCTGTGTAATCAATTATTGCATAGCAGACAGAAGATTTATTTTTAGGATAAAGGGGAGAGCTCATAAATAGAAATGATTTTTATCCATATTGCATTTTGTGCCTTTAAAGGAGTTGTGGCTCAATTCGTCTCTTGAGGGTCACGAGCCTTTGGCTAGCGCTATGATTGGCTAATCTACTGTCAGGATGATATGAGTTATTAAAGAATTGCACACGCAAAAGGCAAAAGGCCTCAAATTCATTTAGCTTTTAACTTAAAGACGGACCAAAGAGGAGGGAAAGCATATATTTTGGTTAAGTCTGATAAGCTAGAATTAGAAGGTATTGTTACATTAAAATGAGCAAAATGAAATAAAAAGGCTATACCAAAACAGGTTATAACATAGGAAATGTGAGGTTTTAAAATGAAGTTAGTGTTAACACAGGAGTTGTTTTTAGGCAGCGTTTAGCTATGATGAAATGTATGCAGGAGTAGTTGCTTATATGCTTAAACTTAATTGATTAAAGTGGTTGTTTTCTTTTGGATCTTTTAGTAGAATAGGTGTTTATAATGATTTTCTTGTTAAAAAGGTGACTTTAGATTAAAATAGAGGACCTTGCAGCAGCGACAGTTTGTGTACAGGATTTTGATGATCAGATAAGGGAAAATAGAGTGAGCAACCGGACGTGAAAGCAGCGTTTCAAGAGTTTTAAAATGATGAGTAACGTTGAAGAATATATATAAATACAAGTCAATAAGTTAAGAAGATAATTAGGATAAGGCTTTTGATTAAAGAGTCCCAAATATGATAAGTTAGGGAGGTGCAGGAAAAGGTGTTTTGTTTCCTTTGCAGAAGATCTCTGGACCACAAGAGAGGGACTGAGAAAACCTAATCTTACGCATGGAGTGTTCTCGAGTGGGAGCTGGTGTTTATTGCTGGACCAATTGGATGACATGAGGTTGTCTGATTTGCTGAGCCAGAGGACAGCTAGAGGACACAATGTATTGCGACCTCTGGTGTTCCAGAGGTCGAGAGAGGGAGTGTGAAGCAGGGAAATTATTTTACTGCTATTGGTAAATAATCATCATTATTACTATTGCATTAATAATATAATCTGCAGCATTGATATTGTATTCAGAGGTTTAAACAGTGTGTGTGTCTTTCAGAAAGACTAAGTTGCAGTTGACAGGAAGTTGCAGAGAGTTTGCAGAACTGAAACCGAAAGTTATTCTGAGGAGCAGGTTAGACGAGGCTATTTGAATTACTAGGTTATTCAAATTGTCTGTTATACTTTTATATTCTTTTACTAAGCTCTTAGTAGAGGTTCTTGATTAAAACATTTATTCAACATAGTACATGTAGTTTCAGTTAGGTTATTACACATAAGGATGAGCCTCTGGTCTGGTAAAAGGTCAGAAGTGCAACGGGTGAATTGAGAGAGCATTTGAGGACGACATAGACACACACACACACTCAGTTAGAGAGAATCATTTATAGGTGGAAGTTTAATCATGTTTTGCTTGGGGTTGCAAAAAGAGCATTTTGTCGCATAACTGCTGCTGAGGTGTCAAGATGACAAGCGAGCATCCGGCAGTGACAGGATGTACCAGCCATGAAGATAGAAGACAACGTTCTTTTAAACTGTGTTAAAAGTCATTGCAGGTTGAAACCAGGTGATTGGATCCTGATAAAAGTACTCCAAAGATATAGTTGGAGTTCGCCAAGGTGGGAGGGCCCGTACCAGGTCCTACTGACCACGCCAACTGCCTGTAAGATTGCAGAAAGACCCTCTTGGATCCACCAAAGCCACTGCAAAAAAGTGAGTGACCCAACGGACTATTCCTGAACAGCTCGACAAATATCAACAAGGCACAAAACGAGGAAATTGACGCAATAAGAATAGTGGTCATGCAACACAGAGTCGCCCTGGATCATGATACTCGCAGAGAGAGGAGGACTCTGTGTCCTATTTAACACCACTTGTTGCACCTACATACCAGACAACATGCACTCTCAGAACATGACGGATGCTTTGAACACTTTGAAAAAGCTTCAAAGAGCCCAATTTGAGGACTACATGCCTAGCTCTGAAGACTGGCTAACATGGCTACTGAGTGGCAGCTGGAAGACTCTATTAATAAAAGGACTGGTTATCATAGGAGTATTGCTTTTGTTACTGTGTATGTTTTCCACCTGTATCCTGCCGTGTATAAGATCAATGATCTTAAAAATGGTAACCACATCAATAACTGCATATGTTGGAATCCCTCAAGAAGACTATGGAAGTAATGTTAAAAATGGCTAACGCATTAAAGTTCACATACACAAGGATGTTACGATCAAAAATGTTTTCTACAAGTGGTCGCTAGCTGATGACAAGATGTATTGTGACAGTATATAAATATTAACAGCAGGGGGGAATGTTATGGGGAAATGTTTTTATGCTTTGCTTTATAATAATAGTGTTCATATTTTACACTGTGCAGCCCAGCTTTTGCAGAAGTTGACTCACAAACAGCACACTCACTGCACCCACACACGAACATGAAAAACAGGAACTGCTATGCTTGTTAAATAAAAGAAACGCCTGCGACTCGGTGTGAGTTTCCTTTGGGCCTCACCCGTGCACGTTAAAAAAGACAAATCTAAGGTCTCTGTGTTTTATTGCTCCAAGTACTTGTTTAACGAATTGTTTCCTCTAACACTTTACCTGGATGATGACTCCTCTCCCCCTCACTCAGAAACACTCCTAATATAACCAAGCAAATAAATAATATTGAAGATTTATTTACATCATTACAAAAACATCAAAAACATCTCCCTTTGATTCTATTTCTCCATTCCTGCTGAACATCAGGCAACAAATATCTCAATAAATCACAGTAAAATGTAAAGCACATATTTTCTCTGCTTTGTCAAACCTCTGCAGAGCCTCTGTCAAGAAAAAACATAACTGTAAGCATAAAACAAATATACATTTCATAACACGTCACTGGACAAACCTTGGTCAGTTGATTTCCTCTGTGCAGTGCAGACGAACATCAGTCAGATAGATAAGATAAGATAAGATAAGATAAGATAAGATAAGATAAGATAAGATAAGATAATATAGAACTTTATTAATCCCTTGGGTGGGTTCCTCTGGGAAATTCGGTTTCCAAAAAGCACAGCACCGACAGAAGTTACAGTTACAGAATATTATACACACACACACACACACACACACACACACACACACACACACACACACACACACACACACACATATAAATACAGAGACAAATATAAATAAAATATACGAAGGGGATAAATAGAATAAATAGGAATAAAAATAAAAATACAAGTGAATTGCACATTTCAAGTATTGAGGTCTATTGAACCATTGACTATTTACAAAAAGTATTGCACAAGGTATTGCACAGTGAGGTGAAGAGGCACTACAGCTTAGTTGTTCCCCCCTCCTTTGTCCTCCTGTTTCCCCTCCCTCTCCCCTCCAGAGAGGAGTTAAACAGTTTGATGGCGTGTGGGACAAAGGAGTTTTTAAGTCTGTTAGTTCTTGTCTTGGGGAGAAGCAACCTGTCACTGAACAGACTCTTCTGGTTGTTAATGGCCGTGTGCAGAGGATGCCCAGCATTGTTCATAATGTCCAGCAGCTTTTTTAGTGTCCTTTTCTCTGCCACTGTCACCAGAGTGTCCAGCTTCATGCCGACCACAGAGCTAGCCTCAAGATGCAGAGCATGATGTCCCATCATCAGACTGTAAACAAACATCCACCAGGCTTCTTTGTTGGCAAAATTGATGATTCTCCCATCAGGGATCAGTAGCGTGTATTAACCTGTGGTATAAGCAGCAGTCACTGAAATATTACTCTTTCAGATAAGAAAGCCAGGGTGGGAGGGATCTCTACAAACTGACTTACCTCTGCAAGTGTGAAGCTCGACAAAAATCTGACTCTCCAGTCACAGACAAACAAAAACTCCAGCTGGGAGATAGAAACCACTGTCTGGGTCTTGCTGGATGTTGCTGGTCAGAGTCCACACATTAGCAGAGTGCTTCTTGGTCCCACTGACCCATGTGGAGAGTGACTGTGGAGAACTGTTCTGGAAAACAGAGAAGAGAATTAAAATAACAAAAAGCCAAAGAGGATTTCCACAAAGACTCTCTTGGAATCAGCAATCAAAAAATCACTGGTTCATATTTCAATTAAATATGAACAGGTTCCTTAAATGTACGCAGTTCAGATCTGATTTGATTTAATTTCCTTCACACAGCACATTTGTCCAGGCTGACAGGTAAACATAGAATTACCGTATTTTCACGACCATAAGGCGCACTGTGCTAAAAGGCGCAGTCTCAGTTATGTGTGCCCTTACTGTATTTAACACACACATAAGGCGCACTGGACCATAGGGCGCATACAAGTACCGTATGCGTATTTAAAAATAAAGCGGGAGCAAACTTGAATTCGGTACCTTACTCACATTTCTATTGCCGGTAATCGTCATCATCAACAACACACAAGCATACAAGTGTGCATATTTAAAAATAAAGCAGGAGCAAAACTGAGTTTGGTACTCACATTTTTATTACCAATAATCGTCATCATCAACAACACACAAGCATACAAGTGTGCGTATTTAAAAATAAAGCAGGAGCAAAACAAAGTTTGGTACTCACATTTTTATCATCAATCAAACCCATCGAAGTCCTCATCCTCTGTGTCTGAATTGAACAGCTGCGCTAAATCTCCATCAAACATGCCAGGTTCACTGTCTTCACCGTCAGAGTCACTTTCCGTGCCGTGCGGCTCCTCGGAAACGATGCCGGCTTTTGCGAAAGCTCGAACAACAGTGCCAGCAGACATGTTAGCCCAAGCATCTACAATCCATTGGCAGATTGTGGCGTAACTCGCCCGGCGCTGCCTTCCACTCTTAGTGAAACTGTGGTCTCCACCGGTCATCCATCGCTCCCAGGCCGCTCGCAGCCTTACTTTGAACGGGCGGTTCACACCGATGTCCAGCGGTTGGAGTTCCTTTGTCAGGCCTCCCGGAATGACAGCAAGCTCACAGTTCATTTGCTTCACAAGTTTTTTCACATCGGCTGTGAGATGGGCACGCATAGAGTCACAGATCAACAGCGATGGTGATGCGTGGAAAAAACCACCTGGTCTCCTTACATACACCTCCCTCAGCCAGTCTTTCATCATTTCCTCATCCATCCAGCCCTTTTCATTTGCCTTAATGATGATTCCTGTTGGAAACTTCTCTTTAGGCAAAGTCTTTCGCTTAAAAATCACCATAGGCGGCAGTTTCTGTCCATTAGCATGGCAGCCAAGCACAACAGTAAAAGAAGACTTTTCATACCCCGTTGTGTGTATCGCTACCGTGCTGGTCCCCTTCTTCTCCACAGTGTGACTCACCGGGATGTCAAAAGTGAGCGGGACCTCGTCCATGTTTGTGATGTGGCTGGGCTGGATGTTTTTGTCGCCGATGTGTTTGCTGCAGTAGGAGTGGAAGATGGCCAGCTTTTCCTTATAATCCGCTGGAAGTTGCTGCGCTACCGTAGTCCTGGTCCGGATGGAAAAATGGCACCGTTTCATAAAACGAAAGCACCAAGACGGACCTCCTTGGAAATGTTCAATGTTCATCTCTTCAGCTAGTGAAACTTCTTTTAGCCGAATGGTGACCGTCGAAACGCTTCTCCCGCTCGCTCTTTGCTCGATGATCCACCGCTCGAGTCTTTCCTCCAACTCGAGCCACCTCGCCTTATGTCCGCGGAAACTCAGCTGCGTTTTCTTGACCTGCCGGAGCTTGTTTTCCAGCTTCCTCCATTTGCGAACCATCGATTCGTTAATCTTAAATTCTCTCGCCGCTGCTCGATTTCCATGTTCCTCCGCGTAGCTGATGGCCTTCAGTTTAAACTGTGCTTCATAAGCGTGTCTCTTTGCCATTTTCAGGGTTGTTAAAACAACGATGTCCTGCATAATGCACATACCTGTTCTTTTATACAGGTATGTGCGATTGTCCCGGTATATACGATCAACGCTCACACTTCACCCTTTAACGTTCTCATGATGTTCTCTACTACGTCCTCCTTACAACACATAGGGCGCACTGCACTATAGGGCGCGCCGCACTTTTTGAAGAAAATCTAAGACTTTTAAGTGCGCCTTATGGTCGTGAAAATACGGTAATCTCAGGTAACATGACTCATAGTAGAGTTTCAGTAAGAAAGATTGCAGGCTCTAATATTATTACCACACAATCCAAGGACACACCAACGGCTCAGATTTGTAGAACTATTTAAACAAATGTCTTCGCAGATGCCAACAGACTTAATAAACTGATCCGTAAGGCCAGCAATGTTGTGGGGATGGAGCTGGACTCCCTCAAGGTGGTGTCGGAGAGGCGGATGCTGTCCAAGATAAAGACAATGTTGGATAACACCTCCCACCCACTCCATGACATGTTGGTCAGTCACAGGAGCTCGTTCAGTGAGAGACTGAGATTACCGAAAAGCACCACTGAACGACACAGGAAATCATTCCTGCCTGTGGCCATCTCCCTGTACAACGCATCCACTTAACACACTGTTTGCTGCTACAACTACACATGTTTCTTTTCCAAATATTTATTTATAAGTGACTTATGTATGTATGTATGTATATATATGTATATATTGTACTATTCTTAGTTAGCGTATTGTCTGTCTTGTCTTAATGTTGGTTTAAAATGGAGCACTGTAACAAAAAATAATTTCCCCCAGGGATCAATAAAGTATTCTGATTCTGATTCTGATTCTGATTCTGAATATTCAATTCATGTTCACAGTGGGAGGGTGGGGGGTGTCGTGGAATTTTTAAAATAAAGTCTGCAACACAGAAAGAGCTGTGATCAAGCTATTTATTACTGCGCCAACACACATCAAACATCACAGTTCAGTCATGTCAGCGCTGCCACAGAAGTGGTGCTCCTACTCCTTTATGCATTCCAAGGAAGAGGGAGGAAGTTACAAACTGATCCTACCACACTTCAACGGATCAATGGTTATGCTGTTTTGTGCCCTTGGCGTTATCAGCACCTGTAAAGGGAGTTGTTTTCTCAAACTGCTGACACTGAAGTAAGTTCATCTAGTTTTAGAAACTTTCACTGAACAGTCTATAACAGTGTCACAACTAAGCATATGCATAAGCACTTAAATACTTTAAATGAGAATAACAGAAAATTTCTATTAAAAAGGCTAGAGCCTGTCCCAGTAGTCATAGTGTTAAGGTTCAAAATTGAGGAGGGAGAGTACAAACCACCATTGGTCCAGAGGATCTTGGTCAAACAATGATTTTAATGAACACACGTGTGGGAAGAATAATCTGTACACAGACAGGAATTAATCTTCAACTTAATCAAAGCATGAACAGATATTTTATACCGTCAGGGCTTGATTTACTGACGCCCCTTCATGCGTCACAGACAGGATATATACACATACGTCAAATCAAAACCACAACGACTTTTAACACAGTTTAAAAAGAACATCGTCTTCTATCTTCATGGCTGGCACTTCCTGTCTACCTTTCAGTTCTTGTCTTGTTCCTCTTTCTTGCCGAGACAACAAGGACGGTTCCTCTTTTACCGAGACATGACTAATCTCTCCTCTAAATAAATCTAACTCATGTGTGTGTGTCACGACCTCACATGCTCTCTGTGTCACCTCTTCACCTGTTGCACTTCTGACCTTTCACTAGACCAGAGGCTCACTGAGACTATGTGTATGTCTTCTACTAAATAAATGTTTTAACCAAGAACCTCTACTTAAAACCTTAATATAAAATGACCTGATATATAAGTGTTTTGTAAGCATGTATTGCAATTCCTTCTATGTTCTAGTTTTCCCTCAGCATGTATCACCTGAACAGTCACGTCAGTGAAGCTTAAGACCTTTAAAGAACCTGAACATCAACTCAAATAAGCACAGATATGCATTGTGTACACAATAGTTATAACTGCATCTGAAACACAAAATTAACATCATCATAAACATCTTAAGGCCATCTTAAAGCTATCTGTTACATTGTTAAAGCAATGATCATACTGCAGATTATATTATTAATGCAATGGTAATAATGATGATTATTTAACAATAGCAGTAAAATAATTTCCCTGCTCCACACTCCCTCTCTCGACCTCTGGAACACCAGAGGTCGCAATACATTGTGTCCTCGCTCAGCAAATCAGACAACCTCATGTCATCTAATTGGTCCGGTAATAAACACCAGCTCCCCTTCGAGAACACTCCATGTGTAAGCTTAGGTTTTCTCGGTCCCTTTCTGGTGGTCTCGGACCTCCCTGTGGTCGTCGAGATCTTCTGCAAAGGAAACAAAACACCTTTTCCTGCACCTCCCTAACTTATCCTATCTGGGACTCTTTAATCAAAAGCCTGATCCTAATTATGCTCTTAACTTATTGACTTGTATTTATATATATTCTTCAACGTTCCTCATCACTTTAAAATTCTTTAAGCGCTGGTTTCACGTCCGGTTGCTCGCTCTATTTTTCCCTTATCTGATCATCAACATCCTGTGCACAAATTGTCCACCTTTTTAACAAAAAATCATTAGAACCAGCCTATTCTACTAAAAGCTCCAAAAGAAAAACAACCACTTTAATCAATTAAGTTTAAGCATATAAGCAATTACTCCTGTATACATTTCATCATAGCTAAATGCTGCCTTGAAACAACTCCTGTGTGTTAACACTAACTTCATTTTAAAACCTCACATTTCCTATGTTATCACCTGTTTTTGGTATAGCCTTTTTGTTTCATTTGGCTCCTTTTAATGTAACAATACCTTCTAATTCTAATTTATCAGACTTAACCAAAATATATGCTTTCCTTCCTTTGGTCCTTCTTTAAGTTCAGTTAAAAAGCTAAATGAATTTGAGGCCTTTTGCCTGGAATCAATACTGTCATGTGTGTTTCTGTGTAATATCTGTCTGTGTAAGCCTACATTATAACCACTTCTTCTAGAAATCAAAAAAGAAATCAAACCTGTTCTACTCCTTCAACCCTCACTAATTTTCCCTCTAAGATTTATTCACAGCTTTGAAAAACCGGCATTGTATCTTCTAAACAGGATTCAGTTCACTTTAATCCTTTAACCTTAACATAAAAATAACAGTTTCGGTTTTACCATATCCAAATGATCAAAAACCCCAAAAGTCCTAAAATGATCCTAAATTATTAAACAATTAAATTAATACACCCTAAACCCCCCTTTATTTTGATACATGAAATGTGTCAAAATACTATACAAAACTAAAAATGCTCAGTTTTCCCCACTCATGTTCCAATCTATATCATAAAAATAAACTTAAAACAGAACAATTATCAGTCATGTGTTCCTCCAATTAATGGTAACTGAGTTACAATAGGTAGAACACATCTGGACAGGTCACCAGTCTGTCAGAGGCAAGGCAAGGCAAGTTTATTTGTATAGCACAATTCAACAACAAGGTGATTCAAAGTGCTTTACAGAGACATTAGAAACAAAAACAAATAAAAGCATGATTTAAAATTGATTAAAACAAGCAAGCAAACAAACAAACAAACAAACAAATTAACAAACAAACAAACAAAACAGGATATAAAATCAAAACAGATAAAATCAGAACAATAGATAAAATCAGTAGTTAAAATGTAAGTTTTGAAATTTAAGCTTAAAAGTGTGGATTTGGTGCTTTATTCAAATGCAGCTGAGAATAGGTGAGTCTTCAACCTGGATTTAAATAAACTGAGTGTTTCAGCTGATCTGAGGCTTTCTGGGAGTTTGTTCCAGATATAAGGAGCATAAAAGCTGAATGCAGCTTCTCCGTGTCTGGTTCTGACTCTGGGAACTGATAAAAGACCGGATCCAGATGACCTGAGGGATCTGGAAGGTTCATACTGGGTCAGGAGGTCACTGATGTATTTTGGTCCTAAACCATTCAGAGCTTTATAGACCAGCATCAGGACTTTAAAGTCTATCCTCTGACGGACAGGCAGCCAGTGTAAAGACCTCAGAGCTGGACTGATGTGGTCCACTTTTTTGGTCTTAGTGAGGACTCGAGCAGCAGAGTTCTGAATGAGCTGTAGTTGTCTGACTGATTTTTTAGGTAGACCTGTAAAGATGCTGTTACAGTAATCAAGCCTACTAAAGATGAATGCATGGACTAGTTTTTCCAGGTCCTGTTGAGACATCAGATCTTTGATCCTTGAAATATTCTTGAGGTGATAGTAAGCTGACTTTGTTATTGTCTTAATGTGTTTTTCTAAGTTTAGGTCTGCATCCATCACTACACCCAAATTTCTCGCCTGGTGTTTAGATGTATAGATTGAAGTTCTCTGGTGACCTGTAATCGTTTTTCTTTGGCGCCAAAGACTATTACCTCAGTTTTGTTTTTGTTTAGCTGGAGAAAATTTTGGCACAACCAGTCATTAATTTCCTCAATGCATTTACCGAGAGCCTGTACAGGGCCTCGGTCTCCTGGTGACATTGTGATATATATTTGTGTGTCATCTGCATAGCTGTGGTAGTTTATTTTGTTGTTCTTTATAATCTGTGCCAGTGGGAGCATGTAAATGTTAAACAGAAGGGGTCCCAAGATGGAACCTTGGGGAACTCCACATGTGATACTTGTCTGCTCAGATGTGAAGTTACCTATTGATACAAAGTATTTCCTGTTTTCTAAGTATGTTTTGAACCAGTTTAGTACAGTTCCTGAAAGACCTGCCCAGTTCTCCAGTCGTTTGAGTAATATGTTGTGGTCAACTGTATCAAATGCTGCACTGAGATCCAGTAAAACTAAGACTGACATTTTTCCACTGTCTGTATTCAGACATATGTCATTAAACACTTTGGTCAGAGCGGTTTCAGTGCTGTGGTTCTGTCTAAAACCTGACTGGAAGGCATCGTAGAAGTTATTCTGTGTTAAGAAGTAATTGAGCTGTTGAGAAACTGCTTTTTCAATGATCTTACTTAAAAATTGGAGATTTGAGATTGGCCTGTAGTTGTTCATTTGTGTCTTGTCAAGATTGTCCTTTTTCAGTATAGGTTTTATTACAGCAGTTTTTAGTGATTCTGGAAACACACCTGATATTAAAGAAAAGTTGACGATCTGTAACAGGTCTGACTCCAAAGTCTTTGAGACCTTTTTGAAAAAACTTGTTGGCAGGACATCTAAACAGCAAGAGGAGGAGTTCAGTTGACCTAAGATGTCCTCCAGGTCTTTGCTGTTAATAGGGTGAAACTGTTTTATGGTGTTTAAACAGTTTTTCGGTGGACACAATACATAGTCTGGATCTGCTGTTGATATACCAATTGCTTGTCTAATCTTTTGGATTTTTTCTGTGAAGAATTTGGCAAAGTCATTGCAGGCCATGGTTGAATGAAGTTCAGCTGCCACTGGCACTGGAGGGTTTGTTAGCCTGTCAACTGTAGAAAATAAGACCCGAGCATTATGGCTGTTTTTAGTGATGATGTCAGAGAAGTAGGACCTTCTTGCACTCCTCAATTGTAAATTATAATTGTGAAGTTTCTCTTTATAGATGTCATAGTGAACCTGGAGGTTTGTTTTTCTCCATCTGCGCTCAGCTTTCCTACACTCTCTTTTTTCATTTTTCACTAGTGTGGAGTTTCTCCATGGAGACTTTTTCCTTCCAGAGATAACCTTCACCTTAATGGGAGCAATTGTATTCATTACATTTAACATTTTTAAATTGAAGCTATTGACGAGCTCATTGACTGAACCTCTGGACAGGTCAGGTGTTAATGGGAAGACCTGGTTAAAGATCTCACTACTGTCTTCAGTTATACACCGTTTTGTGATCACTGCTGTTGATATATTTGTGTGGGCTGAGATTTTACTTTCAAAGAAAACACAGTAATGATCAGACAGGCCCACATCAGACACAGTAATGTTTGAAATGCTCAGGCCCTTGGAGATCAGTAGGTCAAGAGTGTGTCCTCTATTATGTGTGGCCTCTGTTACATGCTGAGTCAGCCCAAAGTTGCCCAGAGTGTTACTCAGATCTTTAGTCCCTTTGTCCTGAGGGTTGTCCACATGGATGTTAAAATCCCCAACAATAATTACACAGTCAAAATCAACACAGATCACAGACAGCAGTTCACTGAGGTCATTAAAAAAGTCTGTGCAGTATTTGGGAGGCCTTTAAACATTCACTTAAACCCCCGGAGAGCAGGCATTTGGCTTTTCTACCTTTAAAACCCGGAGAGCAGCCAAATGGCTTTTAGCTAGGCTTTAGCTTCAGCCAAGTGGAAGCTAAATTGGCTAGTCATTCATATGTATATTAGGTTGTTACCTGGGAATTCTGGAGGGAGGGGAGTGGGGGTGTGTGAATGAGGGGGTGGGGGAGATGCTAAAAGCTGTGAACTTCCTTTTGTGTTCGTCTGATGCATTCTCAATCATCCAGGGAAATAAATCTCCAAAAGTCACCAACTTGGAGTGTTTCAGTTTGCCATCTTAGGGAGAAATCAACACACATGGGTGTATGTCCTTTGTTGCTGAGATTTATTGATAAAAACAGTACAAAAAACCAACCATTTGTACACATATTTACAAATAATAATAAAAAGTGAGTGAGTACATTTCAACATTTTCAGCAATCACTCACAATCCTGGCACTGCCATGGTATCTGTAGTCTGCATTTACCACATGTGTATCTGTTGCAGTGAACACATCGCACAGTGGCATGATTGTTCTTGCATTTGTGTTTGACCTGACACATGGCTCTTTTTCCAGGGCTAGGTGTGGAGGGTTGTACTACCACAATGTCATCTTTTATGTGATCCCTGTTTTACTTGACTGTATGTCTAAAATGTGATAAATAAAGCTAATAAAAAAAAAAAAAAAAAAAAATCCGTACCGGAAACCCGATTGGTACCCCGCATGCGCGAAAGGTGTCTACTTCCGGTCGAAGCATTTTACGATAGTTACATGTCAGAGTATCTGTTAAGATGTTAAGAATAACAAGTATCTCTTAAAATGTTTCCGATAATGAAACAATTAATATAATGTAGACAAAAACAAAAAAATAAAAAGATAGCGACAGATCGGAACTCCCGATCCTGCGCATGTTCAAAGTCGGGCCGTACAAATCGGGTCTACCCGATCCGTACCGCGCATGTGCAGGGGTTTTCTTCTTCTTCTATTCGTTTAATGGCAGTTTACTCCCCAGTGTAAGAGGATACCGCCACCTGGTGACTGAGCGAATGAACCCTATTGTAAACTGAATTAGCGTTATTACAAACGTGTGTTGAATTTGATTTAGTGATAGTCGAGTGTGTTTATGCTTGTCTGTGTGGAGAGGATTGTTGGAATAGTTATGATGATGTCCGCTATCACTGTCAATTGCCAGTAAACGCTTCATCTGGCTGCTGAATCTTCACGTGACATATTACAAAGTCTGTATTATTAACTCTGTCATTAGGCACCATTCTTCTTATTTTATGGCGCTGTTGTTCAATCGGGGGACGCTCTCTGAGGAGAAAAGCAAAAATTTGTTGCGGATACGGATTATCCATTGTTTAAATGTCCCGGTAGTCGAAAAGGAGGCAGAGCTGTTGAGAAATGCTAAGAGCTAACTGGGCGCTAACCGTATCATTCAAATATATTGAATGTCGCAATGTTGGCAAAGAGAGGAAGTGACGTAAGAACCGATCGGGTTTCCGGTACGGATCGGGTAGCGACAGTACCCTGCGCGTCCATAAGTGAAGCAGAGGGAGCCTGACCATGCGTCACACGTTTGACGAGTGTTGGACTGAGACGTGGACATGTCTGTCCTCACATGTCCATCTTTAAACCCACGCCGTGCTCACATCACGGGTCAGCTGTGTTCACAAATATTCATCTCTATGATGGCGGCGTCAGACACGCCACACAAATCTCTGCAGTGACACAAAAACCATCAGTGATGCTGAGTGAAATCGTCTCTTTAAACCCAGGTCACAGTTTATAATCAACTGACAGCGAGCGTTTCCACAGCAATCAGGTCAGGTGACAAATGCTAATTAAGAGCCATCAGTGAGGGAGAGTGGAGGAGGTGAGGTTGTTTCCACTTCCTGAACGACGGCTAATTTAGCAGAAACGAACTGATGAAAAGCTTTTTCATCTGTGTTGCCATGGCTGCGTGAAGCCTGGTCAAATGAATTAACAGGAGCCTTTGATTTAGAGCAGGAAGGTTATTACTGAAAGGTAAAGAGAAAAAGTCAAGGACACAGGGAAACTCCACTGAGCAGGAGACAAACGGACGCTTGGCCTCCGAGATGTGATCGGACAGAGGCCAATGGCTCACATGCCTTCAGAGGGAGCTGTGATCTAATCCTTTCAGGCCCTGCCCACAAACACTGAGCTGAGGCGGAGACTGAAGGTGAGTCTGGTGCAGATCTGTGGCAGTGCAGGTGGAGCTGGTTGGATGTGAACTTAACATAAACAAACACGTTTGCTCAGTCCGGCCTCACGACATTTGTAGACGTTTTACCTCCTCATACTTGACCACTGCCACCGAGGTGTGAAGTCACATGACAGAAAGTGAAATGTCAGGTGTGTGAGAGACCTGGAGATGAGAGGAGCAGAAACTGTCGAGGAGTAGGAGGGGAGGAGGAGGAGGGGAGGAGGGCGAGAGGAGGAGGACAAGAGGAGGATGGGAAGGATAGGAGGAGGAGAAGGGGTGGAGTAGGAGGAGGCAGGCAGGAGGAGGAGGAGGAGTGTTTCCTGAATGATGATGTCTCTTGTATGGAGGACTTTAAACAGGCGACCTGATGAAGCTGAGCTCTGTTGGGTCAGGTTTGATTTACAGACTGGCCGTATGCTGACGTGTGATTGGTAAGTGCTGCAGTGCAACGAGTCCACCAGCTCAGCCTGGAGCACAAAAAGAGTTCACCAAATAACAAAAACATGAATTGAAATCTTTGAATCTTTATTCATGTTCCTGATGCTGCCTCTGCGCCGACCCACGCACTCCTCTTTTTTTTTTTTTTACAAATAGTTAGAAAACTGTACAATACAAAAACAAAGAAAAGGAAACAGACGGTTAACACGCCACATCAGCAGAGCGATTTAATCAATTTAAAGAAAAACACGAAACCTGACGAACAAAAACAAGAACACAATGCAGAATGATGCTTCATGCAGCCACTTCAGAAAGAGCCTGAGACGGGAAACGTCTGAATCTGAGTGTGTCAGTTCCTGCTGCACATCACACGTGTGATGGAAATCTGCAGTGTGAAATTTTACATCCTCACAGCTGACTCTGAACTTTTATTTTGTATTCTTCAGAGAGTATACTGTGTTTGGAGGTGGGGTCATGTGTGGAGCTCAGAGTTTGATCTTCGCTCTCTCTGAGAAAGCATCTGGGGACAGTTTGGAGTTTCAGAGACATCCTCATGTGGCTGTAGAACTCGTGGACGAGAAAAGATTCCGATGCGTCATGACAAGCTAACGTTTCAGGGTCCAACAGGAAGTGAGTGTGCATAAACGTGGCCACAGACCATCGATCAGGCAACCACAAGTGACTGACAGTTTATAAGTGGGTGGGGCTTCAGTCAGAGATCTCCAGGTTTTACACATCAGTGCTCTTCTGGACCAGGGGTCTCAAACTTTAATGAGCTGTGGGCCACTCCTGGCACCGTCATCTCATTGGAGGGCCACTTTAGCGTTCAGGTATTAAAAAAGAAACAAAGAAACAAACAAGAAAACACCCACAAATATTTCTGAAAATGTAATATTTTGTTTGTTTTTTTTTAATTTCAGATAGTGTATAACAAGACAAAACTGCAAACGTGAACACAGATTCTTTTCCTCACTCTTAACTAACTAAAGCCTTTCATTGAACTACCAAATAAACACAATGGTCCTGTCTTTCTGGCCAGACACGTGGCAGCACTTCTGCTATCATTTTGTTCGTATTTAACAAAATAAAAATGCAGACATAAGTGTACACATTAGTTTTTGACTGTCTCACTGAACTAACATAGTCAATCTCTTAGTATGTTTGCACTCTCTGCTCATATTGCCTTCATATTAAATCATTTTTGGCTTTTTAAAGAACTTATTTTAACATTACACTTAACAACAAACAAATCCTCCCTAACAGAAAAAAACTGCATTATATTTCTTCACGTCAATATACGGACACCCCTGTTCTGGACGCTTCGACTTAAAATGGGCAACTTGCGATCGTCGGTCACGTGATTCGTGATGTCACCTGACCGAGATTCTAGCTTTTATTCAGTGATTTTAAAATTGGATACTGTCAGAACATTGTTCTCTTTCAGAAACACATCCGAGTTGTTATTTACTGAGAGGAGACCATAGTGTTTCAGTGTTTTACGTCCCCTTTAATGTGTGTTTGTATGTCTGTACATCTGTCATTTAGATACCATTCCTGCTCTGTGGTTCTGGCTGCAGTGCAGATGATGTCATCATGTATGTTGCCACAGATGTTTTACCTGCTGAAACATCTGTTTGAGTCCCTGAGAACATGAGCAGGCTGAACTCAGGGTGGACGAGGCGGTTTCCTAAAACCAACTTCAGAGTTGGTTCACTTCAACTCGAGTGCTTAAGTCGTTGAGCGGGATCAAACCCATGGTCCTGCTCTGGGTTCTTCAGGTTTGAGGCTCGGGGTGGAGCTTACAGGTGAACAGAGTCCATGCTGGAGCTGAATCATTTTTCCTAAACTCTGCTGCACAACGGATGAATTCAGCACCATAAAAAACACCACGACAAACAAGCTCACAGAGTCGTTGAGCTTGTGAATAGAAGGCACTTGCAAAGCTGCGTCCTCTGAGGTCTGATCTCCGATCAGCCATTTGCTGCTCTGCTCTGACAGGACGTCTGCTTCAATCTTCCGTCGGTGAGTCAGCGAACCTTTCACACCTCCACCTCCTGACGGCCCCCTTGCGCAGCGTCACCTGCCATCATCACGGTGATGTCAAAGCAGGTCTCCATCATGAGACGGGACTTGCACAGGTTGACACAGTACTCCAGCTCCCCCGTGGCCTGAGCCAGAGCCTCTAGGTACTCCTGGGACTCGCAGTCCAGGTCCTGGTCCACGTCAACTGCAAACACGGAGAAAGCGGTTAGCTATTTAGATGCATGCGGGCCGATGTTTGTACCATGACATCACCACGCTGCCTCAGCTGCTCGTGCACAGCATCTCTGAATGCTTGGCCCGGTCAGTTAAGTTCAGTTAATGACAAACACATGAAGCTGAACTCTGAGGTTTCTGTGGTTCATCATCACAGAAATATCGCAGCCGGTCACTGATGGCTTTCTAAACGGTGAGTAATCTATTATATGCGTACCAGCTCCCTCCCGCTGCAGCTCATACTCACACTCTCCACTCCACCTGCTCGGGTGGAGCATCAGCCAGCTCTTGGCCTCCTCCAGCTCCGCCTTCAGCCTGTCGTGTTTGCTCTTCAGCTCTTGGATCTGCTGCTGCCGCTTCTCCAGCATCCTCAACCGGGCATTGAAGTAGAGCAGACCCTGAGGAGCGAGCACACAGTCAGAGCCTCGAACTGCACACACCGGCTGGTAGGGGTGTGGACGATGACAAGGAAGAGGAGGGGGGATTAGCACGAGGCTTCGAGACTCCAGCCTGTGTCTGGCTTTAATTAGGAGTCAGTGCAGTGCTAATCTGTGATCAGAGGAGGATTAAGGACAACTGAGGACAAGCAGGTGACAGAGAGGTGGTTCAGACCTGCGCTTCATTACAGCTGCCCCTCAGAGAGCTTTATTCTGAAAATCCTGGGATGTTTCTGTTGTGAAAGTCTGTAAATGTGGGCAGCTGAGCAGTAATAAAAGAGTTGATCATCCAGATGATAAGTGACCTGAACATTAACTGTGTGTTTATGTTTCATTTGCAGCAGCTTCTCTGTGACACGCAGCCAAAAAGGCCAGATTGTCAGGTGAAGTCAGACTGACTGACTCCAGTTAGACCATCACAAATTGTTCATGTGGGGCCATGACACAGGCGTGACCAACCTCAGTGAGGCCCATGGGAGGGGGAAACCAGTGAAACCAGCGAGTTGCTGATGTAAAGCCAACTCAGGTCTCCGTGTCAGCAGCAAGAAAGCCTTGTTTCATTTGGAGCTACAGGACAAGTTGGGATTTGGGGAAAACATGCAGGTGTAAAATACACATGAACAGATGCAGCAGGACAGGAAGCACCTCCGACAGGTGAAGCGAGCAGAATGAATCCAGTGTGAACAGGTAAACACAAAAAGCATGACAGGCACAGTGTGTGAGACAAAAGTTTGAGCACAGACAAGCGACACCACACGGCCTCCATGTTGGCGTCTCTACACCGGCCGCCAGTCAGACCGGCACCCTCTCTGACCTTTAACCCTGCACTCTCCGGTGGGATCACAGAGGTCCTCCACACCAGGGCCGGTTCGAGTTTCATGTCATGGATGGTTTGTTTGGAGGAATGTAGGAATGAACGTGTAAAGGACAACTCACCTTCTCAACATCGTGGAACGTCTGCTGGGACACAAATAGAATAGAATAGAATAGAATAAACCTTTATTATCCCACGGATGAGAAATTTTGGTGTTACACAGCTCTTACAGGAAGGAAAAATAAAATATAAAAGGAAGACACAAGGTGGTCCTATAAACATAAGCAACCGAAGTCCATATATACAGGTAACAATGTACAGAATATGTATAGAAAAATTGAAAAATTGTACAGTGATATGTATAAAAAAAAACAGAGAGAAGCCAATTATTCACCGAGCAGTGCTCCGGATATGAAGAGCACGTCACCTTCCTCTAATTGAAAATAAATCAGAGCCCGACAGGCCGCTCTGCCGAGGGTTAATGACCCGTTAACACTGAGAGAGGCGGCTGTCACAGAGACCAGACAAGCATCCCCCCCACGGTCTGCTTTATATATGTGATTTGGATAAAAATATAAAAAGCTCCTCTGAGTGCGCTCAGACTGAGGCTGAGGGTCCAGATGAAACTCCACCTGCTTCAGGAGGCTGTGTTTGAGTCATTCTTGTCAGTGCATCGCAGAGAAGCGGAGGGTTCTAACACGACCTCCACGTGAGGGGACTAAACCAGCATGCTGTGATGCTGAATGGCATGTGAGCAGCACGTCATTATTTAACCACCACCTACTGGTCAGGTGGAGGACTCACCTCAGATCCCATCAGCGCCTCCTTCCTCTTCTGCACACACTCAACGTTGTCGATCTCATACACCTTTATCTCAAACTGCTCCTTCAGGGTGCCGCCCAGCGGCGGCAGGTCCACCCACTGACCACCCAGCTTCCTGCCCAGGGAGGAGGTGTCCGGCAGGGGGGCAGGGATTAGCCGCCGCCGCAGGAACCCTGCAGGTGGAAAAGGAAAGAGATGAAATAACTCATGATCAGTAAATGCAGCAGACTGTGTGTCAGGTAAAGTTCACAGGGCTAGGGGTGCAGGTGTTTCCAGCTGTGGAAGCTAACATCAGGGCCCTGCATTCGGAGACTGGTGTTTGAATGCTCACTGAACAGCTTCAACACAGCCAGCTGACTCGCTCAGTTAAAGCTGCAGTCAGCGAGGAAGTTAGTCACACCTGTGCTCTGAGCAGGTACCTGAGTCAGTGTCAAGGAGCCGGTGATGTCATTAAAAAGACAGCCAATAGCACTCAATAACAGGCAGGACTATCAAGGCTGTAACGCAGCTGCACCACATGGCCTTAAACCAGACCTGGGCATTTCACGGGCCGTGGCCCATGTCAGCCCAGGTTGGCCCACATCAGCCCATGTGAACCTTCCTGTCCAGCCCGTGTGACTTTCACTGATGTACAGATGCATGTGCAGGTAAATGTTTACTGACCAATCTGCGATGCTGCGTTTTTAACAAGGCCCGGACTAAAAACTCTTTATTCACTGAAGTCAAAGGAAAAGCTGTAAGCTCAGTCTGTGGTGTCGTGTTCAAGAACCATATTTTAAATCAGCACTGTAGCTGGGCATGCACAAACTACAAGAACGTGTGTAATGAAGGGCACAGACTGGTGACTGTACAGGGAGTGCAGAATTATTAGGCAAATGAGTATTTTGTCCACATCATCCTCTTCATGCATGTTGTCTTACTCCAAGCTGTATAGGCTCGAAAGCCTACTACCAATTAAGCATATTAGGTGATGTGCATCTCTGTAATGAGAAGGGGTGTGGTCTAATGACATCAACATCCTATATCAGGTGTGCATAATTATTAGGCAACGTCCTTTCCTTTGGCAAAATGGGTCAAAAGAAGGACTTGACAGGCTCAGAAAAGTCAAAAATAGTGAGGTATCTTGCAGAGGGATGCAGCAGTCTCAAAATTGCAAAGCTTCTGAAGCGTGATCATCGAACAATCAAGCGTTTCATTCAAAATAGTCAACAGGGTCGCAAGAAGCGTGTGGAAAAACCAAGGCGCAAAATAACTGCCCATGAACTGAGAAAAGTCAAGCGTGCAGCTGCCAAGATGCCACTTGCCCCCAGTTTGGCCATATTTCAGAGCTGCAACATCACTGGAGTGCCCAAAAGCACAAGGTGTGCAATACTCAGAGACATGGCCAAGGTAAGAAAGGCTGAAAGACAACCACCACTGAACAAGACACACGCACTGAAATGTGTCTTAAACTGCTCCTTTGACTGTGCAAGACATTATTAAACAATAAGTAAAGAGTCAAATATCAGCCAGCTGTCGAGTCTTATCCTTTATTTACTTTGAATCTGTCCACATTGGCAGTGGCGTGTCCAGCGGGGTGGCCTGGGGGGGCACAGGCCACCCCCCCAACCAGACTGGCCACCCCAGGTGCCACCCCAAAGGCAAAACAATAAAATTCAATCAAATATCAAATGTACGATTATGTTTTCACGGTGAAGCTCAGATATCCGAGTGTAAGTGAATGCAGCATGGCTTCTGCGCTATGCGCATCACGTTAGCAAAGGTAGGAGAGCCAAGCACGAAAGACGGCACTGCAGGAAACAATTTTTCGGTGAAAGAAAATGAGGACAGAATAAATGTCCCGGTAAGTAATATTAAGTTTGTTGAGTTTAGTAAACTTCGGTGAAATTAGAATACCAAGGAAAAAATAACACTTAAAGAATTATTGCAGCCTTCAAATATTTCAGACAGTATGCTACTGAGGGGAGCTAACATAAGAGTTATGCGTTATAAGATATAATCTAAGTCGTAACATTGCTGTATGGAGCTGCAGATTTGGTTGCAGGTTAACATAGCTGGACTGGCCATCGGGCATACCGGGCATATGCCCGGTGACTTATTTTTTATTTTTTTTGTAATGGCATGAACAATGAGAGGTGGTGGATTGGCCAGATGCAGGTCGATGTGTAAGAATAACTCAGTTGTTTGGTGGTGGCTGTGGCAGGGCTTCCACAGAGGCCAGCAGGTGGATGAGGGAAGGGGAGGCAGGAGGAGAGCCCCGAGGCAGCCGCCAGTCCGAGTGTCAGGTGAACTGAGCTTCAGGTAAGAAGTTATGACCTGCAGTCTATGTGGGTCAGATATAAACCAAGTTTAGGTGGACTTTATTTTCGTTGTGCTGACTTTTTACTGTCAGTTACAATAACTCATACTGCGTTCTAGCCAGCTTGACAGAGTTTCTACACAGCTGGGTGGGTGCTATGATTTTACTGATAGTGAACTTCTCTCATTCTCCCCCCTCCCTCTCCTGTTGCTACTTCAATCATGAAACTGATCAATGATCAGCTGATCGGCTTTTCTCTCTTGTTTATTTATCGCCCACTTTGCGCCAGAAAGAGGAAACCAGCAGATGTCGCGCTAAACAACAGCAGCACGTTTAAGCTTGATCAGCTGATGTTAGAATTTATTTAATATTAATTTCTAGTATCAGCTGATGTTGGCTGGAGCCACAGCTGTAAAAGCTGCTGGTCATGATGTCGGTTTGGATATGTGGTGAGAGGGAAACATGAAGATGAAACCAGGAGATGTTCTTACTGAATCATCGGAGCTGAACAGGTGATGGAGAAACAGGTTTACCTTTTAGGTGACATGAATGAGTTGAAGTTATGAACTGTTTCTGAGAGACAAATAACACCAGGATCCTTTTTTTATGTAGCTGACAGCTGGTAACTGTGCAGGGGCGGGTCTAGGAAAGTTTTGCCAGGGGGGCAGGTAGGGCATTAACAGGAAAGGTGGGGCACAAGGAAATACTTTTCTTTCTTATTCTCATTTAAAATATCTAGCTTTTATTAAATAATTATCTAAATCTTACAACCAAAGTTTTTATCTGATGTAAAATGTATAGAAATCATACATATACCAACAAGACAGTGTACATATGGAAAAGATATATATAAATTTTATAAAGTTTGTATCTGTCTTGTATGAAAAGCATGCAAGAGTAAAAACAGATATAAGATCCCATGAAAGATTATATAATGAATCTTGTATGTTTTGGATACTAAAACAATATATGAAAGTAATAAGAAAGTGGCCACTTTCATGAGTAAAGTTTTTACTATTTCTTTTCCATATGGGCACTGTCATAACAGCATTTGTTTTCATTCAAAGTCTTTATGGCTTTAATACCTGGTGGGCCGGTCTGTAGTCAAAATGCCCGATTTTCTGTCCCAGTCCAGCCCTGCAGGTTAATACTGGCAGTGTCACCATGCCAGCTGACTGTATTTCATCATCAGGCAGTGTTGCTCTTGATCAATATTACCAAAGTTTACCATAAGGCAGCATAGAAAGTATTTACTTGCTTTCAGGTTTTATTCAAATGTTAGTCTTTTCATTTGTTTCCACACTTTTTTCCTGTTTCAAAATCAAACACCAGTTTGTGAGAAGATTGTATTGTATTATAGGATTGTTGAATTATGGTTAATGGTTGGTAGAATTTTTTTTAAACATTATCTGCCAATTACATCTGCCACCCTTCTCCAAATCTGTGCCCCTACCTGGCCCCCCCAACAAAAATTTTCTAGACACGCCACTGCACATTGGCCATAAAAACACTTTTATGTGTAATATGTGACGGTGCCTTTAAATGCCAGCAGCAGGTGGTGATGGACCTGAAGTCACAGCTGGAACATAAACGCTCGCCAAACGCTAACAGAAAGCTGTTTGTCTGTTGTGAGGCGAGCCTAGGGATGGGTATTGATAAGATTTTAACGATTCCGATTCCATTTTCAATTCTGTTTAACGATTCGATTCTTTATCGATTCTCTTATCGATTCTTATTTTTAAAAAAGGAGAACACTAAGGTCGATTAGCTTAAAACTTTGTTTTATATCTTCTCTTTGAACAAGATAGAAATTTAGGAGTAACATGGCCTTACAAACCCAATAGTGAGATCTTAAGAGATCCACAGCCTACGGCTCTTCAATGGGGTGCCACAGGGTCCCCAGGAAAAAAATGTAAATGTAAAATAATAAAATAAACATTCTTCTGTAGCAATAACAAAGTGTAACATAAATTATTCTGTAGCAATTACACAAGAATATCCAGTAATGTCCTGCCTACAATTAAACACGTTCACTTACCAAAGTGAAATCGGGGGCATCTGCTGTGGCAAATGGGTGCAAGACTTTTACCACAAACTCAGTCACTGCTCGGTGACATTCGTCTATCCTGGTCTGAAAGGAGACGCTACTGGTAGACTGCAGCGAGAACTGCCAGCATCTGAGCCAGCCAGACTCTGTCTTTGTCTCTCATCGTGGTCACCTAAATGCACAGTAATGGAAGGTTTTGTAATAAGGCCGATCGCGCTAACATAATATGCACTGTTAGTTGATTATTTATCTGCCGCATTAACAGGAGAGGACGTGCAAACGTTACCGCTGCTGCTGGGTTGAGATTCACGAGTCCGGAGCGGAATTAACAACACGACATTTATTTAAGGTCATCGTGTGTTTTGTGAGCAAATGCTTTTGCATATTCGTAGTGTTTCCTCCCTTAAATTAAATATCTACTTTGCAAGTATTCCAAGTTGCCCTGTTGTCATCCGTTCTCGTAAAGTATAACCAAACTTTTGAGTATTTGAGCCGCTTACACGCCGTGTTTCCTGCCAGGTAAGCGACGCTCCGCAACGTGGTGACGTCATTTGGGGCGACTGGAATCGATAAGGGAATCGTTTGCAAAAATGCCAAACAATTCCAAGGAATTGAAACAGTGGGAACTGGTTCTCAACAAGAACCGGGTTTCCATACCCATCCCTAGGCGAGCCAGTGAAATATCACAATAAGCTCAATAAAAAGTTGCTGATTTCAGCAGACAGCTTTAATTAGCCTTCTCTTCTTCTGTGGTGCTTCCTCCTCTGTCAACATCCATTAGAGCTGCTGATCAGGTTTTAAGGCCGCTGCTGTCCACCTGAAGACCTCACTCGTATTTTTAACGACTTTGTACACACGGCTGTCAAATTAGGTTCCCAACTAAAAGCAGAAGCAGGCATGTGCTCCACAAACAAAAAACCGTTATGGCTTATTAAAAACATCCGGGCTCACTGATGAGGATTCAGACATGATGACAGATTGAGGAGGAGTGGGTGTGAAGGCTGTGGAGTTCTGTGGAGTGGATGGGAGGATGTGTGGGTGATAATTGGAGTTGGATATGTACACTGGGAATTGTCCTCATGAAACATTCATGAGGCAGAAATGAGGCGAGATCCACAGGCCAATGGCAGACAGATCACAAGAGTGCCGATTCCGTATGCATCAGGCCGCACGAATTGCAATCGGCTGCTGGGAGCTGGGACGTGGCAGCGGCGTGCCACATGATGTGCGCCCATGTCAAGTTTTTGTACAAAGACACCGGCTGAGAGATAATTTCACATGATATCAAGGAGGAGAGCTGCCTTTGATAGATGCTCCCACAGCAGTAGCACCTGTACTCGGTGTGCTCAGCACTCATAGGAATATTGTAGCGAGCAGCCATCATCACACACTGATGGATGCTGGAAAAAGCCATAAATATGTTAATTCTTCAGCAGAGATGAGTTTTATTGCTCTTTCACTTTCTGAGTCGATGCACGGAGAAATAGTTGCTGAATATCAAATCTGAGATTTAAATTTTGGCCATCAGCTCTAATGATTTCACAGGTTATTTAAATAATATCACATTGTGATAGAAAAGCTTCCAAGTTCCTCTGCACGAGCCGCTGTTTCATAAAACCCATAAACCTTTCGTTTTGCGTTTCCATAACTGCTTAGATATACCATCCCTCGGAGAGCAAGGGCTCGTTTAAGTCTATGTGAGCTGCTGTGAGGTTAACATGGGAGCGACCGGGACGGATCTGCTGACAGACACAAAGGGGGGAGGAGTGGCCAGACATTGGTGTTTATGTGGCCCTTGATGGAACAGCAGCTGACATACCACATCATGTTTACAGTAATAATGTTGGGCCAAAAAAAGGAAAAGCACTTATCTGCACTTATCTGCACTTATCTCACACACACACACACACACACACACACACACACACACACACACACACACACACACACACACACACACACATCAAGCTACTTTTTGCACAATCCACTGTCATTGCTGCACTTTTCTATTGCACTGTTGTGCCTGCACTGTTGTGTCGGCACTGTTGTCTCTGTATCGTTCTCTTCTGTCTTTGTTTTGTTTTTTTGCACACTTGCACTTTATGTAGTCCTGTGTTGATTGTCTGTTTTATGTAGCACCATGGTCTTGGAGGAACGCTGTCTTGCTTCACTATGTACTGGCAATTGTCTTTATGGTTGGAATAACAATAAAGACAGTTGACTTGACTTGAAAAGACAATTTTAAAAAGACTTTAAAAAATCTTCAGCTTCCACTGAGCCTTAGAACTGAATTCATGTCATATTTAGGTGATGAGCTCATTATATGCGCTCTACATAGAATTCTATGATGAGTACAGAGAAGTCAACGAGTTAAAGATTTTTGTTCTTCAGATCTGATCACTGTAAAAAAGGGGCAGTGCTGCATGGAGCAGAACCTAAAGTGTTACCTGTGTTACATTACCCCATCTCTGGCGGCGGCATGCACTCACCATTTCCTCTCTTCTTGGGCGATTTAGAAACTCGGCTCCTATTTGATGAGGATGCTCTGCTCTTGCTCATAGAGTCGTGTGCCGAGGAGGTGCTGCCGGTTGTCTCGCTGTCTCGGATCATGCTCTCGTAGCCGCTGCTGCCCCCGCTGTGGTAAAACAGGGCGGTGCGTCCCATGGCGGGGGGCAGCTCCCCACTCAGGATGCTGCTGTTGTCGCTGCCGTGCCCACTGCTGTAGCGCTGTGGCCTCCGAGGCGCTGTGATCTTGCTGTAAGGTGATGGCAATGGTGCGTTGAGGGGTGATCCAGTGATGCTACCAGTCCTGCTGCCAGGGATGTCGCTTCCAGCTCCACCACCAAACATCTTCCTTTGGCTACCTGAAACCAACTCGCTAATCCGGCTGTTGGCTGCCCTGCCGATGGTCTGCTTGGTGCCCATAATGGTGCCTTTTACTGTCTTGCCTCCGGTTCCAGAGCGAGATGGGGACTTGCCATTGGAAGGTAGGTTGGTGTTGCACCCAGCTACATTCTCTGGCAGTTTGGGGGAGGAGCTTGGGCTCTTCGAAGTGCTGGCAGACAACGTTCGAAGTTTCAGTCCACCAGAAGCTGCTCCTCTTGATCCGCTGCCACTGCGGACCTGCCACAGTTTGCTGGTTGCTGCAAAAACACCAGCTGGAACTTGGGACGGAAAGGCCGATGTGGAGGTGGATGCCGGATCACTGAGTCTTGGCACTGATCTGTTGGATCTGCCATTTCCTCCAGATGTAGCACCACTGTTTTCTCTGAACAGCTCAGGTTTGGACCCAGCTAAGGTTGGGCTGTCGCACCTTTCCAAAGACATTAGACTCCCAAAGTACCTGGAAGAATCTTTGGCTCCTTGCGTCTTCAGGCTTGAGGATGTCCTTGCAAAACTGTGTTCAGTTTTAAAGCTGGATGTCCTGTGGCTGAATGAACCAGCTCTGAGCTTGACATGCACTTCATCCTCTGAGGACTTTCCAGTGTTGCTGCTTGTTTTTAAGGCACTTGGAGACAGCACAATTCTTAATTTTTGTTCTTGACTCGACTGTCCAAACTTTGTGCTGCTTTTTTGTCCATTTGCCTTTTTTCCCAGGGATGAAAACCTCAGTGTACTGATCACTGAAGCAGCTTCTTGGGGGGTGGAAACGGTTCCTAGAGTTGTTGCGCCCCGAGTGAGTCGTGGCAATTTGATGAGAGTGTCTCCTCTCCTGCTGCTGGACTTCTCACAGCCATCAACAACCCTCTGGGCTGAAGAAGACATCTGCATCTTTGGTGGGCGAGGTACACTGTTGCTGTTCCCTCCGGACCTCTTGGAGGAAACATTAGTCACGCCACTTCTTGTTGGCTTACTTGCAGAAAGAAACTCCGCCTCTCTGGTATCACAATAACTGCTTCGCTGAAGCAAAACATCATCCTGCCTGCCTTCCTGTCTGCTGCAGCCCACAGCTGCAGATGAGGTAGGCTTGGTTTTCCTGGGAAGACTGGAATGGGTGGCATGGCGGGGAATCTGTGTTGACACTGATGTGTTCAGGGTATTGGCTTTCACCTTCAGAGAGCCTTTTAGAGATGCTTTGGCTGACTCGGGGGAAGGAGGGCACTTAGTAAAAGATGGTTTGTTTGGGCTAGCAGGGTCGCTTTCCAGCTCTGAGAAACAGACACCGCTGTCATTTAAGGAGCTCCTAATGCCATGCTGTAAGAACGGCTGTTTATGGAATATACATGGTGAGCTCAGCAGGGTGGCATTGTCCATTGTTTTATCCCTCAAGTAAAGCCTGCTTTGTGAATGAATACCATCACCTTCAGCTGATTCACAAAGCCATGAGCCAACAGACGGCTGCTTTTTGTTGTGGGAAAGCAAACCTTGTTGGTGTTCGGTGCCAACATCAGTGCCTGGTCCCACAGCTCCTTGTAGAGAGGTGTAAGCATCATATTCATCATTAATACTACTGATGATGCTGACCGGGCGAGAGCCAGCAGCTAAAGTCTGTGGAAAGCAGTCGGTGTTAAAGCTGAGGAGGTTGGAGGGACGGCCATTATCTGGGACAAGGCTGTGCGGGAGCTCCTCTATAACTGTGAACACGAGCTCGTCCTCTCCATTCAACTCCACGGGCTGCTGCAGAGTGATTGTGGTCCTCAGAAAGTCTCCGTCCAGGCATCGTCCTAACAGAGAGGCCCGGAGGTTGTTCACCTCCGTGGGGTACCTGCTTGTGTGAGCAGCTCCATCTGTGTTTAGGTTAGGGCTTATAGATTTGGGTGGCTGGTCTTGCCTCATTGCTTGTTCACTTATACTGACAGGGGGAGTCCTGCCAAGAGCCTCCTTAGGCCGAGGTGCCGTCCTCGTTGTCCTGGGTAAGGACGGTGAGGCCAGTGGCTTGGGTACAGCTCCTCTGAGGTAGACTTTCTCTCGAACTACAGGCTCTGAGTCATGGGTTGGAGCCCCCCCTGACTTTACCACACATGGCTGAACGGGGGTGCCTGAAAGCTTCTCTCCATCTGCACTCGTCCTTTTGGACGTCTCGATGAAGCCACCAGCTGAAGGTAGTTTGGGCTGATCCTGATCTGATTTGTCTATGCATGTTGTCAGTGTGCTTTCTGAGAACATGTGGGACGAGTTCTTCTCAGATTTGGGTGGAGACGTTGCCTCTGTGGGTTTAAGAGGGCCACTCTGAGCCTTCAGCGCTACTGATTTCTTCTCTGTGCCGAACATGGCCGGGCCCTCGCTGCCATCAATGCAGTCGAGTCTCTCCTGTAGTTCTGCAAACGTGTTACACTTAAAGTGGTCACCGTCGGACTTGGGTGCATCTTTGACTCGCTTTTTGTTCAGGGACGGAATAATGGGAACGAAGGAAGGCGGACCCTCGTTGTCGCTCAGCTCTCGGTCTGAGATTGCCTTCCCTCCCGGCCCAACGTAGATGACAGTGTCACAGGAGTGCTCACTGCTGGAGGAATAGTCGGGATCACTCGAGAGTAGCAGCGGAACATCCGGGTCGAGGGCCACGGTCAGAGGGTGGAAGGGTCGAAGACGAGGAGGCCGACAGGATGGGCCTTCCTCACAGGAGCTCTCCCCTCCAGATGAGCTGGAGGCATGCTGCGAATAAAAGAGAAATAATACAGAATTAACCTCCTAAAGAGAGCTGGAGCATGCAGCGATTAAACTGAAGGGAAATCATTACATGAGTGCCCATGCACTGTGTTACATTAAAATGAATGTGAGTGAGATGCACATGCTACTAACTCTGGATTGAAATCTTCAACATACAGTGTGTAAGTCTGCCTAATGAGGCTCATCTCAGCACACAAACGCCCATCTCTGTAGATACACTGGTATTGATTATCTATCAAACCATGATAGGAAAAGTCGGTGAATTATGACATTCTGAACTCATTAAAATAGATGTGAGGGGTTTATTGTTATTAGCCTCAAGAAATTAGTGAAAATTCATTTAGAGTCCAAAATGTTTGGAAATCCCAAAGAATGGTTTGAAGACTTTGATAACTTTTAAACCTCAATTTGTCCTTTGAATTTGTTTTGCCTTCAGTGTTATAGATGTTTAATGTTCAGAGACAAAGACTTGAGATTTAAGTTTGAGGTGCAGTTTTCTGTGAACTTCAACCTAACAACAATCAGAACCTAATCAATCTCATCCACATGTGAGTAAATGGTTTCTGTATTGGTGATATAACATTTGGTGTTTTGCACACTGTACCAGAGATCCGTGACCTCCGCCACAACGAGCTCCAGAAAGAAAACCTGAATAAAGATGAAGCACCTTCGACTTCTTCTTCCTCATGCGGTGGATGCGATAGGCCAACTGCACCGTGGTCAACGTCTCCATGTAGCCCGCCGGGGAGTCGGAGATGTGAGCGATCATGGTGGTGCGGCAGTTGATGTTGCCCAAGGATTCGCGGAGCAGCATGGTGAGCTTGCTATCCCTGAATAATACATTAAAAAAATGCTTCGTTAGCTCAAAAAAAGGAAGACATGCTGCGGGCGTGAGAATCCCCACGGGGCCGCAGATACCATTCATTACACCGCACAACAGTTTGGCACAGATAGGCAAAAAGGAATAGGAACGAGCTCTCATTTCACATTAATGAAGTTCGCTTTGAACTACACGCCACATGTGATCCAGAGGCAGAGACGGACTGAAATGTTCATGAAACTCTGCCTTTGAAAAGACCTGGACTATCGCTACAGAAGACGGATCAAACACAGAATTTACATACAACAGTCTAAGCTTTTTCTCCTTTTTAGCCCAACACGACTGAACTCCAGCCACCGACTGACCTAAAATATCACAAGTCCTCGTTTGGGGGTTTTCTTTGGTTCAACTTCCACTCACTAACTTCACTCATGTAAATGTGTGAAAAAAAATCTTATTAATGGATGTGACTGGAGCATCAAACAACTCAAGGGTTGCTTGTCATTAAAAAACATGAAAACATAAAGATATCAAAGATTCTTCCATCGACAGGCTTGTATGTTAGTCTTTGAAGTCTGTGGATGATAACTGATGAGATTCTTTGGTGCAGATATTCGCTCCATAAATAAAACACATGTGATGCTGATGGCTTCACAAACGAAAAGAAAAGGGGACGAAGGAGCGAGGTGAAAGTTCATCAATATAATTAAAAAATAGCATCCAGAAATAGGTATTAAACAGAAAAGACCAAATGTGAGGAGCAAAAAAGGACTGAACATCAGTTATCATTACTGTGACTTATTCATCAGCATAAACAACCATTTAACACTGACTGAAAGCTCATTAAAGCTCACAGCTTGACCCCCACCCCCCTCACGGGGATCATTGGTCCATCTGTTGTTTGGCTGCTGTGACCTTTGACCCCATTGAGCTCATCAAAATGCCCGTACCTGTAGGGAACGTGCTTGGCTCCATTGGCAAGGGCGAGGATGACATTTCCCAGCGCCGAGAACGACAGACACTGACCCCCGCCCCCCTCTCGGGTCCTGCTGATGTCCGTCTCGCAGCTGCCCAAATCCAGGAGGTGAAGGCGACTCCGACTGGACACTGCCATGCAGATTGAGAGGGCTTTATAATGTATGACACTGCCTGCTTAACTGCTCATTAGTTCTGAGACAACAATCTATTCATTAGTCTATAGACAGAAACATAATCAATAGCTTTGGTAATAACTTATTGGCTGCTTTGAATCATTTATCAGGAACCAAGCAGCCATTAGGGTAAAGACATCTCTTCCTTATCTGTGAATGATAGGAATCATATAAAATGCCCGTGGGCTGTGTGCGAGCTGAAGTAAAGTCCTGCAGCAAATCTCAAGTCATCAGATCATACTTCCAATACATTACTAACCAAATGTAGAAACATATATACGCCTGCATGCATGTGCAAATGTTAAAGAAGCTTCATCTGAACACGTCCCAAATGCATCCCGCTAAGCTTCAGTATCAGTCTGATCCGCTCAGTTTAACTGCCTGCTCATTTCATTAATTCAGAGTAATGATGGCGAGAACCATTAACCGGCCACATCAGCAAGATTTAGAAAGTGCTGAGCGCCACTGAGTGGATGCTTTTCCACAGCTCTATAAACACTGCAGGATGCCAAGCCATCAGGGCTCGTTAGCCATGCAGATTTATTCCAGCATAAAAGCCCAATAACGGAGGAAGCGGCTCTGCTGACAGGTAGACGTGGGTGGAGGCAGCGTTAGTGTAGCTGCTCTGCTTGTAAACGCTCCTGTTGAGCATGTTAGCAATTCAACACCAAGCTAATTAGCAGCTACATGTTTGGAGTGTGGAAAAAAAGAGCTAACGACTAATTGAGCTGCCAAATTTTACAGCTGCATGGTCGCTAATGGGGGCTTTTATTCTTGTCCCGGGGTCAGAGCCTCTAACCTGCTGCTGCTCCAAGTCCTTGCTGAGCTGATGAGTCTGCAGCTGGAGTGTGTGTGCAGGTCTGTGTACTGCTGGGAGGTTTAAGGATTATCATATCTCGCTTCAGCTGAACCAAATAAGCCATTCAGACTTCATTTAGGGTTTTCAATGACATGCTGAGTACCAGTTTCTCTTCAAAGCGCCCTGCTTTTTCCCAGATCCACAGTTTGTATGGAATGAATTGCAACCTTGCCTTCACCTTCAGAAACGTCTGTGAACATCTCAACAGGAAGGGAGACCAAACTCAGAGAGCTCCACCCAGCCTGAATCTCTCAGCCATTTCATCGGAGCATGTCCAGTTACTTGTCTGACACCGTGTCAGAAGTGAACCATGTAGAGCATTAGTCCATCATGTATCTGCTTAACCTGCCATCAGTGTTCTCTTTGGTTAGTCTCAGCCTTCAAAACGTGGAGTCCACAAACCAACAGGTGTCAGACGAGTGAGGTATATGTTCCTGATATACTATCAGTTCCCTCAGTGATCTCAAGTTTGAATTTTAAAGGGTTTAGGTTTTATTGCTTGAGGTTCTGCTTCCTGATAACAAACATACTGAAAAGAGGAAGAAGCTGCGAAACTGGTCCACAAATATGAGTAGAGTTTTAACGTCACAGCAACTTTTAATAATTCTGGCAAAATATCAGTTATGACCACGCACACACTCACTGGCTGCCTTGTTGCTCTTGTCCAGTCTCTCCTGGTAGAGGTGCAGGGTAAACAGGAAGTGGGAGTTCCTTCGGACTTCCTGGTTGTTCGGCATTTGGTTGCTCTTCCTCGCTGCCAGGGCGGCGTCCAGGAAGGATGCTGCTCGCTCGGCACTGCTCGCCCGAACCTCTATCTGGTTCTGCAGCTGATAGAAAGAGCTAATGAGATGCAGATAAGCTGGGACTGAGGTGGCTGCACAGAACAGAGGCATGCTTCACGGTGAAATGCTGCAGGCTAGCATGAAAGTCCATGTTTTCAGCTTCTGCTTGCAGGTGTACATGATGAAGATTAGGGATGGGTACCGGTGTCCGGTGCCATGATGGCACAGGTTCTGACATAAACTGTAGTAACCAGACCGAAAAGCAGCGCACATTTCGGTGCTTTATTTCGGTGCTTTTTTTTCCTGAGCTGTGATACACTTCTAGCCAATAATTTTACGTTTCCGAGGATAGTAGGCGGGCCCAGGTACGTACGTTCTTTTAGAGCAGAGCTACAGATTAAAAATGCCCAAGGCGAAGCGGTCAAAAGTCTGGCTGTACTTCACAGCAAAATATGCAAACTCAGCAGCAACAAGTGCTTTAAGGTGATACTGTGATACTGTCAAAGGAGGCAACACCTCAAATCCGATGAAACACCTGGCGACGCATAGTGGTTTTTTTTAAAAGCCCAGAAATGCGCCGTATGATAGCTTGCTGCGAGACCTCACACCGAGCGCATCTACTGTGCATGGGTTGCCTGTTATCGGACCCGGAGTTAGCAATATCCCCCAAAAAACCCCGAAGAGGAGAGTCCTGGCCTCTAGCCCTGCCAGTGTAGTGATGTAGTGATGACGGATGATGATGGCAGCAGCAGCCGTTCTTCTCTGCGTGAGTAGCTTAATGTTGTTCGTGTGTAATTTACGTTGAGTAGGCTAACCACGTTATTACATTAATGCATGTAAGGTGAACTAGCAAACAACATCATAGCTACATGCGGCTGTCTTCTTGTTTGATGGCAGATACTCCCTTCACCCTGGCCAAAAAGGCTAAAATGACCAAAGAAAAAGTGGAAAACAGTTAAACATGAGAGGTTTTGGACAAAGTTTGTGTTTTTTCCATTGATTAAGCACTGCTTCCAGCCAAGAGTGATACCATATATGCCCCATAGCTGCAGAAAAGGCTAACATTGTTATCTTTTTACAAAAAACCAGCTGAACATGAGAGGTTTTTGGACCAATTTTGTGTTCTCCATTCTTTAAGCACCGGTTTGAGCACCGTTTGAGCACCGGCACCGTTTCAAAAGTACCGATTTGGCACCGGTATCGGATAAAACCTAAACGATACCCATCCCTAATGAAGATCCTGCAGTAAGAAAGAGCTTTTCTTCTCTGTTCATATAAAGCCAACTTAGATTTATATATACACAGAGTCTGAGAGCTACCACAGGACAGGGGGAAGAGGATGGATGGATTCACATTCAGATTTCACTGAGCTATGACCCTGATGGAAGCTGTATTTATCCAATATTGATGTCTTTCTCCTGACTCAGTTTAACATCAGGCACGATTAAAACACATAGGCATCTTGCAATCAGGCGCAGACACTGCCAAGAGTTTACCCCATATTAGTCAGGCTCGGACTGAAACAAAGCTTTAAATCATTCTGCAGCACAGAAACCAGACTGTGATCATCTTCCTGCCATCTGCAGCTCTGTGATGTTCTTCTGGCTCAAAGTAGAAATCCTTCTTTACTCTTAGAGAGAAAATGAACGAGATAAAAGTTAAAGTAAGACAGAATGAGGTTTGATAAAGGAAAAAAAGGAAGGATGTCAGAATGAGAGGAGAAAAAGAGAAAGAAAATTAAAGTGAGCGCAGATAGAAGGAGCCCGGGGAGATAAAACAAACTGAACGAGTTGGAGGAGGAAGGTCAGGACTAATTGGACAGGTGTCAACAGTGAAGAAGTCTCTAGAGTGAACAGGAGTTCAGTGAGTAGGTCAGGAACAGACAAAGAGAAGGAAAGGAGGAGATGGCGAGGTCTTTTGGAAAGGGAACGGCATGAGTGGCCCGGATGACTGGATGAACATATTGGATATCATGTTGAGCTGTAATCATTAGTTATATATCATCTAATCACAGTCCTCGGTTTATATCAGAGGCCAGTTTGTGTGATTGGTTAAAAAGTGCTCAAAGTGCGAGTTGTTTCCTGTACCTGGGATCCACAGATGGGATCTTCTCTCAGCAACACAGCGGGGCCTGGTGCCTCCTGGTGCCCTGCCGCCGCCAGTTCGGCCAAGAGGTCGGTGAGCGTCTCCTCGCGGCCGGAGATCTCCACGGCCGACACTCTGACTGAGAAACAAGCTCCAGACTTTTCCTTCCGGTCCTCGATCACATTGAACAGCCAGGAGATCGCCGTTGGAGCCACACCCAGGCTCTGGGTGGAGCAGTCCCGACCAATCATGGTGTACGTCTTACCTGTGGAGGCAGGGTCAACTCAACAATCATGTGACTTTTCAGAATTATGTCTTTGTGTGTGTGGGTGGCGTATCATGTGTTTACCCAGGTGAGCATGCCCGAAGCAGAAGATGCAGCCGTCCGCGCCATTCACCACCGACTGGATGACCTCTGCCACCGTTCCTGAACACACTTCAGCCTAGAAGAGAGAAGCCAGCGATCACTTAGAGCACTGCCACTATCACAGCGCCTCATACATAACAATACACACAGTACAGTATTTTTGACAAGCTTTAGGTCAGAGATGTTGGAGCACTTGGTGTACCGAAGCCCGCTGCTGACATGCCAGCAACAGCATGGCAGGTATGTGACCTGCTGCAGGTAACCAGAGCAGGAAAAGTCATTTAGGACCAGCTGTGAGTGACAAAGTGAATCCTTCCCCATGTGGATGCCTTGACTTTAAAGCTGAGCTTACACACCTGAGAGGTGTCCTACAAAGGAAGTTAACATATCCAGGCTTCCTCTGAGTTAGCTAACTCAACTAAACCTGGAACCTCAGTCAGAGATCATGGGTCTCATCACTGTGGTTATCAACTTTCTCTGTTGTGGCTCTCTGCTCCCTGTGAGCTCCACCTTCTCCAATCAGAGACGATATCAGATGAGACGATGATAAAATCTAACAGTAAAATAGTCTTAAAGACAAAAGTGGCAGAAACTGGTTAATCTAGTGATTTGTGTCACACAGCAGTAAATTCAAGATATGAATGGCAGTGAATGATGTGTCTGGGTATGCTCAGTGCTGCTGTTTGTTTCTAAGGTGATGGCTGCACATATAACATTCATATCACACTGAAAGCAAGATGTAAATAAGAGAATTTGTAAAAATCTAGTGCTTCCAGATGATTTTAAACCAAATGAGTGTTCAGCGTTCATTACCATGGTGATTTAGGAGGTAAAAAAGAGACAGCTCAGTAAACGAAAGAAATCATCAGCAGGAATACATAAATGTGTAGAATTACAGGAAGAGTTCTGATGAAAACAATCAAACCAAAAATAGTTGTTGTATATCTATTACTTAATTACTTTGATGGAGATTGAGTATCTTGACTTTTCTAGTGCCTTAAATACAATGTAATGAACCGCTGATCTGTACCATAAGTCATCCTTGCGGGGGTTGTCGGAACTGTATGCGCAGTCGCACTAAGGACAGATGTGCTCAGAGGCATACCCCGTAATGTGTATGGAGCAGTCTGTCGCGGCAGGAATAAGTTGTACAAAGTCCATGTAAGTTACGATAATACTTTGATAAGTATGATAAGTGTGTTTCTAATGTAAGGTATGTTGCTGCGTTTGTATTGTGAGCTATCTGAAAACCTTTTTATTCTGTATTTACGTTACTTACATCCATGTGCTATTTTTTTTGGCAAGACATGTGTGTCATGCAAGCTAGCAGCACCCCATGAGAAACGGGCCGAAGTGTTTAAGTGTTTACCGGAGTTTTGCACCCTTGGCAAGCGGACTGAGGTATGTGATGAGAGGTGATCTGTTGTTATATTTTATTTAACTGAACTGTGTAATCCCTTGATGCTGTTTGAAGTAACCCCTTTTGTTTTATTTAATCTGTGACTGTATATCTCATAATTACTTGTTTGAACTTGCCTGAATTAACTTAAGCTCATTGTTGTTATTCCTCATTGTTATAGTTCAAAAAGTACTGTACGGGTATCAATTTTTTCTTATTTTATAGTTTTCATGGTGCTCAACGTCCAGAGAATGAGCCGTGTGTGGTGAGGAAATAAATGGCTGCACCCGTTAGAGACTCTTCTGTTGTTCTTGATGCCAAGGGGTGCTACAGTGAAACTCATCGCTGCCTTGCAGCCATCTACGCTCATCTTATTCTTTTGTCGAACTGTGAGTAAAGGAGTGTATCGCATCATCCAGAGACTGCTGGATCAGTAAAGGACTCAAAATAAGGACATTATAAATACAATGTCATGCACATCTGCATCTTGTAAGCTGTGTGAGCAAATGATCTTCAACATGGCAGTCTAAAGTAATGCAAGAAAGAAAGACCTCTTCTGTATTTAACACAGTAGCATGTAAACTTGTGATGCTGAATATCCCACATTTCTTACATCAGAATGTCTAAGACTGAATCTGGGCTTTATGCTATCAGTTGTACTTCTGTAAAAACTTAAGTGGCAAATTGTCTGATTTGAGGGCATCATCAGTATTATTTGGGTTTTGTTGCCAGTCTGTGAGGTTAAAGGTGTAAATATCTAAGTTGAGTGTTAATAAGTTTGAAACCACCACTCAACCCATTTGAGTTCAGATATATACACTTAAAAGGGCAGGTGCAACAAGCCAAAAATAAAATTAATAATAATGTGGTCCCCCGTTGAAGAAATAGACAAATCTACAGAGGCACAACAGGCCAGGTCCAGCTCCAGAGAGCGAAGACTAACAGAAAAGGGGCAGGAGATGCATGAACAGGAGGCCAAGAAAAATGAAAGGTCATTTAGCAAGGCATATGAGTCCTGGAAGGAGTTAGCAAGAGGAGTTAGAACAAAGCTGAAAGGTTTCTTCTCAAACGAAGACCTTGTTAGAACACAAACGGACATTAAGGCTAAAGAAGCATTAGTACATGAACTGTATGAGCCTAGCCGACGTAATCATACTTCTACTCCAGATGTTGTCAAGAGAATGGATGCCTGTGTTGCCCTAACAACAGAAATTTGTGATCTCATTAGTAAACGACTAGAAGATATAGATAAGACTTTTAATGACAGGTTCGAGAAGGAGCGTGTAAGGATGATATTAAGTAAGGAGGAGTATGGATCTGTTTTTGGGAAAACTGAAACAGAAACAGTTATTTCAGAGCATTCAAAGGGCTCAGATTCATACTCTGGAGCCACATCTACGACTTCTAGCAAACGTGTGGATGCCGAAGCTGACCTTGCAGCTAAACTAGAACAGGCGAAGGCAATGCAACGAATACATGAACAGCAAGCCAAGTTGAGTAGCTTAGAGCATGAGAGGAAAATCAAGGAAGCACAAATGATTGCAGAAATGACAGCAAAGTTAGAGGAAGAGAGAACTAAACTGCAACAGCTACAGGCAGAAAATGAGGTAAAAGTAGCAGCAGCCAGAGTGAGAGCTTACAACAACTACAATGGATTGGAAAGCCTTAAGTATGAAGCAGATGACAAATCACAACTTAATAGCCAAATCATTGAATCTCAGAATCCATTGAATCCACAGGCTGAATCATTTCGACCGCAGTGTGCACCACCTGAGATTTTGCAAAAGCAACAGGAGGTCAGCTTAACACAGGAGCTTGCAAGCTTGTTCGTCTCCAACTGTCTGCCTGAACCTGAACCCACAGTGTTCACTGGTAACCCTTTAAAGTTTATAGACTGGAAGATATCCTTTATAGCATTGACTGGCCACAAACCCCTCCCCGCAGGCGAAAAAATGTTGTATTTGAAAAGTTATCTTGCAGGTGAGGCACGGAAGGCGGTCGAAGGATTCTTCTATCGAAACTCAGAAGATGCATATCAGGGTGCCTGGGAGATTCTTCAGGAGAGGTATGGAAGTTCATTTGTCGTCCACAAGGCTTTCAGGGATAAACTGATGAAATGGCCAAAAATAGCTCCCAATGACCCAGTAGCCCTCAGAGAGTTTTCAGATTTCCTTCAAAGTTGTGCCGAGGCCATCCCTCATGTTAAAGGGCTGGCAATTCTAAATGATTGTGAAGAAAATCATAAACTTCTCAAAAAACTGCCCGAATGGCTGGTACGCAGATGGGGTCGCGTTGTTGTGGATGAACTAGACAGATGTCAAGAGTATCCACCATTTGCTCATTTCACCAGATTTCTACAAAGGGAAGCTAGAATAGCCTGCAACCCCATTGCTTCTCCCTTCTTATTAACCACTAAAGTAACAGATGAAAGGCTTCCTAAGAGAAGCACTCTTAATTCTTACTCTCATGTATATATCTCATGTATATCTCATGCACATATCTTTCCACGTAGCACTTTTAATTCTTATCCCCACTTTTATTTTTTCCATGTCTATTTAAGTGTTATTTATGACACCATGTTTGCACTGAAGCACCGCAGCAATTTCCTAATGTTGTAAACCTGCTCAACATTTGGCAATAAACCCCATTCTGATTCTGATTCTGATTCTGAGAACCAAGGCACTCAGCACCAATGCTCAAGCTAAGCACTCTGCAGGTAAACCAGGGACCTTAATTTCAAAGCCAAGACCACCATGCTTCGTCTGCAACGATGAAACACACGGTGTCGCCAAGTGCCCAACCTTTGCCACAAGGCTTCCTGATGAAAAGAGAGCTTTCATTCGTGAAAACCGTCTTTGCTTCGGCTGTTTAAGAAAGGGTCACACTAGTAAAGAATGCAAAAGAAGGCACACATGCACTATATGTGGTCGAAATCATCCAACTTGCACATAGAGAGAATTGAGGGAGCCAGTGAAATGTTAAACAGTGATTCACCATCTGCAGGAAATGAGACAAAGGAAGTCCGCAATGTCATGTCTAGGGATGGGTACCGGTGTCGGACATAAACGGTAGTAACCAGACTGAAAAGCAGCGCACATTTCGGGTTTTTTTTAAAAGCCGAGAAATGCGCCGTATTTGATAGCTTGCTGCGAGACCTCACACCGAGCGCATCTACTGCGGGTGTGGTGCCTGTTATCAGACCCGGAGTTAGCAACATCCCCAAAAACACGAAGAGGAGAGTCCTAGCCTCTAGCCCTGCTAGTGTAGCAGGATGATGACGGATGATGATGGCAGCAGCAGCCGTTCTTCTCTGCGTGAGTAGTTTGATGTTGTTCGTGTGTAATTTACGTTGAGTAGGCTAACCACGTTATTACATTAGTGCAGGTAAGGTGAACTAGCAAACATCATCATAGCTACATGCGGCTGTCTTCTTGTTTGATGGCAGATACTCCCTTCACCCTGGCCAAAAAGGCTAAAATGTCCAAAGAAAAAGAGGGAAACAGCTAAACATGAGAGGTTTTTGGACAAAGTTTGTGTTTTTTCCATTGTTTAAGCACTGCTTCCAGCCAAGAGTGATACCATATATGCCCCATAGCTGCAGAAAAGGCTAACATTGTTATCTTTTTACAAAAAACCAGCTGAACATGAGAGGTTTTTGGACCAATTTTGTGTTCTCCATTCTTTAAGCACCGGTTTGAGCACCGTTTGAGCACCGGCACCGTTTCAAAAGTACCGATTTGGCACCGGTATCGGATAAAACCTAAACGATACCCATCCCTAGTCATGTCACACACATTGACAAGATACTCCTCAGCTACGTCTAGCATTGTTCCTGTTTTTGTGTCATTGGCAGAAGACCCCCACAGCGAGATTCTCACATATGCTCTGCTCGACACACAGAGCGATTCAACTTTCATCTTGGGAGATCTGGTCTCTGCACTAAATGTGAAGACTCAGCCAGTGCAATTAAGGCTCAGTAAAATGACAGCAGTAGACACAGTCATAGCTAGCAAAGTGGCTTGTGGATTGCAAGTTCGTGGGCTCCATAGTGAGTCGCATGTTCTTACAGTGGATGGCATTACCTTGACTTGCAGTAACACTGTGATGAACCTTGGAGTCATTTTTGTCCAGGATATGTTCTTCAATGCACATATTAAACAAATATGTAGGACTGCTTTCTTTCATTTGTGTAAGAAGTAACTTCCACAACAACGATTGACTGTTGAGGAAACTGTTGGTGTGATCTAGTGCTATATACATAAAACTGAAATTAATAAGAATGAGGGAAGTCTCTTATTGGTGCACTTTGTCCAGCAGTCAGACACCTGAGCGTGGACTCCACACTGACCCAGGTGTTTTCTCTAATTCTCCAATAAAACTCGTGTTAAACATGAAACCATTATATCACCGATGCAGTCAGGTGTCTAAAAAGAGAGAAGATCTGCAGCCCAGCAGGCACGATGATGCTGAGTGCCATGTTGTTTGCTTGGAGGAGCTGAAAAATTGAACATCATAAACATGTTTTTATGAATCTATCTGCAGGTATATGTCACATCACAGATACAAACATTCAGCACTGACACTCACACACACACACACACACACACACACACACACACACACACACACACAGCACTGTGATCTGTCTGCTGCTGTCATTGCTCTTTGTGGGTAAAGAGCATGCTGACACGTTGCTGATGAAGAGCTCAAACCTTCGTGGGTGCCCTGAATTTAGATTTTTATTCAGAAAACTCTGAAAGTTTCACTTTAAACTGTTCATTCTGCGTCACCAGCAGCAGGTCTGTGCAGCTAAATTATCAGCTGTAACGTTACCCACACTAATCCCCGGAAGAAGACATGGTAAAGTTCCTGATGCTGGAGAACTCACCTGGGAGGCGTCCTGCGAGAAGATGGCATCAAAGGTGAAGGTCTTTGGCGCTGAGGCTGAGGACCGTCTCTGGGCTGACGTCTCGCACAGCGTGAGCTGCTTCTTCCTGCCGTCGACCTTCAGGAAGGACATGGACTCCGAGGACTCATCCTGGACCGAGCAGATCCGGACCATGACTCTGACCTGAGGACAGACAGGAAGCATGAAGCACAGAGAAGACTGCTGCGTTCATCAAGTCTCTGGCTGGACAATGGAGTTGCATCATGAAACGTTAAACTAAGCCAGAGGTGCTCAGATAGTGATAGATGGTTGGCCTGAACGTGGCCACGTTTGCTTCACCTGCAGCCGTTCGTTATCTTGGGTACAAGCGTTCAGAGATATTGACACCGAGTTGGAAGGAAACTGTGCTTCTTTGACTTTGTTTAGTTAAACTTTGATTTGATTTTTTCTACCTGCTGTTTAGTTTTGTTTTCCATGTGGTTTTCACTGAGTTTGCGTTAGATCACCTGACTCAGATCACCTGATACACACCATCAACTGTTTGTGCTGAAAGAAGCTCAGAATCAGCCGTAACGCCTCCAGAGACGTCCTGAGCTCTTCTTCAGGTATTCCAGGATGACATTTTAGACTGTAATCAGAGCTGGACTGAGCAGGGAGTCACACTGCTTTCCTGACCTTTGACCTTCAACAGCCCGTGTCCCTCAGCCTTCTAAAGGGTTTTATTGTGCAGTCATAGAGCTGCTGAGCTGGTGGCGAGGAGTTTGAGTTTACAGCCAATAATGAGACGGAGCAGGTTTTAAACATCGAGTCTCTGCGAGCCAGCTCCTCTGTCACCACGGATACAGACAGGAAGCAGCTTGAAAGTCGCCATCTGATCCAGTCACAGCTAATTTTATGTGTTCCAGTCACTCGGCACTAGGGGTGGGTTTTGATTATTGATTATTTTTTTGATTATTGATTTTCAGATTAAAATCGATTCTAGCTTGAATAACGCAATATCGATTCATTAAAATCTTGAATGAATATAAATCTAAATATAAATTTATTATGCCCGAAATGCCAGAATCTCAGGCTATGTCTCTCTCCAACCAAATTTGACTGAACCAGCAGCAAAAGAAGATCCAAACTACGCTTCACATTTCACTTCACATAAACATCGTCATGAATTCTCTCTTTTGCTGTTTTGCTTCCACCACAGTAAAATGACACTTCATGCACAGCTCTCTCTCTCAGTGCACTTCAAAAACACTTTCTCATCTAAAAATCTCTGTTTTCTGCATTATTTTCTTGTTTATTACGCACAAGTCTACTGTTATGTACAGCGCTGTCGGCCGCTGTTTTTCTTTTTTTTAATTTAACTGACTTCTGACAAGAAAGCCCCATTTCTTTTGTTCAATACTGAAGAAAATTTTCAATATTATGTGATATTGCAAAACACTTAGCTGTGTCTCTAATTAAACCTCTGTAAATTTGCTTTCACTTCAGAAACATCAGGTAATGTTCATGTGTAGATTAATGGTTTTCTTCTGTTTTTGTTTTACTGCAGAATATTTTTAAGGTGGTTATCTGCTATAAAAAGACAGGTCAGGAAATTCTCCTTCATGTTTTTCTGTGTTTTCGCTCTGTTACTTTGACACAAAAGCATTTGCTGTGATGCTTACAGAAATGTCAGTTTTCTTTTTAAAGATATAAAAATATGGATATGTACTGATTAATGATCAGAATTATAATATTTCTGTCTGAGGCAAATTTCCCCAATTCAAATCAAATCGAATCGAATCATGGATCAAATCAAATCGGGACCTTGTGAATCAATTCTAGAAATCAGTGACGATACCCAGCCCTACTCGGCACATTTATGTTCAATCACAAATGTTTTTACAGGATTTTTTCTTCATTTTTTCTTTCACCTGATCAGTAACATCCAAATAAAACCCTAAAACTGAAGCTCCGCCTTCCTGGACAGTCTGTTAGTGCAGATGTATGATGTCATTAAAAATGCTCCAAAAAGCTCCAACAGCACAAACACAGCACAGAGGTCCAGTTTAGCTGAAGCTAAAACCCCTTGTGTCACCTGTCAGTCAGAGAGGCCACACCCCTAATAATTCAAATGCAGCTGTTATACAGGGACACATATTTATAGAGACCAAACAGTTTGTGTATCAGGCTGTAAACATGTGGGCACTGACTTCCTGCTGCCTCTGCTGGACGTCAGAGGAAGTGCATGTTTCAGTGCAGTGTTGCAGAAGCAGGCTGGGTCAGATCCTCGCTGTGATATTTTCAGATTAAAGGTACAGCATCAATAGATAGCAAAGATAGCAAATAGCAAAAATCTGAAGGGCTGCTTTCAAACTGCAGAGCTTCAAACAGAAACAGCTCTGACCTCAGTCTGAACTCAGAGTTTGATATCACTCACGATGAAGTGTTTACACCCAGAATCCAGCTCAGGCTCTCTCGCCCACACAGAGAGCAGCCAGAGGCCATGGTGAGAAGTTTTAAGACATTAAAGAGAATAACTGCAGGTTCAGAGGAATGAATGCAGCGCTGAATGCAAACGAGAGAAGAGACGGCAGTCAGAGTGAATACTTACCTCTGACTCTGCCTGTTTCCAGGAGTTCATCTAATGTCACTAAATTCTTACAAAGTCAAATCAAGAAGCATGTGCAGAGGAGGGATGGTAGAGGATGGAGATGGAGTAGCAGAGAAGGCTCATGGATGAAGAAGTACATGCAGAGGTGGATGCTAGGATAGGAGGAGATGGAGGCAGGTGATCTGTTGTGCAGACCATTAAAGAAAAAGAAGAAGAATACGAGCAGCTTCAGTTTTCTTAATGAGAACTTTGTGTTCAGATCAGAAGGAAAGAAGAAGGAGAAAGATGAAATGATGATCTACATTGTGAGTAGTTTGTAGGTGTTGGCAGTGACTCTGTTAGTTCAGTGTAAGGTGCAGGAGCAGAGATGTATGATCCTCCTAACTTCACCGCGTCTCCTTTAAAATGCTCTTTCATTTCTGTCCTTGCCTCATTAACCGTTGCATTGGCAGGATGCAGATGTGAGCTCCTGCAGCTGCCGGCGGATGGAGATGAAGGAACCTGAGCTGCAGCGAGGAGACATGGAGTCCCTACATGGTGCCTGCAGGGCTCTGAAGCCAGCAGCACACCCTGACCTGTGGGGACCTCACACAGAGCCCACCTGCTGCAGGAGGAATCACCTGACATCTGAATGCCAGCAGAGAGCTTCCTCTTCAGGATTCAGGCACACTTACTGCTGCAGTCACAGCAGCTGGCATAGGAAGAGTTTAGGGGGATGATGAGGGCTTCACATGGACGGAGAGTCATCAAACTCAAACACGTCAGTGAACCATGTATGTCTGCGAGTCTCAGTTCGGTGCTTCTTTGTGTCAGCAGAGATGAGAGAGCACAGAAATGAGGAGCTCACGCTTCAAGCTAATGGTGCGCCAGAGTTACCTGGCTCACCAGTCAGCTGTGTCTGAGAGGTTAGCAAGGACATCGTGTGATTACGGTGATTTGGTGGAGACCTGAGCTCAGACGCTAATCGCTCCGTCCACCAACAGTCTGATAGCCAAGCGTCTGATCTGCACCCAAACGCCAACAAACATTAACCTGTCAGAGACGAGCCTGTCAGCGCCCCCCGATGGGCTGCAGAGCTCATTAAAGCCTCTGAGCTAACGACACTCTTCTTAGAGTAATGCTGGTTACAGGGCTAATCTTCTGGAGAGCAGATGTTTAACCCATTGTTAGAAACATGTGACACAGGCAGTGTGAGCCCAGACTAAGACTACAGCACAGATTCCTGCTGATTGCAGATATCCTGCCGAGGGACGATAGCTCCTGAGAGAGAGACTGCCCACCTGCAGCCAGCCCATAGCCACATGAGCGAGGTAAAGCTTCTTCACCAAACCTGAAGAAGTGCAGTTGATTCTTTCTGAGCTCCTTAGAGCTTACAGTGACCTGGTACCCTCCCCTACACCCCCACCGCTGACTTCAAGGCTCGACTCCATCAGCTGAGCAGGTAAAGTCCCAGTAGCTACATCCATCAGATCCAGACTAACACCACACTATCTCACCTTTCCCATCCCCGGCGTGTCCTTGACCTTTGACCCAGCTCGAAGGAGACATGGTGGGATGGCAGGCGGGGAGAGCTGCAAGGCCCCGCTGAAGCCCCCGGTGTAAAGCAGCGGTTCTGGGGACTCGCCGGGCAGGGAGGCGGAGCCGGGCGGGGACTTCTTCCTGCGGGACAGACTGAGCTTGTGAGCCGCCCTGAAGACACAAAACACAGAAACAGAGTCAGAGAGCACCGAGCTGCACCCAAACACACCGTTTAACAGGAAATAAAAGAAAACATAAAATAAGATCAGAGAGAGAGAAGAGCTGATCTGAGACTGAGTATTAAGAGATGAGTTTAAGGTCCATGTCAAACACAGGCAGAGAGAGAAGGGAGGAGGAGGAGGAGGCTCAAACTCCCTCCCAGACAGATACTATACTCATTATTGCCTCCAACCACCGGCAGGACTCACTGCCAACGTCACATTTACCAGAGAGAGAGAGAGAGAGTGTCTGTGTGTGACCGTGTGACCGAGGGAGCAGCAGCATCTCCTGGTGCTTTGGAGATAGATGGAGCAAAGGTACAGCAGGACATGCAGAGAAAGAAAGAGGATGAAAACCGTCCCGCTCCCATTAAACTGCGGCGCTGCATCACAACAAGAGAGGAAAGCACTCTGCGAAAGCAGGGCCACCAGCGACAAGGGCCATAAGGAAGGCACCTGTGTTTTGGTCTTGGGTTGTTCCCCACTGCAGAGACCACAGTTGGCGGTCACACAGGTCAACTGATTATCTTATCGAATTGATGCTTTTGCTCTAAAGTTGTTTTTACATTTCAAACCTCTCTCACCCCCAATTTTCACCTCAAGAAAATTCAAAGTAAATACAAAAAAACCTACTCTGATTATTTTATTTGATCCCAGTCATGCAGCTCTCTCTAGGCTCAGCATTAGGATGCTAATGAACTTGCTCCGTGGCTCAGAGTCATTAAAGCATGCTTAATATTCGGTTACTTCACGAAGAAAATGTGAAGCTCGGCAAACATGGTGATGAGGATACCGCCATAGAGGGTGCAGATCGTCCACACATCTGCTCAGGTAAACCTCAACACAGTTTATCTGTTTACGCACTGTGGGAGAGCCTTAGCCTGATCGTTGTGTTTAACCAGGTACGTATTAACCTGTGCTAACCCTCGGCATACCCGACATTCTCTGTGCACGTCACCTAACAGGAACTCATCCGCAGTGATGGCGGTTACGTCCTTCTGCGGCTGACACACTTCTTTAAAGGACTTTTTAATGCTAATGCAGATGTGCTGATGCTCTGACACCATCACCATCCACACCCACCCGTGATCTGAGACATGTGATCTACATTTACACAATTTCACGTGTTAGCTCGAATGATGGTGTTTCAGTGATGTCACTGGGTTAGGGATGACTCCATCTTCTCTGAGTGGATGTCTGACTCCACAGGTGAGCAACCGCAATAGATTGGACAAAGGGTGAAATATGTTTAACAGCCCCTGAAGGAGAAACTGAAGAGACATCAGAGACTCGTTGAAGCTGTTATTTTACACTCTATGCTTCACGCGTCTACAGTATCAATTACATCTGGACTTCATTTATCACCGCGAGCACGTCTCTCCACGTCTCTCGGCTTTTGCCTTCCACAGAACTGTCAGTACCTCAAACATGAAGCTGGACTGAGATGAAATAGGATTTAAAAATCACTATTATTATTACTCACAGTTCCTTCCAATCCATTATCTGCTCAAACTTCTTGATCTTAAAGAGGAACTGGGACCAAGCTTCTTCTCGTCCTCATTCACCATTGTAAAGACCCAGATCTATTCAAACAAAGTGTTAAAACCACAGCTGTAAAGGAGGGACACCCGGGCCGCATCATCGAGGCTGACCTATGAAGCCTTCTCCAGAAAATAGATCCAGTGTCAAACCAAGCGCACCCAGAAATCTACCCATGATCGGCGGACACTCAGCTGATCAAGGAAAAACGCTGATGGTGGTCCATATCCATATAGTCCATTTTCACTGTCTCAGGTTTACCCAGATGTTTATCCAGATGTGTCCTCTTTTAAAGCACTTAAGGTTCTTCTTTTGTTGTCCTTCTGCATTCAGCTGTAAACATCCAGTGTAGCGTTTCGTAAATTCTACAGGTAGAACAGGTGCCTCAAAGTCCTCCAAGGTTTCTCTTCATTTTCATGCTCCCAACAAAATGGCTTTTCATCCACCAGTTTGACTTTCCATCCCCCTTGAACTCCAATAAACCGCTCTTTAAAGCGAGAATCATTTTACTTTTGCAACAGGAGAACACTGTCCATGCATCCAGACAATGATGATAACATGATGTCCAACATGGTTTTTCCTAAACTCGCAGAGTTTCTTGGTTCGTCAATCACAGCATCAACAGTGTGTCTGTCCTTTCAGAGGGATTAAACATTTTAACAAGTTCATTTTCATTTTCAACATCTGGTTTTTACCAAATCCATAAAGAAGTTTAGGGGTTGAACCTAAAAGATCTTTAAAACTACCAAAGTGCTGCGGAGGGATCCCAAACTTCTGCTAATCCTAAAGCATTCAGTTGAGTACATCAGACTTATCACCATGTTCAGCTTTCAGCAGATTATTATTCCTACTCACTTCTGTCAAACAATAAAGATTCAGTCTGTCCTTCAATCAAAAATAAGACAGGAAACCAAAAAACCCCTTCAGGTTTTTCATGATTGTTCCCATTTAAGCAATAACTCACATCACATTCATTTCATGCGTGAATGAACATCCTTCTGTCTTTGCTCCCTTCACAGGTCCAAACATATCCTCAAACTCTCCCAACCCCGTCTCGCTGTCATCAATCCAATCATCCTCTGCTGAGTGATGTTCAGGTGATCAGAGTTTTCTCACTGAAGTCCAACAACATGTGCCGAGTTCCTGATCAAAAATACATCTAAAAATATCTGACAGTATTCATCTGTAAACCAGCACCTTGGCATCTCAACACGTTTCCCTCAGTTTGTTCCATATGGCTAAACTCCAAATCTATCTTTCCGTGTTTCGGACAGGAAGTGCAAATCTGATCACGGGACATTTTCATATTGGTTGGAGCAAAGTTCTGCAGAGACTCCTGGAGGATGAGTTCACTTTATTTTATGATTGTTATCAATCCACCTGCGATGGTGTGTACTCCACAAAGCTTTGCATCCCTCCATCCTTCCCTCCGTCCTCACGCCCTGCAGCCAATCTGTAGAACTCGCCTCACTCGGTCCCAAATGAAGAGCCTCAGCCGGCTTTCCTTCCTTCCACTCTTTCCTCGTACTGAATCATTCTTCCATCTTTCTGACCCTGCAGCAACTCATTCTCCACACTCTCACCTTCCTCTCCTTCTTCTTTTACCTTTCCTTCTTCATTATTTCCACCTCTCCTCCTCTCTCCTCTTGTCATCTCTCCTCTCCTACTCTCGCCTTATTTCTTCCTTTTCAAAGCTCCACTTCTTTAATTTCGCCTCCTTTCTTTTCTTCCCTCCTTCTCCCACCTCTCCTGCTCATCTCCTCTCTCTTCTCTCCCGTAGCTCCTCAGTCTGTTCCTGCAGTATCGCAATGCCACTCCTCTCCACCCCTCCCACCTCCCTCCTCCTCCTCCAACTCCAGGAGAGAGAGAGAGGGGTGAAAGGAAGTGGCATCAGCAGAGGAGGAATAAAGGACTGAAATAAGAGGTGGAAATAAACGAGTGAATGAGAGCGGGAGGATTCCTGCCTCTCCCTGCCGTTGTTGCTGGGAAACACTGGCAAAGCTCCAGCCTCCCTCCTTCCTCTTCCTCCCCTCCCTCCGTCCGTGGGTCCGTCTGCCTTGCTCACCTCACCTTCCCTCACTCTCCTCGCTCACCCCCTCTCTCTCTTTTCACTGCCCCGCCTTCTCGGTGTGTCGACACACAGCAGCTGTGAAACCACTGTTCACCCCACCACACGCGCACACACACACACACACACACACACACACACTTGATATGCTACATGAATACTTCATGAGATGACAGACACCCCCACTGCTGGACTTCAAAGACACTCAGCATGTGTGTATGTGTTCGAGTGAGTGTGTGTAGTGTAACCTCTCTGAGAACCTGCAGGCTGGGTCACTGATATGAAACCACAGACAGACTGAAGGAGAGCAAACAGGAGACTTCAGTCTGTGAGCTGCAATCACTGATCAATCAACACAAATTAATCCATTTCAATAATTAATAAAAAAGTAAATGGTTTTTTTAAGGACAAAGGAAAAAAACCCTTTCAGTTTAATGTGAATGGGATGTCCAGGTGTCCAACACTGCTTCTGTGCACATAGGCAGAATGTGTGTGTGTGTGTGTGTGTGTACATGTTTAGACATCATTGTGAGGACATAAAATTGGCATGCTACTATACTTATGGGACAAAGTGAGTGTCGCCACGAGTTTGATGGCATTTTTGAGGCTCAAAATGTAGTTTTAGTGTCAGGCCTAAGGTATTCATTTTTGATGGTTAGGGTAAGTAACTAGGGAAAGTAAAATGTCAATGAGATGTCCTTAATATCGTATGAAAATGAGTTTGTGTGTGTGTGTGTGTGTGTGTGTGTGTGTGTGTGTGTGTTCCTGTCTTGCCATCTTTGTGAGGACCGAAATCTGCATTCTACTATAATTGTGAGAACCAACAGTCACTTGTGAGGACACACACGCCGGTCCTCACAAGTTTGAAGGCCTTTTTGAGGCTCAAAATGTGGTTTAATGTCAGGGTTACAATTAGGTTATGGTTAAGTTTAGGGTATGGGTTATGGTTAGGCATTGATTTTTAATGGTTAATTAAAGGGCTAGGGAAACCATTATGTCAATGAAGGTCCTCGCTAAGATGGCTGAACGGGCTTGTGTGTGTGTGTCTGTGTGTGTGTGTGTGTGTGTGCACTAAAACTCTTTCTCATCAAATCTCATCACAATGTTATGCACACGTGCACGAGGCTTGTTCCAGCTTTATGAACGAACACCTGTGCAGACACACTGGAACTCTTCATTTGCAGGTAAAATGTGTATCTTGCAGAGTATGACATGGAAAAAAAAGCGACGATGAGAGTGAAGGATTGTGGGTATGTAACCATCAGAGAGATGTAATCTCTGGAGCGTGTCCGGGCTCTGCCCCCGGCCTCCTCCTGCTAGGACATGCCTGGAAGACCTCAGCTCCCTCCTTTCGACCCTTCTCTATGGGAAAGGAGTGCTCCCCTCAGCCTCCTGGTAGATCATAGATGTACATGCGGTAAGAGTTTGACAATCCTCAGTAATCGTGGTCACAAAGTCATGTGTCTGCCCAGCGGGATGACAGCAACTCCACACCAGCATTTTATGGCAGAGGGGTAAAAAACCCTCCATAATGTAGCCCAACGGTGGTGACACACCGTTCCGGTCCAAAGCTGGTTGGCTGTTTCCTGAGCAGGAAAGTACACAGAGTTCACTGTCAGAAGTGAACAAATCAGAGCTGAGGAAAGCAGCATGAGGAGCTCGGGTTCATTCAGCGCTGTCTGCAGGAGCTCAGCTGCTCTGAAATTATATTTATCATAACTCCCCTTCAGGTCATCTCAGGCCAGACAAACCTGCCAAAATGTGCCTGACAGCAGTTTTACTGTAGTTCCTACCTGCTGCTGCTCTCTGGGGACACGTTTGAATGCATGCCCAGGAAAACAAGCAACATGTGAGTGGAGAGATGATTATTGATCAGAGGAGGAGCTGGAGAGAGCTGTGTTATTGCTGCAGAGAGCGAGGAGAGGTATCAGAGCCACAGATCCATTTCCAGATCAATTCTCTGAAGCAGACGCCAATCGATAGGAGCAGCCCAAGGCCATCTGTCACAGTTAACCTGCAGGCAGGTAATGATCAGCTGTGGTCTTAGGTTCACTCACTGAACGATTAGACACAATTAAAAGAACCACGTCTGTGAGAGCGTGGAGCTAAAAGCTCAGAGGCTCCACCGCTCACCCTTCATATTTACAGTTTTTTTTTTTATCATTGACTGTTTGGTTTCATCTTCTCTGTCTGTCTCCAGGTGTGCATGTTAGATTGACATCACCTTCTGACCAATCACAATAACACAAAGTGGCTCTGTTTAGACCTGAAAGACCATGAATCACCCCCGACTGCTAATCAGTAACATCCAATCAAAACCCTAAAACTGAAGCTCCACATTCCTGTACACTCTACTACTACAGTAACCTAGTGGCAGCCATATTTTTGGTCACATGATGTCATTAAAATGCCTCAAAAGGCTCAAACACGTTCTAGACCTCCAGTTCAGGTGAAGCTAGCAGCTGCAGCCTGTGTCCACCTGTCAGTCACAGAGGCCACGCCCCTAATAATGCAAACTTTGGGCTTTATTCTAACATAAACAGGTGTCTTATGGTTTTATTATCGTTGTGATCCTGGTACCACCTTCGGTCTGACACATGGTTTGAACACGAGGACGTCCTTCTCAATGTTCTTTGTTCCAGAATCATCTGATGACTCTGTGATCAGACGTCCTCTGAGGCAGATGTTTGTCAGACCCAGGGCCCTGCTGTCAGTGTGTGGGTGCAAGCTCCTTCGGTCCAGCTTCTCCTCAGAGTGCTGCTCCAAACATCATCTCAGCCCTTGTTATCCTGGACAGCCGTCAGCAGCTCCACCTCTGCACCACCAGCTTTTATCTTCCTGCCATACGCCCTGCACTCCAGGCCGCTGAAGTCCGACTGTCTGACAGTGAGAGATAAACTCTGAAGGAATGATGTGACTTTGCTTCATGAGCTCAATCGCTTTGGCCCTTTGCCCAAACTCCCCAGTGGCTTTTTTTGAATTCAGTATGAATCATCAAATATTTGTGTCACGCAGTTATAAATAATACAACTCATAATTCATACCACTTCTCACTATGGCAAGACATAAACCTTGCTTAAACCCAGAGAGGTGCAGCAGTGGCTCATTTGGAAGACGCTCCAGAGAAAACTGAGGTTTCTGTCTTTTATCTGCTGCAGGAACAGGGACAACAGTGGGCAGAGCTTTTGTGATCAACCGTCACAGAATCACAAACAGTCGTGACAGCGATGACTTTAACGGGAATGAAATTGGCACAATCAGGATGGACTGCGGACAGTCTCGTGCACTCCATGTGAACCGCTGAACCACTGTTTGTTTCACACAGTTCACATGTGATGGGACACATGTTGAACCTGCAAAATGTCAGGATGTTCATAAAGTTTATTGACAGTAGAATGCAGAAAATATGATCTTTAATCAAATATGAACTCGTTTTCAATCTGAGGGCAGTGTCATTGTCTTCAACATCAGTCTGTGAGATGAGAGCAGCTGCTGCACTGTGAAACATTTAAAACATGTCAAACGGTTTCTCAATTTAGACATTTGACATGTTTTATAAGCTCTGTTGATAATAAATTGTGAAATCTGGAAATCATCACCTTCTGTTTCTTTCAGTTTCACATTCATGATTACATGAGGTTACACAAGGGTAATTCTTCGGCATGAGACAGGAAACTGTGAGGCGGTCTGGACAGGAAGTCCTGGGGTGGGCAGCAGCAGGTACCAACCCTCCGTCACACTCATGTCTGCAGCACGATCGGCTCAGCGAGGCCTTCAGGACTCAGCTCTCTCTGGATGTGGGTCACATTACTCCTCAGCTTTCCACTCTATCAACACACTGCTCTCAAGGTTGAAGGTTTGATTCCCAGCTGAGCCCCAGGGGTGACTCTCTGCTCTGTGTAACCTCCTTACATCACTTCCTCTATCACTCTGTATTCCATGCGTACAGGGATCAGGGACACAGGTCATTTTAAAGTCTCACGTCTGCAGAAAGCTCAGCCTGCCTTAGTTACTGAGTAAAGAGTGTCCTCCTCACAAACATGCTGAGCTATGAAATAAAAGCCTGAGACGATCCATATATCAAAGGCTGATCCGTGTCTCAGAGTGTCTGAGGACTGTGTTACTGCTGATGCCCTCCAACAGGACACGATAACAGAATCTAACCTAAGTGGAAGATGTTTACTTCAATGACTGCAGGAATTCTGGCTGTACTTGCGACTCTTCAGGTCTGGAGTCCCACAGGTGTTAAAGGCAGGTCTGCACACTAGCAAAGAGGACCTGGACAGGTCACCGTCGTCGAGGTGGAGAGAAGTTTAAACTGTCCAGCGTGCAGCGTCAGGTGACCTGTCGCTGGTTAAACCACAAGCTCTACCTATCTGCACTCTGACTCACGAATGTCTTCACGAGGCTCTCCCTGCACAGAGAGCAGCAGAAGTTTGTGCTCCATGTTCACTGACTTTCTCAAAGTCAGCAGCAGCTGTGATTGGGTTTCACTGACACTGGAGCCAGTTAACCAGCAGTCCTTCTCTGGGCAGACTCTGCTGCAGCGCTGCGGCTCTGTTGGGTCTGAGCGGTTTGGGAGAGGCTCTATTCTGGACAGGAAGTCGATAAAAAAAGCTTGGGCCGTGAGCCAGAAATCCACTTTGGGGAACTTGACTCTAATAGTGGGAGTGGGTCTAATCCTCACTTTATTTTGGGGTTTCACTGTGAGTCTAAGCGGCAGGAGGTGTGGCTCTGCTCTGTGCTCCAGGCTCAACGCCGGTCCGAACCTTCGGCCCCGTGTCCACAGTGTCTCCATCACCTCCGACAACACCTCCTCACAGCACAGCAGCATCAGGTGGCCCTGACCGCTGTAAAGATGCTGCATCGGGCTGAGCTAAGCCTACAGCTGTGACTGAGCAGCAGCAGTGAGCAAACAGCGAGTGGGGAGAGCAGCCGGAGGCTCAGGTGTCGTACCTGCAGACGGCGTGGAGTCGACAGTTGGAGGGGATCCCTGCATTAACATAGCTACGTTTTTGATTGGATGTATGTAATAAACACAAACACAAATAAAACACTCTGACAGTGTTTTGTTCGCGCCCTGAACAGCTGGCTAGAAAACATTTCAGATCATTTGTGTGTCCGAACAGGAGGACACACCGCCTCCATTCCCTCTGTGACCCTCAACATCCAGAATGGGTCAGAATACCAGATTTGAGCAGACAGACGGAGTCAAAGCCCCCCTGATGCCGAACACCACCTCTGACAGCTTGGACAGGAGGAAAAGCTGCCAATTAGATTCTGCAAGGAGAGAATCTGAATCTGGAGCACTTTCATTGATCCCTGAGGGAGACGTTCCTACAGCAGCAGGATCTCCGTGTGAATCCACACATGAGGTTCTGCTGTATGAGCTTCCCTCACAGGACAAACACAACTGAAGCCCAGAGAGCTTCATAAGATTCACAGTTTTCCCTGCCGATAAGGACCTCCCTCATAAAGCAGTGTTTTGGTTTGTTCACAGTGACCCAGGTTTTCTGTGAATTAACAGAAGCGTGAGCGTGTTTTATCGTTACAGTCTGAGCTACATTGGCTGTAATGTTTATTTCGTACAGTTTACATACAGAGAGTCGTGATGACTCACTGAGCCAGGGGCGGATCTAGAAGGGTGGCATGGGGTGGCAAGTGCCACCCTAAAATGATCCCTTGCCACCCCAAGTGCCACCCCAGTTTTGCATATGACGGTGTTGTTTATTAAAATAAGATAGCATTAACAATTTTTATCGTAGTTACAGTCAACAGTGAATATAAATGCTAAAACTGAATATATTGGATAGTGTCCCCCCCTTGCACCATTAACAAATAGTTCAGCCCATAGCAGAACTGTCTTTTTTCTTGTTTTCAGTAGCAATTCATGCTTATGATTGTGCCAGAGCACATTTTGAACAACACCATGGGAATTTCGGATTTTACTCAGGTGGTTGGATGCTACACTCTGGAAATGGAAGGAAGGTGAGTGTTATTAACCCTCTGTGGTCCACGCTGCACCTCCAAATCATATGACTATTTTAAGCTGACATAGCAACAAGCTGCGGCCAAGCTGAGTCAGCCCACATTGAAAGTTAGGACTTCAAAGTTTTTACATTTTAATTACGGGCCAGTAAATCCTGTCATGGTCCTGGGTCGGTGACACAGCGCTTTTAGTTTATTATCATTTTCTAGTTTATTATGATGATGATGATGATTATTATTATTGTTTGAGTTCTATGTGTTATATTCGGTTTGCCTTTGAGTCTGCGTCTGTGTCTCTGTCTGTCTATGGTGTCAACCCGTCTGTGAAGCAGTCTGTTTAGTTCTGTGTCTTGTTTGGTTCCCCGTGTTTGAGTTTCCTAGTTTATTGTGAAGGTCTCTGTCTGATGTGAGTGTGATCAGTTTACGTTTCCCCTGTCCCGTCAGCTCCGATTCCTCCCAGCTGTGTTGCCTTCCTGTCTCTCATCCCCTGATTACTGGTGTGTGTATTTAAGCCCTGTGTGTTCTCCTGCCTGTTGCCGGTTCGTCTGTGTTACTCGGTGTCCTGCTCGTCGTCTGCCTCTCTGCCTCTCATCCCCTTGTCGTATGCTCCCAGGTCTGTTATTTTAGTTCTCCCAGTTTAGATGTTTTCAGTTATTTGTCATGCCCCCACTGCTTGTTTGCCACTACACCTTGTAAATAAACTTCACTAGCGTTTTCATCCACTGCTTGCATCTTGGGTCCTCCTTCCTCCACACCACACGGCTCGCCTTCCCAGCCGTGACAAATCCAGAGTTATGATAATATATATAAGCCATGCTTTTTTCTAAATACTGTCATCACGTATTTGTGTGTGTGTGTTTTAAGCATTTTCTAAGGACAGCGCAAAAACAGTAAAGAAAGGAAAAAAAGCCACCACTTTCCTATCGGTGGAAAAATGTACCATGTCGACCAATTAAAAAAAAAGTCAACATGTGGGATTTAGTTGTTTAGGAAGAGGGGAGAGTTTTGGGAATGACGGTAACGGCAGCGAGACAGAGCGAATGAGTGAGAGAGAGAGAGAGAGAGAGAGAGAGTTTTTAGATGTGGGAGATTTGTGACGTTTAGTGTGGAGTGTTTACTTAGTGTGTTGTGTTGTCTTGTGTAGCTGTTCTGTTGTGTAGTCGTTTTATTTTGTGTGTCACTGAGGGCACTAATGAATGTCACTAAGGCACATTTGCAATGTAAACACTGTCACTAAGTAGAAAACCAGCGGAGTGGTACACATCCTGTTGTCAGGCCTGCAGGTTTATCCCTGTGCTGTTTTTTTTTTACTGGCACACATCATTTGCGGGGCATCTTATTGCAACACCTGATTGTTCTCTCATTTTAGTTTTAGTAATATTTTTAAATGGTTGTGCAAAATGAAAAAAACAGCATGTGCATTGGCTGCATTTTTAGATAAATAGTTGTATATGTTTAGAAAATGTACAATTTATATTTTCATTTCAAGTTATAAAAATTTACTCAACATGTCTGTGGTTTTCTTTTTTACAGTAAAAAATACTACTAGGATTTAAGTTCTTTGTGTGATTTCAGATCAGTAATAGTACTATTAATAGTAATAGTAGTACTAATGCAGCATGTCAGTGAAAAAACAACTAAATTCAGTTGAGCTGAAAAGAATGATACCAAAAAGGCAAGGGGGGAAAAAAAAGAAACAATTTGAGGGTGAAATACAAACGTAAACTCAAAAGGAGTCAAAAATGGCCGATTGTATTTCAGACGTCAGTGGGTGAATCCAACAAATCATGAAGAATTAGGTTTAAATTTTTGTTCATGAAAGTGCAGATTTCTGACATTTTGTGTAATTTAAGCTGTAACAATGTGATTGTTTTCTAACAAAAAACAATGTGAAACTCAAGTTAGGCTTGTGTTTGTAAATGAACCGCCCCATGTTGTGTAGCTTTCTGGATTTTATACTTGTTGGGCTACATATTTATTTATTATACAGGCTATACAGTACATAACATCAAAACTCACATGGTTTATGTAACTAAAGTGTGTAATTATGTGGGCTACAGACAAAAATTAAGTTATAGACTATATTTATATGAAAAACATGTATACTTACTGCATTTGAATCATTTTAACCATATGTAACCACCTGCATATGCGTTTGGGGGGGGGGGGCTTTGATTTTGCCACCCCATTTGATTTCTTTGCCACCCTCATGCCAGCCTAAGAAAATTTCTCTAGATCCGCCCCTGCACTGAGCTCACAGACTTCATCCAGTCAGACCACAGGAGTCGCCCCTTGCTGGCCAGAATGCAGGTCTAAAGCACGTTAGTATTGGTTAGTCACACTGATCTATGTGCAGCATGTGCTGCTTTGCGTCTCTCTGTCGTGTTGCGTTCACTGACCTGATCAAGAAGGCGGCAGCGGCAGACGGTGGCTGGCTGGTTTGGGTGCTGACGCTGTGGGCTGCTGGTTTAACGGGAACGTTCTGGGCTGTACCCGTCACAGTCAGATGACCTCCATCTGCAGTCAGACCCTGACAGATGAGACAAATATCAGGTCTTAAGCCAAAACATGAAATCCAGCATCAGTCTCCTTTTGATGTTTGTTCTGTTCTTAAATCGTTTATTTTTTAATAAAACTCATCACATTTTTCATAATTTACATAATTAATAAAAGCAGACAGTCTCCTTCAGACTGACACCACCTCACAGAGGATCCCGATGCCATCAGACGCCGTCAATGCTGCACCTTTAGAGAAACATCTGTACTCAGACTTTGATATTTATGTTTAAATATATTTTTGTAGCAGTATAATATTTATAGTAAATAATGCCGATATCCCAGTATTATTTTTATTCAGAGGTCAGACTTCCCCCAACGCTCTTTATTTATCAGAAATTGCAGATGAGCGCCGTTAGCTCCTGGCTTCATCAGCAGCAGGAGGAGGCAGCTCTGGATGAGGAGATCATTAGTTAATTACCTCAGGTCGTTAGCCTGATCGTTGCCATCCAGACTTCCTGTTCTGCTCAAACATGGCTGCTTCAACCACTGAAGGCTTTTTCCGGTTTACCGTGGCTAATGGCTAGTCCTACTGGGCTAATGACCGGTCAGCTGGTCTGCTGCTATAATTACATTTCATCATACAGAGCAGCTTGTTTTGTCCTTTTGTGCTTTCATTCCAGGATAATGGAGCCACAGATGAGTGTGATCTCAGAAACGTCCAGCTATTTGCAGCTGCAGTAGCACAGCTCCTGTCTCTGGCCTCAGATCCGTGGCCTAGTTATGGTGAATTACCGCAGTTACAGGAAGTGGCACACTGGGGCAGATCCACTCTTCAGCTGTGTGACCGCAACACGCTCGGCTGGCTAACAGGATTACACAGAGAGCCGGCAACGGGATGAGCCAGCGCCAAAACGCCATCCTGAGTGAGACCAATCAAACACGAGGGCCACAGAGCACGCTGCGATTACCGCCTCACGGCTGTGCAGTGATGGTTTCCATCCAAGTTTGGAAGAGGAACAGACACGGCGAAGGTTTAAAACATCAGAGCAAAGAAAACATGCTCTGTGACCTTTCACCTTCTGCTTATGTCATCACTGTCATCATGTCACACCTGTGTGAAGGTTTAATGAGTGAATTATTGTAACTGTGCTGAACTATTATACAAGAATCCATGAAACAAACGATCCAGGTCTGAGGAGGTGCATTGTGTCAACAGTGGGACTGTGAGGACGTATCCCCATGGATGATGACGACCTCGGCGAATCGTGAATCTCAGAACGATCATATCACTGCTGTAGGAGAAGGAGTAAAACGGAGCTGGTGGAGGATCAGAGGCTGCCACGATTAAACTCAGCATGCTGATGGCAAATAATGAGGCCCATGATGAAGACCTGGCTTCCTACAGCGCTTTGAGAGTTTTTAGTCCCGCTGCCGTCATCACGCTGTCACAACTGCTCCATCAAACACCTGAGACTAACTTTGTCTTTTTCCAAAGGTTGCTGCTGAAGGTTGGGAACACCGGAGAAACTGGAAATTTCAGTCTGTTATAACTGCAGCTGACACACACACACACACACACAAAGAGTTGTAGCCTGACTTTACAGCTGCATTAGAATCATGTGCAGTGTTGGAGTCAAATTGTTAAATGTCGTCATTGTGTTACTTAAATTTGTAAGTCTTAGTTCAAACTTATGAAACGCCAGGACAGCCATAATGAATTAATTAAATACACCATTAAATAATTAATTAAATGTGGCAATAATTAATTAAAGTGGGAAATAATTAATTAATTAAATATTTTTGATGCATTGAATTAATTAATTATTGCAACATTTAATTATTTATTTAACATTTTAATTAATTATTGCCACATTTAAATAATTATTTAATGGTGTATTTAATTAATTCATTTTGGCACAGTTGACTCCTTCAGGTCTCACCATGAAATAATTTTATCTGTCAACCTCATCCATCCAACCCAGGAGGCGGGGTTAACGCTGATCGAGTCAGAACCATTGCTTTGGCCTTGTGGCCATTGTTTTTAGCACACAACAACCGACATGTTAAAACTAACAGAACTGAACTTTGAAAAACCTTGTTTGTGTGTCATCAAATACCGTTTTAATATTTTTTAGCCGAGAATGTAGTGGTTTAATCTTCAGATGTGTGGTTGGTTTGTCAAGATAGAGCCTCTTTGCAAAAGCCCTTTGATGATTTCAGAGATGTCTGCCCAGCCCAGTCTCATGGCAAAGGGTGGGATAGACCCGCTTGCCTCGCAAGCAATTGAGCTGTTATTACCGCCAACAAAATGCAGGTCCTGGTACACAGCTGCCATAACCCCCGCAGTACACTGACTTCATTTACTGAGGTTATATTTATTGGGTTTTTATTTCCTGATGTTCGTATGTGTCATACCTGTTTCAATTCTACATTAAAAACATGTTTAAGGAGGAGAGAGAGCAAATAAATCCGATTAACATCTGATGTTTGGGTTTTTGTTCAATAATGAGCATGACCTGCATATAAACGCATAAAAGAAATAACGTTGGTGTTTCCGTCATGTAGTAACTGCTAGGTTTAACTGTACAAAGGTTGTTCGACACTATGAAACACATACAGACTCCATGATGTTCAGCTAATATTTTTATTGTGAATATTAATCATGAGGGTAAACGGCCCTGTACACCACGGAGCGAGGTCAGCATGTCCACGATATCTTCAGCTTGTGGTGGACCACAGGTGTGTTCCTGTGTTTTGTGGCGCGATATGCGCAGTTGATGTTGGACATGAATAAAGAAGGAGTAAGAACTGGGAGTTCTGTGTCATTGATGCTTACCTCCACATTGGTGACCCCTGATTCGGGCTAATGTAGTGACCTCCGGGGATGCAGCCATGGAGCGCCTTGGCATTGTAGAGCGTTCGAACAGTGCATGGGCCTCTCCGCTTCACATGGTGCCCAAATCGGACGGTCAGTGGCGACCATGCGGAGATTTCCGCCGTTTAAATAATGCCACGGAGAATGACCGTTACCCCATCCCCCACATTCAGGATTTTTCTGCCCATCTCGCCGGAACATTGATTTTTTCTAAAATTGACTTGGTGCGGGGGTATCACCAAGTTCCTGTGCGCGCCGAAGACGTTCCTAAACCTGCTGTCATTACCCCCTTCGGCTTGTTCGAGTTTTTGCGCATGCCGTTTGGCCTGAAAGGTGCTGCCCAGACCTTTCAGCGGCTGATGGACTCCGTTTTGCGTGGACTGCCGTTTGGTTTTTTTTTTTTTCTGGATGATATATTGGTGGCCAGCTGCTCAGCGAGCCAGCACGAGTCCCATCTGCGCCAGGTTTTCCAGCGTTTGGCAGCGCACGGCCTGATCATCAACCCTTCCAACTGCCAGTTTGGGTTGCCTGTTCTGGATTTCATCGGGCACCGCATTTCCGCTGAAGGTGTGCTTCCGTTGCCCAACAGAGTCCAGGCCGTTTCGACTTTTCCGCGTCCCACGTCGGTTAAAGCGTTGCAGGAGTTCTTGGGGATGATAAATTTTTACAACCGCTTTTCTCCCCAGAGCTGCCCACCTGCTACAGCCACTCTATGCTGCCTTAAAAGGTAAAACAGCCAAAGATCCGGTTGACTGGCTGCCGGAACGCATCCAGGTGTTGTCTGCGCTGGCTGACGCCACCCTGCTGGCCCACCAGCTTCCGTCGGCGGAGATCGCGTTGACCACCGACGCGTCCGACGTGGCAGTGGGTGGGGTGTTGGAACAGCGGGTTTCAGGTCTCTGGCAACCGCTCGCCTTTTTCAGTCGTACGCTCCGGGATGCTGAACGCAAGTACAGTGTTTTTGACAGGGAGTTGCTGGCCCTGCACCTCGCGACACGACATTTTTGTTTTTTCCTCGAGGGTCGCAACTTTACTGCGTACGTTGACCACAAACCTTTGACGTTTGCGATGTCCAAGGTCTCTGACCCATGGAGCGCACGCCAGCAGCGCCAGTTGGTGGCCATTTCAGAGTTTACCACAGACATTCAGCATGTGGCTGGTAAGTCCAATCACGTCGCTGATTGTCTCTCACGTGTGTTGGTTTCTCCGGTGTATGTCGGCGTCGACTACGCTGCCATGGCCGCTGAGCAACGTGCTGACCCAGACGTCCTTTCCCTTCAGTCAACAAAAACGGGCCTCGTGCTGGAGTACACCCCGGTGTGGGACGCGGTCCGCACCTTCTTTGCGACGTTTCCACCGGCCGCCCCCGCCCGGTGGTTCCCCTTTTGTGGCGTCGTCGTGTTTTTGACTCGGTGCATGCCCTCTCTCATCCCGGCGTCCGGGCCTCGGTCAAGCTGGTCAGCGCCAGGTTTGTTTGGCCGGGCCTTTGCAAGACGGTGAAAGAATGGGCGGCGGTTTGTATCCCATGCCAACGCTCGAAAATCCACCGGCACACACAGTCACCCCTCGAACCTTTCCGTGTCCCAGGTAGGCGTTTCGATCACGTTCATGTGGGCCTGGTTGGTCCCTTGCCGCAGTCACAGGGTTTCACGCACCTTTTGACTGTGGTGGACCGCACGACCAGGTGGCAGGAGGCGGTACCCTTGGCGTCCACGACAGCGGTGACGGTGGCCAGGGCTTTTTTGTCAACGTGGGTTTTGCGTTTCGGTCCCCCTGCTAACATTACCTCGGACAGGGGCCCCCAGTTTGTTTCTGAGCTTTGGTCTGCTATGGCTGACGGCCTGGGGGTCAAGGTCCACCGCATCACAGCATACCACCCGCAAGCTAACGGGATGTGCAAACGGTTTCACCGGTCACTTAAGGCCGCGCTCCGGGCTTCCTTAACAAGTGGCGACTGGGTCGACCGTCTTCCATGGGTTTTGCTGGGATTGCGTAGCGCGGTTAAAGAAGACCTCGGGGTTTTCCCGGCTGAACTGGTCCTCGGCCAGCCTCTCCGGGTCCCTGGGGAATTCTTACCTGAGAGCCCTCCCCCATGTTTCGATACCTCTTTGTTGCCTTTTCGCCCCCCCAAGAGACTCATTTCCTGTTCCTGGTCCTGTGCACCACTGCCTGCCTGACACTTTTGTTCCGAGTTCGTTGGACTCTGCTCCTTTCGTTTTCGTCAGGCACGATGCCCATAGGACTCCGCTGCGTCCACCATATGACGGGCCATACAGAGTTCTTAAACCAAGCAACAAACATTTCATTTTGGACTTTGGCGGTAGGCAGGAGGTTGTCTCTGTTGACAGACTTAAGCCTGCACATGTTATGCAAGAGGATCAGGTGGTCCCGGCCCAGACCCCTCGCCGCGGCCGCCCACCTGTCACCGGGCTGATGGATTCTGTTTTTTCCCCCAGGAGCGACCCAAAATCAACGGAGTCCGACTCGTCTGCAGCTTTTTCTGACCGCCAGTGCCAGCCTCGCTCCCGGACTGGGTTGCCCTCTGTCAGTTCCCCACCCCCCGGTTCAGCCGTTCCGGCCGTTTGCTTAAGCCCCGGGTCCTGGACTAGTTCTGCTGGGTGTTCGGGGGGCATGTGTGGTGGACCACTAGAGGGCTCCACTCACACCCAGTGTATAGGAAGTGTGTTCCTGTGTTTTGTGGCGCGATATGCGCAGTTGATGTTGGACACGAATAAAGAAGGAGTGAGAACTGAGAGCTCTGTGTCGTTGATGCTTACCTCCACAAGCTCTCTGAGTTAACCCAGCGTTTCCCAGCTGACTAATCTAACGGTCATCTACGAATAATTCACGGGTCATATCAATATGATTTAACAGAAAATCATCCTTATTACTGCCCACTATTCCAGAGACGTGAAAATCTACAGCATAAAGAACAAAAAAATATAGCAGTCTAACGCAACACTGTAACAGAGATGAGCGCGTCAGTTTGTCACAGATCAAAGTGAAATGAAAGTGATTGGTTGAACAGGTGTTCGTGATCTGTGTTTTCTGCATTTTCATCAGCGTAAGAGACTCAGCAGCAGATTAGAATAACATTTGTACATTTAACAAATCACCAAATTAATACACAGAAGAAACTATCAAACCTGTTCTGACAATTTGAGTTTGTATTCCCTCAGCTGCAGACTCGCTGCTGTTTAAATGTTTGAGAGAGAAGATTAGATATAAAAAAAAACGTCAAAGATAGACTCAGTCTGAGTTCACATTTGATATTAGGCTAGGACGTAAAGTGGCTGTGCCCTGTTTTAAGATCATATATGTAAAATTGTTGTCTGACCTCCGTCGATCCAGCCGCTCAGAGTCCGTGGTTACCATGGTTACTGCATAAGTAGCTGTAATTTAAACAGCTGGCATTTTAAAACTTTACACCACCACCATTACTGCCTGTGATTTGAAATGCATTCTGGGATACCTGGTTTCCCCAAGTCCATCGATTATCTAGGATCGACCTGTCTTGACTTACTTTGCACAGCAACCAATCAAATGTTAGAGAAGCTGCAGTGGCAACCCCGCCCACTTAGTTTGATTCAATTCAATTCAATTCAATTCAATTTTATTTATATAGCGCCAAATCACAACAAAAGTCGCCTCAAGGCGCTTCATAGATACAGAGAAAAACCCAACAATCATATGACCCCCTATGAGCAAGCACTTTGGCGACAGTGGGAAGGAAAAACTCCCTTTTAACAGGAAGAAACCTCCGGCAGAACCAGGCTCAGGGAGGGGCGGCCATCTGCTGCGACCGGTTGGGGTGAGAGAAGGAAGACAGGATAAAGACATGCTGTGGAAGAGAGACAGAGGTTAATAACAGATATGATTCAATGCAGAGAGGTCTATTAATACATAGTGAGTGAGAAAGGTGACTGGAAAGGAAAAACTCAATGCATCATGGGAATCCCCCGGCAGCCTACATCTATTGCAGCATAACAAAGGGAGGATTCAGGGTCACCTGGTCCAGCCCTAACTATATGCTTTAGCAAAAAGGAAAGTTTTAAGCCTAATCTTAAAAGTAGAGATAGTGTCTGTCTCCCGAATCCAAACTGGAAGCTGGTTCCACAGAAGAGGGGCCTGAAAACTGAAGGCTCTCCCTCCCATTCTACTTTTAAATACTCTAGGAACAACAAGTAGGCCTGCAGAGCGAGAGCGGAGCGCTCTAATAGGGTGATATGGTACTACAAGGTCATTAAGATAAGATGGGGCCTGATTATTTAAGACCTTGTATGTGAGGAGCAGGATTTTGAATTCAATTCTGGATTTAACAGGAAGCCAATGAAGGGAAGCCAAAACAGGAGAAATATGCTCTCTCTTTCTAGTCCCTGTCAGGACTCTTGCTGCAGCATTTTGGATTAGCTGAAGGCTTTTCAGTGAGTTTTTTTGACATCCTGATAATAATGAATTACAGTAGTCCAGCCTGGAAGTAATAAATGCATGAACTAGTTTTTCAGCGTCACTCTGAGACAGGATATTTCTAATTTTAGAGATGTTGCGCAAATGGAAGAAAGCAGTCTTACATATTTGTTTAATATGTGCGTTGAAGGACATGTCCTGGTCAAAAATGACTCCAAGGTTCCTCACCGCGTTACTGGAGGCCAAGGTAATGCCATCCAGAGTAAGAATCTGATTAGATACCATATTTCTAAGATTTTCAGGGCCGAGTACAATAACCTCAGTTTTATCTGAATTAAGAAGCAGAAAGTTAGCGGCCATCCAGGTCTTTATGTCTTTAAGACATTCCTGCAGTTTAACTAATTGGTGTGTGTTATCTGGCTTCATGGACAGATAGAGCTGGGTGTCATCTGCATAGCAGTGAAAATGTATGCTATGTCTTCTAATGATACTGCCTAAGGGAAGCATGTATAATGTAAACAGAATTGGTCCTAGCACTGAACCCTGTGGAACTCCATAATTAACCTCAGTGTGTGAAGAGGACTCTCCATTTACATGCACGAATTGGAGTCTATTAGATAGATATGATACAAACCACTGCAGCGCAGTACTTGTAATACCTACAGCATGTTCTAATCGCTCTAATAGGATATTATGATCAACAGTATCGAACGCTGCACTGAGGTCTAGCAGGACAAGCACAGAGATGAGTCCACAGTCAGAGGCCATAAGAAGATCATTTGTAACCTTCACTAAAGCTGTTTCTGTGCTGTGCTGAGCTCTGAAACCTGACTGAAACTCTTCAAATAAACCATTCCTCTGCAGATGATCTGTTAGCTGTTTGACAACTACTCTTTCAAGGATTTTTGATATGAAAGGAAGGTTGGAGATTGGCCTATAATTAGCTAAGACTGCTGGGTCTAGAGATGGCTTTTTGAGTAAAGGTTTAACTACAGCCAGCTTGAAGGCCTGTGGTACATAGCCGATTATTAGAGATAGGTTGATCATATTTAAGATCGAAGAATTAATTAATGGCAGGACTTCTTTGAGCAGTTTTGTAGGAATGGGGTCTAAAAGACACGTTGATGGTTTGGAGGAAGTAATTATTGAAGTTAACTCAGAAAGATCAATTGGAGAAAAAGAGTCTAACTTAATATCAATGGTACTAAGAGTAGCTGTAGATAATATTACATCTGTGGGATGATTATTGGTAATTTTTTCTCTAATGATAAAAATTTTATTTGTGAAGAAGTTCATGAAGTCATTACTAGTTAACGTTAAAGGGATGGTTGGCTCAAAAGAGCTCTGACTTTTTGTCAGCCTGGCTACAGTGCTGAAGAGAAACCTAGGGTTGTTCTTATTTTCTTCAATCAGTGATGAATAGTAAGATGTTCTGGCTTTGCGGAGGGCTTTCTTATAAAGCAGCAAACTATTTCTCCATGCTAAATGATGATCCTCTAGATTTGTGACACGCCATTTCCTCTCCAGATTACGAGTCATCTGCTTTAGGGTACGTGTTTGAGAATTATACCACGGAGTCAGGTACTTCTGATTTGAGGCCTTAGTTTTCACAGGAGCTACAGTATCCAGAGTCGTACGTAGTGAGGAGGTGAAATTATTAACAAGATAATCGACCTCTAAATCGACCTCTAAATCGACCTCTGATGGGTGAGGCTGACAGATAAAATTATTTCAAAGTGAGACATGAATGGGACAATAGTGCCATAATGAATTAAATAAATAAATCGGTAAATAATTAATTAAAACTGTCAATAATTATTTAAATGTGTTATTAATTAATTAAAACAGTCAATAATTAATTAAAGGTGTCATAAATATTTATTAAATTAATTATTTCTCATTTTAATTAATTATTTAATGGTCTATTTAATTAATTCATTATGTCAGTCCTGGCGTTCCCTACAAACTATAGGATCAATGACATTCTTTTGTTTCTGTTGACATGCCCAGCCTGTTGAACGGTGGGGGAGGCTATAGTGTTTTATTATGAGACATCCTATGTGAGGGTTCTGTTTTCTTGTTTAGTAAGCTTCCTGCTTTTATGACCCTTTTGTGGGCAGGAGGTCACACAAACGCACCCCCAAACACAAACACACACACTCACATGCATACACACACACACATTCTCGCACATGCATATACACACACACATACACACATGTGCTTACACGTGCACACACATACACACATAGTACCTTATCTTTTAGAACCATAGGGGGGGTATTAGGGTGGTGCTTGTGTGTACTGTAACTGTTTGTGTGTAACAGAATAAAAGGCGGCAGGGGAAGCTGGTTCTTTGGACTCGTTTGACACCGAGGGCAGAGGGCAACTATGATTGTGCTCCTTTTCTACAAGTGTGAATGTAGGACAACACTCATATATATTTTATTTCTGGTTAATGAAATAATTCCAACCAAGTGGCGGCAATTAAACATGACTTTGGTAACTGAGTGGTGGTGGTGGTGTGTGTGTGTGTGTGTGTGTGTGTGTGTGTGTGTGTGGTGGTGGTGGAGGATCCTCAAACAGTTCACTTAAATGGGTGTGTGTGTTTACAGTTGTGCACAAGTGAGTACAGGTGGAGCCATACTGAGCAAACTGGTGTGAGATAACTGAACAGTTCATATGGAGACCAGCAGAGAGCGCACGTTTGGAGAAAATACAATCCTGACCCAGGTGACCCCTGACCCTTGACATCTGTGGTTCTCCTGAACAACTAGCTAAATAGGGTGCTTACCGCACTGTTTCGAAGCTCAGGTGTGCAGCAGGAGACCCTCCACACCCCCTCCAGGTTCTGAGCTGGGTTCAGGGGAAGGGGCGTTACTGTGGCGAGCCCTTTAGCTCCGCCCCCACCGAGGTAGGTGCTCTGCACTATGCTCGATCTCCATGGGGCTCCTCCCTCCTGCTGCTGCTCCTCGTGCTTCCACCTCTGCTGCTTCACTGGGAGCTCGTTGCAGACCCAGCTGCTCTCTGAGATTGGGGCAGCGCTGGGAGTGGCAGGGCGTGGTGCCATCTCCCCGCTGATGCCCAGAGCCCGCTGCAGAGCGAGTTGCCTCAGTTGCTGGAAGGAGGCACCGCATACATCACAGTGGGCTTCGATAGAAGTATGGTGAACACGGCGAGGCAACTGGAGACGCTGGAGCTTATTAAAGAGGAAGGAGGCATAGGCCAGATCCTGGAAGAGGTGAAGAGAGAGAGGACAGTCATGTGGAAGGTTGGACAAAATAACAGGAACACCAAAATCCAGTTACTGACACAGCTGAGGACCATGAAGAATTAAAGCTGGCAGAAATAATCTCAAAATAAGTTAGCTCACTGCTGGTACAGCTGGACGACAACATGAATCAACAACCAAAAACTGTCAGAGCAGCAAGCTTGGAAAACCACACACACACACACACACACACACACACACACACACATCTGGTATTCATATCTTGTGGGGACATCTAATTGACATTTTGCTTTTCCCTAACCGCTTACCCTAAACCAGTCTTTCTCAAAGAGTGGTACGGCACACAGGCTGTCTCTGGTGCTATGCGGAAAATCTCAATTTTCTTTAAAGATTAAATAATATACTATTGTGGAGGTATGCAAAGACGACACGAGAGTTCCTGAGGCTTTTCCGGGAGGCGGAGTCAACCAGAAAATGTGTCACTGAGCGTCAGTCCTCTATAAAGAGTAGCCCTTCCTTATCGCCAGCGGTCGTGGCCGCTACGGAGCGCTGGTGGGAGAATTGGTAGGGCTGCGGGAGATGCCGCCAGTGAATCGGAACCCTTGATACCAAAGCTCCTGGTAGCCAGGAGAATGCGATCCGCTTCTTCTGCAAGTGAGTGGTAATCCTTCGCGACCAGCAGCAGGTAGTTGGGGAGGCACCTATCGTAGGAAGACATGAGTGAAGAGGAATCCGCCGTCATCCGTTCCTAACAAGGACAGCGTGCCCTCCATAAGCTTGAGTGCGGTACCATCACCCAGGCCCGAGAGAGAGAGGAGTTTCTCAGCCACTCTGCATCAGAGAGGGAGTAGCGCCAAAGCAGCAGTGCCTTGAGAGCGGTGTATTTCCCTTGGGTGGGGGGATCCCGGAGGAGGGTCATCACACGGCGGGTGGACAGCTGATCCAGCAAGGCCACCACATGATGGTATTTTGTGTCGTCGGCTGAAATGCCACGAAGAGCAAACTGAGTTTCAAAGTGCACGAACCATGAAGTAGGGTCGTGATGCCAAAAATCCGGCATCTTATCCGCCACAGCAAAAATTAAAATGTATCATACAGTGGGGCAAAAAAGTATTTAGTCAGCCACCGATTGTGCAAGTTCCCCCACTTAAAATGATGACAGAGGTCAGTAATTTGCACCAGAGGTACACTTCAACTGTGAGAGACAGAATGTGAAAAAAAAATCCATGAATCCACATGGTAGGATTTGTAAAGAATTTATTCGTAAATTAGGGTGGAAAATAAGTATTTGGTCACCTCAAACAAGGAAAATCTCTGGCTCTCACAGACCTGTAACATCTTCTGTAAGAAGCTTTTCTGTCCCCCACTCGTTACCTGTATGAATGGCACCTGTTTGAACTCATCATCTGTATAAAAGACACCTGTCCACAGCCTCAAACAGTCAGACTCCAAACTCCGCCATGGCCAAGACCAAAGAGCTTTCGAAGGACACCAGGAAAAGTATTGTAGACCTGCACCAGACTGGGAAGAGTGAATCTACAATAGGCAAGCAGCTTGGTGTGAAAAAATCAACTGTGGGAGCAATCATCAGAAAATGGAAGACATACAAGACCACTGATAATCTCCCTCGATCTGGGGCTCCACGCAAGATCTCATCCCGTGGGGTCAAAATGATCATGAGAACGGTGAGCAAAGATCCCAGAACCACACGGGGGGACCTGGTGAATGACCTGCAGAGAGCTGGGACCAAAGTAACAAAGGTCACCATCAGTAACACACTACAACGGCAGGGAATCAAATCCCGCAGTGCCAGACGTGTTCCGCTGCTGAAGCCAGTGCATGTCCAGGCCCGTCTGAAGTTTGCCAGAGAGCACATGGAGTATACAGCAGAGGATTGGGAGAATGTCATGTGGTCAGATGAAACCAAAGTAGAACTCTTTGGTATAAACTCAACTTGTCGTGTTTGGAGGAAGAAGAATACTGAGTTGCATCCCAAGAACACCATACCTACTGTGAAGCATGGGGGTGGAAACATCATGCTATGGGGCTGTTTTTCTGCCAAGGGGACAGGACGACTGATCCGTGTTAAGGACAGAATGAATGGGGCCATGTATCGTGAGATTTTGAGCCAAAACCTCCTTCCATCAGTGAGAACTTTGAAGATGAAACGAGGCTGGGTCTTCCAACATGACAATGATCCAAAAGGAGTGGCTCCGTAAGAAGCATTTGAAAGTCCTGGAGTGGCCTAGCCAGTCTCCAGACCTCAACCCCATAGAAAATCTGTGGCGGGAGTTGAAAGTCCATGTTGCTCGGCGACAGCCCCAAAACATCACTGCTCTCGAGAAGATCTGCATAGAGGAATGGGCCAAAATACCAGCTACTGTGTGTGCAAACCTGGTAAAGACCTATAGTAAACGTTTGACCTCTGTTATTGCCAACAAAGGTTATGTTACAAAGTATTGAGTTGTATTTTTGTTATTGACCAAATACTTATTTTCCACCCTGATTTACGAATAAATTCTTTACAAATCCTACCATGTGGATTCATGGATTTTTTTTTCACATTCTGTCTCTCACAGTTGAAGTGTACCTCTGGTGCAAATTACTGACCTCTGTCATCATTTTAGGTGGGGGAACTTGCACAATCGGTGGCTGACTAAATACTTTTTTGCCCCACTGTAAATGAAGACAGAAAACTAAACAGCAGTGGTGTCTGTAGGGTTACCGATGTTGGGCTAGCTGGTATATAATGATGTGCTGTGTGGTGGCTAGTGACACAGCTATGTTAGCATAATATAAACACAGTGAAGCTGGAGGATGAACGCTAACTTTTTTTCCACTCAGTGAGGGTTCCCGATGGTTATGAACAAATGTCAGGAGAACAACTGCAATATAATAATACTGCTGAGCTGTAGTTACATCGTAAGGTTTTAAAAACTGAGCTTGAAAATGAATAGTGATGATAAAAACTGAAAGAGGCCGTCGGTGATCACTGACTGTTTTAGGGGCTTGTTCAGATTAAATAGCAGTAAAACATGTTAAAAACACAACATCCTTGTTTGGGCCCGCAACTAGGTTTCATCAGGTCATCACTCCAAGATCCCACCTGTTGCAAATGTTTTAATGCAGTACAGTTGTTATTATTATCACATGTCACATCCTGTTTATGATAGTTAAAATAAATAACATTCATATAAGAAATAAAATTGTCTCGTGTAAACTGTATGTGGTGTTAAATAGGCCTATTCTACTGTACTTTAATGTCGGTCATAAGGGTCGTACTTCAAGAGCCATATATTTTAAGAGGTTGTACTGTGAAAAGTTTGAGAACCACTGTTCTAAACCTAACCATAATCTAACTGTAACCCTGACACTAAAACCAGAAGTCTCAAAAGAGTCTCAAAAACGTCTTCAAACTTGTAGGTACGGGGATTTAGGTCCCCATAAGTGTGTAGTATAGTAAACTTCCAATTTTTGCTCCCCACGAAGATACGAATACATGCTCATATGCACATACATGCACACTCTCACACACACAGACAAACACACACTCACTCACACACACACATACACAGCTGTCAACCTCAGATTTACAGTTGGCTGTGTCAGGGTATTACCTCCTGTTGACTCGAGTCACTGATCATCAATGGAGGTTGGCGCCCTGCATGATTGGAATAACTTCACATGACCAATCAGACAGCTGCAGCCCAACAGCCCGAGCTGAAGAGCTTCACCCTAAAATCAAACGTGCACGTTTCCTCGGCCCTGCAGCCGTTTGTCCTGCTGGCTGCTGCGGCAAGCTCCATGTAGGAGTTGAACTGTGTTCATGTTCACGTGAAGAAATTTCTCACTTTGGCCCAAATAAAGAGCCTCTCTCTGGAGTCACTTTCAGAAACCAGCTGCTCCGACACAAACAAATCTCTCTGACAGTCTCTCTGACCTCTGACCTCTCCCATCTGCTGCTGCAGAGCAGCTGGCAGGATTTCAGTTAAAAAAAACCTCATCAACAAGAACCACTTCTGAACTTTTACAGCCTAATACGAGCCATGAGAGAGAGGAAGTAACAGAGGAGGCTGACAGATGGAGAGAGCCAGATGAGGTAAAATGGGGAAAAAATATGAAATTAACATTTCTCATCAAAAAGCAACTTCCTAAAATGATTAAAAAGATCATCCAGTCAGAAGCTTTCACGTAATGTGACCATGTCCAGGAGATGCACAGCTCAAGCTGAACAAGATCATTGCAAACAGACACCGAGCAGAACCTCATGAACCCACCTGACTGAAACACGCACAGCAGGAGCTGTAGGTGGAGCTTCAATCATGACATCATCACTGAACTCATCTGGAGCTCAAACTCTTTGTAACGTCAAACTATCAAACCTTTTCTACCTGCTGACACCTTACCGCTCAAGCCGACACACTTGCAAACAGACTGAATGACCGATCCCAGTTCCCTGATCAAGCTGACCCTGGTTCCCTGGACCAGCTGACCCCGGTTCCCTGGATAGTCCAGGTTGTGCAGTCTGATCCCGAAGCTACTTCCACGCTGAGTGTAGTCTCAGTTTGAGAGCAGCCGGCGCCTCTCTTTAAATCACTTTTTATTCACACACATGACAGAGAGCTGTTCCATGAGCTGGGACCCTGCATCTGCAGCAGGCCCTGTGCTGATGTCACTTCCTTTTCTCACTGTGGTCAGTCACAGCTGTGGCTGCATGCTCACAAAGGATATCAACGTTTTAAATATGATGCATGAAATCCCTTCAAGAGTAATACCTGCTCTGAAGCAGAGGTGGAGGTGTTGGAAGTGGTGTTGGAGGTGGAGGTGTTGAAGGTGTTGGAGGTGAGAAGATGTGCTGAGGTGAGCTCACTCAAAGTGTTTCAGGGTGTTATATTATTGACCACCAGGACCGCTGTGTAGCTCCTCAGGAGGGCCCTTTACTATCCGAGCATGCTCCTCACACTCACTTTAATCACATGATTCATAGTTAGGGATGGGTACCGGTGTCCGGTGCCATGATGGCACCGGTTCTGACATAAACGGTAGTAACCAGACCGAAAAGCAGCGTACATTTCGGTGCTTTATTTCGGTGCTTTTTTTTTCCTGAGCTGTGATACACTTCTAGCCAATCATTTTACGTTTCCGAGGATAGTAGGCGGGTCCAGGTACGTACGTTCTGTTAGAGCAGAGCTACAAATTAAAATGCCCAAGGCGAAGCGGTCAAAAGTCTGGCTGTACTTCACAGCAAAATATGCAAACTCAGCAGCCTGCAACAAGTGCTTTAAGCTGATACTGTGATACTGTCAAAGGAGGTAACACCTCAAATCCGATGAAACACCTGGCGATGCATAGCGTTTTTTTAAAAAGCCGAGAAATGCGCCGTATTTGATAGCTTGCTGCGAGACCTCACACCGAGCACATCTACTGCGGGTGGGTTGCCTGTTATCGGACCCGGAGTTAGCAACATCCCCCAAAAACATGAAGAGGAGAGTCCTGGCCCCTAGCCCTGCCAGTGTAGTGATGTAGTGATGACGGATGATGATGGCAGCAGCAGCCGTTCTTCTCTGCGTGAGTAGCTTAATGTTGTTCGGGTGCAATTTACATTGAGTAGGCTAACCACGTTATTACATTAATGCATGTAAGGTGAACTAGCAAACATCATCATAGCTACATGCAGCTGTCTTCTTGTTTGATGGCAGATACTCCCTTCACCCTGGCCAAAAAGGCTAAAATGACCAAAGAAAAAGAGGGAAACAGCTAAACATGAGAGGTTTTTGGACAAAGTTTGTGTTTTTTCCATTGTTTAAGCACTGCTTCCAGCCAAGAGTGATACCATATATGCCCCACAGCTGCAGAAAAGGCTAACATTGTTATCTTTTTACAAAAAACCAGCTGAACATGAGAGGTTTTTGGACCAATTTTGTGTTCTCCATTCTTTAAGCACTGGTTTGAGCACCGTTTAAGCACCGGCACCGTTTCAAAAGTACCAATTTGGCACCGGTATCGGATAAAACCTAAACGATACCCATCCCTATTCATAGTTGTTATTAATCTCTGGTTCAACAAACTCTAAGTTTTCCAGATGCACTGCCTTTGGCAAGTATTATGAGTATCACTTCCCAGACCGCCTTCGAAACGAGGACATCCGACGGAGATGCGACAACCAACCGCCAATCGAGGGGCAAATTCAAGAAGAAGAATCTCTGGTTCTCTTCCACAGCATGTCTTTTATGCTGTCTTCCTTCTCTCACCCCAACCGGTCACAGCAGATAGCTGCCCCTCCCTGAGTGATTTTGGTCTTACTGAGTGAAACATGAAGTCTGTATGTTCTGGATTATTCAGAGCATGCTCACTCTGGCTAACTACCTGTCAGTCACAAGTCATCAGCCAATGAGAGCGCTGGCTCACAACTGGATCCACCCCTCATGGATATTGCAACATCCACCTTTGATATACAGTCTGTGGTTTAAAGTTTATCTAAAGACAGAGTGAAGCTGCCCCTGACCTTCTCTAAATCTCTGCAGCGCTCTTCCCCAGCACAAGGCCACAAGGCCACACTTTAGACGGAACAGGTCACCTACTGATCGGAAGGTTGGTGGTTCGATCCCTGGCCCCTCCAGTCTGCATGTCAAGTATCCTTGGGCAAAATACTAAACCCCAAGTTGCTCTCCGATGCATCCATCGGAGTATGAATGTGTGTGTGAATGTTTTTTTGTTTTTTTTTTGTTTTTTTGGCCTGTCCCGTTTGGCTCTTTTGCCCTCAGAATTGTTGTCTAAAGGCAAAGAAAGATGCCCAACGGATTTACTTTACCAAACTGACCATCCCAGCCTTGCCGTAATGGTCCATTTGATTCACCTTTTATTGTTTATTTTATTTTCACTTACTGAATACGGGACAGACTTGACTGGGGGAAAGAAGGGGAGAAAGAAAGAGGGAAAGAGAAACAGCTGAGAAGCGGTACGGGGGAGAAGGGCAAAAGACAAAAACCAACAGAACGGGCAGAGAAAAAAAATGCATATATCAATCACCTGGGTCACCTGCTGAGAAAGAAAAAAGAAAGCAAGCAGAAGAGAACAAGAGTAATAGAATAAACAACATCACAATGATATATGGGAATATGACAGTAAATACTAAATGTTAAACATTATTGTGCAGCATGTGTGTGTGAATGTTGTTAGAAAAGCACTCAGTTTAGAGTCAGTGCTTAGGGGAAGAGTACTTTGAGTATTCCGGGAGAGTAGAAAAGCGCTATATAAGAATCAGTTCATTTACCATTTACCATGAAGCTCATGTCAGAGCTGGTTCTGCCACACCTACATAGAGCATCAATCAGTGCTCTAATTCTCCTGCGAGGCCGTGAGAGAGTTTTCAGAGCTAATGGCTCTTTTGAGCGTGTTTAAAGGCAGGAGCTGAACTCGCCTCCCTCGCTGCTAATTAACTCATTAATCATCAGTGTGGCGGCAGAGGAGTGCTTCCTCGCCGAGATTCACGGGGACCCTGCAGGCGCGTGCTTCAAAACAGTCCTGGCTGTAGCTGTCGGAGATTGGTGAAGCAACCTGCAGCAATGCTGCAGCATCAACAATGCTCTGCTTGTGTTGTTGTTGTTGTTGGTGGTGTTGGTGATGTGTACCGCTGGCAGCGGGAGAGTTGCAGCTGTTGAATGTACTGTTACAGCAAGTACAAGTGATTATTGTAATCACTTGTACTTGCCTGGGGCTCAGTCACTCTGGCACAGCTGAGTGACCCCTCATCTGGGGCTCTCCTCAGCTCTTTCTGGGATATTGATGCAGCTGGCCCTCCGTTGTTCTTCCTTGGTCTCTTGTGTTCTGAGGGCCTCTGGATGTCTGGAGTCTTGGGGCCCGTTCTTCGTACGTCGCTTACTACATCCAAGATCAAATGACACATCCAAGACCAAACCATCGCGCTAACCGTGAGCTCGCTAATCTGGTTCCCCGAACACACCTGCTGTTGACGATTAGTACAGCTGGACGCAGTAATGTGACATCACTGGGTGTCGTAAAAGGGGCTACGCATCGATAGTGGAAACATTGATCGGCAACCCTCTGATTGGTCGGCGAAAATGTCGACGGAGCGCGCTCGGCTCGGTATTTTTCGGCAGCAGAGCAAGAACTCTTGAGTGAGGGATTTCAGGAGTTTCAGAGTTTAATTAAAACGCAAGGGAACACTGCAAAGGCTGCAAAAGCAAGGAGAGAGGGCTGGCAGAAAGTTGCTGACAAATTAAACTCGTAAGTAATTTAATAATAACAATAATAATGGAGTGGATTTATATAGCGCTTTTCAAGGCACCCAAAGCGCTTTACAATGCCACTATTCAGTCACTCTCACATTCACACACTGGTGGAGGCAGCTACGGTTGTAGCCACAGCTGCCCTGGGGCAGACTGACAGAAGCCAGGCTGCCATATCGCGCCATCGGCCCCTCTGGCCAACACCAGTAGGCGGTAGGGTAGATTTATTATATTACACTATATTATCCAATATTATATTACATTATATTATATTATAATATGTTATATTATATCCCCTTTCACATTAGAGCCACAACAGGACCCACTAGAACATGGGAACAAGTAAAAGTGAAATATAAGAATATTCTACAGAATGGTAAGATTTATCACTTATATTGCTTTTCGTCTCTTGGAAAGAGACCCTGAAATAATCTGTTTGTTTGTTTATAACAGCAACCAAGAAAAGGGCAGAGCAAAAAAAAGACAGGTGGTGGTCCTGCACCCCCCTCGTCAACAAGTTGGTTAAGTAAATAATATCCTCACGGGAAAATCGATATCTCTCTATGAGCACACTGTCGCGCTGAGCTAAAGGATCCTGTCTGTCCCACAATATACGCTGAATTCTGAAAACTCTCCTTATCAATCTTGCACCTTCCGCAATGGGTGGCTCGCGTATACAGACAGGACATGGCTGCGACAGACTTCCCAAATCCGCCTTCGCTTTTATAGCCGTGGTCTCTCATCTTGATTACAAGAAGTAATTTGCAATTGCTACTCTGAAATATGAATTACATCTGTAATAATCACATACATGTAATAGAATGTTAATAGTACATTTCCCTTTTTTAGGAAATGACCTGTATGTATCTGTGTGAAATCAATAAATGGATCAGGTGCTGCATTGTCTTTAGTTACATTGATGTTATTTATTTATGGTGAAACAGTGGTGGAATATCGCTGTTGCTTTCGTATAAATGAAGCGGACATACCTGCGTGGCCGCGATCTAATCCTGTTTACATAAAGTAAACCTGCTCCCGAGTAGGTTTACGCTTACGGCTCTGTTGCTATGACAGCAAGTCCCGGAGGAGCTTTGGGGAACCGAACGATCCAAGATCACGCGAAATCGTCAACAATCAAATCCAGCTAACCTACTTAGCGAGGTACGAAGAACGGGCCCCTGCTCTCCTCCATACCTGCTTCATGCCCTGGTGGACGGGGCTGTGGCTCCCGACACCCAGATCATTACATGAAGGAACCTTTTAAATACAAGCGTGCTCATGCTCACAGGTGTACACACGGGTGCTCACACATACAAACTACACCCTTTTTGGCTCCTACCTCAAAGCACACTGTGCGCTGTCGATCTTACGTGCTGCACAATAATGTTTACTATTTAGTATTTACCGTTATATTCCCATAGATCATCGTGATGTTGTTTATTATATTGCTCTCTTTTTCTTCTGCTTGTGTTCCTTTTTTCTTTCTCAACAGGTGATCCAGGTGATTGATATATGTATTTTTTGTCTGCTTATTTTGTTGTTTTTTGTTTTTTGCCCTTTATCACCGTCCCTCTTCTCCGCTGTTATTCTTTCCGTCTTTCTTTCTCACCTTTCTGTTCCCCAGTCAAGTCTGTCCTGTATTTAGCAAGTGAAAATAAAATAAACACCAAAAGGTGAATCAAATAGACCATTACGGCAAGGCTGGGATGGTCCATTTGGTAAAGTAAATCCATTGGGCATCTTTCTTTGCCTTTAGACAATAATTCTGATGGCAAAAGAACCAAACGGGACAGGCAAAAAAAATTATTAAATAAATAAATAAATATAAATAATATTTAAGCCACTTTATCACCAAAGTCACGTAACAACGCAATATCTAAGCACAAGAGGGGGGAGGGGGAGCAAAGTGTGCCTGCTCTGTGCTGACACAGCAGCGGTGAGTCTGGCGACCTGGCTGTTTCGTCTTTGCCGAAAGCACAACATTGCAAACAAGAGCGGAACTTAAAGTAAAGAATCGATCTCACCAGGCTAGTATCAATCCGATACTTATGCTGACTTGGTATTGGTATACAACTGATATTTGGATTGATCTGCCCACCACTAATCAGCAGTGCTAAAAACAGTTTGTCTTTATTACAGTCAGATTTTGCACTTGTCTGATTCATTAGAATTTCATTTTTATTTGTTACATTTTTATTTTGTTGCAAGTTAATGAAATTCAAATGCTTATCAACAAACATGAATTTGTCTGAATTTGTTTGAAAAAACACACACAGAGACACACACACATTGATCTGTTAATTAAGAGTAGCTGGCAAATTAATCAGAGACTGCGACACATGACTGAGTTCATCACCAAGAGAAATGAAAACGGACAGTGAGTGAAATAATATGGGGGCGTGGCCACACAGAGGGCGCCGTGGATCAGTGTTCACACAGAATGTTTTCAGGATTTAAGGATGAGCTGAAACGATCCTGAAACTGAAGCCAGAGAAGTTTCAGGAGCTAGAAACATGTAAACATAGAAACATGTGAAAATAGAAATGTAAACACAGTCTCCCAATGTCTCCCATTCCCTGATTGCTCCTGTGTGTATATAAACCCTGTGTTTTATTCTGCTTCTTACTGGTCATCTTGTGTTCCTCCCAGTATGTTTTCCTGTGAGTTATGGTTTCAGATTTGTTGGTTAGATTGTCCCCGTTTAGGTTTGTTCTTAGTTTCCGTCTGTCCCATCTCTGCTCTGTCTGTATTATCACCTCATGTAAATAAAGCCCACTCTTTGCATCATTAGTGCCTGCGATTGGGTCCTTTCCCCTTCAACCCTACACGACTGCCACCGCAGCTGTGACAGAAACATGTGACCATAGAAACACATTAAAATGGAAACGCGTGACCATAGAAACAAGTGAACACAGAAATATGTGAAAATAGGCACACGTGACCATAGAAACGTTGAAATAGAGCCACATGAACACAGAAACATGTAAAAATATAAACATGTGACCAAAGAAACGTGAATACGGGAACACAGAAACACGTGACCATAGAAACGTGAAAATAGAAACATAGGACCACAGAAACAGGAAACGGGAAAATAGAAACACGTCACTATAGAAGCAGAGTTTTATTCTCTCCCGCTCTGCTCTTCTCACCACAGGAAATAAAGTTGAGTAAAGCCTTTAACTCGTAAGACCTGATCTCTTTAATGGCATGCATTTTTAATTTCTCTTTGCTATTTGGGCTGATTGGGACCTGATTAATTTAAAAACAAAGAATTATCTTTTGGATGTAGGAGATGTTCCTTCCCTGCTAACCTCAACTAAACCTCTGACAGGATGTTCGCAGGGCTACGATGTGACTGTGTATGAATGGATAAGAATGTAAATTTGTGCATCTCCAGTCTTTTCCAAAAGTAGAAAAGGAGAAACCTCAGCTGCTCTGAAGCTGTGAAATCTGTCTGTTCGTTCACAGCCTCAAAGAAGAACCTTAGATGTTTGATTGAAGGTCACATATGTTGCATGTTTTCTGTGAGGGTGAAGATGTTCCTGTTACAGCTGGTGGGGTGAAGGATGGAGTCGATGAGCGGGTCCTGCAGAGAGCATCATCATGGTAAATGGGCTGGTTCTTATATAGCACTACTCTACTCTTTCTGAGCACTCAAAGCGCTGTACACAACTTGTACATTCACCCATTCACACAAGCTTCTAAGTAACATTCACACACAAATTCATACTCCAATGGATGCATCGGAGACCAATTTGGGGTTAGTCAAGGATAACATGCCAAGGACATTTGGCATGCAGACTGGGGAAGCCAGGGGTCGAACCACCAACCTTCCGATCAGTAGATGACCCGCTCTACCACCTGAGCTACAACCACCCCATCAGTCTCAGTCCGTGCCGGCCTGCATTAGCAGCTCAGCGTGGACTCCATTTGTTGTCTCTAACAGATCTGGGGCTTCCCTCTCAGGAGGTGGAGCTTCATCTGCCCTCCATCACACAGTCATTTATCTCAGCAGGCCTCCTCGGGGTCTCAGACTCTGAAAGAAATGCTCTTGTAGTCCGCATTTCAGAGCATTATGTTTCAGTGTCTGTGTCCCTGCAGTCAGACAGCAGGGTGGAGCTTTCACTGACTCTGATGCTTATTTGGAGCTCCTCAGGCTGAGGATCAAACTTTGAGAAGACACTCAGACTCCACATCAGAGCTGCCGGCTGCTTTTATGTGCAACACACAAACAGCCTAGATGTTTCTCTTTAAGCCATTCTTTCATGCTCTGAAAATGATGTGCAGCAGTGCCCCCCGGTGTGTGCATACAGGAGTCCACAGTGTGTTTGCCTATGAAACCAGCTGTTAATTAATCAAACCTATAACCTGAATCATAGAAATTATTATCAGCTTGTACGCTCTGAGCATCAAAAACAGAACACTATGCGGAGAATCAATTAAGTAAACTGGGTTTATATATTTAATGATGGAAGAACTTCATTAAATTACTATCCTGCTCACATGACCCATTTGAAAGCATTAAATTGGGTTTTTAAAGTCTGAAGACCCGAGCTCAGAGTTTATTCTCCTCAAAACCTGCAAAATCCCCATCACCATCATGAAGTGAGATATGTGCTGTGGTGATGATCAGGATAATATTGGGCCTGAATGCACAGGCAGAAGTGACGCTCAGCACTTCCTGTCAGGCTCTTGAGGTCAGGCTTATAAAGCTGCTGCTGACACAGCACATCCTCAGGGCTTTTACTGGAGCGAGACCTTTAGCAGTAGCGCATACCATAATCAAACAGGATTCAGGATTAAAGCAAATGTGAAAACTTGTAGAAATTTAGTTCTAGCGCAGATTTACGTGAAATCAGAGAAGAAACTGATGAAATTGTTTTTGCTTGCTCCAAATAAAATACCCATCACCATGCACGAGCTAAATCAGTCTGACACCAGGAGACGTTTCCGGGTCCAAACAGACAAACCAGTCAGATCCTTTTAGCTCTCACACAATGATCAGTTTATTCTAAATATCAGAGATGTTTGGCGGGCTGGTGAAATCAGGGCAGATGATGACGTACTGCTAACTAATGAGCTCTGGATAGGCTAACAGGAAGACATTAACAGGAATATAGAGGTTAAGGGTTAAATTGTTCACATTGAGGGTCCCTGATGGGCAGGAAGAAGACACAAACGATGCACCGAAGTCCAGCAGAGAGTATGTCTGAGGCGATCCATCCGCAGCACAAGGTCAGCCATAAGTCTGCTGCTGATCCTCATGTCCACACTGAGAAGGATTCTTCGTCTATTTAGTGATCGGGACACCATGAGTCCCACGGCTGCAGTTACATTGTACTTCCTTTAAACTTGGAGCTAGAACGACCGCAGATGCGTTTCTGTTCAATGAAAGAGACAAAGAGACGAGAGGCTTGTCCAGCGCTGGAGATGCTCGGACCGGAAACACTTTAATCCGTCGGACTGTCAGTGAACAAGGCTGTTCTAATTCAGCTAACACAAACTGGCGGTCAGTGCTCATTTTAAGGATTTCAGTATTTACAAGTAATAATTTACAATTTTTCCTTCCATACATGATCTAAATACTTCCTGCATACCAGGATAAAATTATTTTCTCTGGATCTAATATATACTTAAAATACACATAACAACGAGATGGAGGGGAAAAAAGAGATTAAAGAGGCGAGTGAAGGAACACAAGTAATTCAGACTTTGTGATGTTATTGTGTTCAGCAGAGCGAGCAGCGACTCGGTGACCAGAGAGATCATCAGAATAATCACAGCTACCCGCTCTGCAGAGCGAGCGAGAGCGAAGAGCAAAGCTTGCTTGGCCCAACGGAGACGTGAGCCACTCTGATGTTCATGCATTGATATAAAAAAAAGCCTGACAAAGGAGTTCAGTGTCAAACATTCACCAGGACAGGAAGTGGACCTCCAAATCTCCCAATCAAAGTTCATAGCAAATACAGAAACATGAACTCCATCAAACTACATGAGCAAAGGAAACGATGAGAAGTCTGAGTGGACGGCGTTATCAGAGACCGCAGGCCTGCCTGCATCGACATACACTCAAATACTGACAACAAACTGAAAACAACTACAGAACAGGTGAGTGCAGTGGTCACACACGGGTTAGAGTCCCTGTGAATCTTGGAGCCTGGAGCCAGCCTCCTTTTAATGGGAACGTTTTTCTAAACATCAATAAAACCACAAACTGTAGCGTGTGGAACATACAGGATGTATATGACGTATCTGTGAGTGCCACAGAGCTTAATGTTTATTCATGGGAGCCTGTGGTCACGCCTCAAAGGCGGCTGTGGCTCGGCAGGCGCTGTTATTCGCCCTCGCCACAGGCCTAAAGAGACATTCAGAAACTACATCAGTGATGTCCTTGCACTGGTGCCGGGTTTCGTGTTTCCGAGACACGTGTGTGCATATGTGTTTCTGACCTTCAGCGCTGCGGTGTCGGCCAGAGCAGCAGCCTGTCGGTTCAGCTGGGACGCCATGATGTGGCAGCGCTGGCACAGTCTCTGTAGCTCCTCCTCCTCAGGCTCGCCATAGCGGCTCAGCTCGCCAGCCGACAGCGAGCCTTCGGGATTGGGCCGAGATGCGCAGCTCCTCCTCAACTCCTCCTCTTCGTCCTCTCCTGCAGAATGAAGGCGTTTCCTGCAACAGGTGGAGCCCAAAGGAAGAGGCGTGTCCCCCTCCACCACCTGCATACAGGTGTGCATATATACATTTAATGTGGAGTGTGTAGAACAGGGCATGCATTCAGAGACACAGAAGTATAAGGGCATAAATACTGAGCACATGTGAAAGAAAGGGAGCAATAGACTGTTGATCACTCATACCAGTAGAAACCGTCTCTACTTTCAGCTCTAACTTTTGTCTTGTCTGTTGGTCTTGGGTTTTCTAATTTCAATAGAAAATGTCTTTAATCCAAACTGACCAGGTAAGCTGTGCGTGAACAGCGTTCCACTGAGAACCCAGGAGTGTGGATACCTGAAGAACAGATGGAACCAAACCCTCGGCGTGCTCGAGTCATGTGGCATCCTCTGTTGAAACGAGTCGGGTTTTGGTCAGAGTAAAATGGATTGTTGTGATTGGTCAGGAGTCGGCTACAGCAGCACATATTTATTCTGTTGTTTATCAAAATATTTATTTTGATAATTAATTAAAACAAAAACAGGGCAATCAGGTTGTTTTCATCAAGCCAATCAGAGCGAGACATGAAAGCTGCATGAAAGTACAGCAAAGCAAGTTTGACACATTTATACGTGAACTATACCATCCAGTCACTTCCGCTTATCCTTTTCAGGGTCACGGGGGGTGCTGGAGCCTATCCCAGCTGTCATAGGGCGAGAGGCGGGGTACACCCTGGACAGGTCGCCAGTCTGTCGCAGGGCCAACACACAGGGACAGACAACCATTCGCCCTCACATTCACTCACACATTCACACCTAGTGACAATTTGGATTATCCAATTAACATATCCCCACAAGCTGCATGTCTTTGGACGGTGGGAGGAAGCCGGAGTACCCGGAGGGAACCCACGCAAACACGGGGAGAACATGCAAACTCCACACAGAAAGACCCCGGCCTGATGGTGGAATTGAACTCAGGACCTTCTTGCTGTGCGGCAACAGTGCTAACCACCGTGCCATCGTGCTGCCGTGTGAAATATACGTCGCCATAACCAGAACGCCATTTTAACCCTACGCAGTAACCTGATGTGCACCGTGGGAGAAAAGCAACTCCACACCGACATGTACCGAAAAGACTTGAGGATCAGTTCGGACTGAAGTTAGTCTGAATCAAGCTTTAGAAATGATGCCAAGCACATTCAACAGTGAGCTCAGCGTAGACCTAGGACAGATGTTTGTGCTCATCTGTCTCACGTGTAGCAGGATCAGAGTGGTTTGCATTGTGTGATACTCACCGTATATCTCCTGTAGTCCGGCCCGCGTCCCCGAGCCATGTTCCAGTACTGTGAGTACATCTCTGCTTAACCAGTGCTCAGTTATGAACTCTCTGGCTTGATTTTCCTTCAGCGTCCGAGGAAATCTGTGCTTCCACTGCAGAATAAAGGGACGCTGGGTGTGCACGGGCTGTGGGTGGAGAATGATGTTGCTGAAGCGTGAACCTTCACACAGTGGGACAGGACAGGCTCTGACACGGGCTTACATAACGGCTCATCAGCACACTTCAGCTACATAATGCTGATGGTGCTCTAACACCACCCACAGGAGTTTAAAGTGGGGTGGAGGTCAGTGAGCGAGGAGCCGGTCCTGAGGTCTTTACACCAGGTCCAGGATTAACACCTCTGTCTCGACTCTGCAGGTGGGAATGCCTTCAGGTTCTTGTTCCTGGGTGGTGGGGGTGGGAGGAGCTGGAGACGACAGACAGGTTGGTGTAGCTGCTGTGAAGCTGTCACTGACTGAAAGCTGGTGGGGGTGAATGTAAGTGGCGGTGAGCCTCCTTTGAAGGGTGCTGGTGCTCAGGTTTGACTCACTGAGAAGGAGAACCACTGTGCCTCCTCACAGCACGGACGCAGGCCTGCAGGTGGAGGCAGAGTCAGAACTTCCTGCTGTGGAAACTAGAATCATCATTATTATTTTGACCTTTGCCTCCATAATCTTCAGGTAATCAGTATTTGTACTGGAATATGACCTGAGTCAGACCCAAGCGAGGCCTCAGAGCATCTGCTAAGTGTTCCAGGTTCCAGGTTTAACCTCGGGGGGGGGGGGGGGGGGGGGGGGGGGGCTTTTATTTAAGCTGTAGCGTTTATTAAAGTGTTCATTCTGTAGTCTGAAGCTGAACCTCAGTGGCTCTTTTTAATTGCTTAGATTAGTGAAATGAATTAAATTCTCTCCTCAGCTAAAGATGAAAGCAGCCCGGCTAATTTCAGCAGATTACTGTTGAAAAACAAGACTAAGTGGAACTGGGGTCACAGAATAAATATTTTTTATGTCTATTTTCTATTGTAAGCAGTGGCGATCCTAGCCTGTTTGGCGCCCCGGGTGAACACTCCCTCTGGCGCCCCCCCCCACACACACACACACACACACACAGACACACACACAAAACATATTAAGGATTGTGCATTAACATAAAACTGTTGTCGGAACCATACTGAATTTCGCCAGAGAAACACACACTTATGAAGAGAGACACGTATGTGAGGATGCTGTTTGTAGATTACAGCTCAGCATTCAATACCATCGTTCCCTCGAAGCTGGACAGGAAACTGCAGGATCTAGGACTGAGCAGCTCCCTCTGCAGCTGGATCCTTAGCTTCCTGTCTGACAGACGCCAGGTGGTCAGACTGGGCAGCATCACCTCATCCCCCATCACACTGAACACTGGTGCTCCACAGGGGTGTGTACTGAGCCCTCTCCTGTACTCACTCTACACCTACGACTGCACAGCCACTAACAACTCCAACATCATTGTGAAGTTTGCGGACGACACTACAGTGGTGGGTCTTATCACCAACAATGATGAGACAGCTTACAGGGAGGAGGTCAGCGCCCTGACCCACTGGTGTCAAGACAACCATCTCACCCTCAACGTCGCAAAGACAAAGGAGTTGATAGTGGACTTCCGGAGGTGCAGAGAAGTACACACCCCCATCACCATCAACGGCGCTGCTGTGGAGAGAGTGAGCAGCTTCCGGTTCCTTGGTGTACATCTGGCTGAGGATCTTACGTGGTCAGTACACACAAACAAAACAGTGAAGAAGGCGCAGCAGCGCCTCTTCTTTCTCAGGAGACTGAAAAGATTCGGCATGAGCCCCCACATCCTCAGGACCTTCTATCACTGTGCCATTGAGAGCATCCTCACTGGATGCATCACCACCTGGTATGGCAACAGCACCGCCTACAACTGCAAAGCTCTCCAGCGAGTAGTGCGGTGCTCTGAAAGGATAATTGGAGGTGAGCTTCCCTCCCTCCAAGACATCTACAGGAAGCGCTGCCTGAGGAAAGCGGGGAGGATCATCAAGGACTCCAGTCACCCCAGCCATAAACTGTTCAGACTACTTCCATCAGGAAGGAGGTTCTGCAGCATCCGGTCCCGTACCAGCAGACTGAGAGACAGCTTTTTCCATCAGGCCATCAGACTGCTGAACACGTCATAGACACCTCAGCTTCACTACTGGAACTTCAACATTATGCACTCCACACTGTATATAAATGCCACTTGTTTTGCACATATTCAACTCTGTATATTTTATATATTTTATTATTATTATTATAATATATATATATATATTATTTTTTTTACTATTTAATTTGTAAAAATGTGTATACACACACACACACACACACACACACGCGTAGGAAAATATTTAGTATACACATCCAGAAATGCATACACTATTATATATTGTACATATATTTATTAGTTTCAGGTTGGCCATTCTTGTATTTTGCTCGTTTGTGTTGTTGTGTTTGCACATCTCTGTTGCTTGTGGGGCTCGCACACAAGAATTTCACTCGCATGTGCTGTGCCAGTGTGCCTGCACATGTGATGTGACAATAAAAGTGATTTGATTTGATTTGATTTGAAGAGAGAGAGAGTATGCATTGTATGCAAACGGCTACCAAACAGCCATCATAATTCGTCATACAATGAGAACAGGACAAATCAACAATTGACAATGACTAATTACTATTCAAATCTGTAACATAATGTATTGTTTGGAGTTTAGTCTGTTACTGTTACTATTTTTACCATTTCTTCTTGGAACAACTGTAATCCACATTATTTCCTTAGGGATTAATAAAGTATTCTGATTCTGATTGTTTCAGGATGACCTGCCATTATCCAATGACACATCTGCTTACCTGTATCTTTTGCTCGTTTCTCCTCCTCTTCTTTTCTCTTTTTTCTAAACTGAGCACCTGATGGCTTTGAACTTTTTGTCATGATACGGCTGTGTGGCAGGCAGGATGAGGACCCAATCGCAAAAACTCACGGACTCAAGGGATAAACTCAAAATGCAGCTTCAAACTTACTGTTCATCTCTGATGAGTTACAGACGTGAAAAACTGCGGACTCAGGAACAGAATATTGTCCGAGTTGGTCCGACTTGGAAGTGGCATGGAAGAAACAGTTAGTGTCACTCACCACCGGAGTTTGCTCAGAAACTTTAGGGCGGCGGCGGCGTGAGCACCGTTTTCGCCGAGAGGGGGGAGGAGATGAGCCGGGCCGCGAATCCTCCAGCGGACCGGGCTGAACGTCCTCCGACCCCTCACACTGGAGAGGCAGCTCCGGGCGGACGCCTACGGTGGAAACAAGGAAGTCCCGGATGTGGGGGTGCAGCGCTCCGAACAGCCACGGGAGTCCGGACACCATCCGCTGTAGACGGACGGCTACGACCTCCCGATGTTCGTCTCCTGGCAGCGCCTCCCACTCCTGACAGTGGTACTCCACCATATAGATCAAATCCTCCCGGAGCTCAGCGGAGGGGTTGTGAGTTGCTGGGTCCATGTCGTGGTCGCGTTCTTCTGTCATGATACGGCTGTGTGGCAGGCAGGATGAGGACCCAATCGCAAAAACTCACGGACTCAAGGGATAAACTCAAAATGCAGCTTTATTGCTGACAAAAGATAATAGGAAAACTAAACTGGGAAAAACTAACATAAAGTTCACCAGGAAACACAGGGGGAATCACACACAGCATGAGGGAGAATGCGACGCCGAACAGAGGGAGACGCAGACAGAAATACACAGAGGGTTAACGAGGAAAGTGGGAACACACGGGGAACACAGCTGACACAGATAACCATAACGAGACAGGGCGGGGTGAACATAACACTGACGGGAGACAGGCAGAGTCAAACAGGAAGTACAGAGGTTCAAACAGGAGGAGAGAGAGCACGGGGAAAACACAGACATAACGGGCTGAGGAAGACATGGAATAAAACACGAGGGCTCACAGTTACACAGGGGCACACAGGAGGTAACCAAATAAGGAACATCTTAACAGAAGAACCTAGGAACCAAGGCATGACTAGGGGATGAAATACAAAACATACAAAAACTGAGAATACCGGGCCCACATGGCCCGGGACCATGACATCACCCCCCCCCCTTAAGGGCTGGCACCCGACAGCCCAAAAGGAGATGGAGCTGCTAACTGTGCTAAAGCCTGGACTGGTGACAAAACAAGAAACTGCGTAAACAACTGAGCTACAGACTGTGTTATGGATAGTAAAGCCAGTTGAAGTGGTAGTTGCGCTTGTGGTTGAGCAGGTGTCTGACTCTGGGTTGCTCTCTTTCTGGGAACAGGAACAGGTGCTAGGCCTGGCCGAACACCAGCCATCCCCACCCGAGAAACAGATACGGGTGCAGGGACGAGCTGGGCTCTGGCTGCCTTTACCCTGGGGGCCGGTGTAGGTGCAGGAGCTAGCTGGACCTCTGTCGCTCCCACCCGAGGAACTGAGACGGGTGCAGGAGTCGGCAGGGTCACGGCTGACCTCACCCGGGGAACCGGAACAGGCAATGGCTGGGTGTCCATCAACCCCACCCGAGGAGCAGGTACGGGTGCCGGGATGAACGGAGCCTCTGCCAGGCTGGGGACAGAAGCAGGGACCAGCTGGACCTCAGCCACCCTCACCCGAGGAGCTGATACGGGTGCAAGGGAGAGCTGGGCCCGCGCTGCCCTGGTTACAGGAACTGGAGGCGGAGAGCGAAGCACAGGAACAGAAACAGACACAGGGAGAATCGAGTTAGTGGAGCTAGAAGCAGTGTTAGCCAACAGAGATTCATGGCGAGTCACTCCTGGCAACTCTGTAGGCCTTAAGCTGTCCATGTTAGGAGTAGCAGTCTCTAAAACAGTCATAGCACAGGAAGATCCAGGTTTAGCAGAGTCAGAGTCAGTAATACCGAGCACAAAGGGATCCGTTGCGGACACAGGAGCATTCACACAGACCGTTTCTAAATATACAGGCTGGAGAGCAGCATAGTTCAGGACTGAAGAAACACCATCCACAGTCTTATACATAGGAGGTACAGGAGTTGGGGAGTTAACACAGGCGGTGTCCGAGGCAACTTGGTGAGAAACTAACTCAGGAATAGTCAACCTGAGCTCCCCTAGCAGTTTACACATGACGGACGGTAACTTGTTGCACTTAACCTTAACAGTTGTGATTGAATGCACAGTCTTAGTGTTTTCAGAACCTGAGTTAACAGACTTCGCATCAGCTAGTGTTAACACGAGAGGAGCAACATTCTTTATCCCTGGAGAAACAGAGTCAGAGCTAGCAGACAAGGCAGGAAAAGCTAAATGTGGCAGAGGGTCACAAGCAACCTGAGAAACAGAAAGTGTAGCCTTTGGAGGTTGGCAGACACACTGTTCATTTTCCAGGGGGTCCCCTCTGGTTTCAGCAGGAAGAGGAACCTCAGGACAGTTTGTTTTAACACTTAGTTCACAAGTATGCAACTCAAAAATAGTCTTTTTCTTTTCTAAAGTGGGATTATCAGTCTGTGTGTCAATTACGGCTGACCCGGGAGGAGCAAAGGAAAAACAGTCATTCTCAAACATGGGTGTGAGGGTAGGTAATGCAGACTCTGGATTAACTGACCCAGAATTACCAGACACAGAGTTAACAGTCTCTGGGATGACGCACACAGAGTCTACAGTGCCAGAGTTTTTTAAGTCAGCCTGAACAGCAGTCTCTAGGGGGGCAATGAACTCAGTCTCATGCTTAATAGGTGCAGAGGTGAACTTAGAAATGTTATGAGGCCTGGAAACACAGTCATTTTCAAACTTACTGTTCATCTCTGATGAGTTACAGACGTGAAAAACTGCGGACTCAGGAACAGAATATTGTCCGAGTTGGTCCGACTTGGAAGTGGCATGGAAGAAACAGTTAGTGTCACTCACCACCGGAGTTTGCTCAGAAACTTTAGGGCGGCGGCGGCGTGAGCGCCGTTTTCGCCGAGAGGGGGGAGGAGATGAGCCGGGCCGCGAATCCTCCAGCGGACCGGGCTGAACGTCCTCCGACCCCTCACACTGGAGAGGCAGCTCCGGGCGGACGCCTACGGTGGAAACAAGGAAGTCCCGGATGTGGGGGTGCAGCGCTCCGAACAGCCACGGGAGTCCGGACACCATCCGCTGTAGACGGACGGCTACGACCTCCCGATGTTCGTCTCCTGGCAGCGCCTCCCACTCCTGACAGTGGTACTCCACCGTATAGATCAAATCCTCCCGGAGCTCAGCGGAGGGGTTGTGAGTTGCTGGGTCCATGTCGTGGTCGCGTTCTTCTGTCATGATACGGCTGTGTGGCAGGCAGGATGAGGACCCAATCGCAAAAACTCACGGACTCAAGGGATAAACTCAAAATGCAGCTTTATTGCTGACAAAAGATAATAGGAAAACTAAACTGGGAAAAACTAACATAAAGTTCACCAGGAAACACAGGGGGAATCACACACAGCATGAGGGAGAATGCGACGCCGAACAGAGGGAGACGCAGACAGAAATACACAGAGGGTTAACGAGGAAAGTGGGAACACACGGGGAACACAGCTGACACAGATAACCATAACGAGACAGGGCGGGGTGAACATAACACTGACGGGAGACAGGCAGAGTCAAACAGGAAGTACAGAGGTTCAAACAGGAGGAGAGAGAGCACGGGGAAAACACAGACATAACGGGCTGAGGAAGACATGGAATGAAACACGAGGGCTCACAGTTACACAGGGGCACACAGGAGGTAACCAAATAAGGAACATCTTAACAGAAGAACCTAGGAACCAAGGCATGACTAGGGGATGAAATACAAAACATACAAAAACTGAGAATACCGGGCCCACATGGCCCGGGACCATGACACTTTTCTTGTCCATCTTCCATTGGTTTTAATTATGTACTCCAGTATGAACACCCATCCTTCAACCCGAGGATCACCACAACATAACCTAATAGACCTACATATTAGTTCACAGATTCACTTTGTCTAAGGTGTATTTCTGGGATTTCACACAACCCAGGATTCAAATCATGAATACATAATGGGCTTAGATATTCCACATTATGAATGAAATGTGCTCTATTTCGAAGCAGCCGGCCCCTCCCCTTTCGACGTGTTGTGTGTGTGACTTTAAATCATCAAACTGTAAATTATAAATTTTAAATTGTTATTGAGCCTTTTATCCCTAGTCCCCGGCCTCGGTGGGCCGGTGGGGAAGCTGTGTCGGGGGCGTGGTTTGCTGGCCTGCTGCAGAGGAGGGGTGACACAGGCTGTACCCCAATTCAGGGTCTGCAGCCTTAAAGGCCGCATTTCTGTGACTTAAAGGGGACCCATTGGAGTATCGGCTGTTCATGCGGTCATTTGAACATGTTGTGGAGCATAGAACAGAGAGTGACAAGGATCAATTGTACTACATGGAACAGTACACAAGTGGGCAACCACGAGAATTGATACGGAGTTGTCTTCATATGGAACCTATACATGGATATCAAACGGCTAAGAGACTGTTGGAAGAGCACTTTGGAAATGCCTACAAGATATCAGTGGCATACATTCACAAGGCTCTTAACTGGCCAACCATCAAGTCAGATGATGGAGAGGCTCTGCATGCTTTCAGCTTCTATCTTACTGGATGTCATAATGCAATGATGGATGTGGAGTACATGGAGGAGTTGGATAACACGGCCAACATGCGTGCTATCGTTTCCAAGCTTCCGTACAAGCTGAGAGAAAGGTGGAGAACATTTGCTTGCGGGGTCTTAGACAAGGCAAAACGCAGAGTCAAGTTTGCAGATCTGGCGGAGTTTGTCAATAAGCAGGCCAAACAAGTTTTGCATCCATTGTTCGGTGATATAAAGGACAGCACCTTAAAGGTCCAAGTTAGAGGGCAAGTGGATGAGAGGTTGCAAAGGAGAAGTGGAAACAGAAAAGGATTCACCACAGCTGCAACTATCACCACTACACAGGACTTACCCTCTAAAGAAAGGAACAAGGTCAGCGGAAATCAGGTGTGTGCATTTTCTAAACCCTGTCTCTTCTGTCGTGGTGAAGAGCACACCATGGAACAGTGCAAGAGGATGAAGAAGTCACTTCATAAGGAAAAGCTTGACTTCATGCGAACTAAAGGACTATGCTTCAGCTGTTGTGGAGATCAGGGAAATTATTTTACTGCTATTGTTAATAATCATCATCATTACCATTGCATTAATAATATAATCTACAGCATTGGTATTGTATTCAGATGTTTAAACAGTGTGTGTCTTTCAGAAAGACTAAGTTGCAGGCTGACAGGAAATTGCAGGTTTGCAGAGTGTGCCTTTTGCAGAAGTGAAACCGAAAGCAGAGTCTAAGGGCAGGTTATTCAAATTGTCTTTTTATACTCTTATATTCTTTTATTAAGCTTTTAGTAGAGGTTCTTGATTAAAACATTTATTCAACATACTACATATAGTTCCAGTTAGGTTATTACACATAAGGATGAGCCTCTGTTCTGGTAAAAGGTCAGAAGTGCAAAGGGTGAGATGAGAGAGCATTTAAGGACGACATACACACACACACACACACACACACACACACACACACACACACACACACACACACACACTCAGTTAGAGAGAATCATTGATAGGTGAGAGGTTAATCGTGTTTGCTTGTAACTGCGGGTTTGGAGAAGCGGCAGTCAAAAGGTTGACAGGAAACATCTGCCATGAAGATGCCATGTTCCTTTTTAAATTGTGTTAAAAGTCATTGTGGTTTTGGTGTGACCTATGTATGAAGTGTATCTGATGATGCATGAGCTCCACCAGCTGGAGAACATAAGCGTTCCAAGATGTTTTAAACCTGTGGGCTTTGGAGAGTCAGTATACAATCAGCTGCAACACTTTGCTGATACCAGTGAAGAGGGCTACGGTACAGTAAGCTACTTGCTACAGAGGAACAACCGTAACGAAGTCTACTGCGCATTCATGTTGGGAAAGGCAAGAGTGGCCCCACTTAAGCCCATTACAGTTCCCCGCATGGAACTTACCGCAGCAACAATGGCAGCACGCATGGACAGGGTTCTGACATCTGGATTGCAGCTTCCACTCCAACCATCTGTATTTTGGTCAGATGGTACCATGGTACTCAAGTATATCAGCAATCAAACAAGTAGATTCCATACCTTTGTTGCTAACCGTGTGGATGCCATCTTGAAATGCTCCAGTCCAGAGCAATGGAGGTATATCAACACCTCACTGAATCCTGCCGACTTTGCGTCAAGAGGGCTCCAAGCAGAGAGATACCTGCAGTCCCACACATGGGTACAGGGGCCGGACTTTCTCACCAAATCCATGAAAGAGTGGCCAGAAGAGGTGCAACCAGTTGAAGGCCTGACTACAGATGACCCAGAGGTAAAGGGTAACCTGGTGTGTGCTAGTACAATCAAGGAATGTGAAGATGTAGTGCTGGAGTTCCTGCAGTACTTCTCATCCTGGTTTAAGCTTAAAAGGGCAGTGGCATGGATGCTTAAAGTCAAGAGCATTCTGCTGCAACTGTGTCTCAAAAGGAAGGAGTTGAGTGCTGTTAAAACTCATCCTGAAGTCGATAGGGATATGAAAGGTTTCAAGGACAGCCTGTTTCAAGGGGACACCAACAAGCTAACTGTAGAGAACCTTGCTAAGGCTGAAGAAGCAATCATTCGCTACCGTCAAAGGAAGACATTTCCCAAGGAGATCAGCGCACTTTCTAAAGGTCAAGGGGTGAAGAGGACTAGTAGTCTTTTCAAACTGTGTCCAGTACTTGAACAAGGCATCCTCAGGGTCGGAGGGTGACTCAGCAGAGTAGCACTACCCGAGGAGTCTAAGCGGCCAGCAATCCTGAACAAGGATCTTCACGTCACGAAGCTTATCCTCAGAGAAATACACGAGAACTTGGCTCATTGTGGTCGCAATCATGTTTTCTCCAAGTTGAGAACAAAATTTTGGGTACCCAGTGCCTCTGCAGTAAGAAAAATACTCGCTAGGTGTATTGCCTGCCGGCGTGAGGATGGAGTTGCAGGGCAGCAGCAAACGGCTGACCTGCCCCGAGACAGAGTTTTGCCAGATGACCCTCCATTTACTAACTGCGGAGTAGACTACTTTGGTCCGTTCGAGATCAAACGTGGTCCAAGTACGGTGAAGAGGTATGGAGTCATTTTCACCTGCCTAACTACTCGTGCAATACACTTGGAGATGGCAGCCTCGCTGGACACAGATTCCTTCATCCATGCTCTCCGTTGCTTCATAGCCAGACAAGGCCAGATAAAGATCCTTCGTTCTGACAATGGAACTGACTTCATTGGTGCAGAGTGTGAACTTAAAAGAGCCATTGCTGAATGGAATGTGTCCAAAATTGAAGACCACCTAAAACAACAAGGCATTCAGTGGACGTTCAACCCTCCCTCAGGACCCCATCATGGAGGGGTCTGGGAGAGATTGATCAAGTCAGTGAAGAAAATCCCATACGTTACCTTGAGGCTGCAGACACTGGAGGAAGAGAGCCTGCATACACTTCTGTGTGAGGCGGAGGCCATTATTAATAGTCGGCCAATAACCAAAGCGTCCAGCAATCCAAATAATTTGGAAGTACTCACTCCCAATCACCTGTTGATCCTCAGGAATAAACCATCTCTTCCTCCCGGACTGTTCGACAGGCAAGATCTCTATGCAAGAAGATGGAAGCAAGTGCAATACATGTCAGAAATATTCTGGAAACGATGGGCACGGGAATATTTGCCACAACTTCAAGAGAGGCAAAGGTGGACCCGTCCATCTCGCAACTTTTTGGTTGGAGACATTGTGCTTGTTGTTGATGATACAGCCCCACGCAACTCTTGGATTACAGGGAAAGTAATCCATACCATCTCGGACAAGGCAGGAATGGTGCGGCAGGTTAGGCTCAAGACCAAAACGAGTGTACTGGACAGACCTATTACGAAGATTTGCCTTCTGCCGGAATCGGACTGAAGTAATCAACTGCAGAGACTGAAGTTTGTGTACTTTGGCTCCACAAGTTGGGTAATTGTGTAATAGAGTCACAATTAGGGGCCGGTATGTGGGAGCATATGAACTATCTTAACTTGGCTCCCACATACCGGAGCCAAGTTAAGATAGTTCATATGTTTTAGTATTTATATTTCACTATTGTTAAGCTTGTTTGTGTAATTAATAATTTAAGAAGTAAATGCATGTTTATGGTGGAACTAAAATTATTTTATTGCTGTGTTGGTTTGGTTACGTAGTACCATGAATGCATGTGCCTTAAAGACTCGTGTTTATAGTAAAATCCGGGCAACACGGATATATAATCCATCTGTCGATCTCCGGCTCCCTTCTCCCATCACTCACGAACAACACCCCGAGATAGTTGAACTCCTCCACTTGGGGCAGGAACTCATCCCCGACCCGGAGTGGGCTCTTAATCTAATCTTTAATTAGGGGTATAACATGGATATATGCAAATTAGCGCATACGGTGCGGGAGCGGGGAGAGAGAAAAAGCGTTAATACGGCATAAGCTATAAGCGGCAGCAGGGTAGAACAGAGCCACACGGTTTTCCTACCGTAGTAGGTTATTTTGTTGAGGATAAGTTAAACCTGACCACTCCTGTAAGATGCAAACTGTGGAATAAATTTTTTGTTACATCTTTTCACATCGGAGTCCCGTGGAGTTCTTTTTCCTCTTCAAACTGACGTACGCGAGTGAAGCACGGGAAAACTGGTCTCATGGCTTATACAATAAGTACTGAATATTATGTCACTTATTTATGTGCAAATGTTTAATAATGAAGAACATTAAAACATTACTTTTGGCCACATGCCGGCAAAGTTATGTGACATTAGTGATGTTTGTACTTTCAGCATTTACTTTGTTTTAAAGCCTTTACTTTATACGCCGTTTGATAGTTGGCCTTAATCTTACAGAGAATGTGATGATTTTGTGGATAATTAAAGTCAGTCATATATCCACAAACGCAACAAGCTGAAAGTCAGTGAATGCTGCTCGGTTTGCGGTCCTGGATATCACCGCATAAGCAGGATCCACTGCACTGTTAATGTTAGCTATGTTATATTGCTGCCTCTGTTCGGTGGTGTCGAGCCAAACGGACTTTAACGTTTGTTTGGACGAGCTGACGGTTCACTCGTTAAGCTGATAGAAAGATGCTTTAATCACAGGAGTCACACATGTGTCCACTGTACCATCTGGGAACTCTTCTTGTTTAGTACTCGTAATAACACAATCACTAAATTCTCCTTCTCTTGTGCTGTTTTGTAGCAATGTATACACCTGAGACTGTCACCTGTCTGTCCTGCACTCTCTCTTCTTTTCTTTCTCTCTGATTGTGTAATAAAAGTCTGAACATGTATTTATAAGTTACATTTGTGTTTGAATTCTGCAGCTTATCACACATTTGATTTCCATGTGTGACAACTGCAAGTGTCCAGAGTGAGGACAGACTGAGGGACCCACTGCTGCACATCATCTGTGAGGCTTTGCACCCCTGATGATCCACCAGGACAAACTCAGCAGTGTGTGAGGAAGAGGAGGAGGAAGAGCCAGCAGCAGCTGACAAATGGAGAGAATAGACAGACTGTTCCCTGTTTGTGAATGACTGCTAGAAAAGTTTAAAATAACTGTCTGTCCTGAATCCGTCTTATTAGGTAATGTTCAAATCATTTTATCATTCCAGTGTTTTCAGTGTGGGAGAAAGTATTCAGGGCCTTCAAGTTACACACTATGAAAGGCAGAAACAAGTTTAATATTCAGAAACCTAAAGTATGTATCAGCAGCAGAATGGACCTAAAGATAAATGTTTGTTTCAGTTCTATGAAGCTTTGAGTATTTTGGATTAGTAGCACTGCTGTGTTTGTTGCATCATATTGCTGTAATTGTTTATATGCTTTAAATTGATCTACATCATATTCTATAAGGATGTTATGTGTTTGTAGACTTTCTGCCCAGTTTGACCCATTTAACAGAAGTCAGACTGTTTAAGGCTCTGATATCTATTCTGTATGACTTAAAGCAGTTATGACATGGTCTGATTTTCTCACCCAATAAAGGAATATTTAATATATCAGTCTACTCTTCATTTTATCAGCAACCGTTATCACAGCTCATACATTTTCTTTTTACACATATATGTAAGCATTGAGCCAAATTTAGTAATGCCAATATATTAAAAGAACAATATTTGTCTCTTATATATAATACATCTATAGATACACTGTCAAAGATACTTGTCTTTGAGTGAAGATTTAAGGTGATAGGACATATAAATAGCTGCAATTTGAATCTTTACTGAAGCTCAGTGTTTGACACAGAGTTCAAACTCACTGCTGTAATAACTAATAATTATTAATATAATAACGATAATATTGGCCATATTATATTTACATTACCAAAGTGAGATGACTTTAGTCTCATGAACAACATTAGCTAATTGTTATTTACTAACTAATCTTAAAATGACTGTTCAGTACAGATATGAAGCCCAACAATCATGTTTTACAGTCCTGTGGTCTCAGCCTCAGATACTTATCAAATCACACAAAGCTCATGTAGAAACAAATGTACAAAATATGTTCTCCTTCATTTCTGTCAAACAAAGCTGTATGAAACATTTCCAGCTGTTAGTATCATGGCAACCTGGGCAGCGCGACGGAGGCTAGACCGTCCCATTTCACAAGCCTACAAGCCTCGCACTTCCGGCCTTAGCGGTCTTTGAGTACGCGGCCCTTGAGGACCGTTAAGGCTGCGTACTTTAAGGCTGCAGACCCTGAATTGGGATACAGCCACAATGAACTCTCTCGGCAGCATGGAGGCGGGGAGGCAACAGGGGTACAGAACTGTGTTAATGAGGGAGATGTCTTTTTGTGTGCCCACAGTGAGATGGAGCAGATGATACTGGCAGAGAGAGGGAGTGGCTGCGTCCGAGGCGGGTGCCAAAAAACCGCAGATTATTTCCAAAATAAAAAGACACTAAGCATAACCCATGTGTGTGTGGGTCCTGTGTCACATATCCCTAGTCCTAAAGTGATTATTTATTTTCTTACTCCTCTTATATTTATTGTTTGTTTACTTGCACTGCTGTAACTGGAGCCTCGTCATCTCATCTCTCTATATACTGGACTGTATGTAGCGGAGATGACAATAAAGTTGACTTCAGCAGTGAGCAGGCGCACCGAGGGCTCTTGCGCTCACTTTTCGCGTACAGAATTTCGAAAAAACATCGGTGCAAATTATAAGTCTGTATCATAATGTCTGGTGTTTTCATGTTTGTTGTTGTGTTTTTATTATGTTTTATTTTGCGAGTTGGTTATTAGATGCTGCTCCAGGCACCACTGAATCACAGGCTCCTCCTAGTTTCAGGCTCCTCCTCTTGTCTAGTGGTCTCGATTGTCCTCACCTGTGTCTGTAACCTTCTGTGTGTACAGTCTGTCGTCTCGGTCCTTTGTTGCTCTGCGATTTCTGTATTTTTCCTTTTGATTCATCCATCCATCCATCCATCCATCCATCTTCATTCACTTTATCCGGGGCCAGGTCGCGGGGGCAGCAGCCTAAGCAGAGAAGCCCAGACCTCCTTCTCCCCAGCCACCCCCTCCAGCTTATCCGGGGAAACACCAAGGCGTTCCCAGGTCAGCCGAGAGTTATAATCTCTCTAGCGTGTCCTGGGTCTGCCCTGGGCTTCCTCCCGGTGAGACATGCCCAGAACACCTCACCCAAGAGGCGCCCAGGAGGTGCCCAGGAGGCATCTTTGTCAGATGCCCGAACCACCTCAGCTGGCTCCTTTCAATGTGGAGGAGCAGCAACTCTACTCTGAGCCGCTCCCAGATGACCGAACTTCTCACCCTATCTCTAAGGGAGAGGCCAGCCACCCTTCGGAGGAAGCTCATTTCCGCCGCTTGTATTCGCGATCTCGTTCTTTTGGTCACTACCCACAGCTCGTGGCCATAGGTGAGGGTAGGGATGTAGATCGACCGGTAAATTGAGAGCTTCGCTTTTACACTCAGCTCCCTCTTCACCACGACGGACCGGTGCAGTGTCCGCATCACTGTGGCCACAGCACCAATCCATCTGTCGATCTCCGGCTCCCTTCTCCCATCACTCACGAACAACACCCCGAGATAGTTGAACTCCTCCACTTGGGGCAGGAACTCATCCCCGACCCGGAGTGGGCTCTTATTACGGATTCAAATATTGGGGATGGATACAAGAGGAAAACCACAATAACAACACTGGTCCGGCCGGGTTGAGTCAAACGATGATTTTAATGATCACACGCGTGGGAGATGGACACCGTATGCAGCATCAGATCTCAAAAAAGCATTGATCAAACTCTTATAGCCTCTAGTGGCCCCCACCTAATCATAAAAGCCTACACATTCACATTCTTTCTCTCACACGGCGCCTAAGCTACGACCTTGGCTCCCTGTTTATCTGCTCCTGCTGAGATGGGGCAGAAAACTCCAGTATGTTCTGTTCTCTTCCAATCAGACAAATAAGGCGATGACTTTCTGCAAACAGTATTTCTTATTACTCAGCAGTACAATGCATCATAAACAATATCATTCATTCACAATAAATCAGCAGTCTAATGTAATGCAAATCAGTTTAACAAATGCAATAGTTATCACCTTCTTCTAATTCAGGAGAATAATGCAAACTAAATCTACATAATAATTCACAATCTTTAATTAGGGGTATAACATGGCATAAAATAATATTATAATCCCACACTCCCCCTGTTGAGCTCTTTAGAATAAAGAGCTAGCCTACACCCTGTAATCCAGTGTGGGCGGGTTCATTTCTTCTCACTCCTGAGGCCCTTTGTCCCCCTGTTGGGTGAACCATATGTGAGATGACCTCTGAGTTTGTGCAGTTCAGATGCAAGAAAAACTATTATTACAATAGCAGGTACAGATGACACTCCCCAGTTCTTCCACAGCTTTATTTTGGTGCGACCTTATACCCTTCAGATGTACTCAGACTAGAACCTCTGTCCGAGGAGCTTTTAGCCTTTATTTTATTGCTGCAGCCACCAGTGTCTTCCAGTTGGGTGATCCTCGGCTCTTCTTTCTTCAACCTCAGGGGTTAGACAACCCTTCAGACGTTGCACAGATCAGGGGATTATTATGCCCCGATTTCAAACAACGATCTGTGTATCCTCGGGTCCTGTGTATCCTGTGTATCCCCCAGAAAAAGGAACAGGAACGTGTCCCCCTTTTGACCAAGAGCCTCTTGAACCTCGTTGGCCTGGTGTTCCTGGATTTCCGCCAACCCCGTCATGGTTATTGCTGTATTTATGGGATCCATCCTTTTGAGGTGACTAGCTGGAGCCCAAACGCCATGACACTTGAACCCAGTTGGTGTCTCAGCAGCCACTGTGTCTGTCTCTGCTGCGAAGGATCCTCGTATATCTGTGACCTCGTCTGGTGTCTGTTCCTTTCTCTGTAAGAGACAGAAAACCAAAATACCTCTCTGCCTAGCTCTAATAATCTAATGTTGTTATCTACTGATCTTCTGGTGATTCAGAATTGGTTTAGAATATTCAGAATGTCCCAGGGACTTATTCCAATCATATCCTATGTGTGTGTAAGCGTGTTTGCATTTAGCCCTCTGCACTCAAAGTCAATACCTGCAATATATCAGTCCGGACCATCACGCCGAACGAAGCTTACGACCTCCAAAAGACCGAGTGCCACTCCAACTCATTATAAGCACATTTGCAAGGCGTGTCTGAAAATTATTAAAACCACTCATTTTAACAAAAGACATCAAAAACAAATTAGCCATTTTTAATCCTAACATTTGCCCCCGTTTTCACAAAAATCACGTGTTTCCTTCTGCCTACCATCCCACGGTTTCCTCTCCAGTGTGGTACTCAGCTTCTCATGAACACGGGCATTTTATCTTCTAAACGCTATTCAGTTCATTTCAATGATTAATGCTTAAACATATAAATAATGATTTATGCTTCTCACTGATTCTCTAAAAAAGTCCGGAAACCTTTTGGGTCACTATTAGCTTAAGTTCTACCATACCTGAGTTATTAAAGCACAAATGAAGTCATAAAAATGTTCATATAACCCTTGTTTGATGTTAAAACTCAACTCCCCCCCCCCCTTTTTTGACACATTCCCATATGTCAAATCAACGAAGCTAGAAAATTAAAAGAAAAGGTTAGTGACCTCATATCTTAGAAAGTATGAGACCTTCTCCTATCCAGTGTCGTTGCTCCAGTCTTGTCATCCTGTGCCAGGGAATGAAATCAATTTAATTGTCATGTTAGATCTGTTCAACTCCTGGCTCCGCCCAGAGCCTGCGTCCGCAGAATTGCCAAGAAACAAAACCTGTATTAATATGAACTTCACTTCAATATGAACTTGTTGACTACTTTTGACACAGCAAAGGAACATTCTCTCCTTCTCGAGGACAGGCACTGACTCCCATCTATCTCCTGGAGCCAACTGTCCCTTATGGAGACACAACATTGTAGCTACAAGGTTTTGCAGATTGTTAAGTTGATCTGTGTATAATGCTCTGAATCAGGTATGTAATATTAAATGAATGCTGTTTAATCAACTGCCACTACTTAAAACTTAGCAAAAGATATAACTGAATAAAAGATCACAAAGAAAAGCATGATATCAGTGTTATGTAAGCGAGTGCGGCCTTCCATGCCCAAAGTCACTCCAGTCCATAGATCAGCCAAACATCGCGCTGACTGTAGCTTTTAACCCTTATTAACTTGAGCACAACTCTATAATGAGCAACAAACTGCAATATGTATAAAAATGATCATGGTTACACCTGCAATGAAAGATCATATGATTATCCTGACACCTGTAAATAGAAGATTAACCTGAGGTTATAACAATCACTGGAACACAAATGTTAGTACAATGTCAAAAGCTTCAAGAAATGTTTAATGCAATGCTTGTTATAAATTCAAATTCAAATTTTATTTGTCACACACGCACAACCATACACAGTATGACATGGGGGTGAAATGCTTGTAGCTGTACAATGCCCAACCATTAAATGACAGAAGAAAAGTTTTACAATATTTACAATTTACAGTTTACTACAAAAAATTTACAAATCAACTTAGGAATTTACAGTAAAGAATGTGCAAATAGCAGAAGAGATTATAAAGATAAGGATTATAAATTACAGGAATTATAGGATTATAGGAAATGTGTGGTGGTGCGTGTGGTGACGTGTGTGAGAGTCCAGTCTTATAGTGACGTGTTTGGGAGAGTCCAGTCCTACACCTGGTTCAGGCCCCGAATAGCCTGGGGGAAGAAGCTCCTCCTCATTCTCTCTGTTTTGGCCTTAAGGGAGCGGAAGCGCTTCCCAGACCTCAACAGTGAGAAGAGTCCATTGTTGGGATGGGAGAGATCCATCATAATCTTCCTAGCTTTGGACTTGCACCGCTTGGTGTAGATGGACAGCAGGTCAGGGAGCTCTGATTGAATGATGCGTTCTGCCGAGCGCACCACCCTTTGCAGATCTCGTCTGTCCTGCTTGGTGCTGTTCCCAAACCAGGTGCAGATGTTTGCCGTCAGGACGCTCTCGATGGTGCAGGAGTAGAAGTTCTTGAGCACCTTCAGTGGCAGATCGAAGTCTAGAAGTCTTCTGAGGAAGAAGAGACGCTGACGGGCTTTCTTAACCAGGGTGTTGATGTGACAGGACCATGACAGGTCCTGAGTGATGTGGACACCCAGGTATCGGAAACTGTCCACTCTCTCCACTGGCGTGCCACTGATGACGAGGGGTTTGTAATTCCTCGCCTGCTTTGTAGTGACGTCCACGATCAGCTCCTTAGTCTTGCTGATGTTTAGGAGGAGGTTATTCTCCTGGCACCAGGTCTCCAGGTTCCTAATCTCCTCCAGGTAGGCCGTCTTGATGTTGTCGGAGATCAGGCCCACAACAGCAGTGTCGTCAGCAAACTTGACAATGGAGGTGGTGTCTGATGTGGCTACACAGTCATAAGTGTACAGTGAGTACAGCAGGGGGCTTAAAACACAGCCCTGAGGCACTCCAGTGCTGAGTGAGATGGAGGGGGAGACTTGTTTTCCCACCCTCACTTATTGGGGTCTGTCTGTGAGGAAGTTGAGGATCCACTGACACAGTGATGAGCTGAGTCCTAGATCCGTCAACTTGGTGAAAAGCTTAGAGGGAATTATTGTGTTGAATGCTGAACTGTAGTCCACGAACAGCATCCTAACATAATTCCCTCTGCCAGTGTCCAGGTGACTCAGGGATGTGTGGAGCAGGTGAGATATGGCATCGTCTGTGGAACGATTAGTCCGGTAAGCAAACTGAAGTGAGTCGATGGTGGCAGGAAGTGAAGAAGTGATGTGATCTCTCATCAGTCTTTCAAAACACTTCATCACAATTGAAGTCAGTGCTACTGGACGGTAGTCATTGTGGCAAGCAGGCTGTTGTTTCTTTGGAACAGGGACAATAATGGACTGTTTGAAGCACGTGGGAACCACAGCTTGGGCCAGGGAGAGGTTGAAGATCTCCGTGAACACCGGTGCTAGTTGATCAGCGCAGGCTCTAAGGACCCGGCCAGGGATTGCATCTGGTCCTGCTGCCTTCCTGGTGTTCACCCTCCTGAAGGTGTTCCTCACGGCATGCTCTGTGATGACGAATGCATTTTCTTCACTGGTGCACTCCGAGCGCGCGCAGCCGTTTGTTGTTTTAATTGCTGCGGCGTCGAAGCAAGCATAAAACGTGTTCAGCTCATCAGCCAGTGAAGCATCTGCATTCATCATTGAAGAAGCTGGTCGTTTATAGTCCGTTATAGTCCGCAGTCCTTTCCACAGGCTCCAGAGTCGCACTGTCGTAGCTGTGACTCTAGTTTTTCCCCGTAGCTCCGCTTTGCCTTTCGGACCGGGCTGCGCACGTTGTAGGACGCAGCCTTGTATAGGTCCATATTACCGGAGACAAGACCTTCATTGTAGGCAGCGGTGCGTGATCTCAGAGCGTCGCGGATGTTTTTATCCACCCACGGCTTCTGGTTGGGAAACGACTGTTACATCATATTCTATAAGGATGTTATGTGTTTGTAGACTTTCTGCCCAGTTTGACCCATTTAACAGAAGTCAGACTGTTTAAGGCTCTGATATCTATTCTGTATGACTTAAAGCAGTTATGACATGGTCTGATTTTCTCACCCAATAAAGGAATATTTAATATATCAGTCTACTCTTCATTTTATCAGCAACAGTTATCACAGCTCATACATTTTCTTTTTACACATATATGTAAGCATTGAGCCAAATTTAGTAATGCCAACATATTAAAAGAACAATATTTGTCTCTTATATATAATACATCTATAGATACACTGTCAAAGATACTTGTCTTTGAGTGAAGATTTAAGGTGATAGGACATATAAATAGCTGCAATTTGAATCTTTACTGAAGCTCAGTGTTTGACACAGAGTTCAAACTCACTGCTGTAATAACTAATACCGTAATTGTCGGACTATAAGCCGCTACTTTTTGCACAAGCTTTGAACCCTGCGGCTTTTAGTCAGGTGCGGCTTTTCTATGGATTGTCATTGAGCGGATTTGTTTTGTTTGTTCCGCTGTTGTACGGCACTACGTTGCCTGGCGGAAGGATCGGGGTTCAAGAGTGGTATGTTGGTCACATGTCCATCCGCCAGGCAACGTAGTGCCGTACGAAGTAGCGTGAAAAACAAACTTCAAAGTAGCGCTACGTGTTCAGCTGGATGATGAGCGGCGATAAACTTGCGAAAAGCAAGTTATGCCCAACTCCACCATTGGATTCTGACAGCGTGGAAAAGTGTGAAAACATCCACGATCACCAACGGATTTCGAAGGGCTGGACTGCTGCATGATGGAGAGGAGGACACCGCCACGGCCCTTCTGAGGGTGTTCGACTCTGACACTGACAACGAGGATTTGTTTGGTTTTGAAAGTGACAACGAAGGAGAGAAGCGGAGAGTGGATGACGAAGCCATCCTGAGCCTGTTCGTTTCCGACACTGGAGAAGAGGACTTTGGTGGTTTTAGTGCGCAGGAAGAAGAGAAAGATGGTGGTGAGTGACTGACTTTTCTTCTTGTTAAAGCCGTGTCACTGCACCTGAGCCTAAAAGGTAGTCTGAATCTATTTTTCTGGTGTGCTGTAGGTTATTGTTATATACTACATTTGTTACTCATTTATGAAGCACAGTACATGTGCAAATATGTACCCATAACTTGTTTTTCAAAATATTAATAAAAGTGATGTCTCCAAACAGCCATCTCTTTCCTGACAATTCGCTTTGTTCTCTTTTTGACAATTCTCTTACATATGATAAGTCAACATTGAAACACCTGCGGCTTTTAGTCAGGTGCGGCTAATGTATGTACAAAACAGGATTTTCCCCTGATTTTAGCTTGTGCGGCTAATATTCAGGTGCGCTCTGTAGTCCGGGAAATACGGTAATTATTAATATAATAACTATAATATTGGCCATATTTACATTACCAAAGTGAGATGACTTTAGTCTCATGAACAACATTAGCTAATTGTTATTTACTAACTAATCTTAAAATGACTGTTCAGTACAGATATGAAGCCCAACAATCATGTTTTACAGTCCTGTGGTCTCAGCCTCAGATACTTATCAAATCACACAAACGTTCGGATGATAGTTCTTTCTGCTGTGTCGTCCGCTAGTTTCCCGATAAATCCCACAACCGCTTCCGTAAACATGTTGATGTCATCAGAGCTGCACCGAAACATGTCCCAGTCTGCGTCATCCATATGATTCTGATGCAATAATAATGCTGATGCTGAAATAACAGTAAAACACCCCCTTTTATCCCGTTTATAAACTTGACACATAAACGTTTATAAATGCCTCTTTTAAATTTTATTTCCCCCCGTTTTTCCCTTACTGACCACAGCAGGGGAAACTTTGTCTTGATTCAGCCATGAATCCAGCTCACCTGATTCATCACTGAGCCCCACCGTCACTGGCGTCTGACAGGGTGGCGCTGCATACTCTTCCTTTAATGTCACTATTTTCAATCTGTTAATTAGAGTGCTTAAACATGAAGTAGACTGCGCCCACAACAAGTCAATACAGCTGTAAATGTGGCCAATTATCAATCTATTACCAATCAATAACAAAAAATAGCTTTTATTTTATGCATGCTTTTAGTCAACTACTCACCCAGAGGATTTCCAATCCCAGAAATTTCCTTCTCCTCATTTAATGAGTCTGTCCTCCTTCCATGCCCTGGTAACTGGTCCATCCAGAGCCAGATCATCTCGAAATATACATACAACAAGCCAAACCACACCTTGGTCACACCAACCCTTTTCCGCCCTGAAGATGTCCAACGCCATCTTAGTCTGGACCAGGGTTTTAATAGTTTCGCAATTTTCATTAGTTTTTATTTTTATTTAGTTTCGACCTCAGATTTTCAATTTTATGTCAATTGTAATTAGTTTTTACCAATTGTTTGCTAGTTTAGTTTAGTTTCTATTTTTTGAAAATCCTTAGTTTCAGTTTAGTTTTGATTAGTTTCAGTTATAGTTTTAGCTGTGTTTGCAAAAATTAAGTGTAACAAAATCCCAGTTTCATCATATCAGTCATGCTCTTCTGCTTATCCTTGGGTATTGAGACTATTAACTCTTGCAGCACCGGGTGTTCGCAATTTTGGTTCAAGTGAATTGATAAACTCTTTAAAGGCAATTGACTCACACAGTTATGTAGATGTCCCAGTCCTGTTGTCTCGGACGCATCACGCTGCCTTGCATGGGGTTAGCTTCTGTTTTCTGGGGATGAGGGTTTTGAGTGTGCTCCCGTACCTTCTCAAGGTAAGCTAGGTTAGCCTTCTTGTGTGAGCTTTTCAAGTGCACTCTAAGGTTTGTGGGATTTATTCCTTTAGAAATGTCCCTCATAATTTGTCTCTTTCCACTACAAGACACTTGCTTTATCCAAAGCACAGTCATACTCAAAGTAATCCCAAATTGGACTCTGGCGCTTTCTCCCGACTTTTCCTGACATGATTCTGCGCGTGGACGGAGCAGCAACACAGACGACTCGACTAACGTACTTGCCACCTGCTGGCATAATGAGACAGCAAGAAAAAATCTGGAAACTAAACTTCATTTTCACCCTTGACTATTGTAGGACACGCCCACATCAATGAAACTAAACACATTTTGCTATAAATTCAGTTAATTTTAGTTAGTTTTGTGAACACTCATTACAGTTTTAATAATAATAATAATAATGGATTGGATTTATATAGCGCTTTTCAAGGCACCCAAAGCGCTTTACAATGCCACTATTCATTCACTCTCACATTCACACACTGGTGGAAGCAGCTACGGTTGTAGCCACAGCTGCCCTGGGGCAGACTGACAGAAGCGAGGCTGCCATATCGCGCCATCGGCCCCTCTGGCCAACACCAGTAGGCGGTAGGGTAAAGTGTCTTGCCCAAGGACACAACGACCAGGACAGAGAGCCCGGGGATCGAACCGGCGACCTTCCGGTTACAGATACGCTTCCCAACCCCCTTTTTTGTTTTTATTTTTATTTCCGTTAACGAAAATGTTTTTTTCACTTCTAGTTTTTGTTATTTCATTAGTTTTCGTTAACGATAATAACCTTGCTCTGCACACTGGAATAAACATAATCAACATGATCAACATTTTACTGCGTGTTATTTCACCATCTTATCGATTCCAATGCTCCATCCTTATGTGGTTTGCAACATTATGTTTATCCACTCTGTCTCTAAATGTTTGAAGAATTTTTCAAGTTTGGGGTCAAATTTTGAGAATTTGACCATAAGTGAAAGTTATGGTGTTATCACCCCCTTTGGGGCTTACCTTCCCCACTTCTGATAATATTCCTCCCTATTCTTTGCAAGTACCCCCTTTTGGTGGCGAGAAACTGTTGGTGTGGTCAAGTGGGTGCTATAAAAACAAAAGCTCAGGACAGAACAGTTATCAGTCATGTACTTCATACAAAATTAGCATATATTGAATTTCATATTGATCCTCTGAGTGTAATGGTACATTTTAATTTGAATTACTCAAAGCTAAACACAATAATTTTTCTTTATTTTGCTCTTGTTCTTGTGCAGCACCACCTCTCAGCACATGCCCCGTTTTTGTCTCAGTATCAAGTCAGTTAAAACTTTTAGTTGTCAGTCCATCACAGTCCAGTCACATGCATACTTTCACACACATTCATACCAGTTATTGCTGATAATGGAGTCTCACGCGCAACCTATTTGAGCCTCCATCACCAGCAAGATGACGTCATCATTTTAAAGGAAAACAGTTCCTTGTTTTTTGGACTGGATTGACTCGCTGCAATCCTTTTGGGTTCAGGACTTCTCATGTGATCAATGTCCCAGATAAGTGAATCTCTCCCAAGCCCATTATAATCATGGAGAAAAATACTTTGCGACTGTTTCCAGTAAGAATATTTTATAGTGCTTTAAAGTTCAATCTCTCAGGTCTGGATTAAAGAGCTGATTTGTTAAATCAGGAACTCACCCCCACTCCCCTCCCTCCAGAATTCCCAGGTAACAACCTAATATACATATGAATGACTAGCCAATTTAGCTTCCACTTGGCTGAAGCTAAAGCCTAGCTAAAAGCCTACCAGCCATTTGGCTGCTCTCCGGGTTTTATAGGTAGAAAGGTAGAAGCCTGGCTTTGCAGGTGTTAAAGCCTGAGGCAATTGTGGTAAATACACGCGAGATGCTTACGTAAATCCAAGGGCTGGCCCCTTTTTTTTCTTTTTCTTTTTTTTTCTCAGTGTGTTCCTCCTTCAATTAAATCTCAATCACAAAAATGTGGCGCTCTGAAATAAGGCTCACACCGTTAATTCATCATTTTCACTCTGTGCCACTGCTCCTTATCAGGCTATGTGAAGCACAGTAAACAATTCAGTGGAGGCCTTAACAGACACCACACACAGACATTGTTTTCATAACCAAACTGCCTTAGACCCTGTCCCCCAAATCTACACAAATGCCTTCTGGGTGACATGAAATCCATTTAACCAATAAACAATCAATGGCTTCTTGTTGTTGTAACAGATTCTGAATTTGGATCTTTGTGTGCAGCATTTTGCGTATCAGTGTAAGCATTTGTTAGTAAAGCATTCTTCATTGCATCAGCGTGTGTGTGTGCATCACTCTTCATTGCACAAGCGTGTGCATGTGTGTGTGTGTGGATCACTTCTCAGTGAATTAAATCAGCATTCCTCCTCAATGATTGAGTGTCATTTCTCACTCAATCAGCGAGTGCATATATGTTCATATGTGTGTTTCTCTTCATTCTGAGTCAGTGGTAGTAGATGTGTGTGTTTGTGTGTGTTTGTGTTCATCACTTTCCTGTTCTGGTGTTCTGGGTAAACCACGGCCTGAAGCGTGCCCTGGGGTCCTGCCCTCCTCCTTTTCAGTCTGTTTGCATCCATTGGTGCTGCTGCTCAAAGTTCTGTCCATACTGGTTCTAGCCCCAATTGAGGCAGTGCTTTTCTCCAGTGTCCTGCATCTTCTCCTTGTCCAGCTCCTCCTTAACCCTTTTGCTTCTGTAGCTCCTTCAGGGTTTGCTCCTGCTGTTGGAGCTTCTGGTCAGGTTTGGCGACCTCCTGCTCCAGCAAACTCCGGCCTGGTTTCAAGTCCTGTGTCTGGGACTCCAAGCCTGACTGATGGGTTCGATAAGCAGCCAGCTCCTCCTGAGCCATGCTCAGTTTCTGCTCTAATGCCTTGAGCTCTTACTGAGGGCAGAAACCTCAGAGTCTTTTCCGTACACGTCAGATTGAAGTTTATTGATGTTTTCCTTGCTTTGCTTCCACGGCCTTCTACAGCTCTGCTGTTCGGCTCTTCTCAGAGGTCAGCTCCTGGCCGAGCCCCGACACCTGTGCCTTCAGCTTATTTTCTTCTTGTGCTTTTGTCCATTCTGAGGTGCCTCCTGACCTCAGTTACTCCTCCTGTCTCTGGCACGCCTCTTTTGCTGCCCGATCATTCGTGTTGGTCTGTCACTGTCCTGCACAGTTTTAATGCAGAGTTGTTAAGGTCAGCATTCTTTTGCTCGGCCTCACTTTTCATCTGGGCTTAATGGGCGTCTCGTCACAGCTCTGTCAGCTGAAGCTGTCTGGAAATCTCCCCCATGTAGTGAAACGGGCCTTGGATTTAACACTCTCCGTCTCCGCTGCATGAGATCGTTTTCCTGCGGCAGTGTTGACATTTTCAGGTTGTTGTTGTGGATCCAGCTGCTGTCGCATTTGGTCAGGGTCACATCAAAGATGGTAGAGGAGTGAGCAAAGATGGTAGAGGGGAGAGCAGGAGTCCAGGTCAGCCTCGGCTTTCCGGGCCGACAAAGCAGCCTGTAATCAAGCATAAAGAGAAAAAACAAAACAAAAACAAAACAAAAACAAAACAAAAGCGGACGAACAGGAAAATGATGTTGTGTTGGCTGTGTTATTCAGAGAGGGGAGAAACACCGAGCCAGGCCCTGTGTCAGCCTTCTCTCCCCCTTTTTTTGTTTTTTTCTCACCATATAATCAACTCATAACCCACCAAGCTGACAGGACAACACAGGTACATGTTAAAATTCTTAAGATCATGTTTAAAATAGAGATGGCACGATACCACTTTTTTATGTCCGATACCGATACCGATATCATAAATTTGGATATCTGCCGATACCGATATGAATCCGATATAGTGTTTTTTAATCAACAAAACTGTTTTTTAAAATATCTTGCTGCATTTTGCAAGTCTGCAAGTTCATACTCAAGTTTAAAACAACAACTACACTAAAGCTATTCTGTTATACCTGTATACAAAAAAATATTTCATAGTTCAGCAATACTGATCAATCTAATAAACTTAGACCTACACCATCCTCCCTATTCTGGTATTTTAAAGAGTACTTAGCGTAAATATTAAGCAACCTAACTAATAGGGTTCCAACTCCCAGCAACAACAAAAATAAATAAATAAAAAATAGGGAACCACCCCTCACGCTCCACCTCATGATGCTTAATCGACGTAATCAACCTTAATTTGATGCAGTGTGAAAAAAAAATGCACAGAAATCAATTCTTTTTCAAGAAATATTAAATAGATTCAACATCTTTCTTCAACAAAATTGCAGACTGCACAGATGGTACCTTCCCAAAGTAAAAAGTACTATAGCTTACTAGGGTATATATATTAGACTTAATAGTTACTATATACAGTAATTGACTTCTATTCATTTTACATCAAATTAAAACTTTGGGTGTCAGATAATTATTTATTAAAAGCTCGACATTTTAAATGAGAATAAGAAAGAAAAGTATGTCTTTGTGCCCCCTTTTCCCAGTTAATGCCCTATCGGCCCCCCTGGCTAAACTTTGCTAGATCCGCCCCTGCACAGTTACCAGCCGTCAGCTACGTAGAAAAAGATCCTGGAGTAGAAAGTAATATTAAATAAATTGTAACAACAGCTTATCAAGCTTAAACGTGCTGCTGTTGTTCAGCCGCTGGTTTCCTCTTTCTGGTGCAAAGTGGACCAAAAACAAACAAGAGAGACAGACTCGCGACAGAAAAGCCGATCAGCTGATCATTTAAGCAGTTTCATGATTGAAGTAGCAGCCGGAGAGCGAGAGGCAGTCGCTCATTAAGCTTAACGTGGGAATGCTTTACAAACATTCAGAGATGGACTTACACACGTGCTTTACTTCTCTCGGGGATAACTTTGTCGGAGATGAAATGCCAGGTTGCTAGCGAAGCTCCAAATGCTATCCAGACCACCGACAGGTCCCGCATGCCACAGCCGCTCTATCACGTGACGCATACTGCTCCGACTGCTAACGTTCTGAGGTGAGTTACGGTGTGTTGCAAGTTTTGTGAGGTGCTTTCGTGATATTTAATGGATCGGATTACATTTTTTATTTTTCTCCGATATCCGATCCAGTAATTTAGGTCAGTATCGGACCGATACCGATACGTAATATCGGATCGGTCCATCTCTAGTTTAAAAGCCAAAAAAAATGAATTTTCCTTCATTTAGTAATCATTTGTATTAATCAATCAGCAGAAAACATGTCACAATTTGAATCTTTTAACCACTAAATTTGTCGTGTCTTCACTGGTTAGTCAGACCAGTGTCTTGCTTTTTGAAGTCAAGTCGTTGTCCTGCAACCCAGAAAGTTTATTTGTTAGTAGTGGATAAACTTTATCATTTAACAACAGGTGTATGTTAAGTTTCGCTGCTTTAACCTTGCTGGAAAATCTTCACGTGTTCATGACTGTAAGCTGTTTCTTCATTGCGTGTGTGTGCATTTGTGGGTGGGATATTTTAGCTTTTTTCTCAAACAAGGCATTCCTCTAACACGTGTCTTTTTCATACATTTCTCCGGTTGTGTGTGTGTTTTTATTTTGTTTCCCAAATTTTGATTTCCCACCTTAAATAACAGCATTCCATGTCTTCAGCCAGGAGTCAGAGCTTGCTTGTGAGATTTCAGGGACACATGGTGCTAATAACAATTCAGCCAAAAACTTGCCTGAAAATTTCTAGTGATGGTAACCGATAACTGGAGGAGAAGATGTCCTTTAAGTTTCTTTTCAGGGTGGGGACAAAGTGAGGCCAAGCTGTAAACTTTTGAGCCAAAGCTTGGCCTGTCTGTCGTCCCAATTCTGTTTATGCTTTTGCCACTGTACTCAGGTTTCCAGGTGGAGAGAAATCCACCTGTATTAAAACACTAAAACATTCACTTAGTATTTCTTTTTCTGAAAACATCCACTTACTATTTTTTCTCTAAAAACATCCATTCGCTTCATCTGCCTAGATTTTACTCTCTCTCTCTTGGTGCATACTTCACACAGTCAGGCAGTTGCCTTTTATGGGCATGCAGAGTTCCTGTCACACACACAGCTACTCACCACCAGCAGCTGCAAAGCTGTCTTCAAGTCTTTTCTCCACACTCTCAGTCACAATCCTCCATTAATATGAATGTATAAAACCAGTAATAATCGTAACCATAAATCAAATGTAACTGCCTATATTATTGAACTGAACCAAGAGTCACTTAAAAATCTTATAAATCCTGCTTCACACCACAAAACTGAAACAAATCACAGCTGTATTTATCACTCAATCTTACCCTGCCGACTGAAGTGCCGGTCTAAATCATGCACGATTTGTCTCTTCTATATCAAAACCCAGCCAAACATCAAACATTCACCCTAGTCATTCAAAACTTTATTTGTAATATTATAATCAGCAAAATCAGCGTTTTAATTACAGGCATGTATCATTGTCTGCAAATCATAATTATAAAACTCAATAACACGCTAAACAAGAAGCAAAAGTCCTCTGTGCGCTTCACAGCAGCCACCTCATTTGCATGTTCACACACCGTCTAAAAATAGCTCGCAGCGTTGCAGCGCGCTGACATCACACACAGCCTCGTCTCACACACAGCTCTATTATTTTATGTTACAAAGACGTCTTATATTTACAATTACTCTCAGGCCTGACAGCTTTAGCGCCTACACAATTTCGACAAATTTAAGTTAACGGTCCAACCGAAAAAGTCCAACTTTTTTGTGATCAATTAACCAGTATCTGTCCAACAGTCTCTGGCCTCATCTCTAAAGTCCCTAACTCAATTTAAAAGTGTCCAACACCCAAGGTCCAACCTTTGCTGCCCAAAAAAGCGCAGATACCGTTCCAAACGGTAAGGAGACTCTAACTCCTAGCTTATTCCAGGATGCCCTGTACCCCACAGTCAAGCCAAACTGAACTAACCCTGTTCGCCGACAGGTCAAGGTCGCGCGTCCACGGCCAGGAGGGAGCGTAACCTCCGGGCTATGTGCTTCTTAACAGTCCAACTGCCGTTCTTGAAAAATTTATAATACTTTGAAACAACAGTCAACACCCCAAAACAAGAGTATGACTGACGCACGTCCAACCTTAAAACCAATGGGGACTCTAACCCACAAAATGACCAATTCCTTATCAAACTAAATTCACTCAGCAGTCCAACTGCTTTAACTTCAATCAGCAGTCCAACTGCTTTAAATCTCTCAGCAGTCCAACTGCTTTAAATACTCAGTACTGTCACTTTCAAAGTTTCATTATCATTACTTCAGCTTCAGTTCTCATGAGATTTTTCATCAAAATCAAAACGGGCCTTCACCAGTAATTTCAGTGAGTAGACTTTAATTTTATCATGTCCAATTTGGCACACTTTGGAAATAGATTCAACAGGTAGTGCCTTACCTTTGTATAACCCGGCTTATGCCCACTCACGTCAGACCACTGGCTTGGGCCTGTCCGTTCGACAACCTCGGACCGTCCAAACCTCCAACTTCCACCCCAATACCACAGGACGAGCCCCCAAACTGTTACGGATTCAAATATTGGGGATGGATACAAGAGGAAAAACCACAATAACAACACTGGTCCGGCCGGGTTGAGTCAAACGATGATTTTAATGATCACACGCGTGGGAGATGGACACCGTACGCAGACAGCATCAGATCTCAAAAAAGCATTGATCAAACTCTTATAGCCTCTAGTGGCCCCCACCTAATCATAAAAGCCTACACATTCACATTCTTTCTCTCACACGGCGCCTAAGCTACGACCTTGGCTCCCTGTTTATCTGCTCCTGCTGAGATGGGGCAGAAAACTCCAGTATGTTCTGTTCTCTTCTAATCAGACAAATAAGGCGATGACTTTCTGCAAACAGTATTTCTTATAACTCAGCAGTATAATGCATCATAAAACAATATCATTCATTCACAATAAATCAGCAGTCTAATGTAATGCAAATCAGTTTAACAAATGCAATAGTTATCACCTTCTTCTAATTCAGGAGAATAATGCAAACTAAATCTACATAATAATTCACAATCTTTAATTAGGGGTATAACATGGCATAAAATAATATTATAATCCCACACTCTCCACCCTTTTCTGACTGAGAACCATGGCCTCAGATTTGGAGGTGCTGATCCTCATTCCTGCTGTTTCACACTCGGCTGCAAACTGTTCCAGTGCGAGCTTGAGGCCTTCACCCGATGAAGCCAACAGAACCACATCATCCGCGAAAAGCAGAGATGAGATTCTGAGACCACCGAAGTGAAAGCCCTCCGCCACTTGGCTGCACCTAGAAATCCTGTCCATAAAAATTATGAACAGAATTGGTGACAAAGGGCAGCCCTGGCGGAGCCCATCACCCACCGGGAACGAGTCCGATTTATTGCCGGCAATGCGAACCAAGCTGTTGCAACAGTTGTATAGGGATCGAATGGCCCGTAGCACTTCCCACAGGACACCCCGAGGGACACGGTTGAATGCCTTCTCCAAGTCCACAAAACAGATGTAGACTGGTTGGGCAAACACCCATGCACCCTCAAGTATCCTTGAGAGGATAAAGAGCTGGTCCAGTGTTCCGACCAGGTAGAGCACCGCTTTCCCTTCCTGAGACGCCTGATGGTTTGCCAGAATCTCTTCGAGGGAGTCCAAAAGTCTTATTCCATGGCCTCTCCAAACTCCTCCCACACCGGGTTTTTGCCACTGCCCGAGCCATATTCCGCTTGGCCTGTTGATACCTGTCAGCTGCCTCCGGAGTACCACAGGCTAACCAAGCCCGATAGGACTCCTTCTTCAGCCTGGTGGCTCCCTTCACCTTTGGTGTCCACCATTTGGTTTGCGAATTACCACCACAGCAGGCACCAACCACCTTGCGGCCACAGCTCAGTGCAGCAGCTTCGGCAATGGAGACGCTGAACATGGTCCATTCGGACTCAATGTCCCCAGTCTCCCTCGGAATGCTTTTGAAGCTCTGCCGGAGGTGTGCGTTGAAGATCTCGCGGACTGGGGCCTCTGCTAGACGTTCCCAGCACACCCTCACAACGCGTTTTTACCTGATCCAACTCACCACCAGGTGATGATCAGTTGACAGCTCATCCCCTCTCTTTACCCGAGTGTCCAGAACATATGGTCGCAGGTCTGGTGATACGATTACAAAATCGATCATCGACCTGCGACCTAGAGCGTCCTGGTGCCACGTGTACTTATGGACACTCTTATGTTCGAACAAGGTCTTCGTTATTGCCAAACTGTGATTTGCATGGAAGTCCAATAACAAAACACCACTCGGGTTCAGATCGGGGAGGCTGTTCCTCCCAATCACGCCTTTTCAGGTCTCGCTGTCGTTACCCACGTGAGCATTGAAGTCTCCCAGCAGGACAACAGAGTCTCCAGGTGGAGCACCTTCCAGCACCACACCCAGGGACTCTAAGAAGGCTGGGTACTCTGAACTGCCACTTGGCATATAAGCGCAGATGACAGTCAGGACTCGTTCCCCAACCCTCTCATCCACCGGGAAAAACACCAGCAGCAAGCTAAGATTATATTAGAATACCCACCCCAGCCCGCTGCCTCTCACCAGGGGAAAATCCAGACTGAGACAGAGTCCAGCCCCTCTCCAGGAGACTGGTTCCAGAGCCCAAGCCATGTGTAGAGGTGGGCCCGACTATATCTAGCCGGTACCTCTCAACCTCACACACTAACTCAGGCTCCTTCCCCACCAGAGAGGTGACATTCCATGTCCCAATTGCCAGTCTTGGCAGCTGGGGATCAGTCCGCCAGGGCCTCCGTTCCTGGCCGCCGCCTGGCACACAATGCACCCGACCCCTATAGCGCCTCCTGCGGGTGGTGGGCCTGCGGGAGGATGGCCCATGTCCCCTTTTCGGGCTGTGCCCGGCCAGGCCCCATGGACCAAGGCCCGGCTACCAGACGCTCGCCCTCGGGCACCCTCCCCAGGCCTGGCTCCATGGCGGGGCCTTGGTAACCCTATCCCGGGCAGGGTAAACTGTTCCCTTGATGTTTTCTTCATAAGGGTCTTCTGAATCGCTCTTTGTCTGGTCCCTCACCCAGGACCAATTTGCCATGGGAGACCCTACCAGGGGGCGAAAGCCCCCAGACAACATAGCCCCTGGGATCCCTGGGACACACAAACCCCTCCACCAGCGATTCTTTTAATTTTATTTCTTGTAATTTGGACTTCATTATGGACTCTTACAGGACATGCCCTGCAATCAGATAACAATAATGAAAAAGTTGGAATTGGAGAAAAACTGGATGCAGAGAGTCGTTTTACATCTAAAGAGCCATTTGGACCCGGGTTCCACGCAAAAGAAAACATTGGGAGCTGCAAATACTTTTTGACATCTAAAATGAAGATAACACTGTATATATTGTTTTTTACCTTTATGCTTTGTGTCAACAACTAAGGTGTGTTGCTTATGAAATCCATGAAGTGCTACAGAGAAAATTACATTTTATTTATGTAATTAACACGTTTTAAACTCTTAAAGAAATATAACAAAAGGAAAGACACCCAGCTGAACTAAAAGGATCCATGTAGCAAACAAAAACTGTTGTGAGCCGCCACTCTACTCGCCTTTTGGATTTTGGAGCCTTGACCTAACTTTTAAAAAACAACCGGAAAAAAGCACTATGCTGCTAAAAGATGAAAAATAGATATTTGCAAAATTCTGCCTAAATATGTATTTTACCTGGTTAATGTGTGTGGCGGGGCGTGGTCTGTAGCGCCACTGCAGGGGAGGTGGACGCACCTGAGCGGGACCCGCAATCATGCCTCGCCACCTTTACGTCTGTGCTATCTATGCTGTTGTGTTGGTGTGTGTCGGGGTGTGAGCTGCAAAGCTACAGCCGGCTGTATACGTACAGCAACCGTGTGTGAAAAGTGGTCAATAAAGAGATGCTGAAAAGCGTGTTCATACAAACATCGTCGGGTCTGCCATGATATGTTTACAATGGGACTTCTGCTCCTGAACCTCTGTGCACAGCGTCTGCAGATCGGGGCTGTTCGAAGTCACTTTCATCTTTACGCAGGACTGTAAGCTGTCATCTGTGAGGCATGAGCCGTGTTTGTTTTTAACATAGTTCACGGTGGAGAATAGCTGCTGGCATAATGTGGATCCGAAGATCCATAATTGGCCTACCTGGGGTTGAAAGTCTCGATAAATGCACAGCGTTTCGGCTGGTACACCGGCTTCCGCGAGTGTGACGCTTATTTTGAGCGATAAAAAAATAATAGAATATAATTTTATTTTTATATTTCAATATCACAATAATCTTCCAATTTAGAACTACAAGTTAAAAAAGAACTAACATAAATAAAATACACTTCCGCTAAATCTAATTTACTTTCCCAAACCACGCGGAGCTGGACTAAAGAACCGCATGCAGCTCCGGACCTTTCCACTGTTAGACGTCCTGCAGTTTAATAGATGCATGAATAAGAAAATGCGTCCTAGGTGAAAAAGAGAATAAATCAATGTCTCACTCTCCTTTTGTGATTGGTTTATATGGTCGACGTTATATCTGAACTAATCTGATGAATGGCTGATATTCTGACTCTGAGGTTAGACATTTAGCTGCTGATTGGCTCCATCTAGTAGCCAAACAATAGAACTCCATCATCTGCTGTGAGCAAATATTTTTCTGCAGGTTTTGATGATATTTTACACTCTGCAGTTATGAGGGTGTGATGGCGTCCTCAGATAGACTCATCTGAAGTGGCCTCAGCATTTTTCCAGGATACTGCACACGACTCTTCAGTAGAAGTGTGAGCCGCAGCTGTTTTAAAAGATTACATGTGCATGTTTTCAGTGAAAGGTTTATGATTTCACAGCTGTACAACACGAATGTGATCTAAGTTTAAACAACCAGCAGTAAGTTTCACAACTGATCTCACAGCTTTGAAGGAGTTAGCTGAAGCGTGGAGCTGATGACAATCTCCTTAAAGTAGTCAAAAGGGCAATGGTCCGGACTCAGAGCAGATGGCATCAAAGGCATCAAAGGCTGGAGGCGAGACACGAGTTAGTGCCATGACTGCTGTTCTGGCTAAGAGTAGGTCAGTTGACTCTGTGTGTTCTGAGTAGGAGGGAGAGTCTGAATCTGCAGCAGCTTCGGCGTTGGGGTTCACTGTTGATGAACTGAATACTGCAAACAATGACGATAGCTTTTATTAATGGATCTGCTGTTGAGATGGCCGAGATTGTTGAGATGGTCAACAGTGTGAAGTTCCTGGGTGTGCACATATCAGATGGCCTCTCCTGGAACCTGAACACCACCACAATCATGAAGAAAGCCTAATAACATCTTCACTTTCTTAGGAAACTGAAGACGGCCAGTCTCCCTCCTTCCATCCTCACATCATTTTACCAGGGAACCACTGAAAACGTTGTCTGCTGCCACATCACTATCTGGTGCGAGTATAACCGGTGTGTTTCTGCGTTGTCTAGGGATGGGTATCATTTAGGTTTTATCCGATACCGGTGCCAAACCGGTACTTTTGAAATGGTGCCGGTGCTTAAACGGTGCTCGAACCGTTCCTTAAAGAATGGAGAACACAAACTTTGTCCAAAAACCTCTCATGTTTAGCTGTTTTTTTGTAAAAAGATAACAATGTTAGCCTTTTCTGCAGCTATAGGTCATATATGGTATCACTCTTGGCTGGAAGCAGTGCTTAAACAATGGAAAAAAAAAAAAAAAACTTTGTCCAAAAACCTCTCATGTTTAGCTGTTTTCCACTTTTTCTTTGGTCATTTTAACCTTTTTTGCCAGGCAAAAGTGCGCCGACGTTTTTGGAGATGTCTGTTACCCACCTGGTAGATAGCTAGCCGGGGGGTTCAATAGTCACTCAAGCCGGCGAGAGCAACAGACTCTCAGCTTCATTGTTTTCAGACCCCCGCTGTCTTTTGCTACTCAGGTTAAACATGATATATAAGTCACTCGGATAACTTAAAAATGTAATTGTTTGGCTTTTTTCAGTGTTTTATTTGTTCCAGAGCAAATCGGTTTGGCTGAGATCAAAGTTATTAGATTAAATAAAACTTTATTAATCCATCGGGTGGGTTCCTCTGGGATTTTCACACAGCTGAATAAATGTCAAACAGAAAACTGATTAAACAGAAGTGTGAGACGGTCAAGAATTTACGGCAGTGTCCTGTTATATTTTAGATAGCAAGGGGCAGACAGCTGAGTTTATTAAACTCCACCGACACAGCGGTGATGCAAATCTGAAGGCTAGACTGTCCCATTTCACAGCCTTGCACTTCCGGCCTTCTTGGTCTTCGAAGGACCCGGCCCACGTTACCACGAAGGCTGGGTCCTCCAAAGGATGCGGCCTACGTTTTGGGACACAGCTTGTATTTATAGGGTTGCACCAAAGAAGAAGAAAAACAATGAGGAGGGGCTCTAACTGATAATGAATATAACTACAGGCTTGAAGGTCCTAACAGTTAGGTATAAAGAACACATTTTGTGTAATCTATGACTGGGTTACACGGGAACTGCACCTTCACTGAAAAGAAGTAGTGAGGATAGCAGAGAGGAACATTGGAAGCCCTCTCCCACCCATCTCCAAACTCACATCATCTGACGTGTGAACTGCATAGTAAAGGACACTTTCCACTCGTCATATGCACTGTTCTCCCCCCTTCCATCTGACAGATGGTTCTGCAGTATCAAAACCGTAATGGCGAGACACTGCAAGAGTTTTCCCCCCAAGCAATCAGAGCCCTCATTTCACAACCACTAAAGGACTGACAAGCACAAAGACTTTTAAAAACATCTCATACACTCATACACGCTCCTCTACACCCCCCCCCCCCCCCCCCCCCAATTTTTGCACATGTCGAGGAGCGTGTCAGGCTACATTTCACTGTGTGTTATACTTGTATAACTATGCATGTGACAAATAAAGAACCTTGAACCTTGAACCTTCATACTACTCACCAAAAGAGTCAAAAACACCAGAAACATCCACAAATCCACAACAAGCTGGGCCTGGGAACAATATGCTTATTTGCACACCTCCGTCACATAGTTACTGAACACATCTACATAACGCTATATTGCACATTTTCCATCTTGCACATGCCTTCGTCCTGTCTTGTCTACTATATCCCAACTCACAACTAAATTGCTAAATTGTATCTAAATCATATCTATCACTGTAGCTATGTTTATACATGTCCTCCTTGTTTATTGTGTGGGGTAAGTGATGATGGGAATTAGGGGTAACAATGAATAGTGGGATTCAATAAAATGTTGAGCATGGGGTAAGTATGTTATACTTCTTCCTACTCCATTTCAGACTTAATAATTGTCATTTCATGTCATTTAGACTCTGTTTTATTTTATTGAGTTTATTTTATTTTTTGTCTGAACACATACGTGTGTGTATTTACATATATATTCGTATTTGTAAATGCAAGTATGTGTACTTGTGTATATATTGTTTTTTTCTGTATATGTCTGAATTAAAGATACAATGATAATAATAGTAGTAATAATAATAATAGTAATAATAATAATAATAATAATAATAATAATAATAATAATAAACTGAACCTGTTATTCAATACCTACTGGACAATCCACTTCATATTGTCTCCGTCCTGTCTTTGTGTATTGTACATAGATATAGTTAGTTATAGTACCTTTTTTAGTGAGTTATTATTTTTTTTTTTTTATATATATTTTTATTGAAATTTTTTATAGTGCGATACAAACAAATTTTGAACACCCTCACATTCACACACCCATCCATACATCAAACCTGCCTACATCACATTCAAATGTAGAAATGAGCATAGTTCTCACAGTAATACAAAAATACAATGGGTTAGGATAGACACGATTTTCCCTTCCTTCCCTTCTTCTTTTCCTTCTTTTTCATAAATGTCTTTCACCTCCACTCCCTAAAATATCCATATATGGCTTCCACATATTCATTGTTTGCCCTTGCAATATATGCTAGTCTTTCCAGGCCTAGAGAGACTGCAATTTCCTTCTTCCAGGGAGCATCCATACTTTTCCAACATAGCGCAATGGCTCTTCTGGCTTGAAGTAGTCCATAGTCCAGTAATTTCGTTTTTTTTCCCGATTGCTTAAATTCCCTTGGATATATTCCAAGTACACAGAGTTTTCATTTTAAAGGGATTTTTACCTTAAACACTTCGGACAGATATTTTATAACATCTTTCCAAAATTCCTGGATTTTAGGACACCCCCATAGACAATGAAGAAGAGTTCCTTTTTCAACTAAACATTTAGTACAGATGTCCAGAATATCATTGGACATATGATGAAGCTTGACAGGTGTTATATAGGTTCTCATGAGCCATTTATATTGCAGTAGTTTAAAGCGTGTGTTTATTGTTTGTTTTGTGCTTTTAACATCTATGTCCTCTTGGATCTCCCTTCTCCAAGCATCCGGTTTATCTGCTGCTGAGTCTTTGAAGGAAAGCATCAGTAAATTATAATATATAGAGAGAAAACCTTTTCTTTTTTTATTCTTAATGCATGCCTCCTCTATTTTTGTTAATGGTGGAAGTTCAGCAATCCTTTGCAGTTTCGATGACAAATAGTTTTTCAATTGTAAATATTTAAAAAAGTGCTTTGGGGGTATTAAATATTTTTTTACATAACTGATCAAATGTGAGCAGCATGCCGTCTGCATATAGGTCTTTAAAATTTTGAATGCCTTTATTTTTCCATATTTTAAATCCTTCATTACTTTTACCAGGCGTGAACTTTTCATTTCCCCAAATAGGGGTAAATTGCGAAAGCGATGGAGGATCGCCCACATATTTATGAGCTGCATGCCAAATTATAATTGTATTTTTCAAGAAAGGGTTCCTTGTATTTTTTCTTAATGTCTTTGTCACGGCTGGGGTAGCAGTCGTGTTGTGGAATGAAAAGGACCCAAAATGCAGGCAGCTGACTGATGAAGAGTGTGACGTTTATTTACAAGTGGCAGTGGCAGAAACAGACAACGAAGCATGAGAAATACTAACAGAAACCTAAACTGGGAAAAACTAAAGAGCAAACTTGAAATCCTCAGCAAACGGGTTGAAAGGCAGAGAGACGCAGACCAACGAATAGGACACCAAGAAACGCAGACGAGCCAACAACGAGCACAGACCGACACCCACTGAATATACATACACAAGGTAATCGGGTAATCACACACAGGAGGGGAGAACAGCTGATCCTAATACACACGATGGCTGTGTCCCAATTCAGGCTCTGCACGCTTGAAGTACGCATTTTAAGTGCGGTTACGTCACCGCCACGCGACGACGGCTGTCCCAATTCGAAGTGTACTTCAGATGCATACTCCAAATGCACCGTCAATTTCCCCAAATATCAAGCGTGGTCCGGTGCACGCTTCATGGTCCCATATATCCCACAATTCATAGCGCGGCGGTGGGTGTGGATAATTTTGCTGCAAAATAGGGCTTTGGAGTTGACGTCACGCCGCAGTGCATTGTGGGATCGCGGCGCCATGTCAGTAGGCCAGAAAGCAAAACAAGCGCACAGTGTTGGAGTGTTGGATTCGGGACTGCCAGAACCATGCTCAAAATCAGCGCAAAAGACAAAGGGCTGTATCGCGACTGATTGTGCCCAGACGCCAAGAGACGGTACTTTGAAAAAATTGCGTGCATTGGTAATGTGGACCCATATGAAATAAGGAAGTGGAGTGGAAACCCAGACGACCTACCGCCTTTGTCCTATCCCGATATCTTCGCATACCTTGTCTGTGGAGTCAGCGCATACACAGTGAACCAGTTTAAGAATTATAAATCCCTGGAGGCCCACATCCAATTCACGAACGGCTGGGTGCAAGATTTGTCCATCTTTAAGCCTCCACGCTGCGAGTACGTTGTCGTTAAGACAAAGGTAAGTCGCTTTGAACTTGATAACTTTCTAAACAACTTCCTTGTTACAGTTTTTGATTTGCACGTACAGCCAACCCATCTATATTAGCCTCTGTTAATTACAGGCCTTTTATTAATCCCTGCTGTGGATTTCTGGCAACCGCGCTTAAAGCAAGCACAAGACTTCTTTCGTAAAGTGTGCCTTCCTGAAGTTGTTGGGAAATACTTCTGGAAACAACGTGCTGCTCTAAATAGCCTGTAATGTTTCATGTTGTGCTTAAAGATTGATGACAGCTGTGTGGTGCGATGTAAATAGTTTGCATTTCATTTTTATGTGATTGCTGTGTACATGTGAATAGATCTATAATAAAGAAAAACAAACAAATATACTATTCTATTTTGTTTTATTAAAACAACTTCACACAAAGTACAACTATTTGCAATGTACTGTACATAAAAAAAAAACAGCTTTAAGAATACTCAACAGGAGCAAGTGTCATTTGGCCCTGGTTTGACAACAACACTGGGGCACATATTAACAAAAACACAGCAAACCTTAACGATCTTATCAAGAAGTGTGGTGTCTTCAGCCTCACATGATAAGAGTAATCGGATTGGCATTGTAGTGTGTAACATTTTGAACTTGTTGTGCAAACTACCTATTACTCGAACCATAGCTGAAGCTGTATCCTTTGTCTGGCCTACTGTCATGGCGGCGGGGGGCGTGGCCCGCCTCCTCTGACATCACGCTCCAAAGCCCTATACGGCAGAAGGGAGCGGCCGAAGAGGTTTTTTTTTTTTCCCCCAAACTTTATTGAAATTATAAAGCGAACAGTCAGTCATTCCAGTTCAGTTTGTACAGTAGACATACAAGGCAAATAAGAGTAACAATATACAGTACAATGAAATAAGAAGGATAAATAAATAAAGGATAAAAAAGAAAAAAAAGGGGGGGAATGTGACAGACTTCATAACAACTTTGTACTTGACAGTTGTGACAGCTCATTCGTTGAACATTTCTGAATGAATTTCAATCAATGATAAACCTTTAAGAGAGTTTAAGTAATATTCAATTTCAATCAAAAACAAATTAAATGATGGGGTTGAGTTTTGAAATTTACATTTATGTATATGGAATTTCCCTAATAAGATGGAGCGGCCGAAGAGTGAACTGTCAAAAGTACTGAATATGACGTCACTTATTTATGTGCGAATGTTTAATAATTAAAGTCAGTCATATATCCACAAACACAACAAGCTGAAAGTCAGTGATATATGCATATGTGTGTATACATATATGTGTGTGTGTGTGTGTGTATATATATATATATATATATATCTCATAATAATCTGACAATGCTATAATATTGGCCATGTTATATTTACATTACCACAGTGAGATGACTTTAGTCTCATGAACAACATTAACTAATTGTTATTTACTAACTAATCTTAAATAACTGTTCAGCACAGAAATGAAGCCCAACAATCATGTTTTACAGTCCTGTGGTCTCAGCCTCAGATACTCAACTAATCAAAGTGATGTCATGACAAAAATGAATGACCAACAAAACATTTTTCTCCTTCATTTCTGTCAAACAAAGCTGTATGTAACGTGTCTCGCATTAGTATCATGGTTGCTAGGCAACCTGAACAGCGCGACGAAGCGTGTACTGTCCCATTTCACAAGCCTCTCACTTCCGTACTTCTCGTACTTATAGTACGCACCGTACGTAGTACGCATAGTGCGCGTACTTCAAGCGTGCAGTCTCTTAATTGGGACACAGCCGATGACTGGAGAACACAAGCTGAACACAATGAAAACAGACACAGACCTTCAGAATAGAACAGGAAATCCAGAACACGGGCCTTCAAAGTAAAACAGGAAACACACAGACTGATTTACAACACAAACACGGGGACATGAACAGAGCACCGAGGACAGACACAGGTAGGGCTGATAAAACACTAAACTTCAGGTTCAACCCTAAACTAATACAAAATCAGAATAAACACAAGGCACAAAATGAACTTCAAGGAAACACAAAACGCTGGGTCAAAATGACCCAGGATCATGACAGTCTTAGTGTCTGAAGAATATAGAAAAGTGTGTAAAGGAAGATCTGGAACAGATTTTTGCTCAATGTCAACTCAGGCTGTAGGTGTTGTTGGGCAGAAGTAATGGGTGGCTGATGTTAGTTGGGCAGCCATATAATACCATCTGAGGTTGGGGACTTGGAGACCTCCTCTTTCATAAGGCAAGTAAAGTAGTTGTAAGCGGAGCCTTGCCTTCCAAATAAATTGGTTAAATAGTTTGTTTAAACTCTCACAATATGAAGTTGGTAGAGGCAACGGAAGTGTTTGGAAGTAATATAAAAATTTGGGTAAAATTGTCATTTTTAGATAGATACAGGCAGGTTTTTCCAACGGTTTAGCATTTCCGTGACCTCTTCTACAAGGGGATCGTAATTTATTGAGGTTATGTCCTTGAGGCTTGGGGTGATCCTAATGCCTAAATATTTAAAGTTGTAGTTGTTTTAAATGGGGTGGCCACCACAGGGCTTCTTCTTTCTTCTTCATTAAGAAACATTAATTCTGATTTAGAATTGTTAATTTTGTATCCTGAAAATTCTCCAAATATTTTTATTAATGTTACTAAATTAGGGATACTATCTTTCAGATTAGTCAAAAAATAATAATAATATCATCTGCAAATAAAGAAATTAGATGGTCTCTTCCTCCAATTCTTATCCCTGATATTCCTGCATTTGCTTTCACAGCTATGGCCAGAGGTTCTATTGCTAACACAAAGAGAATTGGTGACAGGGGGCAGCCCTGCCTGGTTGATTGCTGTAAATTAAAGGGTTTTGATACGTTATTATTAGTTAAAACTTGTGCTGCTGGATGTGTATTGTGGGGATGAACAAAAGTATTTGACCAGCATAATATAATCTGCAGTATGATCATTGCTTTAACAAAGTAACAGATAGCTTTAAGAAGGCCTTAAGATGCTTATGCACACAGTTATTATGTTTAGTAGAGGTTCTTGATTAAAACATTTATTTAGTAAAAGTCATATCCATAGTTTCAGTTCGATTATTACACATACGAGAGTGGTTTCTGTCTCTCTGTCTGGTGAGGGGTCAGGAGCTAGTCGCGAGGTGAAACAGGGTGCAATTGTGGTTAGCACACAGACGCAGACACACACACACACTCAGTTAGAGAATCATTTATAGGTGAAAGTTTAATCATGTTTTGCTGATGTTGCAAAGAGCAGTTTGTCGCAGAACTGCTGCGAGCATCCGGCAGTGACAGGAAGCACCTGTTGTGAAGATAGGAGACAATTGTTCTTTTAAACTGTGTCAAAAGTCGTTGTGGTTTTGATTTGATCTATGTATAAAATGTGTCTGTGACGTATGAAGGGGCGTCAGTAAACAAACCCTGATGCTATAAAATATCTGTTCATGCTTTGATTAAGTCGAAGACTACTTCCTGTCTGCGTACAGAGTTGTCTTCCCACACGTGTGTTCATTAAAATCATTGTTTGACCAAGACCTTCTGGACCATGGGTGGTGTGTACTCTCCTTCCTCAATTTTGAACCTTAACAGTATACAACGGATGTGTCTCGTTTTAACAAAACCTTGTTGATCGTCTGTTATCAAATTAGGCACATATTTATCTAGTCTCCTAGAGAATGCTTTACACAAAATCTTTGTATCACATCCCATAAGACTAATTCCCCTATAAAAGGAGCATTCAGTCAGAGGCTTATTTGGCTTCAATAAAAGGGTTATTGTAGCTAATCTCAGTGAGTCTGGGAGTATTCCGGACTTATATGACTCCTCATACATGTTAAGAAGTGGCTGTATTAATTTATTTTTAAATGTTTTATAGAATTCCATTGGAAGTCCACCAGGACCAGGCATTTTACCGCTATTCAGGTCGTCTATGGCTTCTGACAGGTCTTTTATTGCTAAAGGACTATCAAGGGCTGTTTTATCCTCTTCTGAAATCCTCTTTGAAATTTTAACTGATCAAGAAATGTTTGTGTTTCTCTGTTTCCTGTATATTCAGATTTGTATAAAGATTGATAAAACTCTCTGAAATTTTTGTTTATTTCTAAAGGGTCTGTTGTTATAATACCCGATTTGGACTTTATGTGGGTGATGGCTTTTTCTGCTTGCATCTTTTTTATCCTCCAGGCCAATAATTTTCCTGCCTTCTCTCCTTAGTTATAAAATAATTGTTTGGTCCACATTAAACTTTTTGCCACTTTCTCTGTTGTTAATTTATCATACCTGGCTCTTAGAATAGTCAGATTGTTTAGTTTAGTGGGATCATTGCTCTGGTAAAATTCTGTTTCATTAGATTTAATTTGCCTTGATTTTAATTCTTGGTTATATTTGTTAGAGTGAATTGTTAAATGTTGTCATTTTTATGCTTGCCATCTCTACAAAAGGAATTCCACTGTCCCCCTCCCCAGATTCTTGAGGTTCTGGGTGGGGGGCAGTAGTGTTTTATTGCAGATACATCCTATCTGGAAGATCTGTTTCTTGTGATGTTGCTCCTGCTTTTATGACCCTTTGGTCAGCAGGAGGTCACACACACACATTCTTACACACACACACACGCACACACACATTCTCACATAACACACACACCACATATACATACAATGCCTTGTCTTAGAACCATGTGGGCATTGCATTGCTGTGATGTGTTTTGTGTGAACTGTTTCTCAATAAAAGGCAGCAATCGGAGGCTGGATTTGGAGTCATTTTTGTGGTGGACACAAACAAGGCCTCCCTTGCGAGTAATCGATCGATCGCTGATTGTCTTGTTTTCTTTCATGATGAATAAGTCTCTAAAACCAGCGGGGCTTGTGGAAACACAGACCCAACAATATTGCTTAATCTTGTTGCTACTGTAGCTTATAATTTCCCCTCTTATGTAAGCTTTAAATGCTTCCCACCTAATACTAGCTGTGGTTTCATCTTTATTTATTTGAAAATATTGATCAATGCAAGTTTCTATAAATTTGACAAATGATGGGTCCTTTAACAAAAATGTTTGCATCCTTTGGGTGAAGTTGATCAAGGTGCAATCTAATTGATAGACATACTGCTGCGTGATCACTAATCACAATGCTGTTATACCAACAGTTCTCAACACATAGTAGTAACTCTGTAGAGATAAGAAAGCAGTCTATCCGCGAATGACTTCGATACGAACTAGAATAACATGAAAATTCTCTGTTATTTGGATTCCTTGTCCTCCAGACCTCATTTATTCTCAAATCTTTCATATAGTTCAAAAGTATTTTTCTAGTCTGGTTATGAGTAGTGTCAGTTTGAGACGACCTATCCAGGATAGGGTCCAGGGTGCAACTGAAGTCCCCTCCTACGATATAAAGGCCCTCCAAGGTTGATATTGTGAGAAAAAGATTTTCATAGAAGGATGGGTTATCCTCGTTGGGGCCATAGATATTTATCAGGTTTATTTCTAACATGGAGATACGGCCCTGCACAATTACATATCTCCCATTTGGATCTGTAATCACCCTCGTAGATGAAATGGGATTGGCTTATGTATAAGAGTAATGACTCCTCTGGCATGTCTAGTAAAAGAAGAGTAATATACCTGACCCTGCAATCCTTTGGTTAATAAATGTATCTCTGATGCAGTAAGATGAGATTCTTGTACGAAAATAATTCTAGAGTTAAAATGTTTTAGTTGGTTTAATACTTGTTTCAGTTTAACTAACTTCCGTATCCCCCTAACGTTCCAGGTCGTAATGTTAACGTTCAAATGTTTTCTTTAGTTGTCCTCTCCATAAAATATTGTCAGACTGTTTACTTAAATAAACAAAGTAAAGGAAAAATTGAAGAAGCAGGTTTGCACATACATTCACACACTCACACATACCAGATAAAGAACTTGTAAACAATTTCTGATTGAACATTTGCATTTCCTTGTTGGAAGGAAATGCAAATGTTCAATCATTAGAAGCACCAGTTCCCCCCTCCCTTGAACAAATTATTTGGAGGGCGTTAATCCACATCACTGAGGAGTAACTAGTCAACGCGACCTCTCCAAAACCCCATAAATCAGACAGTGTACACTAACCATATAATGATAGTGATTTTTCCCCATAATAAAGTAAAGTTTACCCTTGGTAGGACAAAACAAAACAAAACAAAAAAGACTTAGAGCTGTTAATATATAACCCAAAAACAATTGCGATTAAACTTAGAACGAATATTTATGTTAACATAAGTTCCACATAAATTCGAGCTCAAAATTGTATCTGTCTCTTATCAGTGACTCAATTACTGGTCGGTTATGTTGAAGCAGAGGCAGTCTTATGGAGTGTGTTAATGGTTAACCTATTATTTAACAGACTCACTGGTGATGAGCATCCTCTGCTGTTTCCTTCGGCAGATTCTTGTAGAATTTTTCAGCTTCTTGAGGTGTTGAGAAGAGGTGGATCTTTCCACCGTACAGGATCCTGAGTCTGCATGGGTTGTGCTGGAATCCCAGCCACTTAGGTAGCATGATGTTAATAAAGTCGAAGAGTGATTGTTGCCCCTCTGCTCCCTCTTTTATGCCGAAGAAACTGCATTTCAGTACGCTGTATACTGTGTATGTTGTTGTACTGACAATAAAGACCTCGAATCCTGAATCTTTATAATACTGGTGGTATAATACTGGTGACAGTGCAGAAAACACACATTCATCTGATTTTCTTTTAAGGCCCCACAGAGTTGAGATGTACAGGGTGGGCCATTTATATGGATACACCGTAATAACATGGGAATGGTTGGTGATATTAAAGTCCTGTTTGTGGCACATTAGTATACAGTAATATCTGCCGAAGGGATGTTCGACTAATGCTACTCTCCAGTGACATGCGGCGAGTGCTACGCTGTGGGCTCTTGCTGAATGAAGCTAGGTCAACCACTGATGTTTCTTCATTAGTGACAGTTTTCTTGCGTCCACATTTTGGCAAATCCAACACTGAACCAGTTTCACGAAACTTAGCAAGCAGTTTGCTGACTGTAGCATGGGAGATGGGTGGTCTCGTAGGGTGTCTTACATTGAAATCTGCTGCAATGACCCGGTTACCGCGTTCACCAGATATCAACACAATTTCGATCTGCTCCTCACGTGTTAACCTCTTCGACATGTCAATGGCTGTGAACAAAGAGAAACTTGTAAATAACTCATGAAAGAATAAAGTTACATCGAAACCAAGCACACCATTGTTTTTCTTGTGGCATTACCAATACGTTCGATGTGTCACATGGCCCTCTTCCTATTGAAAAAACAAAAGTTGTATCCAAGATGGCCGACTTCTAATTGGCCACCATGGTCACCACCCATCTTGAGGAGTTTGCCCCCTCACATATACTAATGTGCCACAAACAGGACTTTAATATCACCAACCATTCCCATGTTATTACGGTGTATCCATATAAATGGCCCACCCTGTACTTTTGTATATTGCATTATAGTTGAGCTGTGTAAGTCAGGCTTCCACATGATTCCTCTGATATTATCTGTCAACGTTGGTGAGTTTGGACAGTTAGTGAGGAGTACTGTCACTGTGCTTGTTTTTATTACTAAATCATTTAAAATTAATCAATCTATAGCTCTAGTTTTCATGTTTTGATATTATTTGCTTGTCATCCTGTGAAACAATTGATCGTTCAAATACCAGCTATAGCTGGTCCAGAACCAGCAGAACCAGCCCTCAGTGAGTTTGTTTCTGGGATGAATTTCTGATCCAGCACTGATTCTAGCAAAGTTTCCCGCCACAAGGTCAATCTACCCACAGACTTACTGCACGATGAGGCTAACAGATGCCTGTGTTAGGCCGAGACGCTCTGTGGAGGACAAATCTACTTTCTTACTGATGTCTTTTCAGTGCTGAGCATATTAGCCTGTACAAAGGGAATAAATGGGCTAAACTCCACTAGAAGCACCAAATCTGTGCCATCTAACTGGCTAGCTGGAGGCAGGGCGACTTATACTATTGTATATTCAGTAAAAAGGACTAGATGTTACAGTCCCTGTTAGTGCATTGCTTTAAATGGGGAGACTCTTGAGGAATGGCTGTTATGAGGAAAGGCAGCCCAGAACCTTCACCAGTAGGCTGAAAATAAAACATTTCATTTAGTTTAAAGGTTTATGTGCAAGACAAAAACTGAAAACACTGAAAGTCACAAATGTAATGTGCATAAAACGAGAATTCAAACGTGGTGATAGCGCCAGGTGCAGATGTGTGTCACAATAACTCTGATTATCAGGGCTGAACGGGATAGGCGAAAAAACCCCCAAAAAAAACAAAAACAAGAAAAAAGAGAATAACACTGAATGTATTTAAGCATTTACAGAGCTTGTGCAAACTGCTGGATTAACCAGTACAAAAACATGAACGTTACTAATGCTGTTACTTTAGGGCAGCTGGGGTGTAAACTAGGGGTGGGTTTTGATTATCGATTTATCAATTAAAATCAATTCTGGCTTGGATAACGTGATATCAATTCATTAAAATCCTGAATCGATTTTTAAACATAAATGTATTTTGCCTAAAACGCCAGGATCTCAGGTTAAACCTCACAAAATTTCTACAACCACCAAACAGCAAAAACAGTAAATGAGAGCAGGTACATGGATTCTGCACAAAGACATAAACACAAAACGCGGACCCAACGCTAAAAATCTGTTTTTTGCATTATTCGCTTATTTATTAGCAGTGTTGGGTAAGTTCCTTTAAATGATTAACTTAGTTACATTACTAGTTACTTCTATCAAAAGTAACTCAGTTACTTCAAGTTACTTGTTACTTTCAGAGTAACTAGTTACTAGGGAAAGTAACTTTGGTTTTACTCAGAATTCTCTTGTTAATGTGTTGCTTCCGTAACTGGATACCCAACAAGATTACCAGTCCTCTAGCTAGTTACTCTCCACAAGTGCACTGTGCCACCTACCAATAGAAAGGAAAAAATAATGTGCATATTTCCACGAGAGAAATCCCACGCCTGGACCGCCGTTGACTGTGCCAGACCCGCCCCTACGCAGTTACCAGCTGTCAGCTAAGTAAAAAGAAGATCCTGGTGTTATTTGTCTCTCTAAAACAGTTCATAACTTCCCTTCAGCTCATTCATGTCACCCAAAAGGTAAACCTATTTCTCCATCACCTGTTCAGCTCTGATGATTCAGTAAGGACATCTCCTGGTCTCCTGGGGTTTGGAATATGGGGCCTCCCTGCTGCTGCGGAGTCGGAGTGGTCTGTTTCTCCCCACCCCAGGGAAAAGGGTAACACCACCTGGGTCTGGGAGTAGCTTCCCCCTCCAGGGGCAAGGGTACCTAGACCCGGGGCTTAGAGTACGCTTGGGGAGTGTGATCGTGTGTACAGCGTCTCTTTATGTCTGTCTCCACGTTGGGTGAGTGCTGAGTAATTGCATATGAGAGCATGAGGGTGGGAATGGATGTTTGTATCTGTGTGTGCCTGTTTGTCTTTGTCCATATGTCAGGTCGGGTATCAGACGCCACCTCTCTGGGGACATCTCGGGCCCTCCAAGGTTTGGAGGCCTATCTCCCCCCACCACTTCCCCTGCCAGTGGCGGACTTCCTCAGACATCGGTGCGTTGGTGGTTCTTTGTGTCCAGGGATGGGCGTCCAGGTACACACCGGCTCACTCCTTGGTGGCTGCTTGTTGGGGCTCACTCGGGCCACTTCGGGGGTGGGGTGCCCTCGGCCTCTCGGCCTGGGGCTTGGTCACTCTGGCACCGCTGGCTGCCGGTGGAGCTGACGGGCACGTCACTGCAACCCCCCTTGGCTTCTGCTGCTGAGTGAGTCCTCATCTGGGACTCTCCTCAGCTCTTTCTGGGACAGTGGCGCGGCTGCCCCTCTGTTGGTCTTCCTTGGTCTCTTGTGTTCTGGGGGCCTCTGGATGTCTGGAGTTTTGATCTCCTCCATATCTGCTTCATGCCCTGGAGGACAGGGCTGTGCCCCCCCCCCCCCCCCACACCCTCTAGCAGATCATTACATGAAGGAACCTTTTAAAAACAAGCGCGTTCATGCTCACAGGTGTACACACGGGTGCTCACACACACAAACTACACCCTTTTTGGCTCCTACCTCAAAGCACACTGTGCGCTGTCGATCTTGCATGCTGCAGAATGTTTAATATTTAGTATTTACTTTTTTCTTTCTCAACAGGTGATCCAGGTGATTGATATATGTATTTTTTTTGTCTGCTTATTTTGTTGTTTTTTGCCCTTTATCCCCGTCCCTCTTCTCTGCTGTTTTTCTTTCCCTCTTTCTTTCTCCCTTTTCTTTTCCTCATTCAAGTCTGTCCCATATCTAACAAGTGAAAATGAAAAATAAAATAAACAATAAAAGGTGAATCAAATAGATATTACGGCAAGGCTGGGATGGTCCATTTGGTATAGTAAATCCGTTGGGCATCTTTCTTCCCCTTTAGACAATAATTCTGATGGCAAAAGAACCAAACGGGACAGGCAAAAAAAACAAAACAAAAAAAAAACAACAACTTTGCTCTGCTTGTCTTCGTTTTTGACTGCACAATATTTTTAAGGTCATCTGATATAAAAACCGAGACCAGGAAAACCGCCTTCATGTTTTTCCTGTGTTTTATCCTCAGTTACTTTGCAACAAAGGCATCTGCTGTGATGCTTACACCTTTGATAAAGTCTCACAAGTATCAGCTTTCTTTTTATCTATAAAAATATAGATATGTACTGATAAGTACAGAATTATAATATTTCTGACTGTCTGAGGCAAAATTTCCCCTATTCAAATCGAATCAAATCGATTCAGGACCTTGTGAATCGGAATCGAATCAATTCTAGAAATCAGTGACGATACCCAGCCCTAGTGTAAACCTTACACACTGGGTGTGTAATAAATGTCTGTACAGGCTTCTTTTACAGTATTGATGACAACCACCATCATCATCGCGGAGGGATGACGCAAAGTAATTGATGATGGTTGTCATCAATTACTTTACGTCATTCTATCATACTTAAAAAAAACAACACAAATTTAACATCAAATTATGGCGTGCACAGTGTTTATCAGCATGATAATTCTGGGTGAGTAATGTGAGAGGAGCAGTCTGAGCGCTAACGTTAGCTGGCTGCACGACTCTGAGCTTCTTCAGTATGAAATCGAGCCTGCATCCATCAACCAATGAGCAGAGTCGTTGTGACCGACAGGGATGCTGCAGGAAGAGAACTGTGTGCATGACACCAACACATAATACTGTGTACATGTAAAGAATGTACGCGCTCTTTCTTCTATATTTAGTTTTAATGCAGAACAGACGTCATACAAACACATTTGTAGACACACACGCACACATTTATAGAAAGACAGGTGATGTGTTTCTATTTACATCTGATCAAATAAATAAGGAGTAAATGACATCGTCACATTACTGTTGACAGTGGACTGAGGAGCAGGATATGCAGGTGGGAAGTCACATGTTGAAATCTGCCATGTGCCTCTGAACAAAGTGCTAGCAGCAGAGTCCAACACATGACTTATTAGGAAAATATTGACTTACATAAAATATGATGAAATACAACAAGGCACAAAAACTGAAATTCCTTTAAATATCAATTATTGAATAAACTACTAATGACTTTTACAGTTGAATATTTATGATTGTTAACAGGAAAAAGAGAACTTGGCCAAACAAAAAAAAAATCATTTGTACTTCACTTATTTACAGTTTAGTAATTACTGGACAGTTAATAAATCCATCACCTGTGTTTATTTATTTATTTTTTCTAATGAGGCAGGTTTGGGGCTCTGTGCACTGCTCTGGCTGTCGTGAACAATTACTCGTGGTTATGTCTTTAAAGTTCTAGTCACTGGAAGGAACAGTCTGACTTTAACATGGTGACCACAATCAATCAGTGTGACTGGAAGCTGATGATCAATAACTGACACTGTGTGCAGGTATCAGGTGCGTTCATGTTGGCTTCACTGAACCGTCTTCTAGTCTCAACAGTCTGAATCTATAGCAGGCGGATCCGGGAGAGGAAGTCCTGATCGTGACGAGGCCTCTCACCCCAGCCCTCAGTCACGACCAGCTTGGTCAGCTCCTCACTCTACTAGTTACCAACTCACAAAGTGCAGATCACACAAACTCTGAGGGGCTTTTCCTCTTCTTTTGGAGCCAACACATCCCCCTACAGACAGTCTAAACGCAGCCAGTCACAGAGAGTTCAATATAAAGTACCGCTCCTTTAAAGGACGGTTTGGTCTTTGTGGTTGTGTGTCACGGAGGGATTAAAGCTGCCTTCATATCAAGCAGACATTAACACAAAGAACAATCTGACCTCACCGAACGGTGGCGTTACCAACACCCCGCTGCTCCGGGTGGTCCAAATACCCCAACCAAGCTCTGGTGATTCAGAGGTGACTGTTCAAAGACTCATTATCACCAAGGAATGGGTGGTCTCTGATAAAATCACCATCAAACAAGTGAAATATGAAGGCTGTAATTTCTGCAACAAGACCTCTGAAAACAAAGAGGTGAGTCTGGTGCTGACAATGTAGACCTCCATATTTTTAAAATCCAAAAATCCATATTCTGAAATTTAAAATCAGTGATCGAGTGCTGCAGTAATTCCAAACGACTGCATCAGTCTGACCTCTGAGTCACAGGAGTTGGGGCTTCAGGGAGGTCAGGTGAAGAGGTGAAATGCTTGGCACACAGCACACACTCAACCTGGTCGCTTTTTACACCGGGAATGAATGTGAGTTTAGTGGTTAGTCCTCTCACAGTGGAGCTTTAAAGTTTAAGTTTAAGTGGCTGCAGTTTGGAGCTTTAAGCGATCCCTTAGTGTAGTCCTGATTCCACCTGGACAGAAAATGATGTAATAACCCTGTGTAAAACATGGCATCCTGCACAGAAAGGTGCTCCCATCAAGATTTCCAATAAGATATTTACATTTCTCAGATAGCAGAAAGAATTCTAACTGCAGACTTTATATACACATATGATAACTTCTTTGTTTTAATATTTCACCCCCCTGAACATTTGTGCCATTACCACATGCTAGAACAGCTTTTCCTTTCATGCTCACATAAATTAAATAATTATGTCATCATTAAAACTTGAGCAGCTTGTCATTGTTACATCTTTGGTTAGAAACTGAGAGTCATAACATGTAGAGGAGAGCTCGGACAACTCTCTCTTCAGCTCAGGCTCTGAAACCTTTCCCTCAGGTTCTTCACGATGCTCTGCTGACCTTCCGCCTTCGGTCCTGAGGTTGATCTCGTTTTCTGGGAAACATCTTGATCAGCAGACAATGCTGTGGACTTGTTCTGCTCGGTTTTGGCCTTCAGTTCCTCCCTCTGTTGGTATTCGTCAGACTCCTGGTAGGCCCGGCACCGGTCGATGACAGCCATGATGGAGATCTTCTCTCTGCTGGTGGGTGAACGGATCTGGACGTAACTTTCATCTGTTTTGTCTCTGGCTGTTTCTTCTGGCTCTGGAAACTTCTCCATGACAATGATCTTGTGTTCGGGGTCGTTTGTTAGGGGGGCCTCAGCTGCAATGTAGTAACCGTCGTTTGCCACCTGGTCCTGGAGCTTTTGCAACTCACTCATCTGAGATTCACTCAGCCGAGGATCCAGGGAATTGGCTCTGAGGAGCCGTCTGCTGCGTTCCTCTTGGCTGGCGTTTCTGTGAGGCCTTTGTGAAGAAACCCTTCTGGGAGCTTCATCAGCGAGGAAGCAGCCTGAGGAGCAGCTGGAGTGCCTCCTCAGACTGCTGTCGAACTGCTCCGGGATGGATCGACTTCGACTGACTGCGCTCTTCTGGGAGCAGCTGTTGGCGGAGTACTTGGAACGGAGTTCCTGGACATCGGGCCAGTTGAAGCCTTCGAGGGGAGGAGGTGGACTGAGGGGGCTGCGAGAGTGAGGCCGGCCCGAGGAGACGCCCCTGGAGTTTCCCGCTGAGCTGGAGGTGAAGCCGAGGGTTAAAGACCTCACGTGGTTTACGGGACTCAGCGGCAAAGAAGTTGCCTGCTTATGAGAAACCAGCGGCAGAGTCAGGCTGGATTTACCTGCCAGAAAAAAACAAAACAAACGAAACATATTTAAATCACTCTTAAATTTGATCGTTACAGTGTTCCGATAACTGACAGAAATGATTAACAAAAGCCGTAATAATCCATAAACATATGTTTGGCTTCTACATAAATCAAACAATGGTACCACATGCAGCTGTGATATTTTACTTCAGCTTCAGGAAAGATGGGCTCATCACTTTAGGCTGTTCAGATTATAATCTGCCCCTAAGCAGCGCATTTTACCATCTTTACCTGAAGGTGGCAGTACAGTGTTATAACTACATGTGGTACCATTGTTTTTTTGTTTTTCTTTTCATGCAGCGGGTGCAGACTAAGCATGTGTGGGCAGGTTGGACTGATCGGTTGCTCAACAGGAAATGGTTTATTTAAAGAAGCAGAGTTTGCTGAAGGCAGGGCAGGCTCAGGCTGAGCAGGACTGAATATATACCCAGTTTTGCAAACACACAGAACAAACATTTACAACAATTAATCTCTTAACATCCAGCAGGTCATCGAGCCCGTGCAGGACTCAGAGTATGGTCAGGGTTAACATCACACTTTTCCCGTACATGGTATATAAAAAAAGATACATTTTTAATCCAGTCTCTCCTTTGTGTTATCACCTTACAGGTGTACTATCTGATTTTCTAAATTAGAATTTCATATAAAATGGATAGGTTGACGATCGATAACCCTAACTGTACCTCAAAAGGTCACTGATGATCTGGTGAATGTCAAGAAGTCAAAAGAGAATTAAATACAGTTTCTGAATTGCGTTGATTGAAGATTTAGTGGTCCTATGGTCACATAGACAATCAATAGATAGATTTCCTTGAGGATTGCTGGTTTGAAATGTTAAGCAGTGTGCAAAGTGACGTACCCGAACCTTCCCTCTCCTCTACCACACTGGCTAAGCTCTTCTTTCCAAATAGGAGACCCTGACTTCGCTGTCGGACCATCGGACTGGAGGTTTTGATTCGCTGACTGTACTGACGAGCCAGGTGGAGGACTTTGCTCGCCATCTTGTCCACTTCGACCACCTGGTCTGAAGCGCTACTGGGGTGGTCCTTTTCTGCCTCCACCTTCAGCTGGTTGACCTGAGGCACTGGAGCCCTGAGGACAGCAGCCTCTTCCCCAAACATCTTTAGCGTGTCCCTCACGCTTCCTGTCCGGTTCACCTCCGAGGCTTTGGGCTTGAGGGGCATAGGGCTTGTCAACTCTTCTTTGATTGTTCTGAGATCAGAAGCTCTGCTTTCTTGGGAAGAGTTTTTGGTTGGGAAAGAAAGGCCGGAGGTTCTGGAGGTTACTGCAGCTTCTTTGGTTTGATCCTGCCCTCCATCTTCACTCTGGGATCTTTTGATGTCTCGCTCCATCGCCTGCCAGATCTTAATCATTTCAGATGAAGGTTTGAAGTCTTCATCATCAGAGAGATTATCCTGCACACTTTGAGACCTGGACCCCTGGCTGCCTTCTGAATCTTCTGGATCAGTGCTTCTTTGTTCAGACTTCAAAGAGTCCAAAGAGCCACTACAGCCCATAAGATCCTGGGTGTTTTGGGGTAAAGCAGAGTGTGACTCTGCATAAGTAGGGTCCACAGTGGAGGTGGAGGAGGTCGAGGTGCTGTTGAACCGGCTGACGGAGCTCCTGACCAACCCAGATGGTATGTATGTGAGGCTCTCTCTGCGCCGAAGACTGAAAGTGGCATCTTGGTTTTCAGCATTTTCATAGTAACTTTTGATTTTCCCAATGAGCAGCTGGTCCTGCATGGACAGCATGGAGTCCCGTCTTCGCCTAATGCTTCGGTCGCTGTCAAAGAGACTGTCATCTCGAGGAGACAACATGGTCAAATCGGACCCACCGAAGGTCTCTGCAGGATCGGCAACAAAGCTGCAGAGCCGCGGAGGTCGGTCGTCTGCTTCGGCACTCAGGCTGAGGCTGCTGCCACTCCTGCTGGGTAACCGAGGTGAAGGACAACCGAGCGAGCGGGCGTCATCCTGGGCCACGGTGCCTCGCTTGATGCTGTTGGTGAAGTGCTGGGCGATGGAGCTAGCTTTGTCCAGGACGGAGGACGGGAGGATGCTGGTGGCTTCGCCTTCCTTCTCTGCTGTCTCCTTCTCGTTGTCCTCATCATCAGAGGACTCCCCACTGCTCAAGGTCTTCAAATCTGAATCAGGTGTAGCTGAGGATGGCTCCTCTGTGGGTTCTGGATCTACTTCAGGTTTCAGGTTGTCTGAATTTCGACAGGAATTGGAGATGTTGGAAGGGGTCGGATCAGTGAAATGTTCTGGTTCTGAGATTGGTTCAGACATCTTCTCCTGTGGTAGCTTCTCTACTGCTGGCTGGACAGGACAAAAACACAGAAGCAGTAATTAGAGGTGGGAAATACAGCCATGATGCAAGAGATTACGACCACCTGCAAACACCCCCCACCCCTCAAAATCAACAAGCACTGGGCAGCCCAGAGATTGGGCGATCTGGAGATGGAGATGGCCTCACAACTGCAAGTCAGCGACTGAGTGTTACTTACCTGCTTAGGTGTCGGCTCGGTGCCACCTGGCTCTTCTTCTTCAGGGAGTTGTCCATTTTCTTTGTTAGAGTTGTCTGAAGAGACGCTGCCTCCCTCTGTCTCCTTCAGCAAAAAACAAACAGAACAGGAAGTCAAGAAATGCTGGAGGAAAAGAAAAGTTTTTATAATATGATTAAAAAAAAATCAAACCAAGAAGTCATTAGTGTCGTTCATGGAAAAGCTTCTTACTCGGTTTTAAAGAGTGTTTGTTATTATTGTGTGAACTGAACCTTTATTTATTACATGATACAGAGCAGCCATCAATGCAAATCAATGCAACAAAACTTTGAGAGGCAGCAGCAAATGTCCAGTTCATCCAACCACACCTAGAAACACGGAATCACCAATCGTATTCATGCTCACAGCACTAAAGACAAAGATGGATGTAAAGCTGCAGGACGAATGTTCGAAGAAGCTCCCAGAGGAAAAAAAACAACAAAACAACAACTTTTAAACTTTGCAAAGATAAAAAGCCAAAATCAGTCAAAGAGCTGTTCTCATTCTTTAATACGACAGGAACAGTTTTTGGGAAGTCTTTGTTTGTTTGTTCTCCAGAGTCGGGTGTTTCAGTGCATACAGACAACCTTCGCTTAGCAAAAACATTTGATCCAAGAAAAACTGTCAGTGTGCCTCATTAATCTGCTCACATTTCACATTTCTGTTTACAATAAACAACTTCTAAAGTCAATGTCCCTAACTGAAGGAGGCACTGAAGGAGGTACTGACGGAGACACTGCAGGAGGCACAGAAGTCAATGAGATTATTTCTCAGTGTGAAAATGTAGAGCACTCGTGTTGTTGGAAAACATAACAGAAAATGCTTTTGTGGTTAAAGGAGGTTGTTTTTCCCGCTGCTGTGGAATAATGTGCACGCCCGGGATTGCTACAATACAGCGCTGGTGTCCTGACCTGGTACTGATGTCATTCAGACATCAAACTGATGTCATGATCAACAAACCAAATAATGTTCCAGACACTGACCACAGTATGGCCTTCAGTGAAAAGATTACAGTGGGCAGCTGGGTATTTTTCAGCTGAAGCACTTTGCATGAGGTATGTGGCATGGACCTGTTCTTTATTTCCACCTTTGAAAAGCAAACATGGGACATAATATTTGGGCAGCTGGCTCAGCGACTTTGGGCTGTACAGACACTGTGAGCTGCATTCATATCAGCAACCAACCTAAAAACAGGACCTGGTTGCTCACGTCCTCACAGAGACTCTCACAGACTTCTTCCTAAGTTACACCTGTTGGTGTCATGGTCCTGGGTCGTGTGACCCAGTGTGTTATGTTTAGCCTATTTTGATGTTTATTGTTTGTTTAGGTTCTCTAAGGTAGTCCAGCCATTTGTATATATTACCCTTGCATTAAGTCTCCCTTGCCCTTCGTGTGTTTATGTCTGTGTGTCTTGTACTGTCAAGTTCATGCTGTCAGCTATGTCATCTCCCCTGTACTAAGTTTCCCTGGGTCATGAGTCCTGTCTGCGTGGTTATGTTTAGTTCTTGTCGTGTCTAATTTCCATGTTTCCTGTTTTACTTTGTAAGTCTGTATTCATTGTCAGTGTATTCAGTTGCACCCTCCTGTCCTGTCATTAGGTTCATGTGTGTCAGCTGTGATCCCATGTGTGGCCACTTCCCCTGATCATCCCTCATGTGTATTTAGTCTCTGTGTTTCATGTAGTCTGCGTCGCGTCATCTGTGTTATCTCCCCTACCCCTTGTCATAGTTCCCCAGCCTTAACTAGTCCTAGTTTGTACTTTGTTTAGCCATAGTTTTCCCAGTCTATGTTCAGGTTTTCCCTCAGTTGCTTTGCTGCCTTGTTCCTTAAGTCTTCGGCCCTCAATAAAGGCTCGCCTTCTGTTAAGTCCGGTTTTGTGTCCTCACCTCTGTTTGCTCTTGGGTCCTCCACTCACTCCACACGGTCTGCCCCGGCGGTCCGTGACAGTTGGTGTGTGAATTAGCTAACCAACTAGCCATCAGAACAAGAGCATACTGCTTGTTTTTAAGTCTCTTATAATGGATTAGAACTAGTAGAACGCTTAGGTCAGGTGATAAGTTGCTTCTGATTGTTCCTAGAAGCAGACTAAGACACAGAGGTGACCGGGCCTTTGCGATTGCTGTGCCTAAACTTTGGACCAGTCTGCCTCTTCAAATTAGGATCTCTCCAACACTCGACATTTTTAAATCCCGTCTGAAAACACATCCTTACTCCCTAACTTTTAACTGTGACTGAGTTTTTGTTTTGTTCTCGTTGTGTCTTTGTTTCACTTTTTAGTTTGTACAGCACTTTGGTCAACTGTGTTGTTTTTAAATGTGCTTATAGATAAACAGATTGATAAGATTCACAGAGGTTAGGACTTTAGAGATGATGACTGAGGTCATGAGTGCTCATAAAACCTCAACATCTTTCTGATTTGATATATGTGAGGTTTTAACAAAGCTAGCCTAGCAGTTTGCTGTTGCTTCCAGTCTTTGTACTAATCTAAGCTAAACCTTTTGCAAAGAAAGTGACCCATCTGAAACAATCTGACTGAAGGAAAACAAAAAACAATGAATTTCATCCAAATATTGTCAGTTCCTTTAAACGCTGCCCCATGTGGTCACCCTGCGGTAGTTAAGTGTGTTGAACCCAAGCATGCAGCTCGGCTAGTGTTAGATGCCCATGAAGCAGTTACTTTGTGCTCCACAGCAGCATCCTTGTAGCGCATTACAGGGGCTGCGGGTGATGAAGACTGGGCTGGCACCGGAAAGCCTCACCGTCCCCGCGGCGGAAAAGAAGGCCTGGACAGTGACGTGCCAGCAGGAGATGGCAGCGAGCACGGAGCTAGCAAAGTCGTCTACCTGCTTGTCCTCCAGCAGAGCATCATCCAACTGACCCGCCTCTTCCACGCTGCACAGCAGGCGCTCTAGCGAGTCCTTCCTGCTGCCGAGCTCCGCCTCCTCCTCCGTGACAGACTCCCCCAGCATGCTGCTGCTGACGGTGGCCCGCAGAGAGCGCCTGTCATCTGAGCACTGCAGGACGTCACACACTATCATGTTTCTGCTTCCTAAAACTAAAGTGTGGCTCTGACAGCAGGACTGAGCCTCAGTAACCCTCACCGAAACATCGCTCATAAGAACACATCAGAAAGTTCACAGAGTCATAAACAGAAGAAAACAGAAGAAACAGTCTTTAAATCTGAGCAACAGCAAGCAGGCGTGTGTTCAATGAGTTTGGGTCTTACCTCCAGCAGCGCTGAGAGTCCAGCAGGGGATTCAGCAGAAGAACAAGAGCAAAAAGATTTGTTAGACACAACAGCTTTACCGGTTAACATCTGCAGCTTTAATCAGCCCAGAGAGCAACAGGCCTCAGAATCCTCACAGTGTTTTCTACCATGCTAACCCTTATTAGGTCCACAGCGGGTCAATCTGTTAGAGTCCAGACATTTTATTGAATTTTGCCCGAAATAAACATCTGCAAAATATTATAAGAGATAACCTAGAGGTCCAAATGCATGTCTGAGAAGGAAATCTAAAACCTGGGCAGAATACAACCTAAACAAAAACGTTCCAAGAGAAACTACTATGAGGACAAAAGTCACAAAAGTGGACATACTGATCAAAGATTTATCAAAATCGATTTCAATGAAATGACTTTACCTTTGTTGCTTTTCAGGGTTTGTTTGATTGGCTCTGGAGAAGAAACAAAACTGGTCGTTACACATCAATAACAACAAGATACCTTGATCAGTAATCCAGGTAATCTGATTACCTGACTGTCGGCGGCCCTGACGAGCATCTCGTGGGAACTCGTCAGAGTGGCAGGATGTGGCTTTCTTCAGGCGCTCAGGACTGTAACGGTACTTGGAAGGATCTACAGGGAAGCAACAACAACACAGAGGAGCATTTCATCACATCCTTATTAATCTTTGCTTTTATTAATCTTCTACAGCAGAAGAGATGTTTACTCACAGATGGAGTCCATCTCCAGGATAGCTTCTTTTGCCTGAAAGACACAACTAACCATTACTGGTGTCTGCACTGGTCACCTGGAGCGAAATGGGTGAGTATACTGATGCTTCTGACCTTCTGTGGGATGATGGCTTGGTGGTTTTCCACAATGATGCGTTTGATGTGATGAGCCCAGAGCTTCTTCTCCTCCACCGTCTTAGCCTGAAACATTAAAAGACAAAAACACGGAGTGAACTCCGATCCTCTCAGGCTTAAATATGTTGGCTGGCGGGTGGAGGTCGACTCACCTGGACGGTGTGAGGCTGTTTGGGGTTTTTGTAATGCATGACGCTGAAACTCAGGGAGTCTTTGGCGTTTTCGTTGAGCGTCAGTGTGGAGCACTGAAACCAAGAGACAGAACTAAGAATCAAACCTGCACTTAAAACAAAGACCTGAAAACCTGCAGCTCTTAGATGTTTGTCTGCTGCCACTCACAGAGATGTGCGTCTTGTAGACATAGTGCTCGCCGCGACGTTTGGTGATGAGCAGCACCCGGTCAAAGAGAAAGAGCGTTCTTTCATTTCTGGCTCGATGGACCTTGAAGTTTCCCTCCAGAACTAATTCTCCGTATGTGGTGAGATCAGGACCTTTCCAGTTTAGCAGCAGTGACTGAACCTCCTGAAGAACCAAACACAGAAACACTCAGACACTCCAGCCTTTGGTTGTTTTGGTTTGTTTTTAAGGAAGGAAGCCCTGAAACAACTTTGTAGAAAAAGAAAGTTCAACCTTTCCAGATTTAATTTCCTTTATCAGAGCAATTCAGTGCAGGGCTTCCTGTTTGAAAATGTCACCACTGGGAGCAAACTCTCTCTAAACTGTCACAAGATGTCAGAGCTAATAAATAGTTCTTATCTGGGACACGCCTCTCTTACATTTACCTTCTGATAAGAACTTCATCTGCACAGCCTAAAAACAGGAATGTATTCATTTAAAGTTATTTTCTATAATAATAATAATAATAATAATAATAATAATAATAATAATAATAATAATAATGTATACTTTATTGATCCCAGTGGGGAAATTCCTCTTTGCATTTAACCCATTCACCATTGGGTGCCCGGGAACAGTGTGTAGGGACAGTACTTTGCTCAGGGGTACCTCAGGGTAGCCGTTCAGTGGATTCAAACCCTCAACCTTCCGATCATGGGGGCGCTGCTCTACCTACTGAGCTATCCCTACCCCAATATTTTCTTTTCACTTTATAGTCATAATTACAGTGTGTATAGAAAAAACTTTGTTTTGCCATTAGTTACCTGGAGTCGGACAGCATGTTCGTGTTTTCTCTTCATGTCATTAATGTACCATGCCACTCCCGTCATAGTGTAGAGAGCCTCCTCTACCACCTCATAACCGTCATCCTCTGGGTCAAAATGCTTCTCTATCTCCTAAAGAAAACCATTACAAACACCAACAAATCAGCATAAAGTCATGTTCAGTTTAACCCGTTCATGCATGAATTATGACAACCTCAATCTGGATATTTTTCTTAAGTATTTTTATTCATTTTTAGGCATGAAAAAAAAAAATTTTGAACTTCATTATTTTTTAAACACTTAGGTGGACAACTGTGTATGGAGTGACACATCAGTGTCTAATGTAGTGGTTTATGTGCAAGTATACCATCAACACTGACACAAATACCTGAAAACAGCCTTTGGATAGCTGTCCACTGTAGTCACCACTATACATGAAAAGGTTAAAACATACAATTTTATGCAGATGATACCAATTTATTTATGTAAAATGAAAGAGACACGATCACGCTGTAGCTTCAAACCAAATAACCAAAAAGTCTGACAAATATTCCCCAATACATGCTTGAAAGTATATATAGTCTAAAAAATAAAAGAAGACTCCCAAAAGGTTGATTCTGTTCATCTGGACGTTTTCAGTGGGAGAAATCATCACTTATCCAAGTGACTTCTTCAGTCTCAGCTGACTGCAGGTTTCCCCAATTTTATAAACAGTACATTTGCACAATAACTGAAATGTTCACTGAATGAACAATGGGCTGTGAGGTCAGTTCGTTGATCATTAATATGAAAATTGTCATGACCATGGATCAACAACCATTAATCAATGAACACTGATCAAAACCTATTGATCAATGGCCACAAGTACCATTCACAGAGAGTTCGGGAATGGCTGCAATCACAGCATTGTAAGATGGTGACAGATGTACCTTTAGGCCCCCTCCTCAATTCAGAGATGGGCTTTCCCTTTTCATGTGGCCTCCTTGACTCCCCGCTCAAACCAGCATTCCTCCCTGTCCATGATGTGTACATCCTCATCTTTTTAATGAAGACTGAAGGAGTCTTCATTAAAGAGACTCCCTCTTATTAGATTATTCTGTTATTATATGTTACCTTATATATGTAATCAAAGTAGTTGAATTAGAATACTGCTGTAGATCATATTATACCCTTTAATATAGAGTGTGTGAGCTGTATGTAGTTTAGTTCTCATTATACTTTTGAGTTAACAGAACATATTCACATATTAGTTCATTAGATAAATGTGCATCACTCTGTATCCTTGATCTGCTGGGAATGTGTTACACTGTTTTCTTGACATGTTCTATTGTTGAATCATGAAGAGAAGGAGACTCTGTGTCTAAGACAGGGGAGATAGACAGACCACATTCCATACCCCCACCTTAGAAAGCAGAGAAACAACTGCCGAGGTCATAACTTAGGCGCTGTAACGGAGAAAGAATGTGATGTTTTGGCTTTTACGACTAGATGGGGGCCACTAGAGACTATAAAAAGCTGAGCAACCCGTCACCATTTTGAGACTTGCTGTGACCCTCTTCAGGCATGTCTCCCCATCATGATGGTCCTTATGCTCTTAAGTGTTGAATTGTATGGAAATAAATGATTGTTGATTGAGCATAAATACACCGAGTATTGTCCTTCCTTCAGCCCAAAGATTCAAAGAATTGGGAGATTTCAACACTCTCAACCCAAACGAATCATCCACATCTGGAAGTTTTTTCCAAATACCGTGGATATCCACTCAAAATTCACTTATGTGTTGCTCATATAGTTTTCAGTTAGTTGGCTAAAAAAAAATATAACTAAGAAGATAACTTCTGCTTTCACACCAGGAAATGTCTGAAGACACTTTAACTCTGACTGATCCTCCGGGAATGTGTGTGTGTCTTCGTGTGAAATGTGATGTAAACGTGGCCTTAGACATATTTGCTTCATCTCAGTCCTCTGGTCTATTTCTACAGGTTTGGATGCAGGTGTAACTGGTTGTCAGGTGTGCTGGTGTGGTACCTGTAGCAGCAGGTGGTATTTAAGGATCCTCTGAACAGGTTTGAGCAGGTATGAACCCAGAGGCAGCGAACGTTTAAGCGAGGACTGGCGGTCCCGGAAAAATTTGGCAAGAGATTTGTTCCTCATGCACTCCGTCAGCGCCGCCACCGAACTGCAACAGGAGAGAGGAGACAGACAAGTGTGGACAGGTCAATGTGAATGAGACAAGGTTTTTAAAATGTGCTCGAAACCTAACGTATGGCTTACTTTGGGTAGTTGGTGCAGTACTGTGTGTAGATGTCAAAGTACTCGCTCTGAAATACAACAAGCCAAGAGTTTTATCAGCCGCTGCTTGTACGAACCATCCTCACCCAAATCCAATCAGATCTGGTCTCACCTTGATGACGAAGCACCTGGCGATGGCGACGGGGTCGTTGTCACACTGGTCGAGATCCTGAAGCAGCTCGCTGTGAACAGGAAACACTGTCACCGTGGCGACCCCAGCAACAACAACGCTTTGCATGTCACCAGGAGCAAACCAAAGGAAACCTGAAGTTTTTCTCTCGTTTCAGCAGTTTCCTTGGTTCTCACTTCAGAGTCTGAATCCTAACGCTCATTTTAATATTTCATGATGTTTTTCTGATGTTTTGGAGTTTTTACCTTTAACCATGAAGGCAGACAAGAAGGAGGGAGGAGAGCAGACGAATGACATGCAGTGAAAGTCTCTGTTACCTTCTACTCGAATGACTCGACTAACACTAAACCAAAGGCTGACATCATGGTGGTCATGGTTATTTTTATATATACGATCTGGTTTGTGTTACGGTGTTCGTCTGTGGCTGCACCGTTCAGGAGTGAAAATGGGTGAAACGGTTTGTTCATATTTAACCTGCTGAATCGTTCCTAAACATGAAGGCACTCAAAGTCACAGCAAACAGAGCACTCCATGTTGTGCAGTAGAACAGCGCCGGTCTGCAAAGCAAACTCACCCCTCGACAGGAAACAGAGAGCGCTGACATGGGGGAGACGTAACATCAACGTTAACCGTTTTAGACAAAATATCGTGCTATGATAACGGACACATTAAACTTTATCTTCTTCACCTGTTGAACTCGTAGATGTCCTCGATGTTTCCAAAGAGAGCGCAGACCAGCTCAGGACGGATCGACAGATCCGACTGGTCGGACTGATCGATGATGTGAGCCAGGTAGTCCTGCAGGGTAGGAGGGAGAGGTTAGTAGAGTGGACGGAAGGAAGGAAGAGACAAGCAGGGAAGAAGAGGATAAGAGGAAGTGACAGAAAGGTCAGGGGTCACTTTTTAAAAAGCTCAGCGTCAAATAAAACACCCTTTAAAATAAACTGGAATGTTTCCATTTCTCCAACAGGAGGCAGACTGAACGCTCACTGAGCTATACCACAGTAATCTGATTACTTCTGGCTTGATCAGAGATGCAGACTGTTTAACTCCTCTCTGGAGGGGAGAGGGAGGGGAAACAGGAGGACAAAGGAGGGGGGAACAACTAAGCTGTAGTGCCTCTTCACTTCACTGTGCAATACCTTTTGTGCAATACTTTTGTTAATAGTCAATGGTGCAATAGACTCCAAACTTGAAATGTGCAATTCACTTGTATCTTTATTTTTATTCCTATTTATCCCCTTCGTATATTTTATTTATATATGTCTCTGTATTTATATATATATATATATATATATATATATATATATATATATATATATCTCATGTCTGTATCATGTCTGCTAAGCGAGCCTACCGCAGACATGAGCGAGACAGATAAATATGAAGGCATGCCGGCTCGGACGTCGCCCGGATCAACAAGGTCCGCGTCAGGTGTTGAGGAACCAGGGCACCCTGACGAAAAGTGGGCTACTGGAACAAGAAGGCATCGTTGTTGGAATGCTACTACGCAAGTAACCCCGGCGGAAGGGGCTACATGAATAGGATGACGGACCTATGGATTCTTCGACTGCTCTCACAGCTAGAGATTGACGAGGTACAACACAAATGCTACGGCAAGGAGGAGTCAGGACGCCAGGTCAGGGGGGAGATATCATCACCCCCACCCGAGATTGGGTACATAGCCCCTCCATGGAGAAGGAGGCTAGATCAAAGTAGCACGGAGGGAGGTTAGCCAACTAACGGAGTTGCAGAAAGGTGCGACAAAGAAGGTGCATAAGAAATACAGCAAGCTGTCCATACCTGAGGCCTTGAAAACTGCCAAGCAAAGACTCACAGCCTTGGCCAGCCGCTTGAGGAGGTACACCAGAGAGATAGAAGGCAGGAGAATAAACCAGCTGTTCTCCACAGAACCAGCAAAGGTGTACTCTCAGTGGCAAGGGAACAATAATAAGAGAACAGCACCACCAAGGCTGGAGACGGAGCAATACTGGAAGAGCATATGGGAGAAGGACGCAACCCATAACGGCAATGCTCAGTGGCTAGTGGATCTGAGGGCGACCTCCCTGAACAGGGTCCAGTAACCATCACAGTGGCAGATATCCAAGGAAGGGTCTCCAGTATGAAGAGTTGGACAGCACCAGGGCCCGACATGGTTCACGCCTACTGGCTAAAGAAGCTGACTGCATTCCACGAGCGTCTGGCAGCACAAATGAACCAGCTGCTAGTTAACGAGAGACACCCGGAATGGCTAACCGAAGGTCGGACGGTCCTGATCCCCAAGGACCCCAAGAAGGGACCGGTCCCCTCCAACTACCGACCAATAACCTGCCTCAGTACTACATGGAAGCTCCTGTCAGGCATCATATCGGCTAAGATGAACAGGCACATGGGTCAATACATGAGTGGGACACAGAAAGGAATTGGCAAGAATACCAGAGGCGCAAAACACCAGCTACTGGTAGACAGAACAGTCAGCCGAGACTGCAAGACCAGACTGACCAACCTGTGCACTGCCTGGATTGATTACAAGAAGGCCTATGACTCAATGCCCCACAGCTGGATACTGGAATGCCTAGAATTGTACAAGATCAATGGGATCCTGGCGTACAACACTAGAGGCCAACTCCAAGCCCATAGCACAAGTCACCATCAAGTGCGGGATCTACCAAGGAGATGCTCTGTCCCCACTGCTGTTCTGCATAGGCCTGAACCCCCTCAGTGAGATCATTAACAAGACTGGATAGGTAGTCAGAACTGAGGGGATTGAACTACCAGAAGGCAACATTGCAGACATAGAGGACAGTTACAAGTACCTGGGGATCCCGCAGGCAAATGGGAACCATGAAGAGGGCGCTAGAAAGGCTGCAACCACCAAGTACCTGCAGAGGGTCAGGCAAGTCCTGAGGAGTCAGCTGAATGGTAAGAACAAGATCCGGGCCATCAACACGTACGCCCTGCCCGTGATCAGGTACCCTGCTGGGGTAATAGGCTGGCCAAAGGAGGAGATAGAAGCCACTGACATAAAGACAAGAAAGCTCCTTACCATGCATGGAGGGTTTCACCCCAAGTCCAGCACCCTGAGGCAGTACGCTAAGCGGAAGGAAGGGGGCCGGGGACTGGTGAGTGTCAGCACCACAGTCCAGGATGAGACAACGAACATCCAAGAATACATTGGGAAGATGGCCCCAACTGACCGAGTGCTCAGTGAATACCTCAGGCAGCAGAAACCCAAGAAAGAGGAGGGAGACGAGGAACCATCATGGAAGGACAGGCCCCTGCATGGTATGTACCACCGGCAGATAGAGGAGGTGGCTGATATCCAGAAATCCTACCAGTGGCTGGACAAAGCTGGACTGAAAGACAGCACAGAGGCACTAATCATGGCAGCACAAGAACAAGCTCTGAGTACAAGATCAATAGAGGCTGGGGTCTATCACACCAGGCAAGACCCCAGGTGCAGGCTGTGTAAAGATGCCCCAGAGACAATCCAGCACATAACAGCAGGGTGCAAGATGCTAGCAGGCAAGGCATACATGGAACGCCATAACCAAGTGGCCGGCGTAGTGTACAGGAACATCTGTGCCGAGTATAACCTGGAAGTCCCGAGGTCAAAATGGGAGATGCCCCCAAGGGTGGTGGAGAATGACCGAGCTAAGATCCTGTGGGACTTCCAGATACAGACGGACAAAATGGTGGTGGCTAACCAACCGGACATAGTGGTGGTAGACAAACAGAAGAAGACGGCCGTAGTGATCGATGTAGCGGTTCTGAATGACAGCAACATCAGGAAGAAGGAACACGAGAAGCTCGAGAAATATCAAGGGCTCAGAGAAGAGCTCGAGAGGATGTGGAGGGTGAAGGTAATGGTGGTCCCCGTGGTAATCGGAGCACTAGGTGCGGTGACTCCCAAGCTAGGCGAGTGGCTCCAGCAGATCCCGGGAATAACATCGGAGATCTCTGTCCAGAAGAGCGCAGTCCTGGGAACAGCTAAGATACTGCGCAGGACCCTCAAGCTCCCAGGCCTCTGGTAGAGGACCCGAGCTTGAAGGATAAACCGCCCGCAGGGGTGTGCTGGGTGTTTTTTTTTTTATATATATATATATATACACTCAACAAAAATATAAATGCAACACCTTTGTTACTGCTCCCATTCCCCATGGGATGGACGTAGAGACCTAAAATTCATTCCAGATACACAATATAACCATCCCTCCCAAACAGTGGTCACAAATCAGTCCAAATGTGTGGTAGTGGGCACATCTGCTTTATTGAGATAATCCATCCCACCTCACAGGTGTGCCACATCAGGATGCTGATCTGACATCATGGGTAGTGCACAGGTGTACCTCAGACTGCCCACAACAAAAGGCCACCCTGGAATGTGCAGTTTTTTGTGCTATTGGGGGTCTGGGGACCCAGAACCGGTCAGTATCTGGTGTGACCACCATTTGCCTCATACAGTGCAACACATCGTCGCATGGAGTCTATCAGATTGTCAATTGTGGCCTGTGGAATGTTGGTCCACTCCACTTCAATGGCTGTGCGAGGTTGTTGGATATTCGTGGGAACTGGTGCACGCTGTCGTATACGCCGGTCAAGCACATCCCGAACATGCTCAATGGGTGACATGTCAATGGGTGAGTATGCTGGCCATGCAAGAACTGGGACATTCTCAGCTGCCATCTGCCCTGAACAATGTGAACCATGATTCATCCGTGAAGCGCACACCTCTCCAACGTGCTAGACGCCATCGAATGTGAGCATTTGCCCACACAAGTCTGTTACGGCGACGAGCTGGAGTCAGGTCAAGACCCCGATGAGGACGACGGGCATGCAGTTGAGCGTCCCTGAGACGGTTTCTGACAGTTTGTGCAGAAATTGTTTGGTTGTGCAAACCAATTGTTCCAGCAGCTGTCTGGGTGGCTGGTCTCAGACGATCTTGGAGGTGAACCTGCTGGATGTGGACGTCCTGGGCTGGTGTGGTTACACGAGGTCTGCGGTTGTGAGGCCGGTTGGATGTGCTGCCATATTCTCTGAAACGCCTGTGGAGACGGCTTATGGTTGAGAAATGAACATTCAATGCACGGGCGACAGATCTGGTTGACATTCCTGCTGTCAGCATGCCAATTGCACGCTCCCTCATTGCTTGTGGCATCTGTGGCATTTTGCTGTGAGACAAAACTGCACATTCCAGGGTGGCCTTTTGTTGTGGGCAGTCTGAGGTACACCTGTGCACTACTCATGATGTCCGATCAGCATCCTGATGTGGCACACCTGTGAGGTGGGATGGATTATCTCAATATAGCAGATGTGCCCACTACCACACATTTGGACTGATTTGTGACCACTGTTTGGGAGGGATGGTTATATTGTGTATCTGGAATGAATTTTAGGTCTCTACGTCCATCCCATGGGGAATGGGAGCAGTAACAAAGGTGTTGCGTTTATATTTTTGTTGAGTGTATATATATATATATATATATATATATATATATATATATATATAAATAATATTCTGTAACTGTAACTTCTGTCGGTGCTGTGCTTTTGGAAACTGAATTTCCCAGAGGAACCCACCCGAGGGATTAATAAAGTTTTATCTTATCTTATCTTTCTGTTTGATTAAACATATATATATATTCCATATGTTTGGTATTTATTATTGAGGTAAGTACATAAACACATTTATTGTTTTAAATAAAAGCGATTACGTAATTATGTTTATTTTTATAAACTGAACTTTAAAATCTGTGTATCAGTTTATGTTTAATGTGTCAGAGTTTACTTGATTTTTAAATATTTAAAAAAAATGGAGAAAACTCGTATGTCTGATGTGTTTACTGATTTCATATTACATATTCTATCTCACTTAGAGCTTTTTTAGAGCCTAAAACTTGTTATTATTTTATTATAAGGACAGGTCTTTGTTATTCTCTGAAACCTTGGTAAATAAATCATAATAAATATCTGTTAGAGTATTTCCGTTTTTCCGTTGCTCCTTCACTGGTTTGTTTTTTGTTTTCCTAAGTTTTTTAAACAGCCTGGTTTGATTGAGTCGTACTTCAGACACTGAAACAGGTGCGTGCAGCTCGGTGAGCCTGTTACATAAGCAGCTAATCCCATCACTGCAGAACGTCTTAGCTTGTTAATTATAGTCTGGCACTGAGTCATGGCCGGGGTAACGACTGACACCGCGAGCTGTCCTCTGTACGTGGAGATGCGTTCAGGAAACGCGTATGTTTCACGAGCCCAAAATGTTCAGACTAAGAAAAATGGGTCAATTTTTGTCCTGAGTGCTTTCAGAATAGAAATGAAATGTTTGAAGTTCAGACAGTTTTACCTTGGTGAGTTTAGATTAAAACTAAAGGATGAGAAGCTCATGCATCAGCAGCTTAAAAACCAAACCCTGTCCAGCTCCATGGTCACTGATCATCGTTTGAAAATAAGACGCCAAGGATGGAAGTGTTTCTACTTCATGTTCTACACCATGGAAATGATCCTGGGATCATCCACCGCCACCCTCTGTGGACATCCAGGTGTTTTCATGAGATCACAGACTAGACTTTCAGAGAAAAGCTTAGCGCCTGAAGTTACTTTAGAGATAGTTTCAGGATAAAGCGTCAAACCATCAGCGAGCGTGATCAAAGCAAACTTGACTCGTCCTGAACCCGCCGCTAGCGAGCAGCGATCGATGTTCCAGGTATTCGGCAACAGAATTCCAGGAACTCAGGAGGTGGTACTGAGTTAAACTACCAATGAGAATAAAGGATATGGTTGGACAGGTGGCTACCTAGGCAACCACAATGACCAACCATCCACATCAGTGAAAAATTTGAGCCCGTAGAGCCCACACCTGTTACCATGACACCTATAGGGTCACGCAGTTAGGTAACTCACCTCCACGATCATGCGCAGATCTCTCACATACATCCTCTCTGTCTCGATGATCTCCATGACGACGCGGTCTAGGTAGGTCAGCTGAGGGTTGGGCGCCATGCTGGCGCGGATAAACGGTGAAGCCGGCTGCCGGCGGCTCAAGGTACGACTCGCCTTCCAGTCTTTGTTGTTGTTGTTTTTGTTGTGAATGAAGCTCCGCCCCTTCCTGTTGGGTTGGGGGCTCGACCCCTGGAGGTCTGCAGCGACCTCCTCGGGGCTCAGGTTAAGGTTGATGTCAGGGTCCGAGGAGGAGCTGGTGATAGATGGAGGCAGCGCAAGGTTGTCGTCTCTGGAAGATCCAGACCCGGAGGACAAAGTGGAGATCAGGCTCACGGGGCGCCGGTAAGATGCCAGCAGGTCGGAGGAGTCGGAGGGTGTGGACGATGGAGCACGCTCATCGCTGCTGATGGAGGCGGTGGACAGGCGGGGGGACTCTGAGGAGGGGAGGGAGAGAGATGATGTCACTGATAGCAAACTTCTACATCATCACCTTTCACAATAAAAGCACTGAGCTTTTTCCACTGTCAGAGTGAGAGCAGAGTTTCACAATAAAAGCTTGTGTAAGGAGAAGTTAGAACATGATGAATGTTTGTCCGCAAAGACAGATAAAGCAGTGTGTTATTTTGGTCCTGGAGTCTGAATTCACTTTGAGGAAACACTCACGCCTCACATCCACAGCTGCAAACATCTGGACAGGTTGTGGCCTATTAACCACACCTGAGGAATGTCAGGAATCCAAATGCGTTTAGATGTTTTTACAGTGAAGAAACAGTTTGTACTGTGTGAAGCAACTGAACGAATGAGCAACATTTCAACATGTACATGCGGGCTGCTTGGCTGGGAATCAAATGTTCAGGAACTGACTCATCAGGTGGTTCGAGCTCCGGGAGTTTCAAAGTGAAACGCCTCAAACGCCCATTTCTTCCATCGACCTATAGTTCCTCTGGTGTCCAGCATAGGCAGCAGTGAGTCAGTCCCCATTGACTCCCATATTAACATAAACATGTTTACAGCCTGTAAAAAACACTTTGATCTATCTTCAAAACACCTGTAGTCAATAACTCACCTGTTTAGTGTATGAAGACTGAGAGTTTGCATTATCAGGGGCGTGGCCTCTATGACTTACAGGTGCATGGTTACACAGATGGGTGTAGCTGCTAGCTGTCTTATTTGTGCTGTTTTATCCTTTAGGATGAGTTTCATGATATCATCATGACAATAACAACATGACTGCTGTGCAGTTACTTGCTGATGCTGGCAGATGTTTACAGGTATGACACTGTGAGAAAGTGGAAGCTACACATTCGTGTTTCATGTATGTAACCAGATTCTCGGATCAGGTGTTCAAGCATGGTCCAACCAGCCAATCACAGCAGGTTCCCACAGACTCTTTCAGTGAAATCAGCATGTAGCAGATCAGCGATAGTCATTTATTCCTTTTGGATTAATTGGTTTAGCTTCATTGACAGATTTCTTGGAATCGCATACTGAGAGATTTGGTTGGCGCACGTACCGGCTAACCAGTCCTCTGAGGGTTTGGCTAAATATCTGAAGAGCAGCGACACCGACAGTCCACCTGAGACACAGACACACACATTCAACATGTGGACGACAACAGTAGGACAGCAGAGCGCTCCTCAGACAGGAAGTTCCTGCTGCCACCGTCTCTGATGTTCCCATTAAACATGCACAGAACTATCAAACCTGACTTCAGAACACAGACAGAGCATGCTCCCCAACAGGTGGAAAAGCAGGCACACAAAGGCAGGGGGTAACCAGCTTTCGGACCTGTCCTCTCTGCTTCGCTGCACACACATTACAAACTGCACTTGAACACAACAGCAGCTCAGGTCTGAATCATTTCAAACGGATCCTCTGTCCAATACTCAACAAACTCAGACACAAACACAGTTTCCTGAATTTCCTTCAGAATAAAAGTCAGTTAAAAGCCTTTAATGTGAAGCTGTGGGTGAAGTAAATTAACCCTGCAGGACTTTCAGCGGGAGGATCAGACGGACCTCTTCCGGCTCCGAAGAGCAGCTCAGCCGGAGGGTTTCACGCTGTGTTCACTTCCTCCCACATGACAGGAATCTCAGAAGCCAAAACACAAATCCTCCTTGAGAGGGAACACAGGAGAAGGAGGGGAGGAGGAGTGCGTGTTTGAATGAAAACAGCTACACACACACACACACACACGCGCACACACACACACACACACACACACACACTAGTCCGTTAGCTCTTTGGCTTCCTGCCATTCTGCAGCCAGGGAGGTGTTTACTCACCAGACAGGAAGGGAGTGAGTTTATGGATGTGATATGAGGCCTGGTGGGCCAGTCACAGCTCAGAGTTTACATTCAAACACCTTCAAACACACACAGGGTTGACCTTTGACCTCTGCAACCGTTGGACCAACAGGAAGAGCAGCTTTTCTAGGACCCTGACCAGAGTTTGAAACCAGAATAAAAACTCAAACAAACAGGAGAGAAATGTGCTGAAAACATCTGAAACCTCTTCACCTGCTCCGTTTAACACCTGTGAAGAAAAACGTGTTTGTTTAAAAATAAATAAATAAATTATCCACTCCGCTCATAGCTTTAACACTAATGAGCTTTATTCAAACCTCTGACACTAGAAAACAGTCTCTGAGACCTCACTCCATCCAAAATGCTGCATCAGGAAAAAAGTCTGAGATTTTCAGGGACCATCTGACGGCGACTCACCAAACCAGCGGCGCACAAACACTCGTCTGAGCCGCCGATCCTCCTCCACACTCCTGAAAGAGATCTTCACCTGTTTCTCTGAACAGAAACACCTGACCACAGCTACATCGCCTCCTCCTCCTCCAGTCAGACTGCGCCACATGCTCCTCTGATACCCCATTGAACCTGAACGCTGGGCTCAACAAACGTCCTCAAAAACAAAAAGCGGATGAAAGAGAAGAGGTTGAGTTTTCCTGCAGCTCTAAAGTGCCCTGAATGCCCCACATCTGTAAACTGTGACTGCAGAGCTGAACAGAAACATGAGGAGGAAGAGGAGGAGGAGGAGGAGTTACAGGAGGAGGAGAAAGGGCAGACAGCAGGAGGAGTTGCTGAGGGGAGGAAAAGATTTAAAAAGTGAGGAAGATGAAGGTCCTTCCTCCTCTCTGTTTGGGTTCAAATGAATAAAAAAATATTTTAAAAAAAAAAAAGAATCACAAAGAAACGCTAGCAGAGGGAGGAGCTACAAACTGACCTGACATGAGCCAGAAATACACTAGAGGGCGTTACCGAGCAACCACAGAGACTCGGGATCTGATCAGAAACATCTGAACAAACACAAGAGCTCACGATTTAATGATGACATGCAGCAACACAGACACAACAACACGGACACAGGCAGCAACATGGCAAAACAGACACACAACAACACAGACATAAACAACACAGTCACAGACACACAACAACACAGACACACAGGCAGCATCAAGACATCACAAAACACAACATTACGGCAACAGATACACAGGCAGCAACACAACAACACAGCAGAACCACGGCAACCTCGCCGTCGGCTCCGATTTACTTGTCGCTTGCAGGTTGGCCCTGCCCCTCTGGACAACTTTAATCACTGTACTCGACTGAGTGCCTTCCTCTGCGCCTCCTCACACACTTTCTCTTCAGCTCTGTTCAATGGGACCTGAACTGCAGTCTGAAGATTACCCAGCTGCACCTGAACTCATCACTGATGTCATCCGTTTCTGTTCATAAAAAACTTTATTAGCATCATCATTTATTTTAGGTCCTCTTTTATTTCATTTTAAAGAGTCACATGTTTACTGGGGATGGAGCCTGAAAGACATCACTGAGTGTGGTTTCATTTCAAATACAAACGGAGCTCTGTCTTAACCTGCTAGGAACTGGCGTCCACATATGTGGACATCACATTTGTGGGATGTCTAGACCAAAATAATACATTCTGCTCTACAAGGGCTTGATATCCAGTTACGAAGACAGTATACTGCCACTGTTCTATCAAAATTTAAAACAAATGTCCTCCTATGTGGCTCTCATTTCTCTCAGAAACAAAAATCAGGTCAGTCAGAATTATAAAGCACTTTGGGTGCCCAGAAAAGCGCTATGTAAATGCAATCCATTATTATTATCATCATCATTATTATTATTATTATTATTATTATTATTATTATTATTATCCCCTCCATTTCCCAGCTGACCTGAAGTAACCACAAACCCTGATCAGCAGATGCTGAATGGAAACACAGCGATTCACAGCGTTTCCATGAATCAAATGTCCCTGCAGCCACGAGACGTTTAGGGTGTGAAAATTCAAAACATATTATGGAAATGGAAATGCTTTGAATGAACATTTACATGATCCGAGTCACGTTCGTCCTCTCCAGCACGCTGCGTAGCTATGAATAATTGGACATCATCTTCTCCTTGTCGCTCCTTCAGCTCAGCGAGGTCAGAGCTGAGATGTGTCTTACTTTCACTGACATTGATGGCTCAGCTCCAGTTTGAATGTTTTTATTCCTCCACCTCCTGCTCCTCCATTTTGTTTCGGTCTGTTTGTTTGTGTCCTGAAGCGTCTCGGGGGGGGAAATAATGGCCAACTGTTCTTGAGACACAACGGAGCCGTTTAACCACAGTGTCTCGCCATGATGCCACAGACACACGCCACTTGTAACCAGCAGGGGTGGACAAAATATCAGGAACAGGAACAGATCAGTGCTGCAAGAAGTGTGACACTGTGAGTCGTGAACGGCAGAGTTACGGTTTGTATCATACAAGAAACATGTGTGAGAGGAAACAGTGAGTGAAGCATTCATCACGTTGAAGGTCCTGATCTGTGCAGCTTATCCTCTTTTAGAGGAACCAGATCTGATCTTCCTAAAGATCCTTCAAACCTCACACAGCTTCAGCCCAAAGTACTAAAACTTTTTATTGTTTGTTGTGATGAAAGAAAAATGTGTGAGTTCAGACAGCAGGGGTGCTGCTGCTGCACTAGTCAACATCAACTAAAAACCTTAGTTTCCTGATATGTTATTTTTATTTTGATTAGGTTTTTTTTAATCTGCAGACGAACACAGTACAGGAAGCTGAAGAGCTGACTGGCTAAATCTGTCTCACGTGTGGCGTTCCACAGGGTTCAGTCCAAGATCCTCTGATGTTTCCTGTTAAAATATTTCCTAATGTAACACTCAGTACTTTGTTTTACTGGTTTATAAAAAAAAATCTGACATCTGAGATGACTCATGATTGGCTGCTTTCACACAATAACTTAGGAAGTGGTGTCTGAGGATATGCATCACTTCCTGTCAGAGTGCTGAGTCAAACAGCAGGTAAACAAAACATCTTCTCCCTCTGCGGGGAAGAGAGTAGGATTAACGTGGAGCGTCATTGTTCCTGCACACCTCGAATGCCTCATTCTAACAGGAATAACCCCTCGTTTCCCATAAGCTCCTTTCACCTCCTGAACCCCGACCACAAGCACGGAAACAAAATCTATAATCTGTCGGTGTGATCGATCAGCAGCTGCACAATGAACAAGTACAGTGACATTTACACCTACAGATTAATCATCTCCTTATTGATAAGCATGTTTCCTCAGCTGGAGGCGTGTGTGTGTTAATCTGGAGTAATGGGGATTAAAGTTGTGAGTTAATCCATCACAGATTACACACTGGAAACAACAACAGGAGAAGCAGAGCTGAACACTGTGGACCTGAGCCACTGTAATCTGCACAGGTGAGCTCACTTTAAAACACCAGCAAAGTATAAACTATATTCCGCACAGTGGCCATACTCTCAGGTACGCCCAGGACTACTGGCCTCACGTTACCTGTTACTCAGACTCACACCTGCTGACAAACAGCTTTATTTGACGTGTTTTTCTTAGCTGATGTCGGTGAGCCTTGTGGCCAGTCGTCACTCACTTCTCCCGTTTTTAATAATCTGGGTAAATGTTGATGTTTCACACTGTGATGAGGCTTTCAGTGATTACCGTGCTCAGGGTTTCTGTTATTGAAGAACTCCTCTGATGTTCTAGTTTATTCATGTATGAGTATTTAGGTCAGTCGTCCACGGAGACAAACCTGCTGCACACACACTGAGGTCTGACAGACAGCAGCTAGCACATGTTCATACCAGCGTTTCATGAACATGAACATGCACAGCTCTCTGAGTTAGAGCTGTGGGACAGACGGCCTCACGCTTACTCCACTGTGTTTACAGAGAAGTTGATGGTCCACTCTGATCATCACCGCTGGTCTGAGGTGTTTGATTCTGTCCATGATGGACCAACACCTGCACTCTGGTTATGTCTGTTCCTCTGGGCTCTGTTCAGGTGCAGCTGTGCTGCCCTGTTCTTTCACAGAGGAGAGGCTTTCTCCCGTGAAGTCCTTCCAAGCAGTTGTACCCGTTCAGTCTGATTCTCAGAGTGCTGTCATGAACTCTGACCTCAGAGTAGCAACGATGTGCTGAAGTACGTTGTAGTTTCTCCACCTCAGAGCACGTCAGTAAGATCCAGCGAGTGCGAACAGCCGGACTCCAAACTTCACCTCCTCACACACAGGAGCCAGTCTGAACCAGTCCTGTGTGGACCAGAACTGCCTCAAACCAGTTTAAACAAAGCAGCATGATGATGTCATCGCGATAACCCCACCACCTATCTTATGCAACACATCAGCTGGTTCCCATAGTGATTAAGAGGCAGGTGACTTGAGATCATGTTCAAGTCTGACACACACACACACACACACACACCTCCTGCTGGGATCAAAAATAATCAATAAGAACTACTCGGCAGACTGAATCTAGAGACTTCAGTTCCCATGATGCTCTGGGGCATGGCTGCCACATTCAACTGGTTTGAATCACACAATCAGGTTTAATCAGCATGTTTTCTACCTGCTGCTCCTACACGGAGTGATTTGAGTGGCTGTTAAACAGAAAGGTAACCTTCACACAGTTGTTTCTACAGCTGATCCAAGTCAGAGACCAGATTCCTACACAAAAAGCTGAGTCACCTCTGCAAAAAAACCATCTCTCAGCACTTCACCTTCACTTGCAGAAACACCTGAGATTTGTGCTGAAACTCTAGAATCCCAGCCTACCTTAAAGGGAGCGAGAAGCAGAACCCAAAAGAGGATGTCTCCAGACCGAGTCTCTTCAGGACTGCCAGGTCTCACTGATCCACCTGCCACCCTGATGCCAGGGGGTGGAGCCTAATCTAATTAGGCTCAGAGTAACATGGAGCACCAGATGCCACGTGCTGGTGACTGACCTGCCCTCACACACACAAACACACGTCTCATTTTGATAGCTTAATGAGGACATCTAATTGACATAATGTTTTCCTGCCTAAACCTAATCATAACCCTGACACTAAAACTGCATTCTGAGTCTCAAAAATGTCTTCAAACCCATGGGGACAACCGTTTTGGTCCTCATAAGTAACTGTTTATACAAAGACACACACCCTTACCCACACACACACAGTCTCTTTCATTTCTCTTTGTTCAGGTTTAGTTTTAGAAACATCACTCTAATTTTTTATTTATTTTATTTGTTATATTATTGAAAATCAGATTATTGTAAATATTAAAAAATATATTAAATGTTTTAATTATTTATTATAATTATTTCAGTTATTTTTTCTTTTTATTTATGTGGGACCTTTATTTATGTTATTATGTTTTTTTTTTGTTTTTTTTCACTTTTTCAATTCATTTTAATACTTTTACTTTGCGAACTGTAATTTTGTACATTCAGTGTTCTTCATTCTCAGGTTTTTATGTTATTGTTTACAGTCATTAAATTAATTATTAAAAGATTTGTTTTTATTATTGATGTTTATTTTCTTTTTATCATGAGTCGGTGGATGTTTGTTGTTTGTGAACGTGGCTGATTTTAATCTTGCTTCTGCTTTTTCACTTTTTGCTCTCCTGCAAATCGGAGCACCGCGCCTCGAAGGACGCAGCGTTCAATTGCAGCTTCGTGTGCGTGCAAACAGGAAACAACAGGCCTGACGTCACTCTGAGGACAGACAGCCTTTGTCCTCCAACAGTGCCGCCAGCTCGCTCCAGCACGCAGAAGAAAGACACCTCACATCCACTCTCGCCAACAAAGACTCATCTGTGGTTGACCAGGACCAGAATCAGGACTGGGACCAGAACCGGGACCAGCAGATAGTCCTCAGGTCCACCTGAGGGAGTCTCACAGGGACACCCTTCTACAACTTAAATAAAGTTTTTGCCAACTGGAGCAGCTCCAGAGAGTGCCCCTACAGAACGGGAAGTCCAGATGCGTTCAGGGAGCTCATAATTTAAGTCAGAACTAAAACCAGGGTCCAAGAGGAATAGGAAGAGCGTCTTACCTTCATCCATGGGGAGATCTGAGGAGGAGCAGAGAGATCCTTCAGGCATCACCTGCAAGCATCCACGTGCACACACACACACACACACACACACACAGGAGACTGATGAAGACCTTCAGCTGTTTAACATAAGCGGCAGCAGTCAGTACGTGCATCATCTGGTGATGGAGGAGGTCATGTGATCAGACTCACCTGAGTGTGCAGAGTGATGATGAAGGCAAAACAGAAACCGAGCAGAGTGAGGACTGAAGAACTGGACCGACAGAAACCTGCATAGACATCAGGAAGTGACACGATTCAGAGTTCACCTGTGATGCATCCACTGATTCCTGTGTGATGATTTTATGTATAAAGCTTTTGAAGCTTCCTGTTCACAAACTTATTACAGTTGTTATTTTTACTGCTCATCTGACTGTCCACAAACTCAAATATGAACATAAGCACCAACAAATTCAATTAAAAATAATTTAAACAAAATATAATATAGTAAATAATTTAATTAATGACTTTGTCATTTCTTAGGTTAACAAAATGACTTGTGTGGAAAAAAACCCAGGATTTAGAAATGTATGTATTCAATGAATTCAAATTTTTACTCTTACAATTCCTACAAAAATAAATGAAAATTTTAATAATTTAATCTGAAGTCTTTCAGCTAATTTCAGTTATTGGATTTGGTTGATTTGATGAATCTAAGTTATTCATCAGAAATAATTCATTAATAAAATGATTAAAAAAAAGAAAAAGTCTCATTCCTCAGGCAAAGAGACAGAGCACGTGCAGACTGCGGCACTGCGCAGGTATGAACCTTGGATGGTTTCCATGGCAACACATGAACGCGCACTGGTCGACTTTCCTGTCATGGTTTTCCAGGTAAGCCTGATTTGAATAAAGTTTTGCTGTTTATAACCTTTAGATGAACAAAAGCTCAATGTGTTTATGAAACAAACACAAACAACCAAACATAAAGAAAAAAAGGCACCACCGAGGAGCAGCTGTGATCTGAGCTCATTAAAGCTTGGGCAACGCGGCTGTTTCCTTCGCGCGGAGCTCCGTTTAAAGGCGTCTAATTTGGTGTTTTCTGATTTTCTCTGCAAACACAAACATGTCTGAACTTGATCGTGTACTTTTTCTCAAACACCTGGGCCCATCTTTGTTTTCGGCTCCTCGTGTTTCATCACACAGCCTAATCTGGACCGATAATCTGTGCGCAGTACAGACTTGCTCCCTGGTCTGACTGCTCCGACCGACAGCTGTAAAAGTTGAAACATCCAGAGGAGACGCGGTGCCATAGATTTGAGGTGCCCCCGCCCTCATCATACCCCCACCCCCGAGTGTCTGTAATACGATTTGCGTTGATCAGCTCATCTTTAAATGTGAAGACTTCCTAACGGACTTATGACTGAGAATCCCACCCACACGCTACGTGCCTTTGCTGTGATGAAGAGGATCTGAGCTGAGCCCGGGCTCTTCCTCTGAGGCAGAACACTTCCGCGAGCACAGCCTGGAGAGTGACCCGGAGCCCTGGCAGGACTCGGAGCTGCTCCCGGAGGAGTTTGTGAGCCAAAAAAGTTAAAGTGTGGACTCACCTCAGCCTCATTTATAGCCGCCACAGCCCTCCAGCTGACCCCAGCACTTTACAGGAAAAATAAACTCTGCAGCACGGCTTCCTTACGGTCTGCGCCGACTCCCGCTGCGCATGCGCACGCGCTCCCTTTGAAAAGTAGAAAAACGACTGAAACTGCGCTGACGCGTAAAATACACCTGAGAAGCGGAAGGTGAAAGAAATGAAAGACAGAGACACACGTGCGTTAATCAGTAAGAAGGGGACAGAGGAGAACAGAGAGTTGAAGGGTGAGGTTACTACCTGTCAGCGCAGGTACCTCTACATTTGGATGGACCGAAGGTGATAAGCTTAGTGCTGTCTCTGTTTTACTAGAGAATGTTATCAGACATCACACATCGCCATTATAAAACACATCAGAGCTCTGCAGGTAAATACAGGAGGCAAAATAGATTTGCATAAACGCAGCGTGTCATTCAAGCAGCAGCAATAGAGGCTGAAAACGAGCCTCATCTGCATTTCTGCGTCATCGATTGAAAATACGCCGCGGAAGAGAACCTCGTTCAGCTTTCAATTTGAAATCTGTGTGTTTCAGTAAGATTCAGTTATCCCAATAACAGCAGCACAAACAAATCATATTAATAAGAAAATAATTCATGAAGTAGAATAGCTCAAAAAATAAAAACATAAATAAATATGACAACCCCATCAAAATAGTTAAATCTTAAAAAATGAGAGAAAAAGGAAAAGAGTAAAACACACGCGCACAGACACACACTGTAAATGTGTGCACGTATCCGACACACCCAAACTGCACTGACCACTCGGGGGCAGCAGAGCTCCACAGCACCAGAGGAACCAAATCTGTGCACTTGTTCATTACTGGCTTAGAAACATGTTTGATTTTGATGTATTCGTGCCTGTGTTTTCCTGCTCGGTGGACTCGGACCCTCACAAATGTTTCCTCTGATGTTAGTAACAGTTTTAGTGCAGCAGGCTTCAGATCTGCCGATTAGTGAACTCAGACACATTCCTTCAGGTGGAGATTTGAGTCAGTGACTGCTGTGCAAGTCTGCAGATGTCTGTGACTCACAAAACCGCCAGTTACAGAACAGCGAGCCTAAAACGAGTCCCGACCTGTCCAAGGGCAGAAGAACAGCTCGTGACTCTGGCTGCAGCAGTGTCGAGTGTAACGTCTGAGAGCGCAGGCAGAAAAGTTTTCACCTCCGTTCTGGAGTGCAGTCTGACATGAGGCATGAGATTTGGTCTGATTAAAGTGAAATCCACAGGCCGAGCTCTGGATCTTGACCCTGACCCATATCCACGCCTGTCACCCTGTCTGTAATCAGTCCAGACTCGACTTCCTGCAGCTGCTCGTTTCCACATTCTTCCACCCCATGATGGCTCTGGGAGATGTTCATTGGCTCCTGGTTCAATCCGATGTTTCAGCGAAATTGCTGAAGGACAGTGCTGATGTGACTAATGGAAGGAGTTGTAGTGATGATGCGAGAGGCGGGGTTTGGGGCCAGCTGCAGGTATGTATGGGCCTGAGAGGAACACCACAGAGAACACAGTTCGAGTCATCGATGTAACAAAGGAGTGAAAAAAAAAGGCAGTGCTACTGGTTGTGACAGGGGCCCAGACTCAAAGCCGTCAACGCCATGCGTATCATATATGTTCTTTTTCTAACTTCGCTCGGTGTTTCACTATGAGAATCGCCTCGGCGTGACCAACTACGGAAGCTCCAATGACACCACGTCTGTCTATGACAGACCTGTCGAGCCGTGCTCAGGGCTCCACCCCCTCATACTAACACGGCCGACCAGCTCCTCCTAACTCATTCTCGCTTTCTTCCCGTGAGAAACTACTTTGAGCTCCCTCAGCACATCCAGGCTAACTTGATTAGCTGCTTAACAGTTCTCAGGCGTCCCGTGTAGTAGTACATCGCCGAACGCAGTTTTTCCGGTTCCAGTTTGGATCGTGCTGAGTAGGTCCTTCGAAAGAAGTGTACTTAGAGTTGCACTGTGGAACAGCAACCGCGTCAGGCGAGCTGTCCCAGCGGTTCCTGGTTTTAGTTAGCGAGGTAGCCGACATTGTGTGACTCTGGCTAACACGTTACAGCGAGTTGTTTGTTCAGTGTCCGGCTACCATTAACTTGTTAGCAGGCCACGAACCACATTAGCGTCTCACTAGCATTAGCTTGTTGGTCGACCTAGGGTTCGGTTAGCATTAAGTTGCTAACGATATTGGCTAGCGGAGTGCAGCTAACGTGTCACGACGAGCTGACTCCCGCGGCGACTAGATCGGATTTAACACCCACTGCTAGTCCTAGCTCCTTATGGGCTAACGTGTCGAGACGAGCCTGGTGTAGCCTAGTCTCACCCCTTTCCGCTAACCATGTCTACGGCTCCTACTCCCGCCAAAAGGTCGGAGTCGAAGGCTAAAGAGGCTGCTTCCCGCCCGTGCCCCGCATCATGCGGTGCCACCATCTCGGGCAGGGACCCTCATCCAATGTGCATCGTCTGTATGGGTGCCAAGCATGCTCAGGCTTCACTGGCGGACCCTCAGGGATGCCCACACTGTGCTTTGATGCCAGAGAAAGTCCTGGAAAGGAGGCTGAGAGTAGCAGTAACGAAAAGTCAGGACCCCTGCCTGTCAGCTGCTACTGCTACGAGCGATATCTGGGCGGACATGATGGAAGAAGAGTCCCCGCTCATGCCCCCATCATTCGAGGACCTCCTCGATCAAAACGTGGGCGAGCTGGGTGGCGAGGACGCGGAGGGCGATGCCGACTCCGACCTCCTCGACCTGGAGGACATGGATGAGGAACAGGAGGATGACTCTACCTTTCCTCCCCAGCAGTCCAGGCCACCGAGTGGGGCTGAAGCTGCACCCCCGGTGGACAGCAATTTGTACGAGGTCTGCAAACAGGCTGCTGCCAAGCTAGGCATCCCATGGCCAGCCGCCAAGGATGCCGAAGGGGCAGAACGCGACCTGTATGATGGCAAGAGGCTCCCACCAGCCTTGCCTCCATCGAAAGCAGCTTCTGCCAGCAGTCCCGGCCTGCATGAAAGAAATGAGTCGCTATTGGTCAAGCCCTTTTAAAAGCAAGCTTCTGACCAAGGGCTGATCTAAGCTTGAGATCCAGGGGATTGGGTGAACTGGGGCTGACCGAATCCCCAGCAGTGGAACCTTCAGTGGCGTATCACCTTCACCCTAACCGCAGGGCAATCTCAGCTTCTTCTAGCATTTCTTTGCCCAACAAGATAGATCGCCTCACGGCATCTATTTATCAAAGGATGTACAAATATGCTGCACAGTCAGTATGCTCGCTTAATGCAGTCACACTGCTATCAGCATATCAGGCAGAAATTCTGGAAGACATGGGTCGTCAGCTTGACTCGGGTTCCCCGAACCCAGCCCTCTGGGATGAAATCTGCGTGGTTAATGATCTCATTCTTCGCTCCTCCAGGGGAGCAGTCCAAGGGTGTGGCCGCGTTATGGGCCTTGCAGTCTCGGGCGAGAGAGCCTTGTGGCTAAACCTGTCAAGCCTAGGTGATGCTCAGAAGGCTGAGGTCATGGATGCAGCCTATGACCCAACCAAGGGTCTCTTTGGCCCAGCCCTGGAGAGAATGAGAGAAACAAGCACCCGCAGAAAGCAGGAGGGAGAAGCATTCAACCTCTGCTTACCCAGAAAACCTAACTCTCAGCCCTAGCAGGTGCCAAGAGCTGGCTTTTGCAGCAGCAGCTGTGAGAGGGAGACAGAGTGGGGTCAGAATGCAGAGAGGAGCAGGAGGCCAGCAGGGTGCCCTCCAGGCCAAGGTAGAGAACCAAAGACCTTGGGGCATGAGGAAATAGCGGGAGTAAAAACCCTGCTGAGCTTCTTCGCTCGGAACCACTCTGATCGCCTGTTTGTGTAACAGGGAGGATATTTCCTCCTCCAGCACATTCGCTGAATCACCACTGGCCACAGAAGCTAACACTCAGCTGAATCTCGGTGGTTTTGCCGCAAACTGTAGTCTGTAACCATGGGAAATGGTTGACAAGACCCAGGGATGAACTGCGCATGCGTGCCACCGCTCCAGCCGCGCTGTGAGCGGGCCTCTGAAGACGCGGTAGGAGAATGGAGGCTTCACCCACAGGTGGTGGAGCAGATTTGGCAGAGATACGGCCGGGCTGCCGTAGATCTCTTCGCCTCGCGAGAAAACACACAGTGCCCTCTGTTTTTCTCCCTGTCAGACGCACATGCACCACTGGGCGTGGATGCGCTGGCCCATCCATGGCCAAAAACTCTGCTGTATGCTTTCCCTCCCCTCAGCCTGATCTCCCCAACACTGATCAGAGTGAGGGATCAGGGGCTGTCACTGATTTTAATAGCTCCACGGTGGCCATCCAAACACTGGATAGCAGAACTCATCCAGCTTCTGGTGGACGAGCCATGGCAGCGCGGGGGGAGATATACCATCCCCATCCAGACCAGGTTGCTCTCTGGGCCTGGCCCGTGAAAGGTGGAATTTGAAGGCAGCAGGCATGCCCCCGAAAGTTATTGAAACCATTCAGAATGCCAGAGCCTCCTCCACTCGTTCCATTTACAGCAGTAAATGGCGTGTTTTTGAAGAGTGGTGCCATGAAAAGCAGATTATCCCTTTTCAGTGTTCAGTGGTGGAGCTGTTGTGTTTTCTTCAAGACTTGCTGGACAAAAGGAAAGCTTTTTCCATCATAGAGGTCTATTTAGCAGCTATTTCAGCCTGCCACGTGGGGTTTGGTGATAAACCTGCCGGGCAGCACCCCCTTGTATGTCGCTTCACGAGAGGGGCGCGTCGAAGGCTCCCAGTTTCTAGACCACTGGTCCCTTTATGGGATCTGTCAGTCGTTTTAGACGCCCTCTCCCACCACCCCTTTGACCCTATTGGGGCAGTGGGGTTGAAGTTTCTCTCTCTTAAAACCACTCTGCTGTTGGCTCTAACCATAGCCAAGCGAGTTAGTGAATTACAGGCTCTGTCTATTCACCCCTCTTGTCTACAGCTGGCCCCGGGACTCACTAAAGCACTCCTGAGGCCTAACCCAGCCTTTGTCCCTAAAGTGTTGGAAACGTTATACAGGTTCTCTACAGTAGAGCTCCTAGCTTTTCACCCCCCTCCATTCTCTTCAGGGAGGGAGCAGAGGCTGAACACTTTGTGCCCTGTCCGGGCCTTGGGGACTTATGTTGACAGACCAGCTGGATTCAGGAAGTCGGATCAGCTGTTTGTTTCCTGGGCCTCCCCTCAAATCAAATCAAATCAAATCAAATCAAATCAAATCAAATCAAATCAAATCAAATCAAATCAAATCAAATCAAATCACTTTTATTGTCACATCACATGTGCAGGCACACTGGCACAGCACATGCGAGTGAAATTCTTGTGTGCGAGCCCCACAAGCAACAGAGATGTGCAAACACAACAACACAAACGAGCAAAATACAAGAATGGCCAACCTGAAACTAATAAATATATGTACAATATATAATAGTGTATGCATTTCTGGATGTGTATACTAAATATTTTCCTACGTGTGTGTGTGTGTGTGTGTGTGTGTGTGTGTGTGTGTGTGTGTGTGTGTGTGTGTGTATACACATTTTTACAAATTAAATAGTAAAAAAATAAAAATAAAAATAATAATAATAATAATAATAATAATAATAATAATAATATTAATAATAAAATATATAAAATATACAGAGTTGAATATGTGCAAAACAAGTGGCATTTATATACAGTGTGGAGTGCACCCTCACAAGGGAAGGCCCGTATCACGCCAGAGGCTAGCTCATTGGATTGTAGAGATTATAGAGCTGGATGTTGCACAGTAATCCCTGGCTCAGACAGTGCTGGATTCTGGTGCCTCAGGTTTGACCTGAGATCCTGGAGTAGCATTGGAGAGTAGCTTCGGGAGCTGGCGCAATCCAGGAGTGGGCCATATCTCCCATAGTGAAACACCGAGAAGTTAGAAAAAGAACGTTGGGTTACTTAACGTAATCCCTGGTTCTTTGATAACAGAGTGAGGTGTTTCACCAACACTTCCCTCCTTGCTTAGGCACGGAAAGAAATCTGCTTGGAATGAGTTAGGAGGAGCTGGTCGGCCGTGTTAGCATGAGGGGGCAGAGCCCTGAGCACGGCTCGACAGGTCTGTCATAGACAGACGTGGTGTCATTGGAGCTTCCGTAGTTGGTCACGCCGAGGCGATTCCCATAGTGAAACACCTCACTCTGTTATTAAAGAACCAGGGATTACGTTAATTAACCCAATGTTTTAATACATTTTTGAGACTTCGACATCATTGGTGTGGGGTTGTAAATAAATGGCACAACACGTTTTAGGTGATAAATTGCAGGAAATGTGATAGAAATTAAAGTTTATATAAGCAAATTTGTTCTATCGAAGCCACATTTAGAAGATTTATTGATCATTCTGAAAAATAACAGTGGTAATGTACAGATCACAGCTGTTGTTTCAGGACAAAATGCCGCTGTACCTTTTGAGTTAGTGAGGTCGTACTTTCGGTTTTAGTAACAAGGAAGGAAACGATTTGTCTTTGGATTACATTTGGATTAGCAGTATATTATATACTCTTGCAGTATATTAATAACTAACCTTGTATTGTGGATGAATAATCTCAGTTGTTCTCCTGACTGAAGTTTGGTCCGTATATAGCATCCTGCTATGCGATTGCATTTGTCCCTAACCACCAGAATCCGCCACATTAACTTTTATCGAGTGGAAAAAAAGTTGGCGTTCATCCTCCAGCTTCACTGTGCTAATGTTATGCTAACATAGCTGTGTCGCTAGCAATCACGTAGCACAACATTATATACCAGGTAGTCCAACTTCAGTAACCCTGCAAACGCCACTGCTGTTTAGGTTTCTGTCTTCATTTATGAAGTGGTAGCAGAGCTGTACGTTTTAATTAGTTTCAAAAATCTCTCAGTCAGAACATGGTATGAAATGTTTAGGTGTAAACTAGCGAGCTAACTTCCTGTTAACTTCTAACTCCGTTAAATTTAATAAATTCTGTTTTCATGGATGCATGGATGTAAAACTTAATTGTTACACCCGATAAAGCAGCAACGCTGATGATAAAGATGAAAGAATTTAGACGGTTTTTAACTCTTAGTGTTCGTTTGACTTTGGGACCTGAAGGGACGGAGTTTTGGACCCAGATTACTCCGCGAAGCTCCTCACTACGACAGCCGTAATGCTCTGACAATCCATCAAGCAGTGTACTAAAACATTTTTTTAACAGATTTCTGCACGCCAAAATCGGTTTGACGTCAGTAAGCACAGCCAGAATTCATACATAGGGCACACTCTCGATTTTTGAGAACATTAAAGGTATTTAAGTGTGCCTTATAGTGTGGAAAATACGTTATACATTTTAAAAATCCTGCTGCAATGCAAATTAGCCACACCTTGGGATGTAAGGAGCTCTCAGCTGTCTGCCTGGATATTTCTATCTCATAGCTTTGCCCTGCTAACAAGCGTGTGTGCTTGTACAAAGGCCGTTCAGCCTCGGGATTTACACTCTGATCGACACGGATATTTGAAGAATGAAGGGACCCTGCAGCAAAATGGAGAGCTGAAGCTCTGACTGTGCGCCTCTTTACTCAGTCTGACCACCTGTTGAAGGTAACGTACTAACATGGCTAACATTAGCATCACTGCACATAGCCCTGTTATTTTAAGGTAATCTATGGCAAGATATCAGGGCAAAAATTCGCCACTTTTCTAACCTCTTTGGTTAAGAAATGGCGTAAAAACTGCGTTTAATTATTCAAAAGGCCATAAAAAACGGCGTTTGTCCCAACAGAATGCTGTTTTTCACGCCACAGACTGGTTCCTTGAACGCCCCATCTGAGTGGCATTCTTTGAACGCCGCTTTTTACATCACTCGGCAGAAAACGGCGTTCAAAGACGGATTAAAAACAGCGTTGTTTTGTTTTTGTTTGGGGTTTTTTACAGCGTTCTGTGTCAGCGTTTAAAACGCCTTTTTTCTTGAAATTATGCAGGGCAGTCCTCATGGTACCCTCATCCAATTACTTTCAACAGATTTCACCCAATCAAAGAAAAGGAAGTGCAGACCATACTAATTCATTACAGATTCACCTTGCTGCTAAGTGATTGCCTATTCGGTACCAATGTTTGTCACAGTATTCACTTGTATTATAATCCCACTATGCATTTTGATATGTTTAAAGCATAATCTATCAGACAGAATGCTTTTTCTGAAACCTTAACTGTGTCTGTTACGACATCTTGATGCATGCTCAATCATCCAGGTAAGTAAATCTCCAAAAGTTGATTCTGTTCATCTGGACATAGCGTGGGAGAAACGTTTCGTCAATCATCCAAGTGACTTCTTCAGTCTCAGCTGACTGCAGGTTTCCCCAATCTTCTAAACAGTACATTTGCATAATGACTGAAACCAGCCCACTGAAGGAACAATGGGCTGGGAGGTCAGTTACGACAGTTCTGCTCATTTCTGAGCTTTTTTAATATGTTCCTCTTTACTTCTCTTAACTTTTAACTTACATCTTAGCAATTAGATTCTGCCACCATGCACTACCATTTCGTGCTAGTTCTGTTTACTTTTCTCTTCTTTTGTCTCCACTTTTTTTCACCCGTATTTGGAGACCCTGCGCATGGCTCCTTTGTTTATGTTAGGGATCAGCTGTTAGCGCTGCGCCCTGCAGCTGCGCTACTGGTGTTCTACGCATGCGCACAACACGAAATTCAGTGGCGAACCATCCTACCTATGTGAATATAAGCTACTAACATACTCTGATGGGTACAATTAAGTGCCAAACCGTCCTACCTTTGTAAATGTAACGTACAAGCATACGTTAACAGCTAAAATTAAGTGGCGAACCATCCTACGTCTGTGAATATGAGCTAGAAGCATAATTTTACAGCTAGAATTCTGTGGCAAATCATCTTACCTTTGTTAATAACAGCTAGACACATACTCTGACGGGTAAAATTACGTGCCAAACCATGCAACCTTTGTGAATGTGACCTACAAGCATACTTTAACGGCTAAAATGAAGTGGCAAACCGTCCTGGCTTTTTAATTATGAGCTACAAGCATACTCTGATGGGCAAAGTTAAGTGGCAAACCGTCATACCTACTTACATTTGTGCTGGAATGGACACTGTGACAGCAGAAATGTGCATAAACTACTTACAGTAGGACGTTTTGCCAAAATAGGACGTTTTGTCAGAACACCAGCAGACAGACCCGACATCCCCAGTGAGGGGGAAGAGATGGGGGTGTCGTCGCTCGAGAAGGAGACGTTACAGACCATCTCTCCCTTCTATCCAGCCGTTAAGTCTGACGTCACTAGCCGTGTCTGGGCCTAAACTCCGCTGCAGGTCCATATATCAAATGATCACTATGGCATTACTGAGAGTTGAAAAACTGTCTAAAGTCTTTCATCTTTAATAAAATGATCAGCGTTCTGCTCTACCAGGTGTAACAATTGAGTTTAACATCCAGGCATCCATGAAAACGGAATTTATGACATTTAACGGAGTTAGAAGTTAGCAGGAAGTTAGCTCGCTAGCTTCTATCTAAATACAATATAGCATGTCCAGACTGCGGGGTTTTGGAAACAAATTAAAACGTACAAGCTCTGTTATCACTTCCAACATAAATGAAGACAGAAAACTAAACAGCAGTGACCTTTGTAGGGTTACTGAAGTTTGGCTAGCTGGTATATAATGATGTGCTACATGACCGCTAGCGACACAGCTATGTTAGCATAACATAAACAGGAGAGCATGATAAAGCAAATAAATAACAGAATGATTTTTTCTGAAATAAGTGGAGACCTTAACTTTTATCAAAGTACTGTTTTGTATTCGGAGCCATTTGTCATTCTTTTCCCATCCAAGGCAGAGAGCGTTAGGCGGCTAAGCACTGCAGTGAAAAGGCACTACAGCGTAGTTGTTCCCCTTTGTCCTCCTGTTTCCACTCCCTCTCCCCTCCAGAGAGGAGTTAAACAGTTTGATGGCATGTGGGACAAAGGAGTTTTGAAGTCTGTTGGTTCTTGACTTTGTGAGAAGCAATCTGTCACTGAACAGACTCCTGTGGTTGTTTATGGCCGTGTGCAGAGGATGCCCAGCATTGTCCATAATGTCCAGCAGTTTCTTTAGTGTCCTTTTCTCTGCCACTGTCACCAGAGTGTCCAGCTTCATGCCGACCACAGCAGTAGTAGTTTTTCTTAATAAATTTGATTTGTAAAATTGATCTGCCTCACCTCTGCTTGCTAATAACGAGCCTGTGGGACAGTGTCTAGACACAAGCCTTGTTAATGGAGTTTTTTGCAGATTGATCAACCTCTGCCCACATTTCCTTCAGAGCAACTCTGCTTCACTAAGATGCTGTTTTAATATCGAATCATGTAATCAGCCTTTTCTCGCCCCATACCAACTGTTTTGATACATATTGCTGCCATCAAAAGGAGTTATTTTTAACGACATAGTCCAGGTTTAGACATTTGACATCTTTTCTATGTTACACTGTGAATAAATAATGGCTTTGAGATACGCAAATCACTGCTTTCTTCTGTCTCTCTCTCTTTTTTTCTTACAACACACCCTCTGGCAGACGCCAACTGAATAAATAAACTGATCCACAAGGACAGTAATGTTGTGGATTGGAGTTGGACTCCGTTAGGGTGGTGTCTGAGAGGCAGATGTTGTCCAAGATAAGGACAGTCGTGGTTAATAACTCCCACCCACTCCATGACGTACCGGCTAGTCACAGGAGCATGTTCAGCGAGAGACTGACATTACCAAAAAGTACCACTGAACCACACAGGAAATCATTCCTGCCCGTCGCCATCTCCCTGTACAATTCCTCCATCTAATACACTGTAAACACTGCAATAGTTACACCCTTTTTACACACGCTCTTTTATACTCTGGAATATTCTTGTTAATTTTCTTGATATTTATTTATAATCATCTCTGCTAATCCTTGATATTTACACTTGAGTGATCTGTATATATTAGTGCTATTTCTTAAATGTGTAAAATCTGTAACATGATGTATTGTGGGCAGCACGGTGGCACGGTGGTTAGCACTGTTGCCTCACAGCAAGAAGGTCCTGAGTTCAATTCCACCATCAGGCGACGGGCAGGAATGATTTCTGTGTGGAGTTTGCATGTTCTCCCCGTGTTTGCGTGGGTTCTCTCCGGGTACTCCGGCTTCCTCCCACCGTCCAAAGACATGCAGCTTGTGGGGATAGGTTAAGTGGATAATCCAAATTGCCACTAGGTGTGAATGTGAGTGTGAATGGTTGTCTGTCCCTGTGTGTTAGCCCTGCAACAGACTGGCGACCTGTCCAGGGTGTACCCCACCCTTTGCCCTATGACAGCTGGGATAGGCTCCAGCGCCCCCCGCGACCCTGAAAAGGATAAGCGGAAGCGAATGGATGGATGGATGATGTATTGTTTGGAGTTTAGTCTGTTGCTGTTTTTAGAATTTCTTCTTGGACCAAATGTAACCCACATAATTTCCTTAGGGATTAATAAAGTATTCTTAATATGATTCTGATTGTTTCAGGCCTGCAATTGTTCAATGACACATCTTCTTACCTGTATCTTTTGCTCATTTCTCCTCTTCTTTTCTGTCGACAGGGCCTCTGTCGACAGGTTGTGTGTGAGACTTTAAATCCATCCATTCATCTTCTTCCGCTTTATCTGGGGCCGGGTCGCGGGGGCAGCAGCCTATGCAGAGAAGCCCAGAACTCCCTCTCCCCGGCCACCTCCTCTAGCTTATCCAGGGGAATACCAAGGCGTTCCCAGGCCAGCCGAGAGATATAATCTCTCCAGCGTGTCCTGGATCTGCCCCGGGGCCTCCTCCCGGTGGGACATGCCAGGAACACCTCACCCAGGAGGCATCCTTGTCAGATTCCCAAACCACCTCAGCTGGTTCCTTTCAATGTAGAGGGCTCTACTCTGAGCCCCCGAATGGCTGAACTTCTCACCTTATCTCTAAGGGAGATAAGGTGAGAAGCCACCCTTCGGAGGAAGCTCATTTCCGCCGCTTGTATCCGCGATCTCGTTCTTTCGGTCACTACCCACAGCTCGTGGCCATAGGTGAGGGTAGGGACGTAGATCGACCGGTAAATTGAGAGCTTCGCTTTTACACTCAGCTCTCTCTTTACCACGACGGACCGGTGCAGCGTCCGCATTACTGTGGCCGCAGCACCAATCCATCTGTCGATCTCCGGCTCCCTTCTCCCATCACTCACGAACAAGACCCCGAAATACTTGAACTCCTCCACTTGAGGCAGGAACTCATCCCCGGCCTGGAGTGGGCACTCCGCCCTTTTCGGGCTGAGAACCATGGCCTCAGATTTGGAGGTGCTGATCCTCATTCCCGCTGTTTCACACTCGGCTGCAAGCCTTTCCAGTGCAAGCTGGAGGCCTTCACCCTGTTGAAGCCAACAGAACCACATCTTCCGCGAAAAGCAGAGATGAGATTCTGAGGCCACATAAGTGAAAGACCCTCTGCCACTTGGCTGCGCCCAGAAATCCTGTCCATAAAAATTATGAATAGAATCGGTGACAAAGGGCAGCCCTGGCGGAGCCCATCACCCACCGGGAACGAGTCCGATTTATTGCCGGCAATGCGAACCAAGCTCTTGCAACGATTGTATAGGGATCAAATGGCCCGTAGCAATGGGTCCAGACCCCTCATACTCCCGGAGCACCTCCCACAGGACACCCTGAGGGACACGGTCAAATGCCTTCTCCAAGTCCACAAAACACATATAGACTGGTTGGGCAAACTCCCATGCACCCTCAAGTATCCTTGAGAGGATAAACAGCTGGTCCAGTGTTCTGCAAACACGACGAAAACTGCATTGTTCCTCCTGTATCTGAGGTTCAATTAGCGGACGAACTCTGCTTTCCAGCACCCTGGCATAGACTTTCCCAGGGAGGCTGAGAAGTGTGATCCCCCTGTAGTTCGAACACAACCTCTGCTCCCCCTTCTTAAAAATGGGGACCACCACCCAGGGCCAGTCCAGGGATACTGCCCCTGATCTTCACACAACATTGTAGAGGCATGTCAGCCAGGACAGCCCTACACACCCAGAGCCTTCAGCAACTCGGGGCGGACCTCACTCACACCAGGGGTTCTGCCACCAAGGAGTTGTTTAAGTGGCTCAGTGACCTCGCCCCCGGAAATTGGATGGTCATCCCCCTCATCCCCAGACTCTGGTTCGTCCTCGGAAGACGTGTCAGTGGGATTAAGGAGGTCCTCGAAGTATTCCTTCCACCGCCTGACAATTTTCTCAGTCGAAGTCAGCAGCATTCCACCAGCACTATACAGAGTGCAGGTAGAGCACCGCTTTCCCCTCCTGAGACGCCTCACGGTTTGACAGAATCTCTTCGAGGCAGTCCGAAAGTCTTTTTACATGGCCTCTCCGAACTCCTCCCGCACCAGAGTTTTTGCTTCCAGACTTTAAATCATCAAACTGTAAATTATAAATTTTAAACTGTTATTGACCCCTTTACCCCTAGTCCTAAAGTGTATATTTATCTTCTTACTCTTCTTCTATTTATTGTTTGTTTACTTGCACTGCTGTAACTGGAGCCTCGTCATCTCGTCTCTCTATATACTGTACTGTATAAAGTGGAGATGACCTCTCCTCCCTGTGCTGCAAGCAGCAGGCACACCTCGCAAATGGAAGGCGCCCTTACTCCCTGCAAATGGGCGGCAGAAAACCGACCGGTGCCTATGCCATCTCCAAAATGCGCTGGTTGATGTCGGGGCAGCACAAGTACGAGCAACCTTTTTTTGGAGAAGCCCGTGATGCCGCCCCCACCACCCGTGTGTGTATGTGTACGTGTGAACGTGTGTGTATATATATACAGTATATATAAAAAATAATCAATCACATCCCCCATTTATGTATGCAATATTTTAAATTAGGTATTCAGCTCATTCACCTACATTACACATAAACCAAAACAGGACAGAGTAAATAATAAGACAACATAAACCTTTTTAGTCCCACATGTGAGAAAATTTTAGGTCATGGCAGAAAGTTCAAGTTTAAGAGTAAACGTTAAAAAAACCACAATAGAATAGTGCAGCTGCAGGGCGCAGCGCTACCAGCTGATCCCTCACGTAAACAAGGGAGCCAGTCGCCGGGTCTCCAAATACAGGTGAAAAAAGTGGGGGACAAAGGGGAGAAAAATGACCAGAACTAGCACGAAACTGTAGTGTATGATCTCAGAATCTGTTTGGTAAGACGTAAGTTAAAGGTTAAGAGACGTAAAGAGGAAAATAAGAAAGAAGCTCAGAAATGAGTGGAACTGCCGCAGTTAAGGTCTCTACTTGTTTCAGAAAAAGCATTCTGTTTTTTACCTTGTTTGCTCATGCTTTAAACATATCAAAATGCAGAGTGGGTTACATACATTGGTACCGAATAGGTAATCACTTAGCAGCAAGGTGAATCTGTGATGAATTAGTGTGGTCTGCACTTCCTCTTCTTTGATTGGGTGAAAGGAGTTGAAAGTAATTGGATGAGGGAACCATGGGGATTGCCCTGCATAATTTCAAGAAAACTGCATTTTAAACGCCATCATAGCTGACACAGAACGCCGTAAAAAACGCAGTTTTTATCCATCGTTGCCGTTTTCTGCCGAGTGACATAAAAAGCGGCGTTCAAAGACAGATAAAAACAGCATTTTTTCCGCCACTCAGATGGGGCGTTCAAGGCACAAGTTTGTGGTGTAAAAAAACACAGACTGGTTGTGGTGTTTCGACAGAACGGAGATGGCTTGGTTTATAATGGAACATGTATTCAGCAGTAGTTAGCCATCCAAAACATATCACAATACACTTCTCTTCTTCTATCCTTCTATCACATTAGTCCCCTACTGGTAACTGAGTATATGTTCATATTCAGTCCCCCTTGTAAAGCAACCCTTCACCATCTTCGCAGTGTATGTAAACATAACATCTCTCCTCATTCTCACAGAATTCTACTACCTCAGTATTACTTACTTAGCATGGTAACATTACTATTTGCACATAACATTATCAGTAGTAAACTTTGCAACCAGACAGCATTTCAATACTGCTTGCTGAACCTATTTCATTCATAACACTACTGGGTGTTTGAGCTATACCTATGATCTTAACATACCCATCTTGTTATGGTGCCTAAATCGTCCTTTATAATGAATACTTGTACAGTTAAGATTACTGTAGTAACTTAACAACCTTAAGTCACAAAACTTCACAAATAAATCACAGTAAATCAATCATCTATTATACTTGGACCTCAGAACTAGCAGTATGGAACTTAACATTACCATCCAACAGCTCAAGCGTGTTATTTTCCCACTTTTCTTTTTTTTAAAACTCATTTCATTATATAATCCTTGGTCCAAGCTGGTAACTGTCTCGGTCTGTTAGGAACAGAAGGTCTTTTAGGAGTTTCTCTTGTGTTGTTTTCAACCTCTTCACCAGCCTGCAACGGCTCAGCATTCTCTGCTCGGCAGAGTGAGAGACGGGCTGCATTCCATCGCTTTCCATCACTCAAGATGAAGGTGCTCAGTCCAGTCTGTTGCTGCACTGACAGTGGATCAGTAAACTGTCTCTCTCCCTTCGCCATTCGGAAAGGCTTACGTATCCGCACCCTGTCACCGACCACAGGCTGGGGAGGTTTTGTCCCCCTCTTAGCATCAGTGTAACGTTTACTCCTACGTTGCTGGTGAAAGACTCTGGCCCTGCATTGGTCATACTGTCCTGTGTCTTTGGGAAACATTTAGCTTTGTTCTCATTGGTCTCCCTCTGAGAAGCTGAAACGGTGCTGCTCCAGTTGTTGCATGAGCTGTAGCATGGTAATTCTGTAGCATCTCTGTTACGGCGGGCTTCCACGGCTTCTGGGACACCTGTGCAGCCTGAACACAGTCCTTCAGTACTCTGTTGAATCTTTCAACACACCCGTTCGCTTGAGGGTGATACACACTTGTTCTAATGTGCTTGATGCCCCTTTCCTTCAGGAAATCAGCAAAGGCAGATGAAGTGAATTGTGGTCCATTATCTGTCGTAAGCTCACAAGGGTTTCCCTCCCATGCAAAAACTGAAGACAAGAACCTGATAACAGTGTCTGTAGTAGCTGATGAAGTAAAGGCTACTTCTGGCCATTTGCTGAAGTAATCGACCAGTGTGATAGCAAACCTGCAGTCCTGCGACCCGCGGTCAAAAGGTCCAACAATGTCAACGGCCACATGCTGAAAGGGACCATCTGGAAACTGAACCGGCTGTAGGGGAGCAGGAGCAGTTTTGGCCATTTTGTCACACAATTGACAGACTGAGCACGATGACAGAATCGCATGGACTTGAGTATCCATGCATGGCCACCAGTAAAGCTCTCTGAGTCGCTGCTTTGTGTGAACTATGCCCTGGTGACCTTCGTGTGCGAGGCATATCACCTTTTCTCGCAGGGACCTTGGGACCACCAGACGTGTCCCCCAGAAAACCAACGGTGATTCCACAGCAAGTTCATGTCGCACCAGGAAATACGGCTGCATCTCAGGTGGGAGAGACCTTTTCACCTTAGGCCAGCCTGAGCGGATAACCTGTCGCAGCAGAGAAAGGTCAGGGCAGTCCTCATATTCAGCTTTAAAATCCGTCAACGGTGTCGCTGTCAAGAGAGGAGAAACTTCAGCTATCGCCAAGAGAAGGTCTTTTTCAGCATCAATGTCAGTGCTGGAGTACGTCAGGGGAACCTGTGAGAGGCAGTCTGCGATGACATTCTGAACACCAGGACGGTACTGCACATCGTACTGAAAACACATCAACCTTGCAGACCATCGTGCGATTCTCATGCCCGCTCTGTTCATACCTTTGGTGCTGAGAAGGGTAGTAAGAGCTTGGTGGTCAGTACGAAACGTGAATCTGCGGCCCCATACATATGTACGCCATCTTTCCACCGCCCAGACACAGGCTAACGCCTCCTTTTCTGTGGTGGAGTACTTTCTTTCAGCAGGAGACAGTGTTCGGGAGGCGAACGCCACAACCCGCTCCACTTGATCTGGATGTAACTGTGTCAACACAGCGCCTAGCCCGTAGTCTGATGCATCTGTGGTGATAAAAGCAGGTAAGTCAGGGTCATAGACGGCAAGTGCGGGACTTTCCAGAAGGAGTTTTTTCAGGTTACTGAAGCTCTCATGTGCTGCCTCGTTCCACTGGAGTTCAACTTTCATGTCTGTGTGATGGCTGCACTTACAGCCACACAGTGGTAATACCCACCATGTTAGTGTAGAGGCTTATAAGTAACATTGCATTCACATTTCTTTCTTTAAATATAGGAATTAATTTACAGTACAATAAATAACTGGTTTTGGTTTAGATTTAATTCACATATCCACATAACACTGCATTCTAAAATAAGTGCACACATTTTAGTTTACACTGTTATGTATGATTAATTTTTTGTTTTCTGAGTTACCTTAGTTGCAGCTGTTCCAGTCCCTTGATTAAGGAGCCAAGAGGTGGAAAAGGGGCGGAGCGAGCTTTAAAGGAAGACTACAAATTGGTTCACGCTATAACTCAGGACCATGGGGGGGAATTGGAGTTCATTATGTTTGGTTTAGTTAGATTTTGTGTGTTTTACCCCTTCTCCTGTTTTTGTGGACTGATCAGCCACTATTTAAGTTTCCCCTTTGTCTCGTTAAGTTAGGTCAGTTTGTTTGAGTTATCAGTTGAGTTGTCAACTTTGAGTAGAGTTTTGTTATTTTGACCTCTTTTATGGGCCCAAGATTTTGAGTCTTTTGCATGAGTTAACCAATTATGTTTTTTGGGTTAAATAAAAAATCATTTTTTTGGACTTTAACCTGTGCCTAAGTTTCCTTCACTGCTTGGTCCATCACAAGTGGTGTCAGGAGTGGGATCAGCAGTTGAAGGCACAGGATTTTTTTTTTCTCTTTTTTCCCCCTCTTCACTTATCAAGCCATGCACAGAATGGGAAGGAGTGGCAGAGGAGCAAAAGGAGATTGTCAAAACCAGCCAGTTGGAGTGGTAGAGCAAGTAGAAGGAGGAGAGGAAAATGGAGCCTCTGGAGGGGTGGATAGTACTGAGAGCCAAGGTAAGGAGCTGACAATGTCAGAACTGATTTCCATCCTTCATTCTCATATGGGTCAGCAGGAGGCCCAGGAAGCAAGAAGAAGGGAGGAGTTTACCCGCCAGGAACAGCGCTTTAGAGCACTACAACATCAGTTTCAGCTGTTGCAGGTAGAAGTGAAAGCTCGTACTTCTCCCTGAGCTGCAAATGGAGGAACCTAAACAACCAGAGGTAGAGTCCGTTGAAGAGGAGGATCCTCCCTGTGCTGGCTCCAGTAATGAGCAAATACATCCTCAATCAGGTCAGTCTCGCTTTTATGAACCCAGGTTGGAAAAATTGACAGAGGAGGATGATATTGAACATTTTTTAACAACATTTGAACGCATGGCTGTAGTTTGCCGGTGGCAAAAAATGGACTGGGTTTTTCATCTGATTTCTTTACTCACTGGCAAAGCAAGAGGTGCGTATGTTCATATGGATATGGATGACTCTCTAGACTATGACAAAGTTAAAGCAGCTATTCTTCAAAAATATGACATTAATCCTGAGACATATAGACCGAGATTCTGTTCACTGGAGATAAAACCTGATGAGAATCTAAAAGAACTATATGCAACTATATGCAAGAGTTATATGAGAAGTGGGTAAAGCCAAAAGGAAAAATGGTGCATGAGGTTAGTGAAATATTAATTTTAGAACAATACTTGAGAATGCTGTCTCCTGAGTTACAGATATGGATTAAAGAACGCAATCCAAACTCTGCAGCGGCAGCTGCAGAGCTGGCTGATGTGTTTGTGGCAGCACGGAGAAAAGGACAGCCATGGAGCCACACAGCATGGAAAATGAGAGATGGTTCAAAATCTGTCCCTCACTACCAGAAAGCAGGGGTGAGTAAACCTCCAAAGAGCCAGTCTGTCAATATGCCGTCAAGACCTCCACCCAAGACTGTGATTTGTTATTTGTGTGGGATGGAGGGCCACACAAAACCTATGTGCCCAAAGAATTCTACAAAAATAACTCAGATGTGTTTTGTGCCCCGACAAAGTGTGGAGCCTAAAGTGGAGTTTGAGAATGGTTTCAAAATGACCTTAGTTGAGGTTGATGGGAAACCATTAAAGGCCCTTGTTGACTCAGGAAGTACTCAGACTCTTGTGCACCGAGACTTTGTTCCCGCAAATAAAGTTAATGTGGAGACAATCCCTGTTCGCTGCATTCATGGAGATGAGAGGTCATATCCAACAGCAGATCTGTACATCAAGGTACAAGGACAAACGTATATTCTAAATATTGGTGTTGCAGAGTGTGATGGCCAAACCCGTGGCCACACTCTAAAGTCGGTAACTTTTGTATTTTCATTCTTCATTTTGAACATAGTAATACATTTTAGTTTCCAATAACTTTATTGATTGGTTTGGATACATTTGTTCTATTTGTAAGCGCGCACATTTAGTTTACTTATGTATTCATACTACTTCATTTCTTTGCTTTCTGACTAACCTTTGTCTTTTTATTTTCTTACCTGCCATCATCACTGGGAGTTGCTGGACAAAAGATGGTAGCCAGGGTTTGAAACCATTAAATACAAGGAAAGATAATTGGACCACACCACCACTTCCTGCTGAAGGGGGGGAATGTGTGTTTTCTTTACTTTAAAAACAAAGTATTTGTATTTAATTAAATATTTGAGTTTAGGGTTTAATGGGGTTTTTGATTTTCTTCTTTAGTGTTTAGTTTATTAACAAACTAGATTGTACTGCATCGTTTGTGATTTATGATGGTGTTTTGTTTGTTACCCCTCATGTGTCACAATGGTCTGATCAGCCATTATATATACCCTTGTATGTCATTTCATGTTTAGGTCAATTATGTACGTTTGGGGCAGTCATTTGGTTTGTTAAGGTTGCAGTCTTTGCCTGAGTTCAGTTTTGTTTCTTTGACCTCTTTTATGAGCTCAACATTTATTAGTCTTGTAAATATAATTTTTGGGGGTTAAATAAATGGAAATTATATTTTTCTAATAATTCCTGGGCTCCTCCTGTTTTTCAACTCGGTCCATCACATGTGGTGTCAGAAGTGGGACCCTTCAGTCGAGGAGACAGGATTTTTTTTTGCATTTTTCTGCCCTTTTTCCTCCCCTGACAAACTTTTTGAGCCATGCAGAATGCTGTGCGCCCAAAGAGAGGAAATAAAATGGAGGCCAGAGAGGCCTTGCAGCAGCCAGAGAGGGAGAAGGAGATGGAAGAAGGAATTTCAGTTGTGGCTGGAGACACTGAAGGAGAGGATACCAGGGAGCCAACTCTCCTTGATATTGCTGGGATTCTTCAGGCTTTCATGGGACAACAGGAAGTTCGAGATAAAAAGCAGAGAGAGGATGCTATACTGCAAGAACAGCGTTTTAAGAGTTTGCAACACCAGTTTTGGCTTTTGCAAATGGAAGTGCAGGCCAGAACCACCCCACTTCCAGAGCCCACATCAACTGATCCAGAGTCTGTTGAAACTCCAGCTGATTATCAGACACAAGCAACATCTCAGCATGAGGGTTCTGGCTCAGCCTCCATATTAACAGGTCAGTCTGTGCATATTCATCATCCTAAACTGGAGAAACTAGCTGTTGAAGATGATGTTGAACATTTTCTGACCACTTTTGAGAGAATTGCAGCTGCTTGTCGTTGGCCAGAGTCAGACTGGATTTTTCACCTCATTCCTCTTCTCACTGGTAAGGCTCGAAGTGCCTATGTTAATATGGATGTGGACGATTCACTGCAATATGAGAAGGTAAAAGCTGCCATTTTGCAAAAATACGATATAAACCCAGAAACATACAGGCAAAGATTTCGCTGTCTTGAAGTTTTTGATGAGAGTCCCAAGGAACTGTATGCGAGACTGAAAGAACTTTATGAAAAATGGATTCAGCCGAAAAACAGAACTGTAAAAGAAGTTGGTGAAATTATCATCTTGGAGCAGTTTTTAAGAATGCTGTGTCCTGAGCTTCAGGTCTGGATTAAGGAGCATAATCCAAAGTCTGCTGCAGAGGCCGCCACCCTGGCTGATGTGTTTGTAGCTGCCCGAAGTAAGAGTCAGCCATGGAGCAACAGTGCATGGAAGGCTGCCAGAGATTCACGTCGGTCGCAACCCCCTCAGCATCCTCAGAGGTCAGCGACGGGTGTGGGTAAGCCCTTTACAAGGGAAACGCAGCCTTTGAATACCTCGAAGCCAGGTAAAAGGCCACCAGTGTGCTACCTTTGTGGACAGGAAGGTCACACTAAGCCCATGTGTCCTAATAATCAAAGCAAATTATCTCAGATGTGTTTTGTGCCTCACCGGAATGTGGATATTAAATCTGAGAGAAAGCAGTCAAATAAAATCACCACAGTTAAGATTAATGGACAAGAAATTAATGCTTTAATAGATACTGGCAGCACACAGACTCTGGTACACAGGAAATATGTGTCAAAAGACTACACATGCCCCTCTGAAACCATATCAGTTTGCTGTATACATGGTGATGAAAGACCATACCCTACTGCTGATCTGTTTATTGAAGTGCAGGGGACACCCTATCTGTTAAAGGTTGGTGTAGCTGATAATCTGCCCTATCCTGTAGTTCTTGGGGAGGATCTGCCAGTCATCTATGATTTGTTGAGAGAAGTGCAAGAGTGCAATGTTGCTATAACAAGGGCTCAAACTAAAAATCAGGATGAGCATCATGCAACCCTCAGTGCTTTACCCTTCTTTGAGGCTGAACTAGAGACAGATCCCGGGAAGTCTCGAAAGCCACGCAGTCAAAGAAGACGTGAAAAATTTCAACACACTGTTGGAAAGACATCAGTTCAGGCTGCTCCAGATATGCCTTTAGGTTTTTCAGTACCTACGAACATCAGACAAATGCAGCAGGCTGATCCAACTTTGTCTGCCATGTTGCTGAGGGCTAAGGAAAAGGACTCTGTTGAATCTGACACAAATAAAGAGCTGTACATTCTGCAAGATGGCATTTTATACCACCAGCACGGCCAGGTTAAACAGTTAGTGGTCCCTAAAGTAGCCCGTGAAACAGTGCTTACTTTGGGGCACTCCATTCCCTGGGCTGGCCACCTGGGGAAGCATAAGACCACCGCTCGCATCAAGCGATACTTTTTCTGGCCTGGTTTACGCTCAGATGTTGCTATGTTTTGCAGGAGTTGTCCTCAATGTCAGAAGACTTCAATTAGAGTCCCCACCAAAGCACCACTCCAACCTCTCCCAATCATTGGTATACCATTTCAGCGTCTTGGCATGGACGTAGTTGGTCCTGTAGAAAAAAGTAAATCTGGAAATCGCTTTATGCTAGTCATTACAGACTATGCTACGAGGTATCCTGAAGTCTTTCCATTAAAAACTGTTAAAGCAAAAACTGTAGCTTCCTCATTGATTCAACTGTTCTCAAGGGTTGGATTCCCACAGGAGATTTTAACTGACCAGGGCACTAATTTTATGTCCACACTGTTGAAAGAGGTCTATAAGCTGTTAGGTATCAGGAGTATGCGGACAACCCCTTATCACCCACAGACAGATGGACTGACGGAGCGCTTCAACCAAACTCTCAAACAAATGCTCCGAAGGTTTGTCAATGATACAGGGTCTGATTGGGACCAGTGGCTGCCATACCTCCTTTTTGCCTACAGGGAAGTTCCTCAAGCCTCCACTGGCTTCTCCCCGTTTGAGCTTCTTTATGGCCATGAGGTGAGAGGCCCATTGACCCTGCTAAAGGACTCATGGGAGGGAGAGCAAGGTAAAGAGGAATCGGTCAATGTTATTTCATATGTCATTCATATGAGAGAAAAGCTTCAGCAGATGAGTGAACTGGCTCAGAGTCATATGGAAGCTGCTCAGAGGCAACAAAAGACTTTGTTTGATAAAAAAGCTCGCCACAGGAGTTTTGTCCCTGGCCAGAAGGTTTTGGTAATGTTGCCAACTTCTGACAGCAAGTTGCTGGCAAAGTGGCAGGGACCCTTTGAAGTACAGAAGAAACTTGGACCTACTACCTACAAAGTTTCTACACCAGGTCTTCAGCGAGGGAATAGAGTGCTCCATGTTAACCTTCTTAAGGAATGGATTCCACGCACTGAGAATAAAACAGAGGGTTTGCTTATTCACAGCGTGGATGAGGAGGAAGAAGTTAATGACTACTTGCCTTCAGTAACAGTCTCTGTCCTGGACCTGAGCCATCTCACCAGTGAGCAACAGTCTCAGGTAACACCTCTGATTAATTCAGACATATTTCAAAAGTACCCAGGTCGCACGAGTCTGGTGGAGCATGACATTGTTTTAAAACCTGATGCAGCTGTGAAGCGTATGAGTTACAGGATACCGGAACGCTTCCTGGTGGAGTTAAAGGAGGAGGTGGACCTCATGCTGTCTCTGGGAATCATCCAACCTTCAACAAGTGAGTGGTGCAACCCTGTTGTGTTGGCTCCGAAAAAGGATAGCTCGATACGTTTTTGCATCGACTTCAGGTATCTCAATTCCATATCAAAATTTGACTCTTACCCGATGCCACGCATTGACGATCTCATTGAGCGTTTGGGGAAGGCAAAATATCTAACGACCATTGATCTCTCCAAGGGATACTGGCAAGTACCTCTCACTAAACGGTCTCAAGAGTTGACAGCATTCCGTACTCCGTGGGGATTGTTCGAGTTCACAGTCTTACCATTTGGTCTGCATGGGGCCCCAGCAACATTTCAAAGGCTAATGGATAAGGTACTCTGTGGGCTCTCAGCATTCACTTGTGCGTACCTTGATGATGTTGTTGTTTTCAGTGGAACTTGGGAAGAGCATGTGGATCACCTAAGGATCGTGCTGGATCGGCTGTGTTCCGCAGGCCTTACCATCAATCCAGCAAAGTGTGCTCTTGCTAGGACTGAAGTCCAGTACCTCGGGTTTACTGTTGGAGGTGGGACAATTAAACCACAGGTTGACAAAATTAATGCAATTGCATCATGTCCTCTTCCACAAACCAGGAAACAGCTGCGATCCTTCCTCGGCATGGCTGCGTTCTACAACAGATTCATTCCCAACTTCTCAGCTAGAGCAGCCCCACTGACGGACAGGATTGGCTCAAGATGTCCCAATAAGATTCGGTGGACAGCTGAAGCTGTTGCAGCTTTCAAAGACCTTCGCCAGTCCCTGAGTAAGGACCCCGTTCTGCACTCACCAGATTTCACAAAAGACTTTACATTGCAGACTGATGCTTCTGAAAGGGGTTTGGGAGCAGTGCTTCTGCAGGGACCACCAGAGGATCGACATCCTGTCGCCTACATCAGCCGTAAGCTGCTACCAAGGGAGAGCCGCTACGCAACGGTTGAGAAGGAAACCTTGGCCATTAAATGGGCACTTGACTCTTTCAAGTATTATTTGCTGGGAAGAGAATTCATCCTTCAAACTGACCACAAAGCCCTGCAGTGGCTGGAGAGAATGAAAGACACTAATGGGAGAATCACCAGGTGGTATCTGGCTATGCAGCCATACCGGTTTAAGATTCACTATATCCCTGGTAAAGACAACACCATTGCTGATTACCTCTCTCGCTGCCTGATGGAAGATCCAGAAGTGGGGGGGTGTGTGATGGCCAAACCCGTGGCCACACTCTAAAGTCGGTAACTTTTGTATTTTCATTCTTCATTTTGAACATAGTAATACATTTTAGTTTCCAATAACTTTATTGATTGGTTTGGATACATTTGTTCTATTTGTAAGCGCGCACATTTAGTTTACTTATGTATTCATACTACTTCATTTCTTTGCTTTCTGACTAACCTTTGTCTTTTTATTTTCTTACCTGCCATCATCACTGGGAGTTGCTGGACAAAAGATGGTAGCCAGGGTTTGAAACCATTAAATACAAGGAAAGATAATTGGACCACACCACCACTTCCTGCTGAAGGGGGGGAATGTGTGTTTTCTTTACTTTAAAAACAAAGTATTTGTATTTAATTAAATATTTGAGTTTAGGGTTTAATGGGGTTTTTGATTTTCTTCTTTAGTGTTTAGTTTATTAACAAACTAGATTGTACTGCATCGTTTGTGATTTATGATGGTGTTTTGTTTGTTACCCCTCATGTGTCACAATGGTCTGATCAGCCATTATATATACCCTTGTATGTCATTTCATGTTTAGGTCAATTATGTACGTTTGGGGCAGTCATTTGGTTTGTTAAGGTTGCAGTCTTTGCCTGAGTTCAGTTTTGTTTCTTTGACCTCTTTTATGAGCTCAACATTTATTAGTCTTGTAAATATAATTTTTGGGGGTTAAATAAATGGAAATTATATTTTTCTAATAATTCCTGGGCTCCTCCTGTTTTTCAACTCGGTCCATCACACAGAGAATCTGCCATTTCCAGTAGTGCTGGGTCGAGATCTGCCTGTGTTGTTTGACTTGCTGAATCCTAGTCATACATGCAATGTTGCAGTAACAAGAGCTCAAGCTAAGAAGAAAGAGGAGTCCCTACACCCACTCCGTGCCTTGTCCTTCTATGATGCAGACATAGAGACTGCACCCGGGAAGTCTTGTAAGTCACGTGGACAGAGAAGGCAAGAGAAGTTTCTACATACTGCTGTTCGAGCAGCTCCTAGCACAGAGCCTGAGTTACCTTTGGGTTTTAAAATCCCTGTTAATATTATTGAAATGCAACATGACGATCCATCTCTAACATCTCTGTTCCAGAAAGCTGCAGAGAGGAACCAAGGAACTAAGCAAGATTTGAACAGCAGGGGGGAGTTTCTGCTGAAAGATGGCATTCTGTATCATCAGCAGGGTTCAGCATTGCAGTTGGTGGTTCCTAGAGCAGTCCAGAAGGTGGTGCTCTCCTTGGGACACTCCATTCCATGGGCTGGCCACTTGGGAAAGCATAAAACCATGGCCCGCATTAGAAAATATTTTCATTGGCCTGGAGTGCGCTCGGATGTTACACGGTTCTGTAAAAGCTGCCCTCAGTGCCAGAAGTCTTCTCTTAAAATCCCCTCCAGAGCTCCTCTCCAGTCTCTACCAATTATCAGCACTCCATTTGAACGGCTAGGAATGGACATTGTTGGTCCTCTAGAAAGAAGCAAGGCAGGCAACCGTTACATGCTGGTAGTGACAGATTACGCTACAAAGTATCCAGAGGTCTTTCCTTTGAGATCAATAAAAGCCAAAGCAGTCGCCCTCTGTCTCATACAGTTCTTCTCAAGGGTTGGTTTTCCTCGTGAGATTCTTACTGACCGTGGCACTAACTTCATGTCCACTTTGTTGAAGCAGGTGTACCAGCTCCTTGGGATTAAGAGCCTGAGGACAACACCATACCACCCTCGGACAGATGGCCTAAAAGAGCGCTTCAATCAGACCCTGAAACAAATGTTACACAAATTTGTCAATGAAACTGGTACAGACTGGGATCAGTGGCTGCCCTACCTCCTCTTTGCATATAGAGAAGTACCCCAGGCTTCTACAGGTTTTTCACCTTTTGAACTATTGTATGGCCATGAGGTACGAGGCCCCTTGTCTCTTCTAAGGGAGACTTGGGAGGGTGACCAAGAAAGATCACAGGCTGTCAGTGTTGTCTCTTATGTTGTCCAGATGCAGGAACGGTTGGAGAAGATGATGGAGCTGGCCCAAGCCCACAAAGCGGAAGCACAGCAGCACCAGAAGGCCTGGTACGACCAGTCAGCTCGGCAAAGATCCTTCAGTCCTGGTGAGAAGGTGCTGGTGCTTCTTCCAAGTGATTATCTGGCGGCGCGGCAGTAGCACGCAGCGGCCACTCCGGAGCCAAAGTGGTGCTGCATTGTTTATCGTTTACGTTTTTGTGTGTAGCGTGTTTATTTTGCACTATGTATGGATATCGTCGCAACTGGTGTCGGTGTCCGTGCATACAACAGCCAGACACTTTTCAACCTAAATAACCCGGTTGACGACATCCAGGATGGGCTGCGGGAAACGCTGCGTGAACTCGGCTTGCTCCGCGAACCAGGCCTCGAAGCCTCGGCGTTGCCTGATGTCGGCGGCCGGAGGTGGGGACATCGGAAGCGTTGCGCGAGGAAGCGGAAGCGCGGCAAGCGGGTGGGAGTCTGTGCTAGGCTAAAAACAAACCCTAGCCGGCCGGCTCTACCGTCCATCATCTTATCCAACGTCTGCTCCCTGGATAGTAAACTGGATTACATCCGACTCCAGCAGGCTACACAGCGTGAGGTTAGAGACTGCTGTGTCTTTGTTTTCACGGAAACATGGCTCAGCGACAGAGTACCGGACGCCGCTATTCAGCTAAACGGGCTTGCCTCGTTTCGTGCCGACAGAAATGCAGCTCTGTGCGGTAAGACTCGCGGTGGCGGCTTGTGTGTTTACATCAACGAGAAATGGTGCAAGAACTCTGTGCTAGTTTCTAGTTATTGCTCATCGCTGGTGGAGTTTGTGACTGTTAGATGCAGACCTTTTTATTTACCACGGGAATTCACCACTGTTTTCATTATCGGAGTGTACATTCCACCTAGCGCTAATGCTAAGGAAGCGCTATGGGAACTGTATACAAAGATCAGTGAACTGCAAAATACACACCCGGATGGACTGTTTATTGTTGCTGGAGATTTCAACCATGCAAATCTCAAGTCAGTGCTTCCTAGATTCCATCAGTATGTGGACTTTGCAACGAGAGGGGAAAACACGCTGGATCTTGTTTACACAAACATCCCCGGCGCATATCGGGCAGAGCCCCACCCCCACCTCGGCTACTCAGACCACATCTCTGTTATGCTAATTCCAGCATACAGACCACTCGTCAGGCGATCAAAACCGGTTCTGAAGCAGGTGAAAACCTGGCCAGCAGGAGCCATCTCTGGTCTTCAGGACTGTTTCGAGAGCACTGACTGGAACATGTTTAGGGAGGCTGCAACTTACGGCGACTTCACTGACTTGGAGGAGTACACATCATCAGTGTCCAGCTACATCAACAAGTGCACCGATGACGTCACTGTCTCCAAGACCATCATCTCATGACCCAACCAGAAACCGTGGATTACTGCGGAAGTGTGTGCACTTTTAAGGACCCGAGACTCTGCCTTCAAAGAGGGAGATAAGGTGGCGCTTAGAAGAGCTAGGGCCGAACTTTCTCGGGCCATCAGAGAGGCGAAGCGCGCACACGCCCAGAGAATCCACAACCACTTCAGGGACAGCGGCGACACACGGCGCATGTGGCAGGGCTTACAAGCCATCACTAACTACAGGACGACATCACCTGCCTGTGACAGTGACGGCTCCCTCCCAGATGCGCTGAACAACTTCTATGCTCGGTTCGACAGGCAGAACGACGTGGCGGCGAGGAAGACCACCCCTCCTCTGAACGACCAGGTCCTGTGTCTCACTACAGCTGAGGTGAGGAAAACTCTACGCAGAGTCAATCCAAGCTGCTGGACCAGACAACATCCCAGGCAGAGTGCTCAGAGAATGTGCTGACCAGCTGGCAGATGTTCTCACCGACATCTTCAACATCTCTCTGAGCAGTGCCGTCGTTCCCACATGCCTCAAGGCCACCACCATCGTCCCCGTGCCCAAGAAGTCTTCTGTGTCCTGTCTCAACGACTACTGTCCTGTTGCACTTACACCCACCATCATAAAGTGGTTCAAACGGCTCGTCATGAGACACATCAAGACCCTGCTGCCCCCCTCACTGGACCCACTGCAATTTGCATACTGCCATAACCGCTCAACGGACGACGCCATCTCGACTGCACTCCATCTTGTCCTGACACACTTGGACAAGAAGGACTCACACGTTCGAATGCTGTACATAGATTTCAGCTCAGCATTCAACACGATCATCCCCCAACAACTGATCGGAAAGCTGAGCCTGTTGGGCCTGAACACCTCCCTCTGCAACTGGATCCTGGACTTTCTGACCGGAAGGCCTCAGTCAGTACGGATCGGGAACTGCACCTCCAGCACCACCACACTGAGCACTGGGGCCCCACAAGGCTGTGTGCTCAGTCCTCTGCTGTTCACACTGCTGACTCATGACTGTGTAGCAACACACAGTTCAAATCACATCATTAAGTTCGCTGATGACACGACCGTGGTGGGTCTCATTAGCAAGAACGACGAGTCAGCGTACAGAGAGGAAGTGCAGAGACTAACGGACTGGTGTAAAGACAGCAACCTGTCTCTGAATGTTGACAAGACAAAAGAGATGGTTGTTGACTTTAGGAGGACACGAGGCGACCACTCACTGCTGTACATCAACGGCTCCTCTGTGGAGATCGTCGACAGCACCAAATTCCTGGGCGTCCACCTGGAGAAGGACCTCGGCTGGTCCCTCAACACCAGCTCCCTGCACAAGAAAGCCCAACAGCGTCTCTTCTTTCTGAGGAGACTGAGAAAGGCCCAGCTTCCACCACCGATCCTGACCACCTTCTATAGAGGAACTATCGAAAGCATCCTGAGCGGCTGCATCACTGTCTGGTTTGGGAACTGTGCCATATCGGACCGCAAGACCCTACAGCGGATAGTGGGAACAGCAGAGAAGATCATCGGGGTCTCTCTCCCCTCTATTGAGGACATCTACACCACACGATGCATTCGCAAAGCCACCAGCATTGTGGCTGATCGGACACACCCCTCTCACACACTCTTCACACTCCTGCCATCTGGAAAAAGGTACCGAAGCATTCGGGCACACACATCCAGACTGTGCAACAGCTTTTTTCCACAAGCCATCTGTCTCCTCAGCAAAAAGGGACTGACTGATAAACACACACACACACACACACATTATCACTCAGCTTAACTCAACTACCTCAAAACATTGAGACTGGACTGACTAATCAACACAAGCGCAAACACACTGACCTACACCACCAAACCATCGTACACACCAACCTGTAAATGCTCTTTTGCACAATATTATTACTGGACTTTCTGCACTAACTTCTGCACTTCCTAATTTTTGCTGCTACACTAAGGAATGTTTACTGTTCCTCCACTACCTCAACTCATCATCACAAAACCTTGTTATTATGTTACGTTGTGTTTTTTTGTCATACTGTCACTTGCTGCTCTTGTTTGCACATTTGCACGTGCACTTTGTTGTCTGCTGTCTGATAACAAAAAAAAGTCTTCCTTAGATAGTTAGATAGTTTTTTGTTAATTTATGTTGTAATTTATGTTAGGTCAGTCTGTCTTGTCTCTGCTAGCCAGCTAACTAGGCCTCTTAGTTAGCTAGTTTAGAGTTTTCTGTTAATTTATGTGTAGCGAGTGAAAGCCACCGAGTAACCGCTAAGGGCCTCTATACTACTTGTGCAAACTTTCAGGCCCAAAGCTCTCACAGGAACGAGCCCAGAATAAACGGGACAAGAGGGTCAATATCAGTCAGATATGTTAAAATTTATTATTTTAAAAGAACACAAAGGGTTTGCAAAAGGCCTAAAACATCAAAATGGGAAAGGTCACTAACGACCACGACCACCACGACCTGCTTAAGGAATGGGTGGAGAGACCAAAAGCAGATGTCTTTCTGATCCAGGAGGTTTCAGAGGAGGAGGAAGTGGATGATCAGTATCTGCCAAAACCCACTCCTCAGGACCTGGATCTCAACCATCTTTCTGAGGAAAGACGGGCTCAGGTGAGAAACCTGTGTAAATTAGATGTGTTCAGTGAAAATCCTGGTAGAACGAACATTGTGGAACGTGACATTGTGTTGAAAGATGGAGCTTCTGTGAGGAGAATGAGTTACAGGATACCTGAGCGTCTACTGATCCCGTTGAAAGAGGAGATCGACCTGATGTTGTCACTAGGAATCATTGAAGCCTCGAAGAGCGAGTGGTGCCACCCGGTGGTCCTGGTGCCAAAGAAGGATGGCAGTATCCGTTTCTGCATAGACTTCAGGTACCTGAATGCAATATCCCAATTTGATTCATATCCAACTCCCCGCATTGATGACATGGTTGAGCACCTTGGGAAGGCCAGATACCTGACAACAATAGACCTCTGCAAGGGTTATTGGCAGGTACCACTGGCTAAGCGCTCAAAAGAGCTGACTGCTTTCCGGACCCCGTGGGGCTTGTTCCAGTTTAAAGTCATGCCCTTTGGACTGCATGGTGCCCCGGCAACATTCCAGAGACTGATGGACCAGATACTGTCTGACATGTCTGATTTCTATGAAGCGCCTTGAGGCGACTTTTGTTGTGATTTGGCTCTATATAAATAAAATTGAATTGAATTGAATTGAATTGAAAATTTTGCTGCAGCCTACCTTGATGACATAGTGATTTTCAGTTCTACCTGGGAAGAACACCTGAAACACCTGGAGAAGGTATTGGGGCGTCTTCAGTCTGCAGGGTTGACTGTTAATCCAGCTAAGTGTGCCATTGCCAAGGCTGAAACTGAGTACCTTGGGTTTGTGATTGGAAATGGAGTAATAAAACCTCAAGTCAATAAGGTCACCGCCATAGAATCCTGTCCCTTGCCAGAGACCAGAAAGCAGCTGAGATCATTTTTAGGTATGGCAGGATTCTATCATCGGTTTATCCCTCATTTCTCCGCCAGGGCAGCTCTTCTGACGGATCTGACTGGTGCCCGAAGTCCCAATAAGATCACCTGGACAGAGGAGGCTAAGATGGCTTTTCAGGACCTACGACAATCTCTGAGTAAGAGCCCAGTCTTGCACAGCCCTGATTTTGAGAGAAATTTCATTCTTCAGACTGATGCCTCAGAGAGAGGATTGGGAGCTGTTCTGTTACAGGGACCGCCTGGAGAGCGTCATCCAGTGGCCTTCATCAGCCGCAAGCGGTTTCCGAGGGAAGTGCGATACTCAACCATCGAGAAGGAGGGACTTGCCATCAAATGGGCCCTGGACTCCTTTAGGTATTATCTTCTCGGACGGGAGTTCATATTGGAAACAGACCACAAGGCTCTTCAATGGATAGAGAGAATGAAGGACACAAATGGAAGGATCACGCGATGGTACCTTGCAATCCAGCCATTCCGGTTCACCATCAACCACATCCCCGGCAAAGATAACTGCACTGCAGACTCTCTCTCTCGCTGTCCCAGGGAGAGATCTGAAGAGGGGGAGTGTGTGATGGCTGCACTTACAGCCACACAGTGGTAATACCCACCATGTTAGTGTAGAGGCTTATAAGTAACATTGTATTCACATTTCTTTCTTTAAATATAGGAATTAATTTACAGGACAATAAATAACTGGTTTTGGTTTAGATTTAATTCACATATCCACATAACACTGCATTCTAAAATAAGTGCACACATTTTAGTTTACACTGTTATGTATGATTAATTTTTTGTTTTCTGAGTTACCTTAGTTGCAGCTGTTCCAGTCCCTTGATTAACCCTTTAAGACCTACCATAGAACCAAGTCCGCCAGAGCTTATATTATATTTTTACATGCTGTGGAGCCATTTTTGGGAGCATTTCAAGTTGCTATACATCAATACAACCATTACAGCCTAAATTTTAATAATATGTCTGCATTAGGTGCATAGTAATTACATAAATTGCAAAAAAGTGCAATAAACTACAAAAAAATTTGAAAATCGTTTTTGTTTTTTTAACATATATTTCTAGTTAGAGAAATTTAAGAGGCTCATCCCTCAAAACTGTAAATACAAAAAAGTTGCACAAACTAGTTTCCCACCACAGGAAATTTATTTTGAGTGTCTTCATAGTTTTATTTTTGAAATACACCAATTTTTATACACTGCAGGAAAAACGAAAATAAATATTATAGTGCAAATTTGCAAAATAACAGCATATGCATCAAAATAAACTATTTCCAGCAGTGCAATATGAGTCCTAAGCATCCCAGAAACGACACAGAAAGTCATAAACTCAAACATAACTTTTTAAAACACAAGTATAGGCTCATAAGGCCCCGATCGTAAAAAAACTACATTTCCGCAATATGACGTCACTTCCGGTTTCGGGCAGGTCATGCGGTCATGTGATAGTTCGCGCTGATGGACGTAGGAAGTGTTACAAACAGCTGATCGGATCGGCGAAGCGTGTTTCTGGAATATCATGTTTTTGTTGCTGCAAGTGATTTTTATGCAGTTTTTGCAAAGCTATACAGTGGGGCAAAAAAGTATTTAGTCAGCCACCGATTGTGCAAGTTCCCCCACTTAAAATGATGACAGAGGTCAGTAATTTGCACCAGAGGTACACTTCAACTGTGAGAGACAGAATGTGAAAAAAAAATCCATGAATTCACATGGTAGGATTTGTAAAGAATTTATTCGTAAATTAGGGTGGAAAATAAGTATTTGGTCAGCTCAAACAAGGAAAGTCTCTGGCTCTCACAGACCTGTAACGTCTTCTGTAAGAAGCTTTTCTGTCCCCCACTCGTTACCTGTATGAATGGCACCTGTTTGAACTCATCATCTGTATAAAAGACACCTGTCTGTCCACAGCCTCAAACAGTCAGACTCCAAAGTCCGCCATGGCCAAGACCAAAGAGCTTTCGAAGGACACCAGGAAAAGTATTGTAGACCTGCACCAGACTGGGAAGAGTTAATCTACAATAGGCAAGCAGCTTGGTGTGAAAAAATCAACTGTGGGAGCAATCATCAGAAAATGGAAGACATACACGACCACTGATAATCTCCCTCGATCTGGGGCTCCACACAAGATCTCATCCCGTGGGGTCAAAATGATCATGAGAATGGTGAGCAAAGATCCCAGAACCACACGGGGGGACCTGGTGAATGACCTGCAGAGAGCTGGGACCAAAGTAACAAAGGTCACCATCAGTAACACACTACAACGGCAGGGAATCAAATCCCGCAGTGCCAGACGTGTTCCGCTGCTGAAGCCAGTGCATGTCCAGGCCCGTCTGAAGTTTGCCAGAGAGCACATGGATGATACAGCAGAGGATTGGGAGAATGTCATGTGGTCAGATGAAACCAAAGTAGAACTTTTTGGTATAAACTCAACTCGTCGTGTTTGGAGGAAGAAGAATACTGAGTTGCATCCCAAGAACACCATACCTACTGTGAAGCATGGGGGTGGAAACATCATGCTATGGGGCTGTTTTTCTGCCAAGGGGACAGGACGACTGATCCGTGTTAAGGACAGAATGAATGGGGCCATGTATCGTGAGATTGTGAGCCAAAACCTCCTTCCATCAGTGAGAACTTTGAAGATGAAACGAGGCTGGGTCTTCCAACATGACAATGATCCAAAACACACCGCCCGGGCAACAAAGGAGTGGCTCCGTAAGAAGCATTTGAAAGTCCTGGAGTGGCCTAGCCAGTCTCCAGACCTCAACCCCATAGAAAATCTGTGGCGGGAGTTGAAAGTCCGTGTTGCTCGGCGACAGCCCCAAAACATCACTGCTCTCGAGAAGATCTGCATGGAGGAATGGGCCAAAATACCAGCTACTGTGTGTGCAAACCTGGTAAAGACCTATAGTAAACGTTTGACCTCTGTTATTGCCAACAAAGGTTATGTTACAAAGTATTGAGTTGTATTTTTGTTATTGACCAAATACTTATTTTCCACCCTGATTTACGAATAAATTCTTTACAAATCCTACCATGTGGATTCCTGGATTTTTTTTTCACATTCTGTCTCTCACAGTTGAAGTGTACCTCTGATGCAAATTACTGACCTCTATCATCATTTTAAGTGGGGGAACTTGCACAATCGGTGGCTGACTAAATACTTTTTTGCCCCACTGTAACTAGTTTGACTTTAGGTCGCACCAGTGAACAGTCTGCAAAATACTGTCTGTAGATAGTTTCTGGCAGAATAGACACAGAAGCTCCAGTGTCTACTATCAGCTCTACCATCTTAGAACCACCTTATATGGTTTCAATGTCGACAGTGCAGGTAAGCTTATCTTGAATAGCTGCCATCATTTTAGCATCTTGCACGCACAGTACTGCCAGTTCTGGAACCACTACTTCTCTCACTTCACTGACTGACGACTTACATACCTTGGCAAAATGTCCCTTTTTCCCACAGTTGTTGCATTTTGAAGAAGCAGCCGGGCAGTTTTTATCATTAGCTAAGTGCTTGTGAGAACCACACCTGAAGCACTTCCGCTGCTGCTGCTTTGAACCTCCCCGTTTGCGTTGGTCTGGAGTACAGCCTTTAGCAGGGCGAGGTCCTCTCTTCTGGTGAGAGTGGGAATTTGCCGCGTTGACTGTCTGAACAGGCGTGGTCGGAAACGAGCCGGGTGTGGAGAGTAGAGTAGCGTTTTTGACTGCTGCTTCCACCTGGCCTGCAATAGTTAGAGCCTTATCCAGTGTGAGATCGTCCTCCAGTAACAGTTTGTCTTTCACAGCGCTGAGATGAGCGTTGGAGATTAACTGATCTCTTATCATTTCACTTTCCATTTGTCCAAAGTTAAGATGCAGCTAACGCTCTCAGAGCCACCACATACTGAGAAACAGTCTCATCCGCTCGTTGAATACGCTGTCTGAATGTATGACGGCACGCCACGACATTTACTTTCGGCACAAAGTGCTTCTCCAGTGCGCTCATGGCGTCAGCATATGTATCACCTTGCTCCGGTAACGTGTAGAATAACCGCTGTCCCTCCGGGCCCAAGCAGTGTAGCAAAACAGCACGTTTCCTAGCATCCGGCCATGCGTCTCCCATGGCATTGATTACTAGCATGTAATTGTCGAATATTTTCCGCCATGTAGTAAATGGAATCGGCGGCTCACCCACATGTGGAAGAAAAGATGGTGGACTCGGAACTGATGCACTCATCCTCGTTGCCAATTTGTGGTGTTTCGACAGAAGAACGGAGACGGCTTGCTTTATAATGGAACGTGTATTCAGCAGTAGTTAGCCATCCAAAACATATCACAATACACTTCTGTTCTTCTATCCTTCTATCACTATTAGTCACCAGAGATGGGCTGTAATCTGATTACTTTTTTCAAGTAACAAGTAAAGTAAGGGATTACTATTGCAAAAACGGTAATTAGATTACCGTTACTTTCCCGTAGGAACGCTGCGTTACTGCGTTACTAAAACCGTGATTTTTTGCGAGAATGTCTCACGACAGTGACGTAAGCGAGTGTGCCGTTAGTGACAACAGCTGTGTGCAGATCAACAATGGATCACATATCAATTGTGGGAGAGAGTATGAGCGTGCAGCGTTTAAAGCGTGGAAGTACTGACCTTACTTTGAGTTTGATTCCATAAAAAGTGACAAAAACATTAGCGTCCATCGTGCGTGGGAAGAAAACTTCTTTTTACAGCGAAAAAAACCCCTAAACTTCCAAGCAAGCACCGAGTGCACAACGACGTAATGGGAAATTCACAGAGAAACTCGCGGATTCTTCAACTGACCGCGGCACACCTGCACCAGGGTAAACCTCCGCCTACCTCCAGTCCTGCTTTACAGGTGAAAATAGAGCAACAGGACCGCTGAGTCTTTGACTTTATTTATTTTCTGCTGTGTTTTACTTGCATCTATTTGAAAGAGTGAGTGTAAACACAAAAAATATTTTATTTTATGTGCTGGAATGTGCAGAAAATAGGTTTAAATGTTAAACAAATTTATTCAAGTCAGAGAATGTTGCATATAATTAAATTTTTGCTTGATGCATAAAGTTAAAAGATTAAAACTGATAAAACAAGTTAAAAAAATAGACTTTTCCATTTAATTACATTTTGTATGATGGATTATGTAGAAAAAGTAGAATTGGGCTGGAAGATCTATCGCTTTATCACCTCTTCAGGTTGTAAATCGTGTTTTTAAAAAGTAACTAAGTAACTAATTACTTTTGAAAATAAGTAATCAGTAAAGTAACGGGATTACTTTTTTGGGGAAGTAATCAGTAATTAGTTACTGATTACTTTTTTCAAGTAACTTGATCAACACTGTTAGTCACAGAGCCCCCTACTGGTAACTGAGTATATCTTCATATTCAGTCCCCTTTGTAAAGCAACCCTTCACCATCTTCGCAGTGTATGTAAACATAACACTGGTGGGTTTTTTATGGTGTTTTGAATAATTAAAGTGTTTTTTATGCCATTCTTACAAAACGGTTTAGAAAAGTGGTGAATTATGGCCCTCATGGCTTGCCAGAGTAATTGATTCCTCTGGGAGTTCATATTGAATGAACTGAAATCAGTAGTGTGATCTCCAGTCTTGATATAAGGAATGAGAAAATTGACAGCTGTTAATTTTAATCAGCCTGTCTCAGATGTTTTAACTCTTCGAATCACAAAGTAATGTGGTAACATTTGGACTGACGAGTTTACTGTCAGCATTTTAATTGCTAGTTTAAAGGCTGTAGGTTGCAGCCATTCCTCTAACACTGTATAAACGTAACAGGCCTCAGTGCAGGTTCTAATAGTCTGAGCTGCTTCAACCTTTATTTGTGAAGAGCACAGCAGCTTACAAAACACGTAGCTAGCTCGTACTACAAAGTAAAATTTTCAGCTAAGATTACCTTAAAATAACAGGGCTATGTGCAGTGATGCTAGTGTTAGCACGTTACCTTCAACAGGTGGTCAGACTGAGTAAACAAGCACACAGTCAGAGGTTGGGCTCTCCGTTTCGCTGTAGGGCAGGGGCGGAGCGTGGGGGTGGCTTACTGGGCTTAAGCCCGGGTTGTTTTGTCAGAAGCCCGGGGTCTTTTGGAGTGCAATTTTTTCATAGTTAGATGCCTGGCTGACAACTGTATAAAACAAAAAGTACACACAATATTCGAAGCACATAGTGCACACTGTGGGAATTTACGACTATGCGTGAATCCCCCCTGATATTGGTATGATCCGAGCTCAGGCACTAAGCGACTGAGCGAGAGGGCGGGGCAGCTGCTGCCAGCAGTGAGTGCGCTGTTGGAGAAACGGAGCCAGCCATACTAAGGAGAGCTTAAGTTTGACCAGGTACCAAAGAAAATCATTCGTACAGTACAAATAATGTAAATATGACTGTGCATCACAAAAGATTGATATCAAACTGATCACTTGACTAATATTATGTTACTTGCTCTTCAAGTGAATCAACAAATGGCGAAATGAAAAGCCAAATAAATGCTATTTTTTTAGAGTGTTAGCTTACGTGTGTTTATTTCATATTTTCAGTTCTTACCCTCCCCGACTAAATCGGTTTCAGTTATGTACTGAAATATAAGAATGGACATTAGAGTGTTCTTTCAAAGAAAAACCTCAGGTAAATGTTATTTTATATATTATGCTTTGTATGTTGTTCAGTATATTTCTATGCAAAACAAGAGGGATTTCAGTACACAGCAGGATATTCACATTTGTAACCAGATATTTACATACACTTTAGGGAGAAAACATAAAACATTTTTACTGTACAACATTAATTTAGAGTAAACTTTTGTTTTAGATAAATATTGAAATATATTTTGAATTAGTTAAATGTCAGAATAAAGAGAGAGAGATCTGTCTATTTTTATCACTTTCATCCAATTTAGGAGTACATATACACTAAGTTTATTGTTAATTAATAAGAAAACTCCAGAGGATTCCATTCTGAGCTGAAGAAGCTTCTGATAGGTTCGTAGAGTCCATGTGAGTAAAGTGGTGGCACACCTGTGGATGCATATAAGGCAAAACACAGAGCCTGTTTCTTTGACATGGGAACATCAAGAGATGTCAACCAAAACACCAGGAAAAGAACTGTGGAGCTCCATAAGTGTGGCTCAATTTTGAATACAATTTGGTGCCATTTGCAATTAAGAAATACAGATAGTTTCTCTCTTTACTCTTAAAGTTAACAAATATGTTTTTTATATTTATCAATCTAAAAAAATAAACATTTAGTCTGATTTGATGTTACAATTAAAAAAGTGTTTCTGTTTTGATCTGAAGAGTATGTAAATATCTGGTTTCCCCTGTATATTTGATGATTGTCAGCACAAAGAGGGAGAGAGAGGAACAGAGAGGGAGAGAGAGGAGAATGAGGACAGAACAGAGATGGAACAAGAGCAGGTGAGACAGACATGTTAGTCAAATGGTTGTTTACCAAAAGTATCACCGTATCATAGGTACTCATGTATCTCGTACCTAGTGTTTCTTTTTAGGTTTGTTATTTTTCAAATTCTATATTTGTTAAGTTATGCAGGCTTGTTTACACAACAAGGCTAAATAATTATATAAACTTTTCTCAATCTAAATAGTGTACTTTGGTAGAATTAAAAAAACAAGTGTAGTGCAGGTATATGATGATTTTTAGTGCTACTTTCATCTAGTTCTGATTGTGGTTCTGTCTTGGTTAAATCCCAAGTAGTCCTGATTTTGAACTGTTGTAGTCCTGTTTTAATTCTGGATCAGTTCTGGGTCTGGTTGAATTGGGGTTTAGTCCTCGTGTCTTGATGCAGCCCTGACCTTGTTCTGCCTTGCTGCTTAATTAAAAAACTAGTTTAAGGTGTCCTGCATATGTGATATATATTTTTCCCTATATGAAGTCATTCCTTTTTGAACAAAACTCAAAACAGAGCCTATTAATCTTTCAGTCATTTCTACCCCCCCCCCCCCCCCCCAAAAAAAAAAACAAACAAAAAAAAACCACATGCATACTACCCTTTTGGGATAAGCCCCAGGTGTTTCAAATGTCTGGCTCTGCCTCTGCTGTAGGGTCCCTTCATTCTTCGCATATCCGTGTCGATCCGAGTGTAAATCCCGAGGCTGAACGGCCTTTGTACAAGGCACACACACTTCTTGGCAGGGCAAAGCTATGAGCTAGAAAAATCCAGGCAGACAGCCTGTGTCTGTCCAACCAATCAGAGAGCTCCTTACATCCCAAGGTGTGGCTAATTTGCATTGCAACAGGATTTTTAAAATGAGTTGCTAATTCAAATGTTAATCCCTGAGCGAACAGGCAAGGGAAATGGATTTTGAAATGAAGAGTGGAATCATTTTGAAAATCAACTTATTAAATTGGAATTCAAAAATGGTTTTTGAAATGAGTTTTTTAAAAAGCATTTTGAAAATCAATTTATTAAATTGGAATTCGAAAATGTTTTTTGAAATTAGAGCAGGGCGATATGAACAAAAATATTTATCACGATATACATTTGAAAATTTGCGATAACGATATAACTGACGATATAATTGACACTAGACAAAATACTTTACAAGTCCACAACTTTATTAGTGCAAAAAACCCTATCAATGTATTTTCACTTAAACAAGCAGCTGTTTCTTATGTGCATTAAAGTTATATAAAAATGTAACAGTGCAAATGCAAATTCCTTGCTGACAGTTTAACCAAAAGGCATTTCCAGTGGAAATTGGCCGACATATCCTCAGCATAACCATGTATAATATCCACAAAACTTAAAAAGAGGTTATACAAACACAATACCATAATATTATGTTGAAGCGCAGTACGTATCACTCCGCGAGGCTCCTGCCTACGATAGCCGTAATGCTCCGACAATCCATCAAGCGGTGCCGGTTCGTAGCTTAGCAAAGTTGTACTAAAACATTTGACAGATTTTCCAGCGCCGTGTACCACATAAAATCGTTTCGAGGTCAGTAAACACAACCAGAATTCATACATTTTTCAGAAAAATCAAAGGATTGATTTTAAGTGTGACGTATTTTCCAAACAACACGGTAATAAGGACGGCCCGCTAGCATGCGCTACCAAAAATAGTGCTTTGTTGTGTATCTGACGGACGAAAGCTAAACCAGTTCCACACCACTGAAGTTGCAGCATTTTTACAAACCAATTCTGGTTCATCCGTTTCATTTAACGATCTGCTTTCGCTCTCATTCTGCGTCGCCGCCATGTGCGTATGTAAACATAAGCACTGCGCATGCGCGGTTTACCCATATTCTATTGCGAGATTTAATTTTCCTATCATTGCCCAAAATTACCCGGTATTACCGTGAACGGTATGATATAGCCCAGCCCTATTTGAAATTAGTTTTTTAAAAAGCATTTTGAAAATCAGTTTATTAAATTAGAATTCAAAAATGAATTTACAAATGCAGAATTTATTCTACAATTAATTATTTAAGCACAGAATTCTTTATTTCGATGCACGTGGCTCTTGTGGTCCTCCATACATTTCAACCATAAGACATCAAAATAAATGATTCAAGTAGTGATGGTAAATTTGATTCTTTTTACTGAATCAAGTTTTAATGAGTCACTCACCAAAGTGAATCGGATTTTTTGAGTCATTTGAGTCACTGAGTCAGTCGACCAGAGAGTGCAAAAAAATGCACATTTTCACTCAAACTTAATTTGTTTCTCTTTTCATGGAAATCCTACTACTAAGATGAATGATTCTAAAAGAAAACAACTATTTTATAGAGCAAAAAAGAGCAAAAACATTTCTAAAATTAAGCAATTTCCTATCAAAATTGCTTAATAAACATTTATTTATTTTTATTTTATTTTAATATATTTTTATTTTTTATTTTATTAGTATTTTCCTTAAATGTGTTAAATATATATTTTCTCATCTAAATGTCCACTGAGCTGTGAGCCAGGGGGCGGTAATGCGCCTTAACATTGGTTGCCAACCAAGAAGAAGAGGAAGCTGTGAGCCAGGAGGGAGGGGGTGAGTGGGTGGTCGTGTCCAAATTCATGGGCTGCATCCTCCTGAGGCCGCATTTGTAGACCGATTACATCACAGCGACGCGCCGAAGGCTGTCCAAATTCGTAGACTCCTCTGAATGCAGCCGACAAATGTGTCCTCCTTTTCCCCGAATTTGAAGGATGGGTCGGGTGTGTCCTTCGTGGCCTACCATATCCCAGAATTCATAGCGCGGCCCAGCAAAACTTCAGTTTCCAACAATGGCGGCAGCTACTAAGTTTTAAAATTACTCATACTAATCATTCTGGGTCACAAAATAAACTTTTGACATATTTTCAGGCGAGAAAGTAGTTGTGTAAACATCAAATATCTGCTCAATTTATCAAGATATCGCATATTTGCAAAAGTGCTTCGACGTTTTCGGAGACGTCTGCTACCCACCTGCTCGATAGCTAGCCGGGTGCTCGAGGGTTACTGATGCGGCCGAGAACAGCACAACTCCCGGCACATCATTTTCAGATCACCGCGGACTTTCGCTGCTCGGGTTAAACGTAATATATAAGTCACTTAGAGAACCTAAAAATGTTATTGTTGGGCTTTTTTCAGTGTTTTGTTTGTTCGTGAGTAAATCGGTTTGGCTGAGATTAAAGTTATTAGATTAGATTAGATAAAATACAACTTTATTAATCCCCCGGGTGGGTTCCTCCTTGGTTTTTACACAGCTGACTAAACGTCAAACAGAAAACTGATTAAACAGAAGTATGAGACAGTCGAGAATTTACGCCAGTGTCCTGTTATATTTTAGATAGCAAGGAGCAGACGGCTGAGTTTATTAAACTCTACCGAGACAGCAGTGACGCTAATCAGAAGGCTAGACCGTCCAATTTCACGGCCGTTTACTTCCAGCCTACCTGACCTTCTGAGGACCCGGCCCACGTAGACCGCGAAGGCTGGGTCCTCAGGAGGATGCAGCCCATGAATTTGTACACGACCAGTGAGTGATTTGTTCGCTCTATGATTCAGCACAGGAGGGAGGGGGTGAGCGAGTCCTGAGTGATTCGCTTACGATTCAGCACAGGAAGGGAGGGGTGAGTAGCTCAAATGTGCTGTTAGCATATTAGCAGAGTGATGCTACTGTGAACCGAGGAGCTATTTTCTTGATGTGAGCTTCTACTCAGGGTTTTTTCTTCCAGTTCAGAGCAGAAATTTTTTTGTTACGATACTGGATGTTGTGTTTTTCTCCACAATTTTAATTATAAGCTAGATACATTGCTGCTAACAGCAACAGGGATGAGTCAGTGAGTCAGTTGGGCTTGTGAATCATGATTCATGAGTCAGTAAAGTGATTCTCGAGTATTGAACGATTCGTTCATGATTCGCGCATCACTAGATTCAAGTGTTTGCTGGGAAATAAAGATAACAACACATCTAAATGCAGACTTTGAGGTTAAACAAAGTTAGTGCAAGGTTAAGAGAAAACACCTCAGGAAAGTACAGACCACTCATGAATACATAAAGAAATGAAAGAAGTGTGGTGTGAGCCAACAACAGAAATAAAAACAATGATTTAAAGAAATTGTTTGTGATTATGTAGCTTCTGTAAAAGACTTGAACCCAGCATGACCTGGACAAGGTGGATGGAGAGCAGGCGGGGACTGAGGAGTCAGTGAACACACCACAGAGTCACTGTGAAGCGACCTGGGCCCTATTTCAGGAAGCCGGTTTAGAAAACTCAGAGTGAAAAATGATACTCAGGGTTGAGTAACCCCGAACTGTCCAACTCGGAATATTCGGTTTCAGAAAGGCTGATAACAATTAGTTCAGTCAACGCGGAGTTGCTTTAACCCCAAGTTAAACGCGCGCACGAGGATACATAAAGTCCTGATTAGTGGAGCACAGATTAAGCGAGTCACCATGGAGACGGAGGGAAAGAAGGCGCGGTCAATGTATTTTACAGCGCTTGAGGCCGAAATTCTGATGGCAGCATATGCCGATAACATGCAAATTCCGCGGAAAAAAAGTAACACAGCCTCAGCTGCAAAAGAAAGGGAGCATGCATGGCAAAACAAAGCCGACAGAGTCAATGCGTGAGTGTTAATTTAAACATTGATCTAGGGATTTCCACCCATTTAACACGTTATTTTATTACATTTTATTTTATTTTTTATTTTATACATTTTATTTTGTGATGTGATGTGAGCGCAGGTGCAACCCAAACGTTCCTGGCAGCAAGTAAAAATGAAATATAAAAATATAGTCCAACCAGGTAAGGTGTAATTGTATTATGAGCCATAGTGCTTGGTCTGTTTGTCCGATGTAAATCAATTGCAGTTAGAGGCTACATTAATTTCCCCTCTGTAAGCACTAATTGAAATTATCTGAGCACATTACAAGTACATATTTGCTTACCCTGTATGCTCAAATGTGACCCGTTATAGCCAACAGAAAAAAAGCGGAGGCCCGAAAAACAGGTGGGGGTCCTCCACCACCACCACTCACAGAGGCTGAGCAGTTGGCTTCCACATTTGTGATAATGTTGGCAGCATCACATATGATCTTCACAGTGCAGAGAACACAAATTAGCATCCATTACTATAATGACATAATTTGTTAGTTTGAAATGCTACAGGGAACCATGTACCTGTACATTAATGCTGTGGAAAGACTTCCTGTTCACATAGTCTCCTTCATTTACTGAAGGAGCAATGATTGGAATGTGAGTGCCATCTATACAGCCAATCACGCCTGGGAACCGTGAGAATAAATGTAAAATTTAAGTAGTAGTTCAAGTATCACCACATCATGAATTAAGTTTTGGTCATCCTGATACCTGCAATTTTGTGGAATCCCTCTTTGATAAATCTTGTGGGTCTATGACCGGGGAACACCACAAACGAGTACAGGAGACGTTTCAGTGCAACTGTAACATTCCTGACTGCCCGACAGACGGTAGCCTTGGAAACGTGCTCAGCGTCACCAATATTATACAGAAAGCTCCCGTTTGCAAAAAACCGAAGTGCAATACAAATAATATGTACAGAACTGAGAGGATGTCCGCGATGTGTCACATGAGCAATATTAGGCCTGAGGATGTTATTCAAATAAATTATAGATTGTGCTGAAAAACTGTAACGTTCACACAGAAAATCATCAGGAAATGATAAAATGTCCAAACGCGCTCTAATCACTCTCTCCCGGCGGAGAGCTCTGCGGAGAATTTGGGCTTCAACATCTACTGGCTCTTCAAGGAAGGAGCACGCCATGTCTGACACTTCCTACAGTCAGGTTTCCGACAAAGAGGCGGAGAAGGTCAGGGTTAGTTGAAGTAAACCTGCTAGGGGGCAGGTTAGCTTCACGGAGTGTGTCGTCATAGTAACTCACTCAGAATTAATCTAAACTCGCTTTGTGAAACCGAAAACCCAGAGTTTTCGTTAACTCAGGGTATACTTACTCAGAGTTTGCACTAAACCGGCTTTCTGAAATAGGGCCCAGGGGTCCGTTCTTCGTACCGCTTACTACATCCAAGATCAAATGACACATCCAAGATCATCGTGGCAACTTTGAGCTCGCTATTCCGGTTCTCCGAACACACCTGTTGTTGACGATTAGTACAGCTGGATGAAGTAATGTGAGATCACTGGGTGGCTTAACAGGGGCTACGCATCATCGCATTGATCGGCAACCCTTTGATTGGTCGGCGAATCAAACGGTTGATTCTTGCTCAATCAAGAGCAAGAATTCTTGATTGAGGGATTTCAGGAGTTTCAGAGTTTAATTAAAACGCAAGGGAACACTGCAAAGGCTGCAAAAGCAAGGAGAGAGGGCTGGCAGAAAGTTGCTGACAAATTAAACTCGTAAGTAATTTATTATATTATATTACATTATATCATATTATATTATATCATATTATATTATATTATATCCTCTTTCACATTAGAGCCACAACAGGACCCACTAGAACATGTGAACAAGTAAAAGTGAAATATAACAATATTCTACAGCATGGTAATATTTATCACTTATATTGCTTTTAGTCTCTTGGAAAGAGACCCTGAAATAATCTGTTTGTTTGTTTATAACAGCAACCAAGAAAAGGGCAGAGCAAAAAAGGACAGGTGGTGGTCCTGCACCCCCTCGTCACACCCCGGCAGAGGAGCTGGCCCTAGGGTTGAATGCCACCAGACCCATTGTTGAGGGCATCCCTGGGGGCAGCTCTTCCTTAGACCAGCAGCCGGGGTGCAGTAGCAGCAGCACCTTCATAACTGGTAAATGAGCTCATAATTCTATTTGTACAATGTAAAATATTTGGTTGTTGCCTTAATTAAAATGCTTTTTGTACTTTGACATTTATTGACATTGTGGGTTTTTTTGTGTGTAGTTTTACATAACACTCCATCACTTTTACCTGTTCCCATGCAAGGGGTGACTGAAGCATGCACAGTAAGTTGGGAGATATATATATATATAAATAAATAAATAAAAAGGATCCTGTCTATCCCGCAATATACGCTGAATTCTGAAAACTCTCCTTATCAATCTTGCACCTTCCGCAATGGGTTGCTCTCGTACAAACGGACAGGACATGGCTGCGACAGACTTCCCAAATCCGCCTTCGCTTTTATAGCCGTGGTCTCTCATCTTAATTACACGAAGTAATTTACTATTACTGCTCTAAAATATGAATTACATCTGAAATAATCAAATACATGGAATGGAATGATTAATAGTACATTTCCCTTCTTTTAGGAAATGACCTGTATGTATCTGTATGAAATCAATAAAAGAATCAAATACTGCATTATCTTTAGTTACATTGATAATATTTATTTATGGAAAAACAGTGGAAAAATATCGCTGTTGCTTTCGTATAAATGAAGCGGACATACCTGAGTGGCCGCGATCTAATCCAGTTTACATAAAGTAAGCCTGCTCCCAAGCAGGTTTACGCTTACGGATCAGTTGCTATGACAGCAAGTCCCAGATGAGCTTCGGAGAACCGAACGATCCAAGATCACGCGAAATCATCAACAATCAAATCCAGCTAACTTACTTAGCGAGGTACGAAGAACGAACCCCTGTTTAGCACCTCACAGTAAGCAGGAAGTTTGTTTTCAAAATAAAGATCACTTTTTGTTATGTCCAAACTTTATTACTACTTTCAAACTTTTATTAAAACTTTATAAGAGCAGAAGTTAAAAACCTGAGACCAACTTGGTATTTACATGAAAACTAATAAAACCTGAGACCCAGACGCTGAATTCATAAATACTGAAACACAAAGAGTAGTAAAGACGCCGCGGACAGGAAACTGACATCACCACAGAACTCCAGCGTCCCCAATAATCAATCATGAAAACAGCTGAGAAATACATTTAAAGGACACTTAAATCAAAACAAGGCAGCCGATCGTCACGGTAACGGCACGGCTGACGTCACATGGGCTTGGTGGTGCTGTTATAAACAGACGTCTCCTCCTTGGACAGTGCTTCGTGGGTGGGGCCCGTGTTGACGGGCCTGTGTGTGCGCCTCTTGCGGGCCCTCAGGAAGCAGTAGGCCAGGATGGCCAGCAGAGACAAGATGGCCACCGACAGGATCACGGCGAGCGTGATGGAACCTGTGGAGGAGGACAGTGAGGTCATGTCCTGTTTGTACTGTAGAACAGTTGAAAGCTGAGGTTAAATCTCTCACTTGAGTCGTCGTCTACTTCCTTGTCGAAGCGCTCAAACAAACCTCTGGCGAACACATCGTTCTCTGCAGGGAAAGAAGAAAAAGCAGCAGTGAGTTCCAAAACTCATAAGCGGGTGAGCCGCTCTCTCTTCCCGTTTCCTTATCTGGAAGTCAGCGAGTTTTATGAAGTTCTGCCGGAGTGCTTACATTTCTGTGCTTCAGCACAAACTGCGTCAGGTTAGCGAGAAGACGTCTGAATGACATTGTCACAGAGTCATGTGACTGCAGTGTATGTGAGCAGTTTCTGTGTGTGGAGCTCATCTCATGAGTGAAGGGTCCTAACGTTTGATTTCCCACAGACAAAAAAATCCCAATTTTTACGTTTGTGTTAGCTGGTAGCCAAGGCAACGCCACCTTCAGCCGGCCAATAGAAGCCGCTCCCGTGCTTAGCGAGACGCTCACTTTCTTTAAGTCAGAGCGTTGCAGTGTGGGTGACGCTCAGGTTGGGTTGATCTTTAATCTGCTGGAAAGCCAGCGCTCTGTTATGAAGATTAAGTGTTTGTGTGTGCGAATGTGTGTGTACCGCCGACTTCTTTGCAGTACTCTCTGCATGTCTGATCGTCTGGAAAGTTGTTTTCGTTCCCGTCACAGCCACCGTAGGTGAACTCGTGACACTTCTGGTCCAGGGGGTCATAGTACCAGCCGGGGAATTTGGCCCGGCACGGACCGGTGCGGGGAGGCTCCGTGCACTGAACTGAGGGGGGAGGGGTTAATTAGCATGTAGCTTGTTAGCTTTGAGTATTTCTTTAACAAAGAAAATTAAAACAAACCTTTCTTCTTGTTCACATCAATGTCCAGAAGAAGGCTCAAGGTCTGATTCACTGAGGAGGAGGAGGAAGGTCAGCTACACTCAGTGTGTGTGTGTGTGTGTGTGTGTGTGTGTGTGTGTGTGTGTGTGTGTTACATTGGTGGCACTGGCTCTCGTCTGATCCGTCGCTGCACTGCTTCACGTTGTCACACTCCATACTTCTGTCCAGGCAGCAGCCGTTGCCACAGGTTAGCTGATCAGGACCGCACGGCGAGCTGCACACCTCTTAAAACACACACACACGCACACACACTGAGCATCCTGGTTGTACTGTGGAGCAGAGATGAAGAGGTGCGCTGTGGGACTGACCTGCAGCGGGCAGAGTAACACTCCTCTGCGATGACACTGTGGACAAAAATACAGAAACAGTGTTACAATAAAGGTGTGTGTCTGTGTTCATGTGTACATGTGTGCGTGTGTGTACCTGTGACTCCTCTGCAGGCAGACAGACACTCTTGTTCAGACAGGAAGTTGTTCTCGTTTCCTATACAGCCTCCGAACACAAACATCTCACAGACGCCCTTTGTGATGTTGTAACGCCAGCGAGTAAATTTTGCGCGGCACGGCCCGACCTTCACCGGAGCCTGACAGTATGCTGAGGGCGAGGACAGCGTCAGTTACATCACTTCCTGTCAGACTTTTACCTACAGAAATACAGCTGACTGCAGTGCTGAAAACAAACAGGGTGTGCCACTGTGACAACACTTGCACCATTTACTGTTTTGCAAACTCCCATTTTACGGTTTTAAAGCCCGACTCTGGTCAGAGCTGCGATCAATACAGACTCAGTGAATCACGTGACCCTGAAATCAGCTGAAAGGAAGATGTCAAATAGAATTACGTCAAGTTTCTGCTGTGAGTGTGGGGGCGTCCTCTGAGCGTGCATGAGTCAGGTAATCCAGTCTGACCAGTTTAAGAGGAGCGAGAAAACAAACACCATTCCCTCCACCAATTAGCTGACTCTGCTTCTACCACACCGTTTAACTGATCAATAACACAGTGATTCAGCCATCAGCTGATCGATAAAGTGACGATAAGTGAAGACTTCAGACCCAATAAAGTCAGACTGAGATGAAACAAACTAAACGTCCTCAAAACCTAAAATTGACCAAATTCTCTATTGACTCTGGCACAGGGCTCTGCACATGCTACAGACTTATTGTTGGAATACATATCCCATGAGCACTCACAGCTGGTCTGTTGTGGGTTAAGAACGAGGACTGTGACCTTGGCATCATCTGATTTGCCGTTGGAGTCGTTGACCGTCAGCTTGAAGACATACGAGCCTGTCTGCAGGTTGGAGAGCTGCACCTGGTCAGGATAATTGGTCTCCTGCAGAAGCCCATTCAAAAATAACAGCATTTAAAAGTGAAATGAGCTGGACTCAGTCACAGCTGAATGCTGCAGAGGGACGCTGAAGAACAATTACATTCACCTGGACACACCTGCACAGACACAAGTCCTTATTTTAACTTCCAAAAACCAAGGCAGAGTGAAAACTGGACAGATTGTGAATGAGATTTGGTGGGCTGGAAGCTGCTCTGCTGAATTTTATATTCAAAGTAGTGGATACAGTGAACTACCCGTCTGTCTCCAGGTGAAGTCTCCCTGTAACACAGAAGCCCCCACCCCCGTGCTGCAGCACCTGTACCTCTATCTTTACACTGCTGTCTCCTCTCTCCAGACTCCAGCGGTAGTCTTTAATTTTTGCGCCGCTCAGCGCCACACTCTCAGTGCCGTTGAGCATCACAGTCTCTCCAGGCTGAATGGTGACATCACGGCCTGCGTTGGCGACGGGCGGATGCTTCTTACCTGGAGACAGAGTGAGGGGGAGCTGAAGTCAGATGGATTCTGAGACAGGGTCAGAGATCACGTGCATAGAGAGGAAGCGCAGCCTGAAATGATAATAATAATGGATTGCATATATAGCGCTTTTCGAGACCCTCAAAGTGCTTTACAATTCCACTATTCATTCACTCTCACATTCACACACTGGTGGAGGCAAGCTACAGTTGTAGCCACAGCTGCCCTGGGCAGACTGACAGAAGCGAGGCTGCCAATCAAGTGAGGTGGGGGCCGGCCCGGCCAACACCAGTAGGCGGTAGGTGTCCAAGGACACAACGACCAAGACAGACAGAGCACTGGCGAGGCGTTAGTCCCACAGTTACGATGGAGGTGAGCTGGTCACAGCGTTGTGCCGGTGGCTTCAGCCACAGATAACAGGCGTCTGTGCCGTGGTTATCTGTCAGCGTGGAGGGAACATGTGACATCCTGTAACACTTAATCAGCTGATCACGGCGGTCTGAGAGAACGAAGCTGCAGATCATCTTTAACCCGCTCCTCACACAGCAGAGGAACACGCCGTCTACGCGACAGCTGCTCTTCAAAAACATTAAACAGAAGCTGTGTCCCAAAACCTAGGCCACGTCCTTCGGAGGACCCGGCCTTCGCAGTCTATGTGGGCCGGTGTTCTGGGAGTCCATCCTACCTGAAAAAACATCCTACACAATGTTTCTGTGCAGACACAGTGCATGCGCACAACACCAAACACAGAATTAATTCCTTTTTCTCTCACCCATCCAGAATACTTCTTAAGGTTATGGTTAGGATTATGGTTAGGGGTAGGGTTAGGTTTAGTCGCAAGTCACCCTCAAATTATAATGCGGGTAGGACGTTTTGTCAGAGTAGGATAGTTTCTCAGAACACCCGGTCCTGCTCCGACGAACAGGCGTGTGTGTTCTGACCTGGCGACCCTGTCGGGCTCCGAGTCTGCCCACCGACCTCCCTGCTGACACACTTGGGCCCACAGCCAATCACCCGCCTCCATCCCTCCTCTTGCCTGCATCTTCACCCCCCTGCACATGCTCAGACCTCTCTCAGCCTCCGAGAGTCCTTCTGATCCTGTTCACTGAGCAGAACTGACATCACGGAGAGTCAGTAAGCCTGAAAGTACTCACCTTCTTTCTGGGGGGCTGCCAGGTACTTCCGGTACACGGCGTCTCTGACGTAGCTCTTGTACCCGCTCTGGGTCACGAACCTGCACGCGAACCGATTCCTACGCACGCAGTTGAACAGCACGCACGTGCGGTTCTCCTCTCCGGGGACGCTCGGCTCCAGCAACGCCAGGTTGCAGTGCACTTGCCCGCAACACGCGCGCTTGCACTCGAGCTCGGAGTAGAAGCTCGCGGTGGCCAACATGACCGCGCCCTGCTTCACCGCGTCCTCCGCGTACAGCACGAAGTCCTCGTGCCCGCGCCGGAACTCGTCCTCACAGTGCGGGTCCACCGCCCCCCCGGACCGCAAGAGCGCGAAAACGAGGAGGAGGAGGGGGGAGGAAGAGGAGCGCGTGGACATGTCCGTCTGCGGTCAGTCTACGCGCGAGGAGGAAAAGACGCTCAGCTCCGATGTACCTCCTCAGGTGTGTCTCACCTGCTCTCTGACAGGAAGACAAACACCTCGCCCCGCCCCCACACAGGTGATTCTGACGCGCCGCTGACGTCAACAACAACAACAGGTGAATTTATGGATCCGACAGGAGAGCGTGAAAAACATCACACATTCAAAGATAAGTAAGGGTGATCCCACTAAGCCCAGCGTCACAGACTCTCACACAGACGTCACTCTGTCTGTGACGCTGGGTTTAAGAAACAAGAGCTCAGTTAAAAACATGTTTATCGCCATCTTCTGTTAGTACGGAGCATGTGGTTGGCTAACAGACTCATATTAGTTTATGTTAGCTAACTAGTGACAGAACCAATAGCTCAGAGGAAACTAAACATCAGAGTACGAGGATCACTGTAGTGCTGCAGCAGTGAGGCGTTAAACCAGGATATACTGTACACTTTACCTTCTGTGGCAGGAAGTGTCTGTTCGCTGTTTGGCTAGCTACATGGTTATGGTTGGGTGTTAGCCTAATTAGTTGTGATGTTTGCGTTTGTAAAGCACTTTATGAGGACTGTGGAGCAGAGCGCGGATTTATCACTAATCAGTAAAATCGTTTCTAAATCAAGTACTGATTAATCAGTGCAGTACGATCAGTCAGCATTTCACACTCTAACCAGCAGGGGCACTGCAGCAACACCTGAAGCGGGCCAATGAGAGGCGCAGCCGGAAGTTAAAAGGCAGATGGTTTATGTGATTTTTACTGATTATTTGTGATTTGGATGATTTTCAGGTAAAGGAACGGAGTTTTGGTGGAGTGTGTTTTTTTTCCCCCCCATCTCACTTGATTGCTTCGCCAAACTCTATTCAGAAAAGATCAGATTTCAGTTAAACGTGATCAACTGAGCTCTGTGATCTAAGATAGCTTTTATAGTTTTGGATGAAGCAGCAGGATTCCTACTTTAATTCAGCTCACTCTGAAACCGACATGGAGAAAGGTTTCTTAGTACAAAGCGCTGATGAAGATGTGATGATGCTAATGTTTTGATCCACTTTGAACGAGCAGAATTTGACGTTTCTATGAGCAGGTTTGGCAGGTCAGAGTTCAGGTGAGTTTCACCTTTTTTCACTTACAAATACTGATGTTGACTTTAAGTGATAATAAAAGCCGACAAGAGCAGGAACCTGTTTAACAGTTTTTTGCCTGCTAATGATTTAATTGAGATTACAGTTTAAAATGTTAAATATGTTTATTTAAAAATAGAAAAATAATAAAATTTTCACTTTTAAATATCTCAAATAAAATGCATCTTTCTGACACTTCAATTATAGTTTTATTAATTGTTTTTATCACTTTGACCTCTGACCTGCATGACATTTGATTGGTTGGTGGCTGTGTTACAGTTTTACTGTTTTAAAAAATGAAAAGTGTTTTTGTTTGGAGTTATGAAGCCTGGCAGGACTCATCTTCATTGCTCTGGCTCTGACCTGTAAATGATTTTATTTCAGTTTAGTTTTCCAATAGTACAGTGAAATTGTAAGACTGTCCCGCGTCAGCACTACGGCTGTGTCCCAATTAAGAGACCGCACGCTTGAAGTACGCGCACTACGCGTACTACGTACGGTGCGTACTATAAGTACGAGAAGTGCAGAAGTGAGAGGATTGTGAAATGGGACGGTCTAGCCTTCATGGCGCTGTTCAGGTTGCCTAGAAACGTTACATACAGCATTGTGTGACAGAAATGAAGGAGAAAAAATGTTTTTTTGTTAGTTCATTTTTGTCATGACATCACTGTGATTAGTTGAGTATCTGAGGCTGAGACCACGGGACTGTAAAACATGATTGTTGGGCTTCATTTCTGTGTGAACAGTCATTTCAAGATTAAATAACAATTAGCTAATGTTGTTCATGAGACTAAAATCATCTCACTGTGGTAATGTAAATATAATATGGCCAATATTATATGTATTGTCAGATTATTATTATTATATATATATATATATATATATATATATATATATATATATATATATATATATATTACAGCAGTGAGCTTGAACTCTGGGTCAAAGATTCAAGTTGCAGTTATTTATATTTCCTGTCACCTAAAATCTTCACTCAAAGACAAGCATTTTTGACAGTGTATGTACAGATGTATTATACATAAGAGACAAATATTGTTCGTTTAATTTGTTGGCATTATTACATTTGGCTCAATGCTTACATATATGTGTAAAAACAAAATGTAGGAGCTATGAAAACTGTTGCTGATAGAATGAAGAGTAGACTGATATATTAAATATTCCTTTATTGGGTGAGAAAATCAGACCATGTCATAACTGCTTTAAGTCATACAGAATAGATATCAGAGCCTTAAACAGGCTGGCTTCTGCTAAATGGGTCAAACTGGGCAGAAAGTCTACAAACACATAACATCCTTATAGAATATGATGTAACACTATTGTCAGGGGTTAGACACTTTTTCAAACACAAGTAAGTGAAATAAGACACTGCAGACCGACTCAGAGTTTAAGAACGTGTACACGGGTGAATGCCTCTGAGAAGACAGACACACCGAGTACAGGCTGCTTGCTTTATTTATAAGGCAAAAAATGGGTAACAGTACTTCCTCTTTTACCAGAAAAGAGGAGAGTTCAGACATAAAGTTCAGACATAAAGTTCAGACATAGAGTCAGCTTATCTGATCTTTCACACACTAAAATAAGAATACAGAAATATATCATGCTTATCTGATCTTTCACGCTTAAAGTAAGGATACAGAAATATATCATGTCTTGTCAAAACATCTTAAACACTTAAGCAAGGAATGCATTGTGTTCTCTTTTAACAATAAGCTTGGTTATGTGAAAATATATGAACACTCGGTTATAAGGCATACTTGGTTATATTGCATTTGAATAAAAAGCATATTTGTTTTTACTTGATTACACTCAATGATTTGTATTTAATAAAAATCCTCTGACATTCCCTCCTGATGTTAATATATTTCACATGTTTAAAATGTATACAACAATTGTCTGTGAAGGTTATTTATTAAGTATATTAAGCCATTTTTTTAATTTTCAAAATGTCAGCAAAGCAGATATGGAAATCATTTGGTCTAAAGAATAAAACAAAATAAAATAATAAAAAGAACAAAGAAAATCATAGCTTGGTATTTAAAAATGATGAAAACCTAATATTTAAAATGAAAACTTCAAAAAATAAAAGAATGAAAACCTTATAGGTAAAATGATGAAAACCTGCATAAACTACTAATGTGTTAATCAGTGCGTGATCACTTGACAAGTCATATTTAATCACCACGTCAGTCATTAGCAGTTATTACAAGTTCTCCTCTAACAGAATTGCAACGGGATGCTGTTCTTCTTGAGGCAGGGCAACATAAGCAGTCATTGTAGTTGTTATCATCTTTGAAATAATTAGTCTTAGACATGGCGGTGTAGCTGCTCCAGATGTGTGGTCAGTGACATATTTCTGCAGAATGGTCAAATTCTGCAAAGCTTCATAAGTGTCTCCGCTTACATACTCCTCCTTGTGATGCTGTTAGCAGGTCTAGTGTCAGTCTGTTCTGCAACACCATCGTTCTGATGGCCTTCTGTTCTCCTGCTAAAGCCGGTCCCAGGGTCTTTGTCAAAGTTGATGCGTCGTAGCAGAGCATATCGGTTGATTTCCACGTGATCCCGCACCTCGGCAGCTCCAATGCCGGGGATCAAGCTCTGTAAGAATTTCACTCCTCCTCAGATGCGAAACTCTGGTTCCTTTACTGCTTGGTGCCGTCCGTGCACATCCTGTCTGGTAATGAGTCTTTGTTTGTAGTATCATTTGGTAGCTGTAGTTGGAGCGACAGTTGAGGCTCATCAGTGTCGCGTTACTGGCACAGGTTTCGTTGAGTGAACAGTCCATACACTTCCTCTCGTTCCTCGGTGGGCAGAAAGTGTGTATGTATTTGCATAGCAGTCAGTTTTATTATTCCAGTAAGCTGTAGTGTTCATAAACTTGGTGTACTTTCCGGGTACATGCATAGCAGTCAGTTTTATTATTCCAGTAAGCTGTAGTGTTCATAAACTGCCACCAGAAATTAGTGGCATAGCCATGGGGAAACTTGGTGTACTTTCCTTTGTCATACAGTGTCTGCCTTTTCTTCATATAGCGTGACTTATTGTCCCTCACGGAAGCAAAGATGAGGAGCCCGGCCACGGTCAGGGCCGCTGCAGTTATCAAAAGCCACCACCGCATGACGACGGGACACACCCTCCTGTCGCGAATAGTTCCCCCCGGCCAGGAAAGCTGACCCCTCCACCGGGCGAGATCACAACAAGTGGGCACGCCTGCTGTCAGCTGTGTTTAGATGGCTTCACTTACTCGCCTGCAGTGACTCTGATGGACGCAAGATGGTCGTTCCGCTATTTTGCAAGCTCCAGTTTTTCCTTTGGAGCACTTTGATCATAACCCAGTCACCGGGCTGTGATCTGCAAGACACTTGATAGACATCATTACATTCTTCGTCATTTACAATCATCTCTTTATTTTCCTACAACTTAGACATACATTTTGCTACTGAAATTATATCTGCCTTTTTCACTGGGTAGATTTCTGGCCACTTTGAGAATACATCTATAACCACTAGGGCGTATTTTTACCCTTGGCATTCCTTTAGCTCAATAAAGTCCATATGGATTGTGTGGTCTCAGGTTTCCCTGAGCATTATATTTTCGACAGGTCATGCATGTTCTGACAAATTGTTTTGCTGAGGTTTCAAAATTTATAGTGTAGAAATGAGAGTTGACAATACAGGGCATTCCCCCCGTTGACAAATGCGTACAGCCATGAGTCACTAATGCCGCCATTTCGTGGAGGAATTTTTGGCAACACTGGCTTGCCATAACACATCATTAAGTTGTTTGTCAGAACTGCACCGTGTTTTAGCCATTTTGCCTGCTCTGCTGTGCTTGCTGCTTTTTGTTCATTTTGCAACACATCCAGTGAAATCTGATGTGTGTTTACTGCCATCAATGTTATGTTTGTCTTTTGTGCCGCCTGTTTTGCTGCTCTGTCTGCAAAATTGTTGCCTGTAGTAATGAAAGAGTCAGTTTATGCCAAATTTTTTGCAAAATGATGCACAGCAGAGAAAACATACTGGCTGTCTGTATGTATGTTTATTAGTTTGTCTTTTTGTATTTAGCTTTCGCGTATCACAGCTATCAGCTCAGCGCTCTGTGCAGAACATGAAGAAGAAAACGGTTTTGCTTCTATTATTTTACTATCTGTTGTTACTGCGTAACCTACACAATTTAGGCCTGTGCTGTAAGGTCAAATGCTGTTCTCCTAGCTTCCACACTTGCTGATCATAAGGTGGATCTGGGCCTGGGGTTTGTTTAAATCGCAGAATGTTGTGATACTCGGTCAGTTTCTGGAAAGTGGATGTGGCGGGTGTCATTTAGTATGCACTCAGGTGTAATACCAGAAAAGAATGGCATGACTGCTATCTTAAGTTTTGTCAGAGCGTCTCTACTTAACAACTTTACTGGACACGACGGGTCATATATGCATTTAATAAAGCACCTGCGGCCACTTGCTGTATGTACTAGTTCTAAAGGGGCAGTTAATTGTTGTACAGTTGTGTGGCCTGAAGCTGACTTTACAACTAATTTGTCCTTTGAAAACTGTAAGTGGCTGCCTCAGAACTGTTTTGCATTATTTCTCTGTGGCCTACCCCTACAATCTCGTGTGAAGTGACCTTCCTCTCCACGGTTCTAGTTCTTCAAACAATTCATGGATCTCACACATTTCAAACTTTCAAGATAAGGTTGTTTTCCATTTATACAAATATATATATATATTTAACTTTGCATTTTTCATAGCTCATAGCTCACAGCTCTAAACCTAGGCATTTTTCAATCATATGCCTAATCACCATGTGTCACTGTGATTCTCAAGTATTGTCACAAGTTCGTTTAAATTCGTTTCCAAAATCAACAAAATAATCAAACAAAAACATAAAACATAAACGTGTCAGGACACAAAAGAAAAAAGAAAAAAAAAAATGCTGCCACCCGAACAAGGCAGAAGTCTGCATATGTTGGCTTTTAATAGCATGCAGCTTGTAATATGGTAGACTAATGTGCCTGTGTTAATTCAGCTCCATATTATTGTGTGAAGTTGCACTGGGTTGGGAGTGGCGTTGTGTGTGTCACATTTTTGGTTAGCCAATGGCTCGAATCAGGTTGGACTAATTAGAGGCAGGTGTACTTGATTGCACTGATACACTGGTCTACTTATAGCCCACACTACAAACACTGCTGTTTCGTTTTGTCTCTCTGTGCAGGTATGTAATGTGATGAAATCAGATATGGGATGGATTGGTTTTGCGCTATGAATTTTATATTAAGTGTGTCGTTTTGTCTCTCTGTGCAGTCCAGGGCCTATTATATGCCACAGCCTAAAGACAGCTGGGTTCCAGAGGCTTGAGTGACCACTGACTATATGCTTGCAGGGTGGTGGGTCTCCAAGGACAACTTCTAACCCTGTTAAAGGCAACATGTGGAGTGCAACTTGGCTGTGTGGCATAGCTGGCTCTGGCCTTTGGACTGTGTGTGTTTATACAATTCATAAGTGGGAAACTGGACTGTTTTATCTATTATCTCTTGATATATTTTTCGTCAATAAATTATCTTTTAGAATTTTATTGACTGGTATCTTTTTGCCCACGACTGAGACGGTTGGTCAGACCTAGAGTCTTTCTTTTGGTGTGTTACAGCAGCTTCTGCTCTAAAAGAAACAAATAAATAAAAAGAAAAGAAAATGTGGAACATGCTCATCAGCTTAGCGGTGTCCACACATTTAATTCAGCTTCATAATCCTGTAGGTTTAGTTATTTTCTACAGGGTTTGGCTTATTAGTTGTTATTATAGATGTGCTCTGTATCTCAGTAATATTTATCTAGGATAAATTACAGGTTTTCAAACAGGTTAAGTGCCTCTATGCACCTAATTGGTTTAGATATTGCCTTTATTTTCTTCATCTCATATGTCATTATACTGAGTTTGAGCAAACCTTAAACTTAATGCAGACTACTTCATAACAATATTAATATTATATCTTTATTAATTATTATCATATTTTTCTGTCTATATAATGACAATAGTATATTACAATATTTCATTAGTGTATATCACTATACTACTACTAAGCTAATTTAATAGTTAGGATCATCTTACTCAGCAAACAGATAATTTATAGTTCATCCAATCTGTACAAATTTGCTTTTTCTCTGAACAGGTTTGTGCCTACTTTTAGACTGGTTTTCTGTTTGCCTCATCTCAGATCCAACCTTCATTCACATTCATTCTCTCTGTTGCATGTCGAACCAAGTAGTTTATTATTATATTTTATTTTGTATCCATCAAGGACTGTGGGAGAGCTGCAGTTCTCACCCATTTCCAAGCTGGAGACATTTATCTTTTCACACACTTTCCTTGGCTGAACAATGACACAGCCTTAATCTACCTTATGCATCTCTCTTTTTTATAGAAAAGGTCTTCATATGAATGATTTCCTTTTATTTATTTCATACAATCTGGGCATGATCGTCATGCCAACTATATTTCATTATTTAGTTCTGTTTGGAGGGTCTCCACGTAGGACAATTTAGTTTCTTTGGATTTCTCCACCTATTTGCGCTTATTTTGGCCGGCACCTGGATGGATTTTCTCCATCCACTGCTCATCAGCGGTTAATTCAGGTCTTGTGGGTTTATTTCCCATTTTAGTTTATTTGTTTTATTTTTATTTTATTAATACCGCCAACACATACACTATGAAGTTTGGTGGATACAAAGGTCGGAGGAGGTTATTGAGGCAGCCTTCTACCCTGAGCTAAACTCAGGGCGGCCCCAATTTTATGCGATGAAGCGCAACCTTTCTCTTCCCCACCACACAATACCTCACAGGAAAACAGAAGAGTAGTACAGAGACCTAGAGTCTCTATTCAAAGGCGTACTTACTCTTTACACACATACATTGCGCGCTTAAACGAAAACCTGCTTTTACTCGACACTCCTTCCCTTGTTAAAGTTTTTAGCGGGTGCGATCCACACAGGAAGTGCAATCCCGTCTTATAGGTTACTTTCGAACCTTCGGTCCACACAGGACCTCTCTTAGTGTCCACACAGGACTCTTATTATCCACACAGGATTCTACAGGTATGAGTGTCGTTGTAAAGTCGATTTATTTCAAACGCATGATGTTTATGACTGTTGGTTTGACTTCTGACCCTAGCAGCAGTTGTTCTATATTGTAAACTTCGGCTTCATCTGCTGTTAATTTTACTTTAGTTTTAGAGTTACCCATTTTAAACGTCAGAACTGTGACACTGTCTCTGGTATGAAAAAGTGGGCGGGTTATCAATAACAGGCTTCTACTCACTGGCTAATCGAGTGAGCGGTTATTGATTTTACGTGATGACGCACAACCTTGGTCCCACCCTTAATCCAGTACGTGAGTGTACACAGGAAAACAACTTTGAGAGAAGCGGTTCGACCGCGTATTGGGTCGTAAATGACAACTCACTTCTCTTTGTTAACACAAACAGAGCGCGCTTTTATGATTTTTATTGAGATTTTCCGTATTTTTCGTCGTGCAACCTTCTAACCGTTCCGTTCAGCTGCTCACACAGGGCAACCGGAACCTGTTCCGTTCAGTTGCTCACACAGGGCAACCGGTACTTTTAATGGCGATTTCTAGAATCTCGCTCTTGCCTGTCGTCTCCTTAGTCCCGCATGGACACTGAGATCTGTCGGCGCTCACCAGGTTTACACACTATTTTAAAGGAAAATCTCAATATCAACGTATTTTAGCGCTTGATGGAATGCAGTGTTTCATATTCACCTTACTGTGGCGCTGCGTTTTGGATCCGGCTCATCTGGTCCTGGCGCCGTGGAGCCTGTATAAGACGCTGACCGGAGATCGAATGGTCCCGGTTTTTCTCCTTTACTGTGCACAGGTTTTTTTCCAGCGCAGGCAACACGACGTCAGGATCGATGAAGACCGTCTGTGGAGAACTAGACGTTAAAAATAACAGTTAGTTCTCCGGCTCGAAGGACCAATTAAATGTCAGGGGTTAGACACTTTTTCAAACACAAGTAAGTGAAATAAGACACTGCAGACCGACTCAGAGTTTAAGAACGTGTACACGGGTGAATGCCTCTGAGAAGACAGACACACCGAGTACAGGCTGCTTGCTTTATTTATAAGGCAAAAAATGGGTAACAGTACTTCCTCTTTTACCAGAAAAGAGGAGAGTTCAGACATAAAGTTCAGACATAAAGTTCAGACATAGAGTCAGCTTATCTGATCTTTCACACACTAAAATAAGAATACAGAAATATATCATGCTTATCTGATCTTTCACGCTTAAAGTAAGGATACAGAAATATATCATGTCTTGTCAAAACATCTTAAACACTTAAGCAAGGAATGCATTGTGTTCTCTTTTAACAATAAGCTTGGTTATGTGAAAATATATGAACACTCGGTTATAAGGCATACTTGGTTATATTGCATTTGAATAAAAAGCATATTTGTTTTTACTTGATTACACTCAATGATTTGTATTTAATAAAAATCCTCTGACAACTATAGATCAACTTACCTCAGAATATATAAAGCATATAAACAATTACAGTAATATGATGCAACAAACACAGCAGTACTACTAATCCAAAATACTCAAAGCTTCATAGAACTGAAACAAACATTTATCTTTAGCTCCATTCTGCTGCTGATACATACTTTAGGTTTCTGAGTATTAAACTTGTTGCTGCCTTTCATAGTGTGTAACGTGAAGGCCCTGAGTACTTTCTCCCACACTGAAAACACTGGAATGATAAAATTATTTGAACATTACCTAATAAGACTGATTCAGGACAGACAATTAGTTATGTTAAACTTTTCTAGCAGTCCTTCACAAACAGGGAACAGTCTGTCTATTCTCTCCAGCTGTCAGCTGCTGCTGGCTCTTCCTCCTCCTCTTCCTCACACACTGCTGAGTTTGTCCTGGTGGATCATCAGGGTGCAAAGCCTCACAGATGATGTGCAGCAGTGGGTCCCTCAGTCTGTCGTCACTCTGGACACTTGCAGTTGTCACACATGGAAATCAAATGTGTGATAAGCTGCAGGATTCAAACACAAGTGTAACTTATAAACACATGTTCATACTTTTATTACACAATCAGAGAGAAAGAAACAGAGAGAGAGTGCAGGACAGACAGACAGGTGACAGTCTCAGGTGTATACACTGCTACAAAACAGCACAAGAGAAGGAGGATTTAGTGTTTGTGTTATTACGAGTGCTAAACAAGAAGAGTTCCCAGATGGTACAGTGGACACATGTGTGACTCCTGTGATTAAAGCATCTTTCTATCAGCTTAACGAGTGAACCATCAGCTCGTTCAAACACACGTTAAAGTCCGTTTGGCTCGACACCACCGAACAGAGGCAGCAATATAACATAGCTAACATTAACAGTGCAGTGGATCCTGCTTGTGCCGTGATATTCAGGACCGCAAACCGAGCAGCATCACTGACTTTCAGCTTGTTTGTGGATATATGACTGACTTTAATTATCCATAAAATCATCACATTCTCTGTAAGATTAAGGTCAACTATATATATTTTTGAAGTAGAGGCTTTAAAACCAAGTTAACGCTGAAAGTACAAACATCGCTAATGTCACATAACTTTGCAGACATGTGGCCAACAGTAATGTTTTAATGTTCTTCGTTATTAAACATTCGCACATAAATAAGTGACATAATATTCAGTACTTACTTTTGACAGTTCACTCTTCGGCCGCTCCCTTTTGCCGTCTGTTGTATTTTGCGGCAAAATTATCCACACCCACCGCCATGCTATGAATTGTGGGATATATGGGACCACGAAGCGTGCACCGGACCATGCTTGATATTTGGGGAAATCGACGGCGCATTTGGAGTATGCATTTGAAGTACACTTCGAACTGGGACAGCCGTCGTCGCGTAGCGGTGACGTAATCGCACTTGAAATGCGTACTCCAAGCGTGCAGACCCTGAATTGGGACACAGCCTACATAAGACACGAGATGACACATCACAACACAAGACAGTAACTTAAGTAATAAAAAGAGGTTATTAGAGGTTATTCATCATAGTTGTTATTGATTATCGATTGGTTTGTGTCCTCCAGCTGCAGGTGAATGATGGTGGAGAAGGTGACATACTCCAAAGAGCTGCTGCAGCGATGAGGTGGGGGGGGGGGAGCTGAGCTTCGAGGAGCTGCAAGCTGAAAACTACAATCAGGAGCAGTTGGAAGTGGAGGGTGAGTTCACTGACCATGCGATGCTCATGAGGTGTTCACTGATTGCAGGTTTGAGTTGATCAGCTGATTAATGTTTGTGTCTTCCAGAGAAACTGAAACCTCTGAGCGAGGAGGAGGAGCTATTTGTTGGAGTTGCTACCTCTGATTTTGGAGTAACCCATGGGTGCAGGAACTCATGGCCTCAAATGCCAGTTTCCTGCAGGTTTTAGATATCAAGCTGGGTCAACACACCTGAATCCTGAATGAACCTGAATGATTAGTTAATTACCAGGCCTCTGGAGAATTTCAAGACATGTTGAGGAAGTAATTTATCCATTTAAATCAGCTGTGTTGGATCAAGGACACATCTTAAACCTGCATGACACTGGTGCTCGAGGCTTGGAGTTGCCTACCCCCGGAGTAACCTTTGGATGTATTCGAGTACATTAGAGTTCTCAGAGTAACTGTGGCTCTCCCTGCAGCTGCTTCCTGTCTCCTCATGTGGACCTCTCACCGGTGCTTCCTTCCAGATATACGACGAATTCCAGTCATATGCTGCAAGGCCTGCTGGATAATAAACATACACCCTGCTCTCTGCTGCCACCTACTGTGTGCACCAGAAACACTTTTTGTTCTGCACGTGTGTGAAAAGATGCTTACCGTAGTTTGAAAGGATTAAGTTCCTGTTTCCTGCTATCCATATGTCAGAGGAAGAGGACTGCTTACATCTTACAGTTACAGTCAATTCCTTCTTTTGAAGAGTGCTCCCTCTCATCTGTTTTGATTTTTATTAAAGCTTCAAACAATAAATATTACATCAAATTCACATCATGTTCCTCAGAATTCACTAATTAAGATTAGTTTAAGAAATCATTTAACAAAATTTATTTGATAGGAAAAATGTTATTGTTTGTTAGTCTCATCAGAATTTCTAAACAAAAACAGAAGCATATTTATATTAAGAAAGATGAAATTTCAATCAGATGATCTGCCATAAAATGTTTCATCATACTCCTGTTACCTGTTTCCTTTCGTCCTGCACAGGTGCAGTCATACAATGTGTTTTGGGCTTTTATTGTGAAAAGGACAGGAAAAATGCATACATCCAGGACAATCGAGTTTCTGGTATGGGTCGGCACGTCTCTGGGTGCATTCAGAAGTCAATGTTTCTCAGGCAGGTTCCTCACGCATAATCAGAGCTGTTCCAAACACTGAGGAAAGGAGCTTCAGTGCTTCTTCCTTTATAGCTCTGTTTAGCAGAGGAGACACTGGACTATCCTAGAAGTCCTTTGCTGGATTGCAGTACTTGGGATTCATGGTTACTTCAGGCCATGTCCACACTGATACATTTTTGTTTGAAAACGCATCTTTTTCTCTCCATTTTGGCGTTCTGTCCACACTCAGATGGTGTTTTTGTTCAAGGAAAATGCAGTGTTTTGAAAAACCCTCTCCAAAGCAGATACATTTGAAAACGCCATTTTTGCATGGCAGTGTGGACAGCAAAACCAGAGCCTTTTCGAAAATGATGACAGATTTTAGTCATGTGATGCAGTCATGTGACCAATGAAACTAAGATAGCGGAGGGCATTATACAGCGGTTGTTTTGTTTGCGCTCAATTTTGACAGCCCTATTAAAGATTATTATCAGTTTGCACATGCTCCAGATAGCTGTGGGGCTGACTCACTACCAGACTTTTGTGTTACAGCAAAAACTCCACCTCATCGTTAGTCCATTTTAAAAACTCAGTGATGATGGAGGAAAACCTAATGAGGGAGGAGGAAAGACTGTCCACTGGAGGACGGAGTGTGAAGGAGAGCACTGCAGGCCTGCTAACCAAAATGAGCCAGTGTGAGCTCGGGTTCAGTGTTTCTCTCTGAAAACAGCGAGACACATCATATAAATGAGAGGAAGCTGAAGGAGGATCGATTCCAGGGGCGGTTTTAGCCCATTTTTGGGGGTGCTTCAGTTACTCTTTATATAGTTAGGTAGGAGTTCCAACCTAATATTATAATGGATTGGGGAGATTAAAATTAATGATATATTTTTATGTGGTTCAGCCACAACTCTACTGAAACCTCAGCCAGTAATAGGTAGGCCAACTTTTGGACCGTCCAGTTGTCTGTATGACTGCCGCAGTACGTGCACCACATTTGCACACTATCAGAAAGTGCCAAACAGCCCTGATGGAGTGAGGAACTGTAAAGAGAAGCAGAGCGCTCTGTTTATAGTCTAAAAATGTTTTAAGCTAACTTGTTTCAAAGATTCTGTACAGCAGCTTTAAATGTTTTCCAAAAGCACACATACACTTACCTTATCAGTGTTTCTCAAACTTTTTACAGCGTGTACCACCTGAGAAAAACGTCAAGCTGTCCTAAGTACCACTATGAAAGCATGAAACTCAAATCTTACAACACAAAATTAGTATCTCCAGTAAAGATTTTTTCATACATTGTATACATTCTACCACAGGCAAAGCTGCCTCCATTTTTATTTTAATATTTTGTAATAATTTATTTGTAATAATTTATTCTGTTTTGGGAGTGTTTTTATGTATCTGTATTATATTATACATACACATTAAAAGTGAAAAAATACACTCAGTTTACTTTTTACTCACTATGAGCATCATTCATCATTTTCCCCCAGTAATTAAGGTTGTGATATGTATTTTTTTTTTTAATTTCAATCCATTCTTCTTTTGCAGCATTTAAATAACCTTGATCAGATTTGATGGTTTTGTTACAGACTTTTCAAAAAAGTGTTTTGCTTTTCTTTCACAAATGTGGGGATTAAATTGTGTTAAAATGTACAAAACAGTGATGTCATGTTTTGTGACGAGGACCCAGGCACAGAGAGACTTGATGAATTTAAGAATCTTATGATTTAATAAAGAAATTTGCAGACTTGCACAGAGATGGTAAAATTATGATGACTGATAACAGAGACGAAGACAACAGATGATGAGGACAGGGAGGAACAGGGGTTTAAATGCACCAAGGAGACAGTCATAGAGAACTTGGGACAACTGGAGACATTTAAGGATGCAGGGACTGACAGACACGGGGAAGACGTCTCATCGTGACGAGTAAAGTCTATCTTGCCTGGCTGGGCAGCTCTCTGGGTGCTCAGCACCCCCAAAGCTCTGATCCTAGAATCGCCCCTGATCGATACGCTTTTGATTTAAGAAATAACACATTGAGCACTGTTCAAAAGTCTGAGGATCAGGACTCAGGTGAAGCTCAGATTTACCCAGAGGAGAGCTGCATCATTACAAACTGCACTCTGTGTGAACAGCTGACACTACGACGTGCAGAAAAACACAAATATTATTTACCGTTAGATCACGAGCCATTGCAGTTACTATGCTTACTGTGACACGTGCGTGAATATGTTCAGTCACAAGCTGACTCTGAGCCTCTTCAGTAACATAAAGAATTCTTTGTGCTCTGCCGACGTCAGTAAATGTGACCCTAAATGTTTCTCTATAATGAAAGATATCTTCACAGGCTGCCGCCATCAAACAACAGGGTTGGAACAAAATGCACATTTTACATTACCGCAGTAATGTAAGATGTGCATTTTGTAGTCCATCTTCTGCACATTGTAGTTTCAACATGGCAGACATCCTAAGGTGTTGTTTGACACTGTGATGGCATGCCACACATGGTAAGCTCCACACCTCACTACCCGTTGATTCGCTTTAGTTTAATTTACAGTCACTACTTTAAAATATTCTACTTATTGTTCAATATTGTTTCTTTATTAAATGTATTTATTTTTCCATCACACCTTCCAATGTTTATATGGCGTGCACACATATTAACCTTGCAAGGTCAAAGTTCTGTTTTATGTTATATTAATACATCTTTCTTTGTTTGAGTTGCCTGGGGGTTGGCTTCTCCTGTCTGGCAAAAGGTGCAGCAAAGGGCTGGGAGACCTGAAGTACCACTGACAGCCTAATTGGATTGCACCACATGCTTCATTGCCTGGGGGGTGTTTCACGTTTGTTTAATTGTTTTGTATTAGTTGGCAGCCATTTGGTTTAGCTAAACCAGTATTTAAGTTCCCCTGTGTGTCATTTCAGGAGGTCAGTTTGTCATATGTTTGTTTGAGGTTTTGTTAATTATTATCTTGAGTTTAGTTTATTGAGTTGACCTCTTTTTATTGGTCTGCCTGTTTAAGTTTTGGCTTTGTTAAATATATTTTCATATTTTTGGGTCAATAAAACCCCTTTTTTTTTAAATTAAAACCACCTGTGTCCTTTATGCTTTACTGCTTGGTCCCTGACAGACACCATTAGCAATTTTGTTACTCCTTGTTCAGTGTATTTGTCCCTCTGTGCTTAGCATACTCAACACCTCATTGCTCTCTGCTCAAATCCCTGCTTACTTTAACAAAGCTGTCATCCACCCATTTTAAAACAAACCCAAACTTGACCTTTCTTAGCAATTAGAGACCAAAATGATCAGTAGTTATTGAGATATTAGAAAAGGTTGTGGCTATGCAGCTTAGATCTGTCTTGGATAATGACAGTGTACTCGACTCATTTTACTGAAATTGCTCTTTGTTCTCCAGCGGCAGTGATGCAGGAGAGTGTTTGGTTCTGCTGATGTTGGAGCTGACCTTTTGATACTGTCAACCACCATAGTTTGCTCCATAGGCTGAAATGCTGGTTCTGTGTATCTGGGTCTGCTTTGCATTCTACATCAACGATACTTTTCTGTGGCCGTTTCTAGTCATAGGTCCTTGTCCTCTTCTCTCAGCTATGGTGTGCCACCAGGTTTTGTACTGGGCCCCATATTGTTTCTGTTATACCTGTTATATCACACATTCTGAGTACCTGCAAATTGCAGATGAATATCCAACTGTGACTAACATTGTTCTGCATACAGGGTCAAATGATGTGTCCAAACAACAGTCAGAGGTTCTGAAACGGGACTTTACTGGATTATTAAATGCAGTAAATTCTCTGAATGAAGCTGTATTCATCAGTGGACCTGTCAGGAGAGGAGAGATTCAGCAAGTTGTTTGCACTAAATAAATTGCTTATATCAGCATGTGCTGACCACTCAGTGCATTTTATCAACAATTTTAATATTTTTTTTTGGGAACGAAGGCATTTGTTTAAACAAAATGGATTTAATTTTAACAAGTCAGGCATGCAGCTGTTTCAACTTGTTTTACTCCATATGTCATCCATCTGTGCTTGGTGCCAAGGCTAAGATAAATGAGGAGCTATCTCATAGGGAGGAACAAACAAAGCTTGAGGAGGAGCTTCATCTGCCCCCACCTGGAAAGAGCCTCAAAAAGGAGAGCCTTCAGAGGCAAGAAGAGGGGTCCTTATTTGTCTCCAACGCTCTCAACAATACCAACGACCAGGACCAGAGACCACGACCTTCCCCAGCCCCCCAAACCCCTGACAGGTCATCACCCTCCTCCCACTCCTTTACTCCCTCCTCCCTGCACCTGAATTTCACTGAGGAGATGATGGAGTGGGTCAATGCTGGACTTGGATCTACTCCCCAGCCCAATCCCTTTTTGTCCCCTATAAACCCCCCACCAGAGCGGCCTAAGGTTCACCATCGAGCCCCGCTCCCAACAGAGCAGTTGAAGTTACATTGTGTGTGTTTTCTCTAAGGACAGTACGAAAACATTAAAGAAAGGGGGGGAAGAAAAGCCACCTCTTTCCTATCGGTGGAAAACTGCACCATGTCGATCAATTAATAACACTCACCTTCCTTCCATTTCCAGAGTGTAACATCCAACCATCTGTGTAAAATCCGAAATTCCCATGGTGTTGTTCAAAATGTGCTCTGGCACAGTGCTTTAAGTGGGCCGGTACGGGCCGGTACTCAGTACCGCCACTTCTAAATATAGCTCTTGAGAGTACCGCCACCTCTCCATGCGCCCAGAACGTGCTTTTAGCGTACCGGTACTCTCATTTGCACATCTGTTATAATCGTTTGGCTGCGCTGCCGCTTTTCAGAGCGCCCTTCACAAGCACGCTTCCTAATTCGTCCCATCGAGAGCATAGACTACATTAGCCATACACCAATGTCTTTTACAAGTGAAAAGCGCATGCGTCGCTTTTGCCGTTGTCATGTCAACAACTCAACGTGGTCCGGAGAGTGTGTGTAAAACGCGTAAACAGCTGCTCGGTTAAAATACAAAAACAATGAACACTTAATATGCTCTCCTGGCTTCAGACTCTGAGTAGTAAAAGAACAAGGTCAGAATCAGAAGACTCGCTGGCTGACACCCCACCAAGCCAGAATGATATCGCTGCAGGTCAGACGCAAGCTAATGAAAGCTGCACTAGTGCCGCAGCCGCGGACGACGGCACTTTTTGCGACGACGAGGACGAGAATGACACCATTTCTACCGATGACAACAGCCGCGTTAGCGAGCATGAGTGGCCAGAATGTTGGTCCCAAGCACAAGTCCGGTATTTCTCCACAAATTACAAGTGGCTGATCAGCAGAAATCAAAAGTTGGGTTGTAGTGTGTGTAGTCAAGTTTGTGCTCGCGTGGACATGCAGCAAGGGCAGAGAGTGTCGCAGGAGTGGAGTGGGTGCTTAATCTCGTCTTTTGGAAGGGACAAGGCTGCACAACAAAACTCACTACGAAAGAAAATAAAAGAGCACAGAGACTCAATTTATCACAAGAAAGCAGTTGAAATAAAAGAGAAGGCAACACAAAATACAATGCAAAAACACATTGAAGATATGAGAAAGGCTGACTACGCTTCAACTTGCAATGTGTTTAGAACAGCTTATAAGATTGGCAAGCATGGGCGTCCCTTTACAGACATGCCAATAGATGTCCAGTTGCAAGTCTTAAATGGTGTCAAGATGGGCAGAGTTTTGCACTCTAATAACTCATGTGCAAATATACTGGATCACATTGCAGCTGAAATGAAAAAGAAGGTAGTCAATGACATAGTGATGAATGAAAGAAAATTGTGTGTGCTCATTGATGAATCCTAACTGCTCCTGCAGAGGCCTGCATGTGTCCAACTCAGTGTTCCCAGTGAACTGGTCATCTTTGGTGGACCTGGAGCTCCAGCAGGAGATCAGGGTAGTGCAGCTCAAGACTCCGTCAGTCTGGGTCTCCTGGAGCTGACTGCACCCCCACAGCTGGTACACACAACTGTCTTCTCAGCAAAGAACCCACCTCCGTTGCTGGGCTTGTGAGTGTGCTACCATCTCACCTGTCTGTACCTTCGAGGTGGATATGGTGGGCATGGCTGAAAGTGTCCATCCCTTACTGACTAAGAGCAGGATGAAGCTTTCGAAGGACGCTGAAGGCTGGATGGTGGAGCGTTTCAGAGGAGATGAGGCCAGGTGCTCACACAGGTTGATTAAAGCTTGATTCATCTTAATCCTGAGCTGAAGTTTAAGTACAGCTGTCTGCTTACTACAGTGATATATACACCCGAATGTGGAGGAGGCTTTTCCATTTGTTACTGAATGCTGGCAGCCGCTCCTGTCGGAGCTGTCCGCTCTTTACTGCTGAAACTTTAACTCCTCCTCCCGCCCACCCATCTACCTGCTATTTTATTTCTAACTTAATAAAGAGGCTTTTTATGTCATTTTCCACTGTCTGCCTCATGTTTGTGCTCCATTATCAAAAACGATGGAAATCAAAATCAACCTTGACCATCAGAGGGCGCTGTGTCCTTCTGGAGCACATTCTCTGGTTAATCCGGGTTAACTGCGATCGCATACCGGACCAGTGGAGACGAGACGCCCACATCTGAGTCTTCTTCCACAAACTTTCATGTCAGAGAAAGATTTTCGAAGAGCATGCGGTGAAAAGAGCTTCTACCGTTTCGTGACGTGATGATTGCAGAAGTTTGAATTTCTTTGAACCTTGGAAAATAAAAGTTATGCTACTGTGAATATATTGATCTCAGGTGTTTTTAACCTTTGACCCTCACCCTTCACCTTAGTTTAACAAAGAATAAAATATTAGACTATTGTAAAACAAATCAGCAGGTACACTAGGTGATTTTGGTGTCATGTGACTGAGTTGAACTAAGAAGGCGAACCCTGGTGTAGTTGGCACACAGTGTGAATTAAATCTTGTTAAAAGCACAGTGAACTGGCTTTACTGGACCCCAAACTGGTTCCTTTAGCGGTGTAAGTGTGAGAAGCAGAGTTCAGAGTGAACAGAGTGTGGCGGTTTGAGTCACGTCCTCCCCCGCCTCAGGGCACGGCGATGCGTGCTGCAGCCTGCATGCTGACACAGACCTTGCCTCCCCTTTGTCTCCTCTGCTGCTTTCATGGACTCGTTGCTGTCTCAAAGCCACTTTTGATGGTTCTCTTCCAAAAGAAGTCACATGATCACCTGTGCAGTCAGAGACGGTCGGATGACCTCAGTGTTCATCTGTGCGCTCTGCTTTTATTCACACATCAACTGATATGTTTTCACTTTGCTGCTGTGTTTCGTGTCAATAAAGCTTCTTCGAATATGAAAGACTCAAACTCCTCCCCCTCCACCTGAAACCAGCTGAGACAAGGACGAGCGAGGTGGGGGAGGGAGGAAGACAGGGTAGGAGGAGAAAGAAGAGGAGCAGCAGAGAGAGAGAGTCAGTCCAAGGAGGAGAACAACAGCAGGAACCGACTCACCTGGACTTCGCAGCCAGGTGAGCATGTGTGTGTTTTGAGTTAAATTAACTGATTATCTACAGGCCGCATTGTCTCTTTCTAGATAACGGCGTCTGTCAAATACCAGCACTGTGGCTTTAAAGTTCTACAGTTCTTTACAGAACCCGGTTCTTAAGCTTGCATGAGGACCTTTACCTTAACTGTGAATAACATGTTGGTATCACCAGTCTGATTATGTATAAATATTCCATTTCTGTAAATGATCCAGGTTTAGGTTCTTAGTAGAACTCTTATGAGACAGAAACAGGAGGAGAACCCTCGCAAAGGTTCCTCATGGTACTATAACCCCTGTGGTTCTGAGTGATCCTGCGTTCATATAAAAGTGTTCTGTATAGAACCTTGCAAAGAAACCTGCAGAAAGAATAACTCTGCAGAGACAGTTCAGGTTGAAAGGGTTCCACTCTAAAACTTTTACCTAAGAACAACCTTCACGTTACTCGGGGTTCTGCAGAGGCTCAGTCTGCTGGTTTGTCTTTATTCAGTCCTTATGCAGCTTTAAAGACTCAGAACACACATGTTAAATCAGACAATATTTGAATGGAGTTTGGTTGTAGCAAAGAAAAAAATTCTGTTTAAAGTTTGGCCTCACACCTGACTGTGTGTGTGTGTGTCTGGTGGGGTAAACTGATCTTCATGAATGGTGGTTCGGTGTGGAAGTGTAACTGACCTGGGAACACCTGCGTGTGTCCCTGATGGTACACTTCCGACTCTGACTTAAAAAAACACATTAACACACACGGCCAATGAAGAACCATCAGTTAACCAAGAAGCCAGAGGGGTTTGAACCTGGACCTTCATATTGTGAGGCAACCATGCTAACAGCTATAGTGTTTGGTTGCTCTCTGTTGTTGCTGAGGAGCTTCAGAGGTGAGTGGGTGTGAATCAGTGGAGATGTGTCGTAGACTGATGTCTCAGTGTTTTCCTCCTGCTTTCACTGCAGACTTTGCCATATCCAGGCTTTTACACTTGGAGACACACAACCACTCAAGCCTGTGGGCAATCTAGAGTCACCAGTTAACCTAACCCCACTAACAGCATGTGTTTGGACTGTGGGATGAAGCTGCTGTGAGGCCACAATGCTGACCACATAAAAGTAAAGAATCTAAAATAAAATACAAGAAAATAATGACAGTTATTAAAAAAAGCTGAGTAGGATATTTTTTAAAGATGTCCAAAAAGTGTTCAAAACCAGCAACAGACTCTTTACAGAAACTGGAAACACTGCAGCTTACCGTGTTTGTTGGGAGCAGTGATGGTTATAAAGTATTGAAACAAGTGCAAAAATACAGCTCATAAGGTGGAAACTGAGTTTCACGTTTTTAATGACCCTGAAAGTGAATCTATGCTGTGAGCCGTTTCATCCTGCAGCTCCGTGTCAGCTTGGTGAGGATCTTCAGGAAGAGTTCCTCAGGCTTCTTCTTTGAAAGTTTCTGCCTTTTGTTCTCGGTCAGAATGATCTCACACTGCTTCAGTTATGGTGAGGTCCGGCTCTGATCACTCCCATGCTGAAACAGGAAACTGCTGTCAGTCAGATGTTTCCAGATTTTCCTGCATGATGGATCATCAGTTTATCAAAGATCTCCAACACCACTGACTGAACTGCAGCTGAAACTATGACAGAGCCTCCACCGTGTCACAGATGGCTGCAGACTCTGTGAAAATGGTCAGGTACAAGGACTGAAGATGAGTGAAAAAGCAGCCAAAGTCCAAAGAAAAACTTTGAAAGACTCAGAAGGCTGCAGGATTCTTGCTCATGAGCACTAAAACGTCAAGGAAGCCAAAAAAGCAAAATATGAAGAAATGAGGGGCATGTCGACTTCTGCACAGTACAATAGTCAGTGCAGTTTAACTTTCCTTCATTCCAAATGGTAAAGGTTTATATCGTTTTGTTTGAGCTCATCATTTTTATGGTGCTCTTTAGATTTAATCTTCTTTATTTTGCCTTTGTTTTATATTTAATTTTGTATTACTGTTTTTATAAATTTGTATGCTACATTTTATTTTCATTAAGGTTTTTCTGTTAATTTTATATTTTTGTTTTTATTAATTTTTTATTTTCTTTATATTCAATTTTATATACATAACATTATTTTTATTGTATTTTCGGTGTAGTTTAATTTAGCTTTTTATGATTTGTTTGTTTTTTTTAATTATAGTTTTTAAGTTTTAAAGAAATTTTATTTCATTGTTTTAGTTTATTTGAAATGTTTTCTTAAATGTGTAAAACTTTTAATTTAACATTTTAATAATTTTTCTTTAGTTTGTTTTTATTTTTATTTATTTTAATTTCATAAATGAGTTGTGAACATTAACATATACAAATTATACTTTTTAAAGAAGTCGGTAGCATTAAAGTTGTGCTCGAACATGCCTACATGGCTATGTGTAACTGGGTCACCTGACTTCTTGCTGTGATCTGTCATTGTTCCTGCAGCCACTGGGGGGCACTGTCTCTGGTAAGCCTGCCTGTGCATGGGGATGAGTGCAGTTCCAGTCAGACGAGGAGCCGTGGCGGAACTGTCTGGTCATGTAGAGACAGTTTCCTCAGGTATGTCAGCGAGCCAGCCACACCCTGAAAACACAGCTGCTAAAAACACCTGGAATCAGACCAGCACCAACAAAAGCTTCGTTCACACATCTGCAAAAAAGAGTTTTCCTCCAAATCACGTTGAGGTGTGCACACAGAGAATATCACAGGGTTCAAAGGTCACGGGGATTCCCAGAAACAGTAAAACGGTAACTGCTCAAACATCCTGGACAGTTTAAGAGGCCAAAGTTTAGCAGGAAACAGTCAGCTGACTCTCACTGGAGGTAAACTCGTGAAGGAAGAAGAGATGCCGCTGAAAGCTGAAGCTGATTTTACCCATAAGACACCAGGATTTTTTAAACGCGCGCATGGAAAAGCAGCAGCTGTTCGGGGTGGTGCAGAAATCAAAATGTTAATATTCACGGAGAGGTATTTACATTTTATGAATGGGATTACATCGATTGTTTTGAACCCTTTCATCAAGCGCAGGATGAAAGCTTCCAGAAAGAGCACCCCCTATGGGAGAACGGCAGGTGGGTCATGACAGAGCTCCACAGTGGAATAATAGGGAGTTTATATTCTCCATTTGTATTTTGCTTACGATGTGGCGCAGACCACACAGCTCTGGATTCACCCCTCCCTTCGTTATACCTGCAGACAGTGTGTCTGTATCTCTGAGCCATCTTCAGGAAGTGTTCTCCAGACATGTTGGAGGACAAACTTCTTCTGTGGATGCTTCAGTAATGCTGAGCTCCAGGCTGGGTGGAGGCTGGTTCACTAACCTGATACAGTGACAACATCTGATTGGAGGAGTGCTCTGTTGCTATGGAAATGTTTAAATTAAATTGCAAGCTACACAGACACACACACACACAGGTGAAATGCTGCCCCTGGGTTAGTTTTATTGATATATCACAAATTCATAACAACAGAATCTCAGGGTACTTTATATTGTAAGGTAAAGACCAATAATACAGAGAGCTCACCCCCTATGAGCAAGCACTTTGCCGACAGTGGGAAAGAAAAAATCCCTTTTAACAGGAAGAAACTTCCGGCAGAACCAGGCTCAGAGACGGACGGGGAACAGGACAAAGACATGCTGTGGAAGAGAGCCAGAGATTAATAACAAGTATGATTCAGTGCAGAGAGGTCTATAAACACATAGTGAGTTAAGAAGAAACATCCAGTGCATCATGGAAATCCCCCCGCAGCCTACACCTATTGCAGGATAACTAAGGGAGGATTCAGGGTCACCTGGTCCAGCCCTAACTATATGCTTTAGCAAAAAGGAAAGTTTGAAGCCTAATCTTAAAAGTAGAGATAGTGTCTGTCTCCTGTATCCAAACTGGAAGCTGGTTCCACAGAACAGGGGCCTGAAAACTGAAGGATCTCCCTCCCATTATACTTTTAAATACTCTACTAAGCCACCTGTACAGGTTGGTAAGGCCTGTCTGTGTATGTACTGGGTCAACCATTGGCTCCACCCCTTGCCTGAAACATAAACAGCTGGAAGGTGAAAGCTGATTAACAGCTCCTCCTCCTCCTGTTTGCTGAGAGGGTGCGGAGGAGGATGTGGAGCAATCTCATCCGGTCAGTCAGAGGAGGAGAATAAATGATAATGGATTGGATTTATATAGTGCTTTTCAAGGCACCCAAAGCGCTTTACAATGCCACTATTCATTCACTCTCACATTCATACACTGGTGGAGGCAAACTACAGTTGTAGCCACAGCTGCCCTGGGGCAGACTGACAGAAGCGAGGCTGCCATATCACGCCATCGGCCCCTCTGGCCAACACCAGTAGGCAGCAGGGTAAAGTGTCTTGCCCAAGGACACAACAACCAGGATAGAGAGCCCGGGGATCGAACCGGCGACCTTCCGGTTACAGATACGCTTCCCAACCCCCTGAGCCACGGTCACCCCATGATGATGATATTTGATGAAGAAGAGGAGCAGGCTCTGTGCCTCATCATCTCTCTTGTTCCCTTTAGGCTTAGGTGGAGTCATCTGATCAGCAGCAGACCAGACCCGGTTTTACCTGAGGTGGAGAGACACCAACTCACACACAGGTGAGACAGGTGTGTATGTGTGTGTGTGTGTGTGTGTGTGTGTGTGTGTGTAGCGCTTTGCTTTCAGACCATTTGGGGACACTGTGCTCGGTCCTCACTGGTGTGATGTGTGATGAAGATGAAACTGGTGACACGTTTCAGTTGTTCATCCAGGTATGATGAAGGCTGCACACACACCCTGCTTATTCTTCAATTCAAACTTTATTAACACAAATGCAAAAGAATGCATCAATGAAAACAAACGTGACATAAAATAATTTTTATAGCAGCAGAGTGTATTATTATTGCTGTTGTTTAATAATGATGATGCAATTTAACACGGTTAAACACTGAGTATGAATCCTTGTCCCCAGTTGGGCGTTTACATCCATGACACATAAATAGAATTACAAGTAAAATTTAAAAAACTTAAAACCACAACAGTCTAAGAACCAAATCTACAATAAACACACACTAACCAGGAAAACAGAACTACCAAAAATAAACAAAGTTAATAAAACTGCTGCTGCTCTGACTTTCAGCTGGCCGTCATCACTGTGAGAGGTTTAATACGTGCCCATGCTCCGCTGTAACCAAGGTCACTGTTGAATTTCACTTCCCACAGCTCATTTCATTTAAATTCTTATCCGGTTGTTCAGTCTGACGTCACTAGCCGTGTCTGGGTCTAAACTCCGCTGCAGGTCCATATATCAAACGATCACTATGGCATTACTGAGAGTTGAAAAACTGTCTAAAGTCTTTCATCTTTAATAAAATGATCAGCGTTCTGCTCTACCAGGTGTAACAATTGAGTTTAACATCCAGGCATCCATGAAAACGGAATTTATGACATTTAACGGAGTTAGAAGTTAGCAGGGAGTTAGCTCGCTAGCTTCTATCTAAATACAATATAGCATGTCCTGACTGCGGGGTTTTGGAAACAAATTAAAACGTACAGCTCTGCTATCACTTCCAACATAAATGAAGACAGAAAACTAAACAGCAGTGACGTTTGTAGGGTTACTGAAGTTGGGCTAGCTGGTGTATAATGGTGTGCTACGTGACCGCTAGCGACACAGCTATGTTAGCATAATATAAACAAGCTAACTTTTTTTCCACTCGATAAAAGTTAACGTGAGTGTTCTCGGTGGTCAGGAACAAATGTAATCGCATGGCAGGATGCTGTAAAAGGACCAAACTTCAGCCAGGAGAAAAACTGAGATAATCCATCCACAATACGAGGTTAGTCATTCATATACTGCTGCATGGGCTGGGCTGTAGTTACATCCTAAGGTTTTAAAAACTGAGCTTAAATAAACGATTAGTGGTAATAAAAGCCGAGGGAGGTCAACAGTGATCACTGACTGTTGTAGGAGCTTTTTGAGATCAAATAGAAGAAAATACATAACATTAATCATGTTAACAACACAAAAGCCATATTAAACGCAGACTACTTTAGACCCGGAAGTAGGATTCGTCGCGTCATCACTGAACAACCGGATTGTTTAATTTTATTTTCGTTTTTAACAGTTTTCATGCTCCATTCATCCATCATCATCCACCCATCAACCAATCCATCCATCCATCCACCCACCCACCAATCCATCCATTCACCACCCACCAATCCATCCACCCATCCATCATCATCCATCCATTCATCCACCCATCCATCCACCCACCAACCAATCCACCCATTCCACCCATCCACCTATCCACCCACCGACCAATCCATCTATCCATCCACCCAGCCACCTACCCATCCATCCATTCACCACCCACCCATCTATCCACCTGTAATGTTCTTATTCCTCTATGAATAAAACATCAAGAATTGCTCCTGGTGCTAGCTTCAGCTAGCTGTTTATTATTCTTTCTACAACGATCACTTCTTCTTCTATTCTGTATATCTTATTGATTCCAGAGCGCCCCCTGTGGGTAGCTTCAACCATAGCAACTATCATTACATCCCCTTTCCAAACAGTGTTATAATAAGCACAATTACAAAGAGAACTGTTACTCTGTAACATCTGAACATTCTTGTCTAACATTCAACATGTTATAAATTGTGCAACAAACTACATTCAGTAGTGTTCTTTTTTTTTTTATAACCAAAAGTTGTAGCACAAGTCAAACAAAATAAATCCAAATGTATACCTTACATCTTCCAGAATGAACCAAATGAATCCCATACAGCCCTCAAGCACATTAGAACTCTTCACCTTTGACAACTTGAACAGTCAATAACACATAACTCAGCAGGTCTCAATTAAGTGTGAACAATTACTATTCTAAATGAATTATTATCCGTTATTTACCTGTGATTTATTATTATTAGTATTTTTTAACAATTCTTTACCACAACAGTTCACACTTGTTCTATGAGCCTCTCTGTAGGTTTCTTAGGTCTGGTAGACCTTCTCAGTATCTCAGACATTGGGGAAGGTGAAGGAGGCTCACTGTGGTGCTCAACAGGGTTAGCACCTCGTTGTTCAGTTCCAGTCTCTGTGTCCTGATGTTTAACATCCTGTGTCTTTAACAGACTTCTCCGGTTTCTTCTTAACACTTGTCCATTCTCTGTCTGAACAGCAAACGATCTGGGCCCTACTTCGCTGAGAACTGTTGCTTTTTTGTCCCAGAAATCTGGACCTGCAATCCTCACAACATCTCTTTCCTGAAGCGGTTCCAGACGCCTTGCAGTTTTGTCATAGTTCCTTTTCTGTCTGTGCTTGAGTTTCATCCTTTTGTCAGTCAGCTTGTTGTCATGTGCATTGTCATTTTCCTTGGAAATGTGTGGAAGTGTGGTGCGGAGCTTGCGATGCATGAGTAGCTCAGCAGGTGATGCCCCACACTCCAGGGATGAAGCTCTGTAGCTTAGCAGAGCCAGGTAAGGGTCGGTCTTACTGTCTCTTGCTTTTTTGAACAATCTCTTTACTATTTGGACTCCTTTTTCTGCCTGTCCATTCACTTGGGGATACAAGGGACTAGAGGTGATATGTTGAAATCCATATTGTTTTGCAAAGTCACTAAATTCTCTACAGTCATATTGTGGACCATTGTCACTGATGACACACTGTGGAATTCCATGTCTGGCAAAAAAGCCCTTCATGTGTGTGATGACTGACTGTGCTGATGTACTGGAAAGCTGTGCCACTTCTGGATAATTAGAATAGTAGTCAATCACCAAAACATAGTCCTTGCCATCCAGATGAAATAAGTCCGTGCCTACCTTTTGCCATGGTGCAGTGGGTAGATCTGCTGCCAGTATTGGCTCTTTTGTTTGTTTATAGTGATGTTTGAGACATGTTTCACATTTCTGTATCATCTCCTCAATATCCCTGTTGATGCCTGGCCAGTAAACTGCTTCTCTCGCTCTCCTTTTACATTTCTCCACTCCAAGATGTCCTTCATGGATACGCTGAAGCATGTCCTTCCGCATGGATTGAGGAATGACAATCTGGTTTTGTCTCAGCACCAGTCCATTAGCCATGCATAAATCAGCTCGCACAGAGTAGAACCCTGGACAGACTCCTTTTGACCACCCATTCTGTATAAGGTGGGATACTTTCTGCAGCACTGAATCTTTTGTCGTCTCCTGTACAATTTGCTGCAACATGACATCTGATGCTGGGAGTGAGGCAGTTACCATGTTTACATGTGTTTCAGCCTCCTCGGCTGTAGTGCTGACTAACCTGTCACCACTTGGTGCTGGCGCTCGGGATAAAGCATCCGCGAGTACGATATATTTCCCAGGCATGTAGATCAGCTCAAAATCATAGCGCTGCAACACCATCATCATGCGCTGAATTCTGGGTGTAATGTCGTTGAGGTTCTTTTTTCTGATCGAGATGAGAGGTTTGTGATCAGTCTCTGCTGTAAAGGTTGGTAATCCATATACATAGCTGTGAAATTTTCCACACCCAAACACTAAGCCCAAAGTCTCTTTTTCAATTTGAGCATAGCGTTGTTCAGTTTCTGTCACTGATCTGAACGCATATGCTACAGGTTGCCACTTGTCTTTGTTCCTTTGGAGCAGAACTGCTCCTAAGCCATCTTTTGAGGCTTTGATGAATGTCAGGACCGGCTCTGTAGTTACAGTTTCCTTCAATTTTTTCCACTCTTTCTCATGCCGGGCCGTCCACTCAAACACTTTGGTGTCCTGTAGCAGCTCCCTTAGGCATGCTGTCTTGGAGGTAAGATTAGGAATGAACTTACCCAGAAAGTTGATCATTCCCATTGCTCGCAAGACACCTTTTTTGTCAGTGGGTGCTGGCATATCCAATATGGCTTGTACCTTTGACTGATCAGGTTCCACCCCTTCACTTGTAACCTTATCTCCCAAGAAGGTCATCTCTGAAACACCAAAGAGGCACTTGTCTCTATTCAGTTTAAGTCCATTCTTGTTAACTCTCCACAAAAGTTTCTCCAGCCTTTCATCATGTTGTTGCCTTGTATTTCCCCAGACTACGAGGTCATCTATGTAGACTCTGGTGCCTTCCAGCCCTTCGATCAGGGACTCCATTGCCCTGTGGAAGATCTCTGGTGCTGATTTAATTCCAAATGGGAGCCTCAAGAAACAGTAACACCCAAATGGCGTGTTAAAGGTAGTGTACCTGCTGCTTTCTGGGTCTAGCCTCAGCTGCCAAAATCCATGTGATGCATCCAGTTTGCTAAAAAACTTAGCTCCTGCCATTTCACTCATTATTTCCTCTCTCTTAGGGATCTGATAATGCTCTCTTTTAATATTTTCATTTAGATCTTTAGGATCAAGGCAGACTCTTAAGGCACCTGTATTCTTTTTCTTGACACAAGTGATAGAGTTCACGCAGTCTGTGGGCTCTTCCACTCGTTCAATGACACCCATTTGAGTCATTCTTTCAAGCTCTTTTTTCAAACTTGTCTGTAATGGAGCAGGCGCTCTCCTTGGGGCATGCACCACAGGCACGGCATCATCCTTGAGCTGGATTTTGTAGGTGTAAGGCAATGTTCCATGTCCTTTGAAGACTGAAGGAAATTTACTGATAATGTCTGAACTTCCTTCATGCCCTTGGTGTTCCACTCTTTTCCCTTGTTTGGCTTCTTTCATGGTGTCAGTATTAATCTGATAGATCCTCTTTACTAGTCCCAAGTCCTCAGATGTTTTATCTCCTAAAAGTGACTCGTGTCCATCAGGCACGATGGTGAACAAAATGTTATGCTGTTTGCCTTTAGCTGTCACTTTAAGTCTGCATCCTCCTTTTGTTTGTATTGGCTGGTTATTGTAGGCCCTCAGCGGTGTGACTTTCTCTGTAAATCTTCTAGGCTTCTCAGTCAGTGCCTTGAAATCCTTCTCGTTGATCAAGTTAGCTTTGGCCCCTGTGTCAATTTTAAATGTTACCAATGTCCCATTGACTAACAGTGGAGCAGTCCATTTATCATCTGTGACTGAACTAACACTTTGGCCAGTGTTATGTCTTGAAGACTGTGCATTGACATCTTCTTCATGTGACACCATCTTAATGAAAAATGTTTCACTTAGATCATCACTGTGTCTTCCTGCACAGTGTGTATTTTTTGTCCCTTGTTTTTGGAGAGAGACATTTTTGCATAATGGTTTTGTCCTTTACATTTTGCACATTTTTTTCCATATGCGGGACATTGTTTTGGTCTGTGTTTCTCTCCACATCTCTTGCAAGTGAACATTTCATTGTCACACGTTTTGTTTCTGTTGTCGTTGTTTTTGAATTTACTCCATGGCTTTCTTTTAATTGACACTGCATTCACTGCCTCATTTTCTTGTTGCGCTGCTCCTTGAACAGGCTCTCTAAACGTCAGTACATGTTGTCGTGCTAGCTCACTGGCTTGACTTATCTTTATAGCACTTTCCAGCATTAGTTCTGTTTCTCTCAACAGTTTCTCTCGGAGCTTCTTCTCATTAGTTCCAAACACTATTTGATCTCGTATCATAGAGTCTCTGAGATCACCAAAATTGCAGGACTGAGCTTTGATCTTGAGGTCTTTGAGAAAAGTATCAAATGACTCACCCTGATGCTGTAAGCGTGAGCGAAAGACGTATCTCTCGTATGTTTCATTTTTCTTTGACAGACAGTGCTCGTCAAATTTCTTCATGACTTCATCAAAGTTATCTTTGTCCTCGGGCTGAGCAAACACAAAAGTGTTGAAGACCTCTATTGCTTCTGTGCCGGCGATGGTGAGCAGCATGGCTATTTTCCTTTCATCTGCCCGTTGATCCACTCCGACAGCTGCAATATACAGTTTGAACTGCTGTTTGAAAGTCCTCCAACTTGCATCCACGTTTCCAGTCAGTTTCAACGGACTTGGCGGTTTTATTGCATCCATCTTGTTGCGTTGCTTCTTATTCTTAACCCGTCTCCTGGTACCATGTAATGTTCTTATTCCTCTATGAATAAAACATCAAGAATTGCTCCTGGTGCTAGCTTCAGCTAGCTGTTTATTATTCTTTCTACAACGATCACTTCTTCTTCTATTCTGTATATCTTATTGATTCCAGAGCGCCCCCTGTGGGTAGCTTCAACAATAGCAACTATCATTACACCACCCACCAGCCAATCCGTCCACCCATCTATCCATCAATCCATACATCCATCACCCATCCCGCAGAGGGCACTCCACCTTTTCCGTGGCCACTGAGTTGGAGATGCTGATTTTCATTCCAGCATCTTCACACTGAAATGTAAACTGTCCCATAATGAGCTCGAGGTGTTAGCCTGTAGCAGAACAGACATCCTGAAGTCACCAAAGTCTCCACCTTCACCTCCATTAATTTACTGCACCGGAATTTCTATCCATTAAGTTAATTCGTTCATTAGTCTTTTTAGTTATCAAGTTGTAGAGGTCATTCATCTGGATGAACATCTCAGAAGATCAGATCAGGTTTTGGAATAAAAACACCTGAACCAGAGCCAAGTGGGAATCTGAGTTTCACCAGTACTTCATCAGTACTTCCCCAGTACTTCATCAGTACTTCCTGATATTGACAAATTGTCCTTTTGGCTAGGCGTTCAGTGCCGAATACCATTTCATATTTTGTTTTGTTTTGTTGAAACGGGTCGTCCTTCATTTATATTTCAACCTAAACTCTGAAACTCTCACATTAGATCACATCGTCTTAAGATATGATAATGATGTCGCCAAACAGGATTTCTATTTTCCTTCTTTTCCGAGCTGGGCTACAGGAGGATGCTTGTGTGACTGCTTTTAATTCTCGTAAAATCTTTATGTTCAGTAAATTTGAGCTTGGGATTGAAAACCAGTACTAAATACTAAAAACCATAAAATCTTTTTTTTATTCAGTAACTTGATTGTAAAATGTTCCAGTGGACAAACATACAGAGACTTTTCTATAAGATGATTATGTCTCAGGCACAGAAGGACATTAGGACTGTCTGAATGTGCAGGTATGGTTTCTGCTGCCTCACCAGGTGATGTGGCAAAACACACATGACTGCCTAATGAGCATAGAGCTGGCAGCTGGCCAGCGACTGATGTCAAAACATCTATTTTGGTTCACAGGAAACATGTTTTGGTTGTAGTTAATGATCATAACCTTGGCATGCAGGAACTAATCCACGGATCAGATTGCAGTGACACAAGAATCCAGATTAATGTTGGATTAACCTGAAAGCTGAGTCACATCAACACCAACGTTCTGATGACACAGACAGCATAGTTTCGTGTAAAACAAAAGCACAACCCTAACCTCCCAGGCTATAACTCTGGCTTTTTTTTTTCACTTTTAGATTATAAATTACAGTCAACCAACCACTTTAATAATAATAATAATAATGGATTGGACTTATATAGCGCTTTACAATGCCACTATTCATTTACTCTCGCATTCACACACTGGTGGAGGCAAGCTACGGTTGTAGCCACAGCTGCCCTGGGGCAGACTGACAGAAGTGAGGCTGCCATATCGCGCCATCGGCCCCTCTGGCCAACACCAGTAGGGTAAAGTGTCTTGCCCAAGGACACAATGACCAGGACAGAGAGCCCGGGGATCGAACCGGTGACCTTCTGGTTACAGATACGCTTCCCAACCCCCTGAGCCACGGGCGCCCCCCACTTTATTAGGTACAGCTTTCTACTTAACTGGTTGGAGCTCCTTTTTCCTTCAGAGCTGCTTTGACTCTTCATGGTTCAGATTTACAAGCTCAACAGGCACCTGGTGTGGTCTTCTGCTGCTGTAGCCCATCTGCTTCAAGGTTCAGAGATGCTATTCTGCAGTCCTTGATTGTAACGAGTGGTTATGTGACCTGTTTTCTCTGTTCCAGACCTTCTCTGTAAACTCAGAGATGGTTGGTGGGAAAATCCCAGCAGGTTGGTGGATTCTGAAAGAACTACGCTATATTCAAAGTGACTTAGGTCACCTTTCTTCATCATTCTGATGCTCAGTGTGAATGCCAGCAGGTTGTGTTGATCATGCCTAAATACCATGATGGTTGACGATGCATATGCACTAATAACGATCGTATGAACCCAGTGCCGTGGCTGGTGAATGTATACAGAGTCATGGGAGCAGACTTAAAAGCAATTGTTTTGAATGTGAAGTTCAGATGGATGGTAAATGTAAAGCTTTAGTTCAGGTTTTTCTTACTAGCATGTGCTGAACATTTAAGCCTGGAACAGTTGCCCACCAAAATAAAAGCATGCTGTGTTTAGTAACGGTTACAGGAGCACTGGATTCATTCTGAACAACAAAGCCTGATTTAAAAACACAGGTTGAGCCGATAATCACAGCTCCGAGCTGGTGGCCAGGGCCATGAGCACATCAGAAAATGTCAGTTTTTGTTGTTCTGAATAAAGTTTCAGCAAATCGAAGCTGCAGAGTGACTCAGAGTCAGTTTCAGGTCAGCGCCCTTTTACTCATGCAGCCAGGTGAGATTGTCACCTGGGCTGTTTGGTCGGTTTCTGAGAGGGAGGGTGAGGTCATGTGACTCTGCTCAGGTAACTCACCTGAGCAGGAAGAGGTGCTGTCAGTGCTCTGACTCCCTGAGTGTGAATGTTTGCAAGACGTCCATCATGTCGCCGTCTGATTGCCAGTATTGTTGTTGTTGTTTCCCTCAGCTCTCACTACCCGGCTTGTGCCTCTGCCTCTACGCCTCCGTGCTGATGTTCCAACGCAGGAAGAAGAAGCACAGGCTGGAGATCTCGGCGCCACAGGACTTCCAGCACCGCGTCCACACGTCGTTTGATGTCACCTCGGGATGCTACGTGGGGCTGCCGCCGCAGTGGCAGAGCGTCATCGACACGCTGAAGAGGCCACGCCCCCTGGTGGACCCCTCCAGGATCACCAATGTTGAACTAGGACCCAAAAAGGTGGGATGGATCATTTCAATAATCTCTCAAGGCTGCTGTAAATGTAATGGACCTGTGTCTGATGATCAGGTACCAACGCCAGCATGATGACGGATCAGTCGAATGTATTGATTGCGTATTTGCGTGCGCTGGTCCAAGCGGTGCGTCTCATTGAACATCAGAAAGCTGATGAAGAAGCTGATTTATTGATGAACAGCGACATTAACGACAATCACAGCTTTCTGCATAGATCAGAACCAATCTGAAGTACCTTCAGGAACTTTCCTAGAGTCGGGTCCTTCACAGTGACTCTGCTTCCTCGTCATGGATCACCATGTAAAAACGTCTTTACTGTATCAATACTTCCTCGGGCACCGGTTTAGCTCAGTGGGATGAGCAGGAGACTATATGCCATATGGCTGACAGCCGACGGCATTTAAAACAAAGGAATCTGAATCTTTCAGCTGCACCACAAACACAAACTCTAAATCCCAGAATAAACTTCCTCATTCCTTCTGTCTGCAGCAGCAGTCTGAAACAAGGTGTTTAATCTTTAGTTCAATTTGATTAGTACCAACTCAAAACTCTGGAGTACTTGGAGTTTTTTCTTCTTTAATATTGTAGCTGTAGTTCATCAGCGAGTACTCATGTATTATATACCTGTATCACCCGCAGTTCACGCTAAGCTCACCTGGTAAACCAGTAAAGCTAATGTAAACATGACATCGTCAGTCATTGTTTTTGTTCTCTGGTAGGTAAAACTTCTTGTTAAAATGATGCTGATGCATACATGAAAACATCAATACATAAACAGGTGAGCAACTGTGTACTCACCCATTTTAAAAGGTTTAAATGGTAAATGGCCTGTATTTGTATAGCGCTTTTCTAGTCCCTAAGGACCCCAAAGCGCTTTACACAACCTGTCATCCACCCATTCACGCACACATTCACACACTGGTGATGGCAAGCTACATTGCAGTCACAGCCACCCTGGGGCGCACTGACACAGGCTGCCGAACACTGGCGCCACCAGGCACTCTGACCACCAACAGTAGGAAACGGGTGAAGTGTCTTGCCCAAGGACACAACGACTGAGACTGTCCAAGCTGGGGCTCGAACCGGCAACCTTCCGATTACAAGGCGAACTCCCAACTCTTGAACCACGATCGCTTAAAGCAGTGGTCCCCAACCCCCGGGCCTCGGACTGGTACCGGTCCGTGAGTCGTGTGGTACCGGGCCGCGAGAGTTGAGGCTCAGGTCTGAAATGTATGGTTTTCAGGGTTTTTATCGGTTTTCAGCGTTATTTTGTCATCGTTTTTATCGTTAACTCGGTTTTCCTGGGTCTTTTCACGTGTGTTATGAATAAATCGTCTTTTTTTCTGTACACCGGTACAGAAAAAAAGACGAGTTTTATTTTGTTGTATTTATCCGCGACACCTTAAAGGCCGGTCCGTGAAAATATTGTCAGGCATAAACTGGTCCGTGGCTCAAAACAGGTTGGAGACCGCTGGCTTAAAGGGCAGGCTCACAACATCACTTTCTCATCTATTTATTTAGTTGATTATTAAACATTGATTTTAAATGGCATTTCATATTTTCAAACCAAAAATACTACTACTGCTACTAGTAATAATAATAATAATAATAATGATATGAAAAGTTGAAAAATGCTTCAGCAGATGATTTTGGTTGAAATCATTCTTTTTTATGTATCCAAACAATAATTTTTATTTGTTTTTCTTCTGGAGATCACCTCAGATATCTTACAGATTTAAGGGTCATGGTATTATTATTATTATTATTATTATCATTATTATTATTATTATCATTTTTATTATTATCATTAATATTTGTACTAGTAGACGCAGTAGTAGTAGTGGCAGCAGCAGCAGCAGTACTAGTAGCTGTAGTATAGTGCTCAGAGTTCAGGGATGAGTTCCCTGTCCTACTACCAAGAGAGTTTCGGATGATGTGAGAGTACCAAGAAGGTGTTTGTGTATCTGGACTGAGGAAAGAGGATGAGGAGACTAGGTGATGGAATAAGGAAGTACAGAAGGTATTCAAAAGAAGATATTAGCAAAGTAAAAGGGGGACAGTCAGAGAGATGAAGGAAGTAGGCAGATGTACAGCAAAGAGAAAAAAGAATGGGCTTATAGTGAGCTGTATGTAAGGAAGACAGAGTGAGTAAGAGCAGAAATGTGCTAACGATTGAAGACACTGCGACGAGAAAATGGAAGAAGGACTCTGAGCTGATCAATGTAGAAAATGAGAGAGAGAAGGACAGATGGACAGTTAGTGAGGACCTCAGGAAGTGCGGAGGATTAGAAAGGAGGAATCAAAGGCAGGCAAATGACGCACCTGTGCAGGTATGGGGAGGTCTAGGAGAGGGCGGTGGGTGGTGAGAGGATGATGAAAATGAAGAACAAATCTACCGGGTCTGAGAACATGGTGATGTGCAGTACAGAGGGATGAAGCCGATGATACCATGAAGACACAGGAACGAGGTGTCCAAGGTTAAATCGATAGGTGAACAAGCAGCAGTGTGCATTCATGCTGAGGAAGAGCTCTGCACATGTGATGTTTGCTCTGAGAGGGTCGATGGAGAAGGTCAGGAGGAGCTTCACTGAGTCTTTGTGGATCAGGGAAAGCAGATGATTTGCTGCTAAGAGAGGACGTGTGGTCCTGTGAGGAAGTCTATAAGGGTAGTGCAGCAGTGTGGTGGTGCTCTGAGCCGTTGGAGTTACTTTGATTTGTTTTGGTTTCTTCTGCAGACCATCGTTCGTGGCAGCTTCATCGGCCATGGAGACTACATCAGTCATGTGATCTCTGAGTTGACTCGTATGTCGGTCAGCAGTTCCAACTCTCTGCGCCGGAGCAGTCCGTCGGCACGGAAACGTGCCCGATCGATGGGCCGGCTGGGAGAACTGGCCGAGGACGAGTCGTACCAGTACGAGGAGCTAGGTCACCGCGGCGGCAGTGTGAAAAGTGGTGGGAGCTCTACCTACTGGCAGGACCGGATACGACAGGTGCGCAGCGACAGCAGCAGCCCCAAACTGAATGGGGCCCTGCAGAGAGCCAAGTCTACCTGCCAGGTGGATTCCTCGTCTGAAACCACACCCCTTAAACTAGACAAACCTCAGAGGACAGGTGAACCAAGTGGACTGTACGCCCGCAGTGAGGGGGCGGAACTAAGAAATAGGACAGCTTCCTACACTGTGGAGACCAATAGGCACCAGGTGAGGCTAAGACCAGCTGTGGGTCACCTGCCTGACCTGCTGTTCTCATCCAGAGAAAATTCAAGAAGACCGCATTCGTCCTACGACCTCCAGGTGAAACTCAGTGTTTGGATCACTTCCACCATTTTAACAAATTCATTAGAATGAGTCTGCTGAGGACAGACCAAACCATGTGAAGCTACACAAACTAACATCAACACATCTGATTAGAACAAGTATAGGAAATGGCTCGATACAAAATGCAGATATATTAGCTTAGGATAAATACAGACTATAGAAATGTAAATAGCTAGCATAGCCTGACCTGAACAGGAAGAAACCGCTAGCACAGAGTAGCATAAAAAGGGGAAACACCTGAAGCTTTAACTCAGTGTCTCTTCTTTTTCTCCATCAGCTGGCCTCACCCTCCTCCCGCCTCCTGCCTCCTCCTAACAGCACCAGCAGTCCCATCATCACAGGTAGAGCTGTATTTCAGAGGCTGCCTCGCCCATCCTCTGCCTTTAATGCTCCTATCAAATCTCCAAACTTAACAACTGAGGACAGCCCCTCCCAGCCCCACTCTCCCCCAACCGGCTCCCCAGGTCACGCAGTCGCCTCCAACCAGCAGGCGGGGTCCGATGGCGGTCCTCCAAAGGTGACCCATGAGCAGTTCAAGGAGGCACTACAGATGGTGGTGGACCCTGGCGACCCGAGGATGACTTTGGAGAACTTTGTGAAGATTGGAGAGGGGTCCACAGGCGTGGTTTGCATCGCCCGGGAAAAGTACAGCGGGAGACAGGTGGCTGTGAAGATGATGGACCTCAGGAAGCAGCAACGGCGAGAGCTGCTCTTTAATGAGGTACAGGTGTGGTGAGGTGGGTGAAGATCTACCTGTTTGCAGTTTGACTGATCTTCATTTCATATGTCTCAGGTGGTGATCATGAGGGACTACCGGCACCAGAATGTGGTGGAAATGTACCGTAGCGCTCTAGTGGAGGATGAGCTGTGGGTCATCATGGAGTACCTGCAAGGTGGCGCTCTAACCCACATCGTCAGTGAGACCAGGTGAGCTGGAAGTCTCTCAGGTGTGTCGTCTGGGAGATGTTCTCTGTGTTCATGGGGCGATCGTGGCTCAAGAGTTGGCAGTTCGTCTTGTAATCATAAGGTTGCTGGTTCGAGCCCCGGCTTCGACAGTCTTGGTCGTTGTGTCCTTGGGCAAGACACTTCACCCGTTCCCACCTACTGGTGGTGGTCAGAGGGCCTGGTGGCGCCAGTGTCCGGCAGCCTCGCCTCTGTCAGTGCACCCCAGGGCAGCTGTGGCAACAATGTAGCTTGCCATCACCAGTGTGTGGATGACTGAATGTAGTGTAAAGCGCTTTGGGGTCCTTAGGGACTAAGTAAAGCGCTATACAAATACAGGCCATTTACGATGATGTTTCTGCGTGGTTCAGGTTGAACGAGGAGCAGATAGCGACAGTCTGTGAGGGGGTCCTGCGGGCGCTGTCTTACCTGCACTCTCAGGGTGTGATCCACCGAGACATCAAGAGCGACTCCATCCTGCTCACCCTGGACGGGAAGGTAACACCCTTCTTCTTCTTTGTGACACATCTTTGACATTTACAGAACTTCTTAAAAATTAAACCTGGATTATCAACAGATACAGAGAATTCACACAAACTTGTGTTTATCACATAATGAGTACCCTAAACCCAAAAATGCCTAATGACGACCATCTCTATCTTTTTAAAGTTTGACATTACAGTTAGGCAAAGCTGAGTGTTTGTGAGTTTTTATTTCTAAAATATTAAAAATTTTATAAATTATAAATACTAAAAAATACTAAAATAATTAAAGACCATTTATAATCTCAAAGATAGACATGTACCAATATATGTCTGTCTTTGTCTGATTGATAAGAGGTTTCTAATCGTTTCCATTAGAGTTTGTATGACTGCCAGTACTACTTTACAGTAAGGAAAACAACTTCTGCTGATAACGAGGATCAGGCATCTTTTTTCCAGATTATTTATGTTATTAGTTAGTCAAAACTCAAATGCCAACAAACTCAATAAACTGATCTGCAAGGCCAATAAAATGTGTTATCCAAGTTAAAATGGCCATGAAACATTATATTATAAAAGCCAGTCTAAATCATGAAGCCCTGATGTCAACTGTCCCTGATGTAACTGTGAAGCTGGATTCAAGCTGGAAGTTAAAATTTTTTGGAACATGTTCAGAGTCTAAGGGTTATTTTTGTGCAGCCCCTGGCTTCAACAATGAGTTTATGGTAAAAACAATGATATACTGTCCACTTTCACTCTCTGTGTTATCAGCAGTCAGCGGTTCTTTGTTGTTTGGCTAGCTGCAATGAAATAGGAAATCCACTTGTTGGTTGTCAGAGGTTGCAGAACACTTTATTAATAAGGACAGGGTGGAGGAGAACCTGTTTAAGTTACCAGACGGACAATCTGGAATCCGACACTCGTCTCGTTTCCTCTTCTAGACAGGTGTACCGCGCTGTGCAATCAGCTGACGTCAGCACAAAACTGCTGCTGACTGATTTTTAGTTTCAGTGTCCTTATTTTCCTCTGAGTTATCAGTTCTGTCACTAGTTAGCTAACATAAACTAATGTGAGTCTATTGGCTGCAACCAACCTAGTGACATCATATTCTGTACTGACAGAAGATGGCGCTAAACACATTCTAAAGTTAAACATGTATACCTTAAATTCAGCTTCACAGATAAAGTTACATTTGGCAATGTATGAGAGCAGGGCTCAGTGGTGTACATTATACATGTGGTGTTTCATGTCCACTTAAAGGACAGTCCTGGAAAGCACCTCCCAGCCACTCCATAATGCACTGGCCAGTCACAGTAGCATCCTCAGTGAGAGACTTGAGTTTACCCATAATGCACCACTGAACGACACAGGACATCATTCCTGCCTGTGGATATCTCTGTACAACTCCTCCATCTAAAGCACCGCACACAGTCCAATACCTGCACACCCTCTGCAGAGAAAATAACCGCCAGTATGAGGGACACCTCAACTTGAACTCTGTCTATATTTAATTTTGTGTATATTAGAGCTATTTGGTAATACAATATTTTGCATTATTTCATGACCTTTAACTTGTTAGTTATGTCCTTGCTGTCTTGGAGAAACTGTGACCACATCATTTCCTCTGGGATTAATAAAGTATTCAGATCCTGATAACAGTGACTAATCAAGCCTCAGTCAGATATGACTGAAATACTGCTGAGCATCGGTCACACAAACAGCTGGAAAAGGATTCTCAGAGGTTTTCTGTTAGTAAATCTATGAAATTCCTTCTTGGATCCTGCTGCAGATCAAACTGTCCGACTTTGGTTTCTGCGCTCAGATCAGCAAAGAAGTCCCAAAGAGAAAGTCTCTGGTCGGGACCCCATACTGGATGGCTCCTGAGGTGATCGCCAAAATGCCATATGGCACCGAGGTAAAGACAGCACATGAAGGATGTTCCTGCCAAATAATTTAATGAGTCGATTAAACCGGTGGAAAAAAGCTGGACAAGTCTTAGGATAAGTCTTAGAGTTAAACAAAAGTCCAAACCTCAGTTTGAACAAGGTTAAACAAATATCACATTTATATTTACAGTAACTGATATTCACAGTTCTCAGTAACCAATCACAGTTTCACATGAAAACTAAGAAAAACATCAAATAGTTACGTTTCTAGGTCTTATTTCAAATTAAAATGGTAAAAAAAAATGGCCTGTATTTGTATAGCGCTTTACTTAGTCCCTATGGACCCCAAAGCGCTTTACACTACATTCAGTCATCCACCCATTCACACGCACAAATTAAAAGCATGCCTTTGAGGTCTGACCATTTCCTGTTTTCAGGTGGACATCTGGTCTCTGGGAATCATGGTGGTGGAGATGGTTGATGGAGAGCCACCGTATTTCAGTGACACGCCCATCACTGCAATGAAGAAGCTGCGAGACGAAGCAGTGCCAAGTGTCAAGAACGTCCAGCGGGTCAGACACACACACACACTTAGTTTTATTTTTATATGGAGTGAGGACCCGAGACCTGAACATGCTTTGAGGACCAACAGACATACATATAAGGGTCCTTCTAAATTTTATCTGTCACATCTTTGTTCTCATGTAAGTTAAATCTGAAAACACAAAATCAGATTTTTTCTGAACATCAGTTACTAAAATGCTAATATGCTGGTTGTGGGTCGTGGGCCCAGATTAGTTGTAGCATTTGATGATGATGTAATCATTCATCCTGACAGTCGTTGATGATGTCACTGTGTTTGTCTCCAGGTGTCTCCCGTGTTGAAGGACTTCCTGGGCTGCATGTTGACCCGTGACACGCTGCAGAGGAGCAGCGCCGCCGACCTGCTGGAGCACCCATTCATGCTGCAGGCCGGCTCACCACGCTGCCTCGTTCCTCTGGTGGAGCAGTACCGCAAACGCATGTCACTCTGCTGAACACCCGAGACCCATCTGAAGAGGCTCGCCCGAACCCAACCCTGATTCCTCCGAAGACATCTGAGGCTCAGCTGGGAGACTCTTATTGTGGCTCGGTTGCGCATCAGCTCATCTCTGATTGGCCAGACTTGCTGAACAGCTGTTGGTGCTACTCTGGGGCGAGTGTTTTTTAAAATGGAGAATTTAAACTTTAGAACATTTCAGGCTCCTTCATGTTTTCAAAGATCCTAGTTTATACAGCATTTCAGTAATTTTACAGCCGACGTCAAACCTTTAAATCACAGATCAATAATAATGATCAGCTCAGAGCTGTGGGTGCAGAACAGCTTCAAACAAACAAGTGAAAACAGACACGTTCGTTTCAGCAGAGCCGGAGATGATCCTCTGGCTTCAAGAAGTTTCTCTCTGTATCAGAGCCAATAAACAACCAATAAATTGATCAATGCTGCTCAGCAGAGATCAGCAGAGGGTCAGCTCTGGATTTAAAGCTCTTCATTGGGAAAAAGTTTTACCCCGTGAGGATGATGATGATGAGCTCTTCCTCCCATCGATCGGTTTATTTTGAAGCTTTGCACAGTTTCAATGTGACTTTGCACAAAAGATGCAGATTAAATTTTTTTATTTAACCTTTTTGTCTTTTTCCGTTTGTCTCTTTGTTGAGTCCTTTAAATATTTTTATTGAAGCTAAAATGGATCCTGACACAGAGAAAATGCCATTGCAGCCAAACGTCCGGTTGCTCCCTCACAAAGTCCAAATTTGACCTGTTACTGATGTTACCTCTTCAGGTGGAAAATCTGGATTTCTAAATTTAAAACGGGGACATGACATGCGTGTTAATCCAGTTACTTTAAAACATCATAACAAGAATCAAAATGAGAAATTACAAAGATTGTTGCTTTAATTAAAAAGATAACAGCTCATCACTCTGTTTTGCTTTGAGTGGTTTCATTCAGCTTTTTTATTACTAAAAAAGAAATAAAGTCCAAGATTTTTATTTAAACAACAGGCAAATGGCCACAGAGTCCTGAAATATTTCCCAGTTGCTCAAGCCTGGTGCCCTGCTCTCAGGGTTAAAAACCTTTTGACGTGCTCCTCATGAGAGAATAAGGGAGCCACTCGCTTACTCAGTGATTAGCTCCTATTCCAAAGACAAAAGTCTGCGCTGATTGATTTACAGGTGTGTGTCTGAGCTCAGTGTGTGTGTGTGTGTGTGTGTGTGTGTGTGTGTGTGTGTGTGTGTGTGTGTGTGTGTGTGTGTGTGTGTGTGTGTGTGTGTGTATCACGCTGCTTTCTTCACTTCAACTGTTTCTTTTTAAATTCTGGTTGTTTCCTTTTGTTGACACTAACTATATTTCATGAAGCCAGTTTAATATCTTCACAGGCAGAAGATGATCCTGGTCTCTAAATGCAGGTTCTGGTTTCTGTTCCTCGGCTTTAGTCTTGGGTGTAAAATGCAGTTTTGAACATCCACGTGCAAATCTGCTGCACTGATGATGTTCTCAGAGATGCTGAATCATAATTAAAAGGCCTCCCTCTTTGCAGACTATGTGGTAAGTTCTGTACCTAAAACTAAAAATCAGAGTCTTTGGAGTTTAACGTTTTATCACTTTTAGACAAATAAAAGTTAGAAATGTTCAGATTTGATTAAAAGCATCCAAAGTTTATATGCTAAGTGGCTCAAAGTAGTTTTAACTGGCTTCATTTTTCAGCACTGGGTTTTTCAGCACAACAAACTGTTTTCATTTTTATTCTTCCTCTTTCAGCTGAAACTGTGGATTTTTTTTTTTTTTTTTTTATTAAATGACATCAGAAACAGCAGTATGCGACATTACGTGATGGCAGAGCTTCAGTTCATCCTTTGTCTTTTTTTTTTTTTTTTTTTAATAAATAGGACAGGGGGAATGAATGAGAGAAAGAGGGGGAGAGAAAGAAAGAAAACCAAAGGGGAGAAGAGACGGTGAGAAGGGGGGGGAAGAGAGAGAGAAAAAAAAAGAACTCCTGGGTCACCTGTATGGAGAAAAAAAAACAAACAAACAAAAAAAACAAACAGAGGAGACAGCAAACAACAAAGAGCAACATAATAATAGAGAAAACAAAGCACCATCACAATAAACTAGCTAGTCATAGATATCAATATTTACTAAATAATAAACGATATTGTGCAGCACGCAAGATAGACAGCGCAGTGTGCTTTGAGGCAGCAGCCAAGAAAGCTTTAGTCCGCGTCTGTGAATACCCATGTGTGCATACCTGTGTGGATCAGCATGCTTGCATTCCAAAGGTTTCTCCATGTAATGATCTGAAACTGTGGATTTAAACATCATGAACGCTGCTCAGTCTCAGTGTTCCAGTTTCACCTACACACATACATTCAAACAACCTTTGTAAAACATTTAAAGCCCTTGTCTCTTCCTGCAGTGTGAGTGTTGTCCTTTACAACCCTCCGTAGCTCTGAAACAAACTCAGTTTCAGGACCTCACTTTGGGAAAAACAAGTCGGATATGATTCCTGTTGGGTTTCCTCTGGTTCAGAAGTTTCAGAAGGATTATTAATCTGTTCATTTTCAAGATCACTGAGGTTCAGAGCGAGTCCTCGTGCTGCTGCCAGCCGGCCGTTCGTCCTCATGCTGCAGATAAAAACTGATTCCAGAGACTTGGGTTTCTATTTGGAGGCAGAGGAGCCTCGACTGCCACAGATAAAGAGACGCAGACACTCGAGCCCATCACAGCTCGCCTGCATATCACAGATTAACGCGACCCGAGTCCAGAGGTTAAAGCAGCTGAAGGACTTTGGCTCATGCAGTTCATGTTCAGTCACACTGAAGTTGCGTTTCTCAGTTTCACTCTCAGCTCTGATTGCTGCTGTTCAGGAAACACGAAGGCTTTTGTAATTATTCGGTGTGTCACACTAACAGCATTGAGGTGATGTTCAGATCTTTAAGCTGCTCTGAATGGACACATTACAGTCCCATCATAATGTTTCTCATGTATCTCCTCCACAGGTGATGAAATTAAGATGATTAATTTCAAAAGAGTTTGCATGTTCTCCCTGGGTTTGCGTAGGTTCTCTCAGGTCCTCCCATAGTCCAAACACATGCAGTTTCTAAATTTCCCATAGGTGCGAATGTGAGTGTGAATGGTTGTCCTGTAACACAGCAGTCTCCAACCCCCGGGCCACGGACCGTGAGTCGTATGGTACCGGGCCGCGAGAGTTGAGGCTCAGGTGTGAAATGTATAGTTTTCAGGGTTTTTATTAGTTTTTAGCGTTATTTTGTTATCGTTTTTATCGTTAACTCTGTTTTCCTGGGTCTTTTCACGTGTGTTATGAATAAATCGTCTTTTTTTCTGTACCGGTACTAGTTTTATTTTGTTGTATTTATCTGCGACACCTTAAAAGCTGGTCCGTGAAAATATTGTCAGGCATAAACCGGTCTGTGGCGCAAAAAAGGTTGGGGACTGCTGCTGTAACAGACTGGCGACCTGTCCAGGGCGTACCCCACCTCTTGCACTAAGACAGCTGGGATAGACTCCAGCCCCCCCGAAATGGAATTAATGGATGGAGAGAAACAGTTAAAAATTCCTGCTTCATTCTGTTGGCACATTAGAGTGGATTTTATATCAATCACATCACAAAAAACGGCAGTAATATCATCAAGTGAACTAATCCATAATTTTGTGTTTTGTTTTGGTTTTTTTTTAATTAATTTACATTAAAACAGGAAAATCTGCACACATGTGGAGAGAGTCTGCACCAGCAGTGAAGCACACAAAAACAAGACATGCACACTAACTTACTGTTTTCATATTTGCTATCATCGTGTTAATATACAAATTTCCCACAGGTGTGAATGTGACAGTGAATGGTTGTCCTGTTAAAAATTCCTGCTTCAATCTGTTGGCACATTAGAGTGGATTTTATATAAGTCATATCACAAAAAACGGCAATAATATAAACTCAAATCACATCAATTTTATTTATATAGCACTTTTAAAAACAACAACTGTTGACCAAATTACTGTACAATAGAATGATTGGGTAAAACTTAAAAGGAAAGTAAAATCAAGGATAAGAAAATAATAAGAATAAAATAATGGCAGACTCATACCGACTTAAAAGCCAAGGAGTAAAAATGGGTCTTTAGACGAGTTTTAAAAGGATCCAGTGTTGGAAAGGCCCTGATCTGTAAAGGCAGTTTATTCCACAGTTTTGGAGCAGTCACAGTAAAAGCCCGATCTGCTCTGTATTTTAATCTAGACCTAGGGACAACTAGAAGCATCTGGTCCCCAGACCTCTAAGCTCTCACCAGAGTATACAAATTTAGAAGATCAGAAAGATATATAGGAGCTAATCCATGCAATGTTTTAAAAACAAGTGTCAAGATCTTAAAATTAATTCGAAAACTAACTGGCAGCCAGTGTAGCAAGGCAGATATAGGGGATATGTGCTCTTGCTTGCGCGTGACAGTCAGGAGCCTTGCCGCAGCATTTTGAACCAGCTGTAGTCGGCCAATGGATGACGAAGTGACGCCAGAGTAGAGGCTGTTGCAGAAGTCGAGGTGAGATGAAATAAAGGCATGGATTGCTTTCTCAATGTCTCTGAAACAGAAAATTGTCTTCACCTTTGCAAGTAGGTGGAGGTGAAAGAAGCTAGTCTTGATCACATTATTTATCTGTTTATCGAATGTTAAATTACTAGTGTGTTATGAATGTTAAATTACAGTGTGTGAATGTGTGTGTGAATGGGTGGATGACTGGTTGTGTAAAGCGCTTTGGGGTCCTTAGGGACTAGTAAAGCGCTATACAAATACAGGCCATTTACCATTTACTATCAAAAATCACACCTAAATTTCTCGCAAAAGATTTTTTGATAGTTTTCTAAGGGGCCAAGGTCGTAATGGTCACTAGGGCCGAAGACAATGATCTAAGTTTTCTGTTCATTTAAACTGAGAAAATTTATCATCAAGTGAACTAATCCATAATTTGTGTTCTGTAGTTTTTAACGAATTAATTAACATTAAAACAGGAAAATCTGTACACATGTGGAGAGAGTCTGCACTAGCAGTGAAGCACACAAAAACAAGACATGCACACTAACTTACTGTTTTCATATTTGCTATCATCATGTTATTATACATGATATATTACTGTAATATCAATGTTGTGTTAATATATTAACAGACGTTTAAAGGATAGCTAAGGATATAATTAAATGTTTGTTAAGTGATTGTGACGGTGGATGTTAAAGGGTAGAGGATATGCAGGATGAGCTCCAGGGAGGATGCAGTCTAAATGCAGACATGTCGGGACTATCAGCAGCAGATAAGCGGTACAACTTCACTTTTCCTAAAATGGATTCTAACAGCCAAAGGTCCTGAATCTGCCCTCATGGTGCATTCACTTGATCAGACAGATTTAGTTCAGCTGTCATCTCCTAATTTGGTCCACAGGGAGTCTTTATAAATATCACCTGCTGTGAGGAGACTGCAGTTCTCCATCAGCTTCAGCAGGAAAACTCTCTCACTTAGTTTGTTCTCTCCTCTGACTGCCAACGTTCTCCACCGTAAAGCATGGGCGACTCTCTGATGGCCGAGTTTGGGAAGGCTGCTCCTTACCTGAGGAAGTCTGAGAAGGAGCGTCTGGAGGCTCAGACCAGACCCTTTGACATCAAGACTGAATGTTTTGTAGTCGACACTAAAGAAGAATATGTCAAAGGAAAAATCCTGAGCAAGGACGGAGGGATGGTAACGGTCCAGAAGGAAGATGAAACAACGGTGACAGTGAAGGAATCTGACACTCACCCCCAGAACCCACCCAAGTTCGATAAAATCGAAGACATGGCAATGTTTACATTCCTCCACGAGCCCGCCGTGCTGTTTAACCTCAAAGAGCGTTACGCAGCCTGGATGATCTATACCTACTCCGGGCTCTTCTGCGTCACTGTCAACCCCTACAAGTGGCTTCCTGTTTACGATGCTGAAGTGGTGGCTGCCTACAGGGGGAAGAAGAGGAGCGAGGCCCCTCCTCACATCTTTTCCATTTCTGATAATGCGTACCAGTACATGCTGACAGACCGGGAGAACCAGTCTGTCCTAATCACTGGAGAATCTGGAGCAGGAAAGACTGTGAACACCAAGAGAGTCATTCAGTACTTTGCCAGCATCGCTGCAGTTGGTGGTGCAAGCAAAAAAGACAGCAGCAAGGGGACTCTGGAGGATCAAATCATCCAGGCAAACCCGGCACTGGAGGCCTTTGGCAATGCCAAAACGTTGAGAAACGACAACTCGTCGCGTTTTGGAAAATTTATCCGAATCCACTTTGGCACGAGTGGTAAGCTGTCATCTGCTGACATAGAGACGTATCTGCTGGAGAAGTCACGAGTTACCTTTCAGCTAAAGGCCGAAAGGAATTACCACATATTTTACCAGATCCTGTCCAATCAGAAGCCAGAGTTGTTGGACATGCTGTTGATCACCAACAACCCATATGACTACTCCTACATCTCCCAAGGAGAGGTAACAGTTGCTTCCATCAACGACTCGGAGGAACTGATAGCCACCGATGGTGCCTTTGATGTTCTTGGCTTCACTCCAGAGGAGAAAATGAGTGTCTACAAACTAACTGGTGCCATTATGCACTACGGCAACATGAAGTTCAAACAGAAGCAGCGTGAGGAGCAGGCTGAACCTGATGGAACTGAGGCTGCTGATAAATCAGCTTACCTGATGGGGCTCAACTCTGCTGATCTCATCAAAGGGCTTTGCCACCCCCGAGTTAAGGTAGGAAATGAATATGTCACCAAAGGGCAGAGTGTGGACCAGGTTTACTATGCCATTGGTGCTCTGGCTAAGTCAGTGTATGAGAAGATGTTCAATTGGATGGTGGTGAGAATAAACCAATCACTGGACACCAAACAGCATCGTCAGTACTTCATAGGAGTGCTGGACATCGCCGGGTTTGAGATCTTTGATTTCAACACCTTTGAGCAGCTGTGCATCAACTTTACCAACGAGAAACTGCAACAGTTTTTCAACCATCACATGTTCATCTTGGAGCAAGAAGAGTACAAAAAAGAAGGAATCGAATGGGAGTTCATTGACTTTGGCATGGACCTCCAGGCCTGCATAGACTTGATTGAGAAACCTCTGGGGATCCTGTCCATTCTGGAGGAAGAATGCATGTTTCCCAAAGCTAGCGACCAGACCTTCAAGGCCAAGCTCTATGACAACCATCTGGGCAAGAACAAGATGTTTGAGAAGCCACGGCCAGCAAAGGGGAAAGCAGAGGCCCATTTCGCCCTTGTTCACTATGCCGGGACAGTGGACTACAATATTGCTGGCTGGCTGGTCAAAAACAAAGACCCCCTAAATGAGACAGTGGTTGGTCTATATCAGAAATCCTCTCTGAAGCTTCTCAGTCTTCTGTTTTCAAACTATGCAGGAGCTGATGGAGGAGACAAGGGAAGTGGAAAAGGAGCCAAGAAGAAAGGCTCCTCCTTTCAGACGGTGTCTGCACTTCACAGAGAAAACCTGAACAAGCTGATGACAAACCTGAAGACCACTCATCCACACTTTGTCCGCTGTCTGATTCCTAATGAGAGGAAAATTCCAGGAGTCATGGACAACTGCCTCGTGATGCACCAGCTGCGCTGTAATGGGGTCCTGGAAGGCATCCGGATTTGTAGGAAAGGTTTCCCAAACAGGGTGCTCTATGGAGACTTCAAACAGAGGTACAGGATCTTGAATGCATCCGCCATCCCAGAGGGTCAGTTCATAGACTGCAAGAAAAGTACTGAAAAGCTGTTAGGATCGCTGGACATTGACCACACTCAGTATAAGTTTGGTCACACAAAAGTCTTCTTTAAAGCCGGCCTGCTGGGTACACTGGAGGAGATGCGAGATGAGCAACTCTCTCGAATCATCACCAGGATCCAGGCCAATGCCCGAGGGCTCCTCATGAGGAAGGAGTTTATTAAGCTTGTGGAACGTAGAGATGCCCTAATGGTCATTCAGTGGAACCTTCGGTCTTTCCTTGGGGTGAAAAACTGGCCCTGGATGAAGCTCTTCTTCAAGATCAAACCCCTGCTGAAGAGTGCAGAGTCTGAGAAGGAAATGGCCAACATGAAGGATGAATTCAACAAGCTAAAGGAAACTCTGGTGAAATCAGAGGCAAGACGAAAAGAACTGGAGGAGAAAATAGTGACTCTCCTCCAAGAGAAGAATGATCTGACCCTGCAGATTCAGTCTGAACAGGACACCCTAACAGATGCTGAGGAACGCTGTGAACAGCTGATCAAGAGTAAGATTCAACTGGAGGCAAAGCTAAAAGAAATGACAGAAAGACTGGAGGATGAAGAGGAGCTGAACGCTGATCTGACAGCAAAGAAACGCAAGCTTGAAGATGAATGTTCAGAGCTGAAGAAGGACATCGATGACCTGGAGTTAACGTTAGCTAAGGTGGAAAAAGAGAAACATGCTACAGAGAATAAGGTGAAAAACCTGATGGAGGAGATGGCTTCACAGGATGAGAACATCACAAAGATAACCAAAGAGAAGAGGGCGCTGCAGGAGGCTCACCAGCAAACTCTGGATGACCTGCAGAGTGAAGAAGACAAAGCTAACACTTTGACCAAAGCTAAAGCTAAGCTGGAGCAACAAGTGGATGATCTGGAGGGATCGCTGGAGCAAGAGAAGAAAGTCAGGATGGACCTGGAGCGCTCAAAGAGGAAGCTCGAGGGAGACCTGAAACTGATCCAGGAGAACTTGATGGACTTGGAGAATGACAAGCAGCAGCTGGAGGAAAAACTCAAGAAGAAAGACTTTGAGGTCACCCAAATAACTTCAAGACTAGAAGATGAGCAGATTGCATCAGTTCAGCTCCAGAAGAAGCTCAAAGAAAGCCAGGCAAGAATTGAGGAGGTGGAGGAAGAGCTGGATGCTGAGCGAGCAGCCCGGGCCAAGGTGGAGAAACAGCGTTCTGATCTTTCCCGTGAGCTTGAGGACATCAGTGAACGTCTAGAGGAAGCTGGAGGAGCCACATCAGCTCAGGTGGAGCTGAATAAAAAGAGAGAAGCGGAGTTTCAGAAGCTGCGTAGAGAGCTGGAGGAATCAACCCTCCAACATGAGGCCACCGCTGCCACCCTGAGGAAGAAACATGCTGACACCGTCGCTGAACTGGGAGAACAGATTGATAACCTTCAGCGTGTGAAGCAAAAACTGGAGAAGGAAAAGAGTGAGCTGAAGCTAGAGCTCGATGATTTGTGCTCAAACATGGAAAATGTAGTAAAGACAAAGGCAAACTTTGAGAAAATGTGCCGAACGATGGAAGACAACATGAATGAGTACAAGAGCAAATGTGAGGAGGCTCAAAGGACCATCAATGACCTAACAACCCAGAGGGCCAAGCTCCTCACTGAAAATGGTGAGCTTGGCCGGCAGCTGGAGGAGAAGGATTGTCTGATATCACAGCTTACTCGAGGGAAGAACTCGTACAACCAGCAGATGGAAGATCTGCGCAGACAGCTGGAGGAAGAACTAAAGGCAAAGAACGCTCTCGCCCATGCTGTTCAGTCTGCTCGTCATGACTGTGATCTGCTCCGAGAACAATTTGAGGAAGAGCAGGAAGCCAAGGCTGAACTGCAGAGAGCTCTGTCTAAATCCAACACTGAAATCTCTACATGGAGGACCAAATATGAAACGGATGGCATCCAGAGAACTGAGGAGCTGGAAGAAGCAAAAAAGAAGCTTGTTCAGAGACTGCAAGAGGCAGAGGAGGCCATTGAGGCTGTGAACGCAAAGTGTTCCTCCCTTGAGAAAACCAAACACCGCCTCCAAAATGAGATTGAAGACCTCATGCTGGACCTTGAGAGATCTAATGCGGCATCCGCAGCACTGGACAAAAAACAAAGAACCTTTGACAAAGTCTTGGCAGAGTGGAAGCAAAAATATGAGGAGTCGCAGTGTGAGTTAGAGGCATCTCAGAAGGAGGCTCGATCTCTGAGCACTGAGCTCTTCAAACTCAGGAATGCCTATGAAGAATGCCTGGATCAATTTGAGACAATGAAGAGAGAGAATAAAAATCTCCAAGAAGAAATCTCAGACCTCACTGACCAGCTGGGAGAAGGTGGCCGCAGTGCCCATGAACTAGAGAAGATCAGGAAGCAACTTGAACAAGAAAAGGTTGAGCTACAGTCGGCGCTGGAGGAAGCTGAAGGTTCCCTGGAGCACGAAGAGAGCAAGATCCTCAGAGCACAACTGGAGTTTAACCAAGTGAAGGCTGACATGGAGCGCAAGCTGGTCGAGAAGGACGAGGAAATGGACCAGGCCAAGAGGAACTACCAGCGTATGGTGGAATCACTCCAGTCCTCTCTGGAGTCCGAAACCAGGAGCCGAAATGAAGCCATGAGAGTCAAGAAGAAGATGGAGGGCGACCTCAATGAGATGGAGATTCAGCTGAGCCAAGCTAACAGGCAGGCAGCTGAAGCCCAGAAACAGGTGAAGACCCTCCAGGCGTTCCTGAAAGACACTCAGCTGCAACTAGATGATACCCAGCACGGCAACGATGACCTAAAAGAAAACATTGCTCTGCTTGAACGCCGAAACAACCTCATCCAGGCTGAACTGGAGGAAGTGAGAGCCGCACTCGAGCAGACCGAGAGAAGTCGGAAACTGGCCGAACAGGAGCTGACCGAGGCAACGGAGCGAATGCAACTCCTACACTCCCAAAACACCAGCCTGATCAACCAGAAGAAGAAGCATGAAGCAGACCTCCTACACCTGCAGTGTGAAGTGGAGGAAGCCATACAGGAGAACCGCAATGCTGAGGAGAAGGCAAAGAAGGCGATCACAGATGCAGCCATGATGGCTGAGGAGCTAAAGAAGGAGCAGGACACCAGTGCCCATCTGGAGCGCATGAAGAAGAACATGGAGCAGACCATCAAAGACCTGCAGCACCGTCTGGATGAGGCTGAGCAGATCGCCATGAAGGGCGGCAAGAAGCAGCTCCAGAAACTGGAGGTTCGCATCAAAGAGCTGGAGAATGAGCTGGAGGCAGAGCAGAAGAGGGGAGCCGAGTCCATCAAGGGAGTTCGCAAGTACGAGCGCCGCATCAAAGAGCTCACCTACCAGACCGAGGAGGACCGCAAGAACATGGCCCGCCTCCAGGACCTGGTGGACAAGCTGCAGCTGAAGACCAAGTCCTACAAGAGAGCGGGTGAGGAGGCAGAGGAGGCGGCCAACCTCAACATGGCAAAACTACGCAAGCTGCAGCACGAGCTGGAGGAGGCAGAGGAGCGGGCCGACATTGCCGAGTCGCAGGTGAACAAGCTGAGGGCAAAGACTAGGGATGGATCGTCTAAAAAGGGCCTGGATGAGTGAGGAACAGGAACAGGAAGTGCACATCGCAGGTGAGAAGAGTCAGTGACATAGTCAGAGCTCTGTAAACAATACGGTCTATCAGGTTTAATGGAACCCTAATAAATAATGTCTAAATAATGTTTATGCATTTTAATTGAACATTTACAAACAGAAAGAACAAGATAATAAGATCATAAATAATGTTTAATAGCACTACAGACCTAAGAACCTAATCCGTTTTAAATTCATTACCACAGCTATTGTAAAGTTAAACCACAACACTTTAGCAATTTTCAAACTTTCCATCAGTTTGAGTTGAATAGTTTCTGCTGATGAGAAGTTCTTCACACTAATGTGTTATGAATCATTCCTGCTGTGTTTTTGTTTCTGTCTTTTACATTGTGTTTATTATTTTAGAACATCTGATCTATTAAATATATATACACAGCATTAAAACACATGACATTAATGCTGTTTTACTCATGAGTGTGTATAAATCCTCATCTGTGGCCTTAACAGCACAGATTTATTTCTGTATTTTTTTCATGTTTATGTCATTAATGTTTGAATCTGTTTCCTCCCACAGATGTTCCTGAAGCTGAAGCTGAAACCGTCACCTCCCTAATCAGTAATTAGTATTTGATGTATTGATTATTCTGCTGATCATGAGTTCTCTGAAGCTTTTCATTCACTTGATGTTTAAGGATGTTTAGTATGTTTATGCTCACTCCAGTAAAACACATCTAGCATCACAGAGACTGAAATAAATCAAGTTCTGCTTCCATATTGTTGTTTTAAATTTGGTATACCTGCAGCTGAGGATTTTAAACCAATACTTGGGTTAATTGATTGTTTCAGGTTCGTACTCTTCTCTGATTCACAGTTTTGAAATGATTTTCAGAAACTCAGATTTTCCTGTTTCAGCAGTTTTCAGTCAAATCTTTGGGAGAGATCTCTTTGCTTTGATTCTTTCTCTGCTGAACTTTGTTTGTTTGCTTTACTGCATTTCTTTGAATGCTGAAGTGTTGATGTTATTAATGTGAACATCAATAAAGTCCCAGCTGATCCCTGAAAACTGACTTCTGATTTCAAATCACGTGACATCGATAAAACTGAACTTTTAACTGATGATGTTTGAAATGTGAATCAATCTAAAAGCTTGTGTGTGTGTGGATGCGTGTATACCATGTTTAGATATCTTATGGGGACCAAATGCCCATCCCCAGAAGTTTGAAGGCATGTTTGAGGCTCAAAATATGGTTTTAGTGTCAGGGTTACAGTTAGGTTATGGTTAGGTTTAGGCATTCATTTTAGGCTACATCCACACTAGCCTGAATAGATTTGAAAACGGCGTTTTCATCTGAAAACGCTCCGCGTCCACCCTTGCGTTTTCAGTTGTTTTCAAAGAGTTGCACGTCCACACTAAAACGGCCGAAAACGCTGACGTTGCAGCGTGAAACGCAAGACAACTCGACCTGCGTCATTTCCCTCTGCCGTTTACTTACATACTTGCTCTTTTCCTTGGGGAAAACGCCGTCTCAGTGTGGACGGGAGGCCAAATAGGAGAGAAAACGATGCGTTTTCAAACAAAAATGCAGTAGTGTGGACGTAGCCTTAGATGGTTAGGGTAAGCGCTTAGGAAAAGGGTTATGTCAACTAGATCTTCCCACAGGATATGAAAACAAGTGTGTGTGTTTGTATGTGTGTGAAAAACAATTTTTATATGTATATATATATATATATATATATATATATATATATATATATATATATTAGGGGTGCAACGATATTCGTATCGTATTGAACCGTTCGATACAGTGCTTTCGGTTCGGTACGCATATGTATCGAACAATATATATTTTTTAATTTATTTTATCAACTTTCCTTCTGACAATGCTGTCTGTGTTGAGCGCTCAGTGAATCTGCGTTTGACTACTCCGCCTAGGCTGCACTGTCGAGCACAGATCCACTGAGCTCCACCCACATGCATTCAATCAAGCTAGCGAGACAGAAGCTAAGCTTATTGCAACATGGCAACTGCCTCAGTGCCTCCTGAAGTCGAACCTCCTCCACCGTCATTGAAATCTGGCGTTTGGAACTTTTTTGGCTTTCGTGTGAAGTATCACCCTGATGGTAAGCGCGTTGTGGACAAAACTACAACAGTATGTCGGATGTGCCACGCCATGGTTAATTACATCGGTGGGAACACAACAAATATGAATGCACATTTACGCCGACATCACCCTAGTGCAAAGACGAGTGAAGGCAGACCAAAACAACAACAAACACACATGCTACAAACTTTGTCGGAGTCATTTAGACAGCCGTTAGCGCATGATTCTAAGAGGGCAAAAGAAATCGACAGGGCAATTGCTACTTTTATTGCTGTCGACATGCGACCCTTTTCTGTTGTAGAAAACACCGGGTTTCGGGAAATGCTGAGAGTACTTGAGCCCCGTTACAGTATTCCTTTACGAACCCATTTCACCGATATCGCAGTTCCTGCTTTGTACAAGGAGACAAAAGCTAAATTAGAGACGGCAGTGTCAGCAGCACCCGCTGTTGCTCTGACCTCAGACGGCTGGACGTCAAGAGCTACGCAGAGCTACCTCACTGTCACCGCACATTACATTGATCCGGAATGGCAGATGAAAAACTGTGTTTTGCAGACACGCCTGGTCGAAAGTCACGCCACTGACGACTTAGCCAAAGGTCTCTCTGAAGCTGTGGAAGACTGGAAGTTAGTGTGACCAAATGTGACAATACCTGTAACTACTGACAATGCTAAGAACATAGTTAATGCTGTCACAGCTGCTGGGCTGGGGCCACAAATCGGATGTTTTGCACATACAATTAATATAGCTGCTCAGAAAGGAATGGCAGTGCAGAAGGTTTCCCATCTCCTAGCAAAGATGAGAAGAATTGTCTCCTTCTTTCACAGAAGCACAACAGGATGCAATGTGTTTATGAAAAAACAGCAACTGCTGCAGCTTATTGGAAAAAAACTAATTCAAGATGTTCCAACTAGGTGGAACTCCTCTCATGATATGATGGAAAGATACCTTGAACAGCAAGCTGCAGTGTATGCTGCTATGGCCGACAATACTGTGAAGAAGAGTATGAAGAACATTCAGAATCTAACTCAGGAAGAACATGCACTGGCTGAAAATCTTGTTACAGTCATGAAAACCCTAAAAACTGTGACAGTCATGATGTGTGAAGCGTCATCTCCAACAGCATCCATGATCCTGCCACTTAAAATGAACATCCTGAACTCTATGGCGCAGTCTGGTGATGATAGCCCAGCAGTGAGAGATGTAAAAAAAAACATCAGGGAGGACCTGGAGAAGAGATACGCTGATCCTGCCCTTCAGAATTACCTACACAAGTGCACAGCTTTAGATCCTCGATTCAAGTCCCTGCGACACTTGGATAATGTCACTCAGCTGAGAGTCTACGGAGCACTCACCACAGAACTTGTCTTGAGCATTGAACAAGTAGGCATTCTTTTTTTTATTTTTGAAATTTTATTTAGCTACTGCTTGATTTATAAATATTATTTAAACAAATACAATTAACAGTTTGGTTGTTTATATTTCCTCAGGACCAAGCCGCAGGCACCACAGAAACTGCGACCTCCGCAGAGACTCAAGCAGCAAACTCTTCAGATTCCCCATCAGCATCTCCACCAGAGAAAAAGTCAGCCATGAAGGAGTTGTTTGGAGAACTGTTCATGTCACAGGAGCCAAGGACCAGGTCTGCAGCCGAAGTGGCAGAGGAGGAAATTAACTTGTACAGGTTAGCAGACTGCATTCCCACAGATGATAACCCACTGAGATGGTGGAAGGAACATCACAGCTTGTACCCTCATCTTTCCAAGTTGGCACAGTGTTACTTGGTTGTACCTGGAACCTCTGTCCCAAGTGAGAGGGTGTTTTCCACAGCAGGTGACATTGTCACAGCAAGCAGATCTGTACTGTCAGCAGAACATGTGGACATCCTAATTTTTCTGAAGAAGAACATGGAAATTGAGTAAACTATGTTTTGGTTTGTATTTAACAGGACCGTTTATTTAAGTTGTTTATGCTGTATATGCAGCTAAGTGCTAGCACTCCAGAAGATGAGTGTTAGGGGAGGTCCGTTAAAGAGTGATTCATTTTATGGGTACCTGATTTGTTATATATGCTGCTGAGAATATACCCCAGAAGAAGGGTATAGAATAGCTTTTATTTGTATTTATTTTTTATTCTTTACATGGTGGGTTTTTTTTTTGTTTGTTTGTTTTACATGGTGCCAAGTCTGCACAACAGAAAATATGTGAAGTATAGCTTTACCAGATTTAAGTTTTCATGTGTTTTCTGTACACTATAGAACATGGTTCTAAAAAAAAATTTTCATGCCAGGGATTGGGTGTGTTTGTTTTATATTCTGCCAAGAATAGAAAATACCGTCAGGGATTCCCAAACAATGCAGAACTGTATGTGGTTGATACCTTGTTTTTAGAACATTTCAAATGTTTAAAAATATATTTAGGAAGGCCTTTCTGTGCAATACATTTTTATTTAAGTTGTTTTTGTTGTATATGCAGCTAAGTGCTAGCACTCCAGAAGATGAGTGTGAGGTGAGGTCCATCAGAGAGTGGTTCATTTTATGGGGACCTGATATGTTCAATATGCTCCTGAGAATTTACCCCAGAAGAAGGGTATAGCATAGCTTTTATTTTGGAAAAGGACATTTCTCTGAAATAAACTCGTTTCCAAACTCTTTTATTCTTTTATTATTTTGTTGTTTCAGCAACATTTCATTTAAAAACTGTATTTTTGAGTTAAAATATATATTTATAATCTTAATAAATTACAAATTAAAAAAGGCATGAACATTTTTTGTATCGAAGAAATATCGAACCGTGACACCAAAGTATCGAACCGAACCGAACCGTGAATTTTGTGTATCGTTGCACCCCTAATATATATATATATATTTGCAAGCCCTGTATCTGATTGAGGAATCACTCATCTTTGGAAAAGAGAGTTTATTACAGAGAAATGTCTCTTTCCAAAATAAAAGCTATACTATACGCTTCTTCTGGGCTATATTCTCAGCAGCATATTAAACATATCAGGTCCCCATAAAGAGACTCATGTGCTAGTACGGCAGTGGCCTCTGTCTGTGCAGAACAAAATACAAAGAACTAAATCACACAAGGCTCCTTTAAAAAAATGTGGAAGTGTTACATACATGTTTATAAACACTTACATTCCACAGAAATCTCAGCTCACTTGCAATACTGGAGCACACAGACGATCTCGCAGCTTATCCCTTGCATAGAGAAAATGGCCGCTCCACGCTGCACATACAGGTCCTTTGCATCATACATTTAAGAAATACATCATCTTGTTAAAATACTGACGTTTTGTCACTGCACTACAATTATAACAATATGTTTCAATGAGTTATGTGCATATTTAACAATTCCTTACCAACAATTTAACTCCTTCACAACATTCCCGTTCCACATCCCCACAACGAAAAGAAAAGTAAACAGGAAGTCCCAAGATGCATTTCTTGTTAAGTTTTTTTGGAAAACTGCAGTTAACCCTTAAGCACTGCCCCCCCCCCCAGTGACCACAATATGCAACTACACAAACCTATAAAATTATCAGCTTCAAATGCACACAACATGCCGATAACCAAAGAAATAGCACAAGCAATAACATTAAATTACCCAATAACACTCTTGTCTTACCATACATGGAAACAAAGAAACAACATTTTAAGAACCCTTTTTGAACCTTAAATGGATATTTGGTTAACTGAAATGGAAAATATTATTATTCATTTACCACTAGGCTACATTAGATTTATATTTTAAATAAGACAAAATTTGGAATTTACAGCAGTAAAATTATTGTATCTCTACAGTTTAAAAATGTAATAAGCTTTGCCCCTGCACAGAGTGGATAGTGAAACAAATGGAATCATCATAAATACATTATTTCATATTTATTACTTCCCCCTCCTCATTGCTTTATTATTGTAGCTCTAGTAATAAATAATAATGTAAGGATTCTGGATGAGCACCATGATGCCCATAGTATATACAGTATTCTGAAGAAGGTCTAAAATGTCACTGTGTGTGCGTGCATGTGTGTGTTTTATTTAGATGGATTTACTCATGATATAACATTGTCCAGACATACCGGGTAAGGACATGAGGAGGAAACAGTAGGAGCTGTGTGAGGCTACTAAAGGCAGTGCTATAACATTTTTCTGTCATCATTTTATTATAGATTAAGTGCAAGAGTTGTTAGGTGTGGATAATTAGATTATAGTTTATTGCAATAGCAAGTTGTGCCTTGTTCTCAGATAGACAGCAAGTGGAGAGTGATATATGAAATGATGGGATGGAAGGAAGAAGAGAAGCAAAGAGTGATTCACAGGCAGAGCCTAAATTATTTCTCACAGTTTTTTGTTACCTTATGGTTCCAAGCGCTGTCACCAATCTTTGCATTTTGTTATTATCTCATGACACTTGTTTAAGCAGCTACCATCTCTCCTATGGACTTTTTAATGTCTACAGTCTCAGATCAACACAGCCCTGCCCTTCCTATATTAGATTCTTGATGAATGTGTGTTGTTGTTATTCAGCCTGGTTCAATGTGCCCCTTTTTAACTTTGAGCACCCGCCCCTTTAAACGTCTCTGCACGGCCCTGCTCTCCTCCCTGTGTCACAAGCAGCAGGCGCACCTCGCAAGCGAAGGGCGCCCTTACTCCCAGCAAACGGGCGATAGAAAACCGATCGGTGCTTATGCCATTCCCAATATGCGCTGGCTGACGTCGGGGCAGCATGAGTACAAGCATTTTTTTTTTTTTTTGCCGATGCCGGTGATGCCGAACTGAGGATAAAACACAGAAAAACATGAAGGAGATTTCCTTTGCCTGTGATTAGCAGATGACCCTAAAAATATTCTGCAGTAGATCAAAAACGAAAGAAAACCATTAATCAGCATATGAACATTACCTGATGCTGCTGAAGCAGAGCAAAGTTACAGAGGTTTTAGACACAGCAAAGCGTTTTGCAATTTTGCATAATTTTAAAAAGTTTCAATTTGTTCAGTAGCCTACTGAACAGCAGAAATGAGGCTTTCTTGTCGAAGTAAAAGGGGAAAAAACAGCGGCCGACAGCTCTGTAAACAACTTGCGTGTAATAAGTAGAGATGGACCGATCTGATATTACCTATCGGTATCGGTCCGATACTGACCTAAATTACTGGATCGGATATCGGAGAAAAATAAAAAAATGTAATCCGATCCATTAAATATCAGGAAAGCACCTCACAAAACTTGCAACTCACCTCGGAATGTTAGCACGTCGGCGCAGTATGCATCACGTGATAGAGCGGCTGTGGCATGCGGGACCTGTCGGTGGTCTGGATAGCATGTGGAGCTTCGCTAGCAGCCCGGCATTTCATCTCCAACAAAGTTATAGAAGTTATAGAAGTAAAGCAAGTGTGTAAGTCCATCTCTGAATGTTTGTAAAGCATTCCGCTTAACAAACGATATATGGAGCGACTGCCTCTTCTTGCTGCTACTTCAATCATGAAACTGCTTAATGATCAGCTGATCGGCTTTTCTGTGGCGAGTCCGTCTCTCTTGTTTGTTTTTGGCCCACTTTGTACCAGAAAGAGGAAACCAGCGGCTGAAGAACAGCAGCACGTTTAAGCTTGATAAGCTGTTGTTAGAATTTATTTAATATTACTTGTACACCAGGATCTTTTTCTACGTAGCTGACGCTGGTAACTGTGCAGGGGCGGATCTAGCAAAGTTTAGCAAGGGGGGCCGATAGGGCATTAACAGGGAAAAGGGGGCACAAAGACATACTTTTCTTTCTTATTCTCATTTAAAATGTCTAGCTTTTAATAAATAATTATCTGACACCCAAAGTTTTAATTTGATGTAAAATGAATAGAAGTCCATTACTGTATATACTAATTATTAAGTCTAATATATATATATACCCTAGTAAGCTATAATACTTTTTCCTTTGGGAAGGTACCATCTGTGCAGTCTGCAATTTTGTTGAAGAAAGATGTTGAATCTATTTAATATTTTAATATTTTGAAAAATAATTGATTTCTGTGCATTTTTTTCACACTGCATCAAATTAAGGTTGATTACGTCGATTAAGCATCATGAGGTGGAGCGTGAGGGGTGGTTCCCTATTTTTTATTTATTTATTTTTGTTGTTGCTGGGAGTTGGAACCCTATTAGTTAGGTTGCTTAATATTTACGCTAAGTACTCTTTAAAATACCAGAATAGGGAGGATGGTGTAGGTTTGAGTTTATTAGATTGATCAGTATTGCTGAACTATGAAATATATTTTTTTGCATACAGGTATAACAGAATAGCTTTAGTGTAGTTGTTGTTTTAAACTTGAGTATGAACTTATACAAAATGCAGCAAGATATTTAAAAAAACAGTTTTGTTGATTAAAACACACTATATCGGATTAATATCGGTATCGGCAGATATCCAAATTTATGATATCGGTATCGGTATCGGACATAAAAAAGTGGTATCTGCCATCTCTAGTAATAAGCAAGCGAATAATGCAGAAAACAGAGATTTTTAGATGTGAAACTGTTCTTGAAGTACAGGGAGAGAGAGAGAGAGCTCTGCGTGAAGTGTGATTTTATCATGGTGGAATCAAAAAAGAAAAAGAATTCATGACGATGTTTATGTGAAGCGAAATGTGAAGCATAGTTTGGATGTTCTTTTGCTGCTGGTTCAGTCAATATTGTTTGGAGAGAGATAAAACCTGCAGCTTCAGAATCTAGCGCAAAAAGGACGTAAACACAAAGCACGGACCCGCCGAAACATCAAAATCAGTGAGCTGTCGGCTTTCAGCCCCGACCGTGTCCGTGCCGTCGGATGAGAAAGGCGACATTTCACTGATTCTGATCCATCGGTGGTCCTCACTTTGTGTTTACATCTTTGTACAGAATCCGTGTACCTGCTCTCATTTACAGTTTTAGCTGTTTGGTGGTTGTTGAAATTTTGTGACGTTTAACCTGAGGACAAAATAAATTTATACTTAAAAATCGACTCAGGATTTCAATGAATCGATATCACGTTATCCAAGCTAGAATTTTAATCGATAAATCGATAATCAAAACCCACCCCTAGTTCCAGTCTCTGTGGGAATGAAACCTGTGTGTTTATTTTGCAGCATGAGGTCATCTGTGCCTGACAGTTTGCGGAAATGAGGACTAAACGATGCCGTGCTCTGATTGGTTCAATCTGTCCTTCTGAGCGGCTTGCTCCTGCAGCTGGTACCTGCTGAGAGGCTCAACCTGAGCATGTGCATTGTGGGTGTATCTGATTGGAGGAATTTGATTTTCTGTTGCTATCCATTTATTATTTTTTCTACTTTAGTAAAATCTTTTTTCTTTTCTTGTCCTTTTTAAAAATTTATTTTAGTTTTTGGTCACAGCAAACAATCAGGAGCAAAACTCAAACTTTATTTTCAAACTCGCTTTGAATGATCGTGCTTTTATTTTGGAGGCGTGACCATAGTTTCCGGTTCGTGCTGACCCGGTTCAGCTTGACAGAGTGGATTTAAAGCTGCGGATCCAGCTGTGGGTCCAGCTGTGGATGACGGAGGGACCTGTGCACTCTGCAGGCTCTGCCTGACCTCACGCACTCACACGAGCACACACCTCCTGCTCCTCCGGCTGCCACCATGCGGGAACCCCGCAGCTGGACCCGGAGGTTCGTGCCTGCGGCCCGCGGCAGACCGGTCACCTACACTGGGGAGAAGAAGGCGCAGCTGGCGGCCAGCGCCAACCGGAAGTGGGTTAGGCTGGCCACAGTGGCGGCGTACGTGCTGAGCGTGTCCGTGGCCGCCGTGGTGCTCGCGGTGTACTACAGCCTCATCTGGAGACCCGGGCAGAGCCTGGATCGGAACGGGAGCCCCGGGGCCGAGCACAGCCGGGGAAAGCCCTCCGAGTGTGACGTCGATACGGACGGTGACGCCACTGATAACAGATCGATAGCTGATCGTTTACTTGCTGACGGTCACGCACCCGTCACCGCTCTGAGCGCGGAGGTGTCTCCGGTCCTCGCCCCCGGACCCACCGGACCTCCCGGGCAGGGCTCCATCTCTCCGGCCGCCGTCACCGCGGAGGATCCGTCCAACCTGCCGACCCACCACGCCGCCCGACACCGGGAGCCAGCGCCCTCCGCCAGTTGGCCGGAGGCGGACTCCTCCGGGTCCGGGTCCGAGGACTTTACTGGATACCAGTGAAGGCTTTCACAATAAAAGCTCCTGTGGACGCTGAGAGAAGTCTTCCATCGGTCCAGTTATTGATCCGAGCGCGATGATTTATGACTTAATTTTATTGATTATTGTTCAGTTTGTGTTTCTCTGAGCTGCTCATTAAAGGAGCATTTCTACAATAAACGAGTTTCTGTACACCTCAGGTGCTCCTTTTCTGTCACATGATCACACCTGAGACAGGTACTCCTGAGAAGCTGATTGAGATCATGCTGCTTATTTGCTGTTCTTGTGAGTGGGGTCAAAGTTCAGACTACAGAGGCTTCAAGCTGAAGCTGTGTTGGATAAATGTGTTATTATAAATGAGAACGGTGAGGCACGCTGAGCAAATATCAAACATTTAAAAATTCAATGACAAGCTCGTCTCACACAGGTGAGCTCAGGTTTCTACTCCACACGAAGACTCGTCACCAGAGAGCTGAGAACATTTAATCCACGCTGTAAACCCAGGTTAAACCTTTAATCCCTCTGAGTTTTTAGTTGTTCCCTTATCCTCCCTGTTCCCTCCCTGAATAATCCATCTGGGGTTCCAGAACTGAGAGCAGCAGCTGATGTATTTAACAAACACGAGAATCTTTTCTTACATTAAAAGGAAAAAAAATCCTGTATCGTTTATGAATAATGAAAACTACAAAATTAAAATGAGTTCCAGAAAAGTTGGGATGCTTTTAAAATGTAAACAAAAACAGAATCTCATATTTTACTTTTACCTATTAAAAAAAACATCAAATATTTAAAGTGAGTAAATGAAAAACATGAGCTCACACTGTCACACACACATACACACACTCACACACGGACTGTCACACACACTATCACACATGCACACATACACACTCACACACACACACTATCATACACAGACACACTGTGAATGAAATGTGTATATTTGTACAAATCGTTGTATTTTGTTGTTTTTTTTACATTCATGAAAGTGAAACTTTTTTGGTTTTGGATTTTTTATATATCATCCCTGATGGGTCTAAAAACCAGCTTCATAAATGATTGTCTGTTTGTTTGTGAAATCTGATCATTTGCCCCATCAAAACCAAGAAACCTCTGTGTGGCAGCCATCTTTGTTTGGGTCAAGAGAGCAAACAGAATCTGAAGGTTTGTGATTGTCGTCACAAAGCCGAGGATTCAAAGCAGAGATACGCCGTCAGATTCCCGAGCTCCTGGAATTTGATGTGGAGACAGACTTGCTGTTTGACAGGAAGTAGGAGAGGCCGCACACTTCCATGCCTCAGTTAATGACCTGAAAATCCTGTTTACTGCTTCCTGTTTGCAGGACTGAGATAAATAAATCTGCATTTATCAGAATACCACCGTGTGACTTCAGTTTCCACAGCCGTCAGAGCTCAGCATGGATGGCTAATCACAGATTGATTAATGTAATTGATTAGAAATAATTTAAAACCTGTTGACAGGAAATAAACAGAGACAGCATTTGTAACTAATGAAGGGTTTGTCTTTCAGCACTGTTTTCCTCTAATTTAGCCCTTCAGTCTCTGAGCTGAGGAGACCAGCTACTGCACGTTGAAGCCAGATGCTGGAAAGAATTAAAAAATATTTAACAAAATTATTAGAAAGGAAAAACTTAAAGAGACATTGAAAAACATACACGTGCTCCTCAAACACTCGATGTGAGATGATGTGCTTCCAATAATTTTATTAAATAGTTTTTAGTTCTTACTACAGAGGGGTGGCCTCACTTATTCGATTCATTCAGAAATATTATTATTATCATCATTTATCAGTACATATCCATAATTTTATATCTATGTATACAAACATAGCTGATACTTGTGAGACATAATCAGAGGTGGAAGCATCACAGCAGATGCCTTTGTGTCAAAGTAACTGAGGCTTAGTGTGTTTGCCACTAAACGCTTTCCCTGTATCTTAAAGAGAAACTCAACAGAGTGTCACCTGGCAGAAAGTTGTCAATATATGCAGCAGGTTCAGCTTTTTCAAGGTTACTCAGTAGTCTGGCGTTATTATGAACGACGCAAGTGCGGTTCTGTAAGGTCAAGCAATGCATGATTGATCCAAAATGTTTGGGAGTGGGGGAATCAACCACTGATCTCAGCACAGCTATAGTCAGAGGCAGAATACCAGGGCGGTGGCTGCGATAAAGCCAGTTAGGCTGGATGTAGACTGGTGTACTGGTATACAATATATACAGAATAACAATACTGTCCTTAACGTTTATACTCTCTATGAAACTTCTGAAAATGAGGAGGACTATCTTGGTAGGCTGGTTCTTATTTCTCATTTATTCTAGATAACAGTACTATTTAGTGCACATGTTTTGGGTGATTTTAATGCTGTCAAACTTTCTCTTTCTTGACTCTACCAAGCCTCAGCAATTGCCACTGTCCTCTTCTCCAGGGCAGGTGTCTCAGGCTCCGCTCATGGGGAAGACGAGGAAGCCAGTGAAGGTGCTGAGCCGACCTTGGTCAAAGATGCTGCTGTTTTTCAAGAGGGTGATCCAGAGGCGGTCATCCTGTTCCAGGATCAGTGTCATGCCATTGGAGGTGCTGCTGTGTGGTCCCACCGTGTCCTGGACTGCAAACATGTTCTCGCCGTTCTTCATCAGAGCTGCATGCATGGACTTGGAGTTTCCAGTCAGCCCGGTGAAGTGGATGTAGTACAGTCCTTTGATGGGGGCAGAGAAGATGCCTGCAGTCATAGAGAAGGGATAAATGCCTTAAAATACTTCTTAATAGGGCATGTGGTACTTCAAATGAAACAAACCGCACACTCCCTGTATGATCCGATCTCTGCTTTTACCCTGAGCTGACCAGGTGTGTCGGACCTGTGTTGGCGTTGTAGCCATTGCCGTTGTTTGTTGTCACCTTCTCAAACACGAGCCTGGTGTCGGTGTCATGCGGCCCCTAAAATCTCCATTCCAAGCTGGTGTTTATAAGCGAGGTTTGATGCAGGTTAGCTCTCTCTGTTCACCTCAGTCTTCAGCTTTGTATTTACTGGGAAGGGGTGCCGACGTGATCTCCGCCCACTCAGATGTTTCAGGTCACTCTGACAGTTTTATCCTTTGGGTTTTGTGTCCTTTCAGAGACGTTTTTACAAATGAAACGGACTTGTGAATTCGACCACTTGTTTAACACACTAACTGTAATTTGGTTCCTGTTTATTGTGCCTGACTATGATGGCTGTGTGTTCTCGTTTATTTTATTTTATTATCCTGAACCAGTTCAATAATTTCCTGGCATGACTAGCAGCTTTTTAAAAAGTCAGTCCCTTCCAGTCTCAAGTTGAACTTTAGGCTTTCTGTTCGTTCAGCTTCAGAGTTTCAGTAGATTCTGTTCATGAAAAGTTTGTTTCTAACCCTTAAACTAGGGTACACCTAGGTTACCCTTAAACTTACAAACACAGTTTAACCTCAGGACCCCAAAAGGTCCCAAGGCAACAGGTGATATAGCAATATCATATACAAATAAATTTTTCATTTTTTTCACATCAAATCTTTTCAACAACTTCAGACCTAACCATAGGTATAAAGTTTATCATTATTTTTAATTATTTTTTTATGTTTTTATGCCCTTATTGTCATAAAGACCCCTGTTTTTTTATGGGAAAACCCATAATCTGCAATATTTTCCAAAAATTAGTTGCAGAATAGCATATTTGCCATAAGGTTATTACAGCCTTGAATAGGTCAATAACTGATAACAGCATTGATTTGGATGCATTATTATTTTTGGAACAATGAAAATTTATTGCAAAAACAAAATGAACTGAGCTGAACAAACTCAAAAACAAACTGAACAAAGATGTAATTTACATTTTATAACATGAACCATAAAGCGTTTTCAGATGGATTTGGCAGACTGGGGCATCACATTTGCAGCAGTTGGTTAGGATCCTTTTGCACTGTTTGCACGATGCGCACTGTTTCCACTTTTTGGAAGGCTCCTCCTCCTCCTGCACTTGGCCCTGGGCTTGTAAGACCAGGCTGGCTGCAAACGGTGGCAGGTGGCTTCTCTTCACCATGGTCGGGGTGGTGAGGGCTCTGCCAACCTGCTCTATGAACAGACGCTGCCTGTAGTGCTTTGCTCTGTTCCAGTCCGGCTCCACAGTAGTGAACAGGACAAAAGCATTGTAGCAACTTATGTCAATCATGTGATACAGCAGACACATGGGCCAGCTACATGTGGAGTAGGTTCCACAAACCAGCAAAAGAAAAAAAAATGATGACATGACATGAATAGATTTATACAGCCATAGACAAGAGATGCCCCCCCCCCCCACTTCTGTAACTATCAAAAATTATCATAATCACATCTATGTTATCAGATAACATGTCGAACTCCAGGCCTCGAGGGCCGGTGTCCTGCAGGTTTTAGATGTGTCCTTGATCCAACATAGCTGATTTAAATGACTGAATGACCTCCCCGACATGTCTTGAAGTTCTCCAGAGGCCTGGTAATGAACTGATCACTTCATTCAGGTGTGTTGACCCAGAGTGAGATCTAAAACCTGCAGGACACCGGCCCTCGAGGCCTGGAGTTCGACACCCCTGCTCTAAATTGAGTGTGCGCTTCATGGTGTCTGTGCAGAAGTGATATGTTTTTTTTATTTCAGGCGATAACGATATATATCACGATATAAGCCAAATAACTATATTTGTAAAATTTAAATGTGCCGTTGCTCACAAGTAAAATGTGAAATAATCAGCAGCTTGTTTTTATTTAAATATTTATTTCCCATAATAAGTTCAACAGGGTAGATGTAGTTAAGGAACATGAGACTTTTTCAGATAAATAAAGGCAAATATTGCAAACTACACAAAAGGCAGCCGCTAAAGCGTTTAAGTTTCAAAATAGAACAAACGAAACAGACTAAATTGTCAATTCCACTTAGAAACAAAATATTAATTCTAAAAATAAATCTTAGTTTGTTTTACAGAAGAACAGACAAAACTGACTAACTTTTGTCAATATCAAATAAACTGAGAACTAAAAGGAAATTCTCAATCTCTCCTTGTTGTATAGCTTAGCTTTTCAAACAGTTTTAACAGTTACTTTAGTCTGACAAAAGCCGAATGACGAATTAGCGCTTCCAGTCAGAGACTGAGGCTACGTCCACACGTACACGGGTATTTTTGAAAACTGAGATTTTCCGTTTTCGTTTTAAAAAATAATCCCGTCCACACATAAAGGCAGAAATGAAGGAAAACGCTGCTATGAACATGCCAAAGCAGCAGGTGGCGCTAGATTCCTAACCGTGCAGAAATGTTGGCCAATCAGAAGTCTAGAAGCCTCGGTGGGAAAAAGTAAACAAAGCTGGGGCATAGAAGCAGAACCGAGTCGTATGTGTGGAGTGACAGTAACTGTGTGTTTAAGTAAGCATTTAAACACTGCAGAGAGTAGAATTAACAGTATTGTAGAAATTCATTTCACCGAAACAATAACGTGGCGCACAGTGTGACGTCAAAAAATGCGCACACCTTTGACGCTGCGTTTTCTCCATTTTTCTAGTCCACACGTAAATGCAAAAACGGAGTTTTCAAAAATCTTCGTTTTCAGTGACCAAAAACGCCGTTTACGTGTGGACGAAAGGTGCAAACGCATATAAAAATCTGCGTTCTCAAAAATACCCGGGTACGTGTGGACGTAGCGCATGCACCAGTTTATTGTATTTCCAGACTTGCTTTCGGAACAATTTACAGTGCACGCTACTCTGTTTTTTGTCAGACTTAAAATAGCCGAAATACCTTCACACTACGGAACTTCTATGGCTCTTCCGTTCGACAATCTCTCCGGCGTTGGAACCATCATCTGTTTTCTCTTCGGTCACGTGCGGTTGATTTCCTCCATTACCCGGGCAGTACGGTGGCTGGCTGCTTCCCAAACAAATACACATGTGCGGCTTGGCACTTGTGCTGTACGTAACAAGTCACGTGACGTGACGCTGCGGCTGTGATTGGTTCGGCTCTGCGCTACGTAATTTGGATTGGCTGTTCTTTTTTTTTTTTTTTTAAGAGGACAAGAGCGGTGAGGTCTATCGCGATAGTTTAATTTTTCTATCGAGAAAAAGTTATATCGCGATACATATCGTTATCGTTCTATCGCCCAACTCTAGTGACCAGTAAGACCAGGCTGCAAACTATTCTCACAGACTTCAAAGGTGCCCCTGCATAAACGTGCTATACCATGCATCCAATAAGAGAGCGGAGGCTTTCTTCCTCTCTCCCTCCTGCACTGTTCCTGTGCTACTGGGAGTGTAATTACCGCCCCTCCCCCGTCTGCTCAGCAAACACATGGCTGTGTTTGCACCCCTCCCTCCTCTGCTCAGCGCAAACACTAGTGATGTGTGATACCACTGATTTCCTTTCCGATCCGATACCAAGTAATATTCAGGGTGGTATCGACAATACTGATCCGATACCGATACTTTGTACAAAAACGTATTTTATTTATTGTATCTCAAATTACAGCGTCATAATGATTACAGGACACCAGATTACTTGTTCTTATCACTTAATAATGCAGGGTTCATCATATAGAAATAAAAAAAAAAAACTGAAGTTGTGCGCTATTTGAACACCTTGCCTGCCTGCAGCACTAAAGGACTCCGTGAGAGACGTCTGTCTCGCCCTAGCAGCACCTGTCCCTCTCCTCCTCTTCAGTTCGCCTCAACATATGCTCGTCATGTTCTGTGATATGATTTGTACTGAGATGTTTGACAAGGTTAGTGATGTTGCCACAACCTTACTTGCCAACCCTCCCGATTTTTCTGTGAGACCCGAATTTCAGTGCCCCTCCTGACAATCTCCCGGAGCCACAATTCTCCCGAATTTCTCCCGATTTTCCACCCAGACAACAAAATTGAAAAGCTATATCGCAGAATTCATAGCGCAGCCCAGCCAATTCCAGTTTCCAACAATGGCGGCAGCTACTTAGTTTTAATATTACTCTTATTTCTTTTTCTGGGTTGCAAAAAGACTTTTAACATATTTTCAGGTGAGAATGTAGCTGTGTAAACTTCAAATATCTGAGCCAACTGACACATCGTCTTCAAACCCCCGCGGTCTTTCGCTACTCGGGTTAAACATGAGATATAAGTCACTTTGATAACTTAAAAATGTTATTGTTTGGTTTTTTCTGTGTTTTATTTGTTCGTGAGTAAATCGGTTTGGCTGAGATTAAAGTTATTAGATTAGATTAAATTAAATGTAACTTTATAAATCCCTCGGCAGGGTTCCTCCGGGGTTTTCACACAGCTGAATAAACGTCAAACAGAAAACTGATTAAACTGAAGTGTGAGACGGTCGAGAATTTAAGTCAGCGCCCGGTTATATTTTAGATAGCAAGGAGCAGACGGCCGAGTTTCACTCCACCGAGGGAGCTCGTGACGTACTACCCGGCTTTCTTTAGACCACAAAGGGCGGGTCCTCAGGTGGAAGCAGCCTCTGAATTTGGACACCCCCGCTGTTTCCGGGCCGGCCAATAATAACGGTGACATTTAACGTATTTTATCCGATAAATAAACACTGCAAAATGTATTTATCACCCCCCCCCCAACAGCCCCTTTGAATGTCTCCCTAATTCTGAGGTCTCAAGGTTGGCAAGTATGCCCACAACACCTCACTTTTTTGCCACATGTATCGCAAACCACGTCTCAGCTGTTTGTGGCGGTAAAATACGTTCACACAATTACGCTCAGTAGTGATGTGCGGATCGATCCTGAAATATCGATTCCTCCGATATCAGTCATTTATGTTCTAGAATCGATTCTCACATTAAAATATCGATATATTAGTAATTTAGGGTAGATTTGTAGTTTATCATTAACAGGAACAGTGGAAAGAAACTATAACATTCGGATTGTCTACATTCAAAGGAACTACTTCCTCTTCCGCCTTTCATAGTCATGTGCAAAATACAGCTGTATAAATGTCGCAGCCCCTGGCGTGCGCACTCACAACAATGGCTGAGCATTAGTGATGTGCGATACCACTGATTTCCTTTCTGATCAATACCAAGTAAAATTCAGGGTGGTATCGACACACATGACTCTATTTACGCTCAGCCATCGTTGTGAGTGTGCTCGCCAGGGGCTGCTACACATTTATACAGCCGTATTTCCTATATGACTATGAAAGGCGTAAGAGGAAGTAGTTCCTTCCAATTTAGACGATCCGAATGATATAGTTTCTTTCCACTGTGTTCCTGTTAATAATAAACTACAAATTTACCCCAAAGTACTAAAATATAGATATTTTAATACGAGAATCAATTATAGAACAGAAATTACTCGTGTCGGAAGAATCGATATTTCAATATCGATCCGCACACCACTAGTGTAGACATGTGTTAGAAGGAAGGTGTCAGAAACCCAGCGAGCAGTGTGTGAAGAGACCTAATCCTAACCCCTGAGTCATTACTGAGTGTATGTGACCACATGATGAAGATGGACGTTCTTTAAATTTGTTCTAGAAGTACAAATTCAGGTAAGCAGACGTGCGTGGATGAGAGCTGAAACCAGGGGCAATGTATCAAAGCACCCCCAAAGATTTCTTACTTTTTTATGACAATATTACTGTTTGTGTGACACACTACTAAAAATATAAAAAGCATACAGTACTTGGTTGAGACGTAACATTTTAACAACAAAAGTATAGATACCCCCCTCCCAAAATGGTTTGTTCCAGCTCTCCCCTACTCTGGCTCTAGCACTCTTGCTGCCAGAGCAAGCGGAGGTGTAAGTGCCTGGCTTAAAACAAGACATGTTAGATGCATTTAACCTTCAGCTACTCTTTATATAGTTAGGTAGGAGTCAGACCATGTTTCTTTTTAGCTGAAAAACATTACACCAGGTAACTTGCAGTGTTGAAAACTTTTCTGTTGATGTTTGCTACCCTACAATCCTACGCCCTACTCTTTAGTAAAATCAGTGACATCTGACTGTCCTGTTGCTCCCATTGAAATGTATACAGCCTATTTAAAATCTAAAACTTAAAATTGTCTGTAACCTACTGTTGTTACCTACTGTCCTGTTTGAAATGGATACTAACTAGCTAACTGAGTGAATGCCCAATAACCAGTGTTGGGAAGGTTACTTTTAAAATGTATTCCATTACAGAATACATGCCCCAAAATGTATTCTGTAACGTATTCCGTTACGTTACTCGATGAGAGTAACATATTCTGAATACTTTGGATTACTTAATGCAGACCTTCCCAAAGTGTGGGGCCTAGGGGACGCAGAGCCATGGCAGGGGGGGCGCGGGATGACAGGGGGGGGACAAAACGCTTGGACACTGCTAGCACGGACGCCTACAGAAACGCAAAGCAGGAGATGAAGCATAGCTGAATATGTTTCCAAATCAACTTCATTCGTGATTTTTAGTTCACAAACACTTCTTGTAATGACTAACTACTCCTGACATTTTGGAGATATACATACTATACTATACTTTATACAGTACAGTTACAGCGGGCTACAAATAATATCAGGCTGATCCTGCCACGATTTGTTCCCCCGGTTCAAATCACGGACAAACAGTATCCCAGTTGTTTATGTTTTTAAACCTATTTTGCACAGAGGCATTTTTGGAAAAATGTATTGATAGCAATGTTGAAATTTATTACACAGGAAAAAAAACAAAACAACTACAAGTAAAATAATCACACTGTGATGCCTCTGCCTTTCTAAATGGAGGGGCAGTAACTGCATGTGTATGTAAGCATGTAAAACCTGCAGATAGTCAGATTAACAGTATTTTGTCTCTATCTGCCAATCTGCAATTCCTCTCATGTAAACAATAACGTGGCACACAGCGTGACGTGAAAAAAGGCACATACCTTTGACACTGCATGAGGAACTCTGTATTCCTCATCCACACGGAAACGCAAAAAAGGAGTTTTTAAAAAAATCTCTCCGTTTTCAGTGATTCGAAAAGTCGTTTACGTGTGGACGAAACAGCTGCGTTTTCAAAAATACCCGTGTAGGTGCGGACGTAGCGTAAAAGAGTTAGTTATTTATTTTCTTACTACCTGCAATTTATTGCAGATTACTTGTACTTGCTTAATTGTTTACTAAATGTTTGAGGTGTGAAATAAACCCCAATGGAGCAAAATATGGGTGTGTGTGGTTGGAGGATGTGTGCGTGCATGTGTGCGCGTGCACGCGCGGGGGGGGGGGGGAGGGGGGGCGCAACATTTTTCTTGTAAAACAAAGGGGGGCGCAGCAAAAACAAGTTTGGGAACCACTGACTTAATATATTATCATGCTGTTTACAACTACGTGAATGTGCTATTGCTGTGATTTATTACTGTTACTGAAGGTCCGCGGCTCCGAACTGTAGTAAAGGGACCTCTGACTAACACGTCAGGAGCACGTCAGGTTCCGTGTCGGGCTCGTAGCCGAAAACTAGCTTTACTTTGTTGTCTGGGTCAACTTTGCTTGCGAGAGACAGAGAGAGGCGTTGAAAGGCTGCTCCAACGGAACTTATTGTTTCAGAGGAAAACAGCAACACAGCGTACAGTCGAGTCTTAATAGCTTACTTACAACTGGGCTCCTCAGGCACTCTTCTTGGCTGCAGTGGTTATTATTATATTTACATGCTTCCAGCTCCCGCTTTTGCTCGATGACAACTCGTACTTTCCCTTTTTCTCCCTCCCTCGCTCACAGACACATAACGGGTATGGCAGTCCATTCTCCCTGCAGCACGGACTACACTGCCCATGATGCTACATTCTTTAGAGCTATGCTTGTAGCATTCTGCCTATTAGCTTAGCACAACAACAACAACAAAAAGGCGCTCTCTCAGTCAGGAAACACGCAGAGAGAGAGCGTCACCCTGTAACCATGGCAACCGTAACGCTGCCGCCTGGAACAACAGAACATAGCTGTCAAACAAAACCAAAACAGTCCTGACCCATGACAATATGAAACAGGAAAGTACCGCTGTGCAATCCATTTATTTCAACAAAGTAACTGTATTCTAAATACCACCTTTTTAAACGGTAACTGTAACGGAATACAGTTACTCATATTTTGTATTTTAAATACGTAACGCGGTACATGTATCCCGTTACTCCCCAACACTGCCAATAACCTTATAACTCCCGTTGTGTGTGTGTGTGTGTGTGTGTGTGTGTGTGTGTGTGTGTGTACAGAGCGACAGCCAGGTTCATAATGGATATAAGGAAGTTTATTCAAAAAAAAAAAGGAGCCACATTCAGGTAAAAGTGTAAAATCAAATGATCTGTCTCTCAAGAATAATGTTGGATCAGTATTTCAATGTTTATATCTTTTATTAGATGTTCATGTGGTTTGGTTATTTCCCTTTTGGTTGAAAGTACACTGAGAGAGGACTTTTTGTTAGTGATCTTAATATAATTTTTTTCACATTAATGTAATTTTTCATCTAATTGAATCTATTTGTGTATGTTTGTCAGTCTAAAGAGGGAGAGAGGAAAGAGGGAAATGTGAGGAGAAAGTACAAGGTCAGGAAGAACCAGGTAAGAAAACAGACAGGGAACAGTGACAGGCAAAACAGAAACTGTTAAACTGACAAAGAGAAAAAAACTGATTTTACTCTTACAGTCTGGAAGTTGTGTCCTCCCTATATTAAAGCTGCTATACAGAATCTGCAAAACAAACTGGGTTGAAACGTTTTTGACCCTCTTTAACAACACTCCAACATAACATTATAATTGATTGGGGAGATTAAAATTAATGATATATCCTTATGTGGTTCAGCCACAACTCTACTAAAACCTCAGCCAGTAATAGGTAGGCCAACTTTTGGACCGTCCAGTTGTCTGTATGACTGCCGCAGTACGTGCACCACATTTGCACACTATCAGAAAGTGCCAAACAGCCCTGGTGGAGTGAGGAACTGTAAAGAGAAGCAGAGCGCTCTGTTTATATTCTAAAAATGTTTTAAGCTAGCTTGTTTCAAAGATTCTGTACTGCAGCTTTAAATGTTTTCCAAAAGCACACATACACTTACCTTATCAGTGTTTCTCAAACTTTTTACAGTGTGTACCACCTGAGAAAATGTCAAGCTCTCCCAAGTACCACTATGAAGGCATCAAACTCATAAATCTTACAACACAAAATTAGTATCTGCAGTAAAGATTTTTTTTTCATACATTGTATACATTCTACCACAGGCAAAGTTGCCTCCATTTTTATAGTTTTTTATTAATATTTTGTAATAATTTATTCTGTTTTGGGAGGAGGTTTTTTTTTATGTATCTGTATTATATTGTTTACTTTTTACTCACTATGAGCATCATTCATTATTCTCCCCCAGTAATTAAGGTTAAGAGATGTATTTTTTTTTTTATTCCAATCCATTCTTCTTTTGCAGCATTTAAATAACCTTTATCAGATTTGATGGTTTTGTTACAGACTTTTCAAAAAGGTGTTTTGCTTTTCTTTCACGAATGTGGGGATTCAATTGTGTTAAAATGTACAAAACAGTGATGTCATGTTTTGTGACGAGGACCCAGGCACAGAGAGACTTGATGAATTTAAGAATCTTATGATTTAATAAAGAAATCGGAAAACTTCTGATTGGTGGAGGGGTCTCACATTTTCCCTGTTCTGTTTTTCACTAGTGTTGCATATGCTGGGGTCAGTGACATGTGACCATACATACAACCTTACAGAGGCTGCATCATGTGCCATCCTGGAGGAACTGGACTACCTAGTCCAGTTCCTCCAGGATGGCACATGATTACGTGCTAATGGCAGGTTTATGTGCCTCCCAGCACAGTCTCAGGAGCACGAAGGAGACTCCAGGAGCGCTGCGCAGGGCTGCAGAAGGCCTTGACTCATCAGCAGGACTGGTGTCTGCTCCTCTGTGCACGGAGGAAGAGGATGAGCGCCAAAAGAGCTATGCTGGTGTGAACGCCTTACCAAACAGACTTCATGAGGGCGACATGAGTCCTCGTTCAGTATGACTGGTTTGGGGATACTGAGAATATGCAGGAAGCTCTGGAGGATGATTCGAGCGATGCAACTGAGTGGACCTCATGCTCACCTGACCAAAATCCATTAGAATACCTCTGGGACGTTATGTTTGGGCAAAGTGGACTCACCTGTAGGTGGATTGTTTTCATTTCCATCAAACGATGTGGCATCTTTCATTTGTCAGAGCACATCTGTTGTGTTTTTAATGTGTAAAGATGTCCCACTTTAAACATGCATTAGGCAATGTTTCATATATTAAACACTTTTTATTGCCAGTGTGTGAACAGAAAAAAAAAAACAGAAAAAATATGTTTAGCTGTACTTCTCTGCTCTTTGCCATTAAATGGACTGAAGGAAGGAATGAAGGACTTAATCTCTTCTTTTAAGGCCGTTTTCCTTTGATTGGCAGTGCCTCTGCTTGCTCAGCAGGGGAGTGGACGTTGGGTATAGGTGAAATGAGTTCTGCTCTCCATTAAATCATCCTGATCCAAGAGTCGAAAAACCTGTAATCAACTGTTTGTGCACACACTGAGCCGAGTATTAGAAACTCGTTTAACAGGAACACCCACCATGGAATAGGAAGTGCGTGAAAGGAAGGAATAAAAGGTTCCCCTTACACGTACGTTCTCATTTTGAGCAATTATCAAAGAAGTTAATATTTTACTGTTCTGCAGGTATCTCAGGGGCTCTCTCAGTAAGCCAGTTACTCTGGTTATATCTGTAAGGGGGCGTGAGGGGCCTAGCCTTGGGACCCTTAAACCCTTAATTCAGCTTTTCTCTGAGTTAAAGCATTACATCAGAGGATTTGATGTCCTGACAGTAAGCTCTGAGAAAGCTGTGCTGTGATCAGTCTGGAATCAGATTCACAGAGAGCTGTAGGCTTTAATCTCTTCCTCCAGCTGTTTCCTCACTCATACGAGCACAGAAATCATCCACAGGAAGTTTGGAAAGCTTTTCCTCAAGTGTCACATGTCTCCCCTCATCCTCAGACTGAAGTTTAATGATTTATGAAGCTGCAGAGGGACACATCCTCATCGGTAGGTTGGACATCAGCTTAATGAGGTTTCTGACTGCCTTTTCTTAATCCTTCAGATGATCCGCTGGACTCTCGTTGTTTTAAAGGCATTTGTGTCACTGGATGAAACAAAAGTTACACAACGAGGGGCAAAATTCACATGGGAAACCGACATCAGTGTCAGCATTAACTCATTGTTTAGCTGAAAGTCTTCCTCGGCAGAAAGGGGAAACCAATCCATGACCACAACCAGGTGTGTACTGTAAATATGCTGTGCTGCTTGATGGCACCTTCTTCCAAATGTAATTCAGAACAAATTAACATTTCTGTAATTTTTCACTTTTTTTTCTCTTTTTTTTTTGCTGTTGCTTTGCTGTCTGTGAAATCCATCAGCCGCTCACAGTGACATTAATTTTCTGTTTAGTAAATCCAAATATTTACAACCAAATTCTGCTGAGTCTTTAATATGTAAATTAATTTATTCTCAGATGCTGTTCTCAGATCTAGATGCGTGCTTGACCATCCAGGGGGAAAAGTTGATTCTGTTTATCTGGACCAATATTCCCTCTAAGCTGCACGCATGCGCAATCGCACACTGCTGGCATGGTCTGCGCACAGAAAATCTGCACTGCGGACACAAAAAAAAATCCAACCTGAATTGAAATCAAAATAAATACACAACAATTCATTCTGTGCTTTTTTGCTGTGTGAGTCAGTAGTGACCGGTGACTGGCTGCTCCTGCCAGTGATGCGATTCACATTTGTATTTATGCAGCTAATCAACAAGCTGTGACAGCATCCTTATGTGCCGACACCGTTGTTTTAGCTAGCAAAGCGGTGTGGCCGATGTGGAGTGAAGACATGCTAATGACAACGTGTGCAAACATTGGAGATGTGAGCAGGACAGACGGAAAAATTAAGGTGAAGTTTAAGTTCTCAGTCAGATTTGTACGGAAGAGGATTAGGGCCACTGGAAAAAAAAGAAAAAGAATTCTGACTTTAATCTCAGAATTCTGACTTTTTTCTCAGAATTCTGAGATTAAAGTCAGAATTCTGACTTTTTTCAGAAGGACTGACAGACTGAAGATCTGCTTTGTGGGCTGGACCTCTTCAGACACCAGAATGAAAGCAGAACCTGCAATATGACTCACAACACCTCTCTGAGGTTTGACTGAGTCAAAAGAGTTTGTGATCCAACTGCATGTTGGAGGCCAAAGGTCAGCTGCTGGCTGTGAGAGGTAGGTCCTTGGGTCAGTCTGAATGTGACAAACACACTGTCAGTTGCTGAGGAGTCGAGTCCTTTTTAATAATGCTTTGGCACACGAGTCCCAGATCAGTTACAGATGCTAGCCCTCGAGCAGAGAGGGTTGGTGTTCTGTGCTGTGGCTCGAATGCAGGCTGAGATCACAAGAAGACCTGCGAGCTGCTGATGTTTCATGTGTATGACGATGTGAAGAGAAGGAAGCTGAATGCAGAGGTCAGTGTGACAGAGCGACAACAGGAATGTGACATCACTTAGATGTGTTTCTAATGTGGCAGCACAGTTTTCACTTTATTGTTTCTGACTTCAGGTGGTGCTCTCCGCCTCTGCCGCCAGGCCATGTTACACCACAGTTCAAGAGGGGGGCAATGAACGTGTCACAGGTGCGACTCACCTGACTTGACTACACCTGAGTGTGTGGTCAAGTGAGTCTGAGGAGGAGGACCTGTGTCCGTCACATGTCTGCTGGGACTCTGCAGACACACAAATCTTGATGCAGGTGTAAAAACCACTGATGTTTGGAAATGCTGAGCTGGATTTGATCCAAACCTTCTGCTGTATTTATTTTTGTTTCATTCTCTATTTTCTGTAACAGAATGAAATAAATCAGGTTAAATTGTTTTCATTTGTCAGTGATGACAGTCATGCACCTGAGGGCATCATCAAACTGTTTTCATCTGAACCAAATATTTGCATAGATGTAAGATTATCTACAGCTGTTTTCAGTACCACTGATGTTAATTTAGTGTCTTTCTCTCCAGCTGATCTGAGTTAGCTTGAGTAACTACCACCAGCTGCTTTGGCCTGTTCTTTTCTGTATCACATGGTGGCGCAGTGAGTCACTGTAACTTTCATTTAATTAGAGTTTTTATTTCCTGTAAACAAATATTAAATGATTTCTAACCAACTGCATCAATCTGTCTGTGATTAGCCGTCCACACTGAGCTCTGACAGCTGTACAAATAGCGTTGTTCCTGAAGTCACACCTTGGTATTTTGGTAAATCCAGATTTATTTATCTCAGTCCTGCAAACGGGAAGCCGGATTTTCAGGTCATTAACTGAGGCATGAAAATGTGCGGCCTCTCCTACTTCCTGTCAAACAGCAAGTTTGTCTCCACATAGGATTCCAGGAGCTCGGGAATCTGACGGCGTATCTCTGCTTTGAATCCTCGGCTTTGTGACGACAATCACAAACCTTCAGATTCTGTTTGCTGTCTTGACCCAAAAGAAGATGGCTGCCACACAGATCTGTTTCTCCGATCCTGTTTTTTCTGATCATATGCCGGTTCTGTTTGACATCTCTTTATCTAGAAATGAATTCAAGGGGCTTGTCCCTGCAAAGACATCTCATTTGTTAAATTGTTCCACGGCAGCACGGTTCTCCACCTACTATAATCAGTTCTCCATTCCTGAGACACTCCAATACGTAGAGGAACTCAGTTTTTGGTTTCATACCACTTGTCAGACTGTCTTGGATATTGTTGCTCCTCTAAAAATTAAGCATCCTAAGACAAAGCTTGAACCCTGGTTGAACGATGAAACCCGTGCTGCGAGGCGTGAATGTCGTAGGGCTGAGCGGAGATGGAAAAAAGATAACTTACAGGTCTCTTTACAAAGTTTAAGAGAGTGCTGGGCCTTATATCAGCTTACAATAAAAGAAGCAAAGCGGAAACACTTTGCAAATATTATTATGGTGAATTATCAGAAACCACACATATTGTTTAAGTCAATTGAGACTATTTTAAGCCCTCCCTCTGCTCTTAGTTTTGAGCCTTCACTTGAAATGTGTGAAAGGTTTCTGCACTTCTTTATAAACAAGGTAGCCTTGGCTAGGGCGCAGATTATTTTGCCCACATCTGACCCCTCTGATCTTCCAGTTTGCTCAGCTGTCTTTCAACAGTTTGAGTCGGTTACTCTTGCTCAGCTACAGGAGGTGGTGGTTCATTTAAAGCCTGTAGGCTCACCTTATGATCCTATCCCTCCCCTTTTGCTGAAAGAAGTTTTTTCTACCTTAGGTCCAACTATTTTAACCATTTTAAATAGCAGCCTTACTTCAGGTGTGGTTCCAAAGAATTTCAAAGATGCAATTGTGCAACCACTTCTTAAGAAACCTGGGCTAGATACAAACACTGTTGAGAATTTTAGACCAATATCTAAGCTGCCCTTTTTATCTAAAGTCTTGGAAAAAATTGTATATGACCAATTGATCTCATACTTGAATGCACAAAATGTTCAGGAGATTTTTCAATCTGGTTTTAAAGCAATGCATAGCACTGAATCAGCACTTTTAAGAATTTTTAATGATATATTTTTATCATGTGATTCTGGTGAAAGTGTCATTCTTATTTTACTCGATTTAACTGCTGCATTTGACACTGTAGACCATGAAATTTTAATCTCACGTTTGGAGCAGTGTGTCGGTATAACAGGTGTGGCTCTGAAATGGTTCAGGTCTTACTTAACAAACCGAACCTTTTCAGTTCGCTTAGGAAACTGTGAGTCCTCCCAAGCTCCGTTGTCTCATGGAGTACCACAGGGTTCCATTCTGGGCCCTATCCTGTTTTCACTTTATTTACTTCCATTGGGCTCAATTTTTAGAAAACACAGACTCTCGTTTCACTGTTATGCAGATGACTGCCAGATTTATGTTCCTCTTAAAAAGAAAGATGGGTCGTCTGTAAATCGTTTACAAACATGTCTGGAGGACGTCAAGTCGTGGTTGGCGCTAAACTTTCTTTGTTTTAATGATTCTAAAACTGAAGTAATGGTGTTCAGACCTGCCTCCACTGCTGTTCCGTGTGTTGATTTGCAATCCCTGAAATCATTCTGTAAACCAGAGATTGTTAATCTGGGTTTTAAAATGGATCCTGAGCTTAAGCTTGAAAGCCAGATCGGGTTGGTTGTAAGGTCTAGTTTCTTTCATCTGAGGCAACTGGCCAAAATTAAGCACTTTCTTACGAGACAGCAATTTGAAACAGTAATCCACGCTTTTGTAACCGTTCGGCTGGATTACTGTAATTCTCTTTATTTTGGGGTGAGTCGATCTTCTGTTCTTCGGCTGCAGTTAGTCCAGAATGCTGCTGCACGCCTTTTAACTGGCACTCATAGATACGAGCATATCACCCCAGTTTTATATTCACTTCATTGGCTGCCCGTGCATTTTAGGATCCATTTTAAGATGCTTTTATTTGTTTTTAAATGTTTGTCCAATGCTGCCCCTGTGTACCTCTCTGAGCTTCTTCATCCATACATACCTTCCCGGTCCCTCAGGTCGGCAGACCAGCTCCTCCTGAGTGTGCCCAGGACTAATCGTAAGCTCAGAGGGGATCAGGCGTTTGCTGTGGCAGCACCAAAATTGTGGAATGAGTTGCCTTTACATGTTAGACAGGCACCTTCCTTATCTGTTTTTAAATCACGTCTTAAAACATATTTATTTACCTTGGCTTTTAGCACAGCAGGACTTGTGGATGTCTCTTAATACGTTTCTTATTAATTATATTACTTTTAATTTTAAGATATTTTATATGTAATTTAAACTGTTTCCTCTCTGTTTTATATTTGTAGCACTTTGGTCAACATAGTTGGATGTAAAGTGCGTTATAAATAAAGATGCTATGCTATGCTATTTTGATGGGGCGAATGATCAGATTTCACAAACAAACAGAAAATCATTTATGAAGCTGATCTTTAGACCCGTTGAGGAAAAACCTGCTGCAGACACATGATCTAAGACGGCTGAGGTGCACTGGCACAACACAACCTCAGTGATACATCACCTGCCAGTAGAGATGCTTAGGTCACTCAGCCTTGGCACAAAAGGCGGTGAAGACAACGTGTGCAGGAAAGAGGTGAGCGGGATGGCATAGACCTTCCCAGCAAATGCCTATTCGATCCAAAATAAGACGGAAGAATGAGACTGTCTCACAGGCTGTTCACCTGCTACTGCATGATGTAAAGCTCAGGGCTTCACTGTGCAACTGGTTGTTGAGAGCTCAGCCTGATGTCCAATAACGACAGTCTGCTTACAGGAAGTGGGTGAATCTGCAGTCCGCTGCTCTGACCAGAGAGGAGATGACTGTGGACTCCAACACTGGTCTGCGCACAAACACACTCCATGTTTCTGTTGATCTGAATGATTATGGTATTTTCATAGGTTTTAGTTTAATGAAACAAATCAATCTTCTTCTACTCAAAAAACTGATCATGACAGAGACATGAAGATTCATCATGAGACTGATCAACAGGACATTTTAAATCAGAGTAAAGTTGTTTCTAAAACTTTAACGTTACTCATTTATTAATGTAAATAAAAACAAACACTTCTGTCTTCTAAATCTGTTCAACTCTAACGCTGCATGAATGAAGTTAGCAGCTGGAAAACATCTCTGTGTGAGAGTGATTCAAACAACACCAATAAAATACCACTGATGTGTTTTACGTGGATTTCAAACAGTACAGATGTTATTCTGATATGAAATGTCGATGTTTTATAGTTTGTAAATAAAGGCACCTCCATATTGGAGCCACTGCGTGGCAGTGATGCATCCTTGAACCTGTGTGACTTTGCCTGTGTGACAACAAAACTATCGACTACACTACTCACTAACTTCACAACACAAAACACTAACTTTAAACTCCAAACACGCTAAAAGTCACAATTCTTTCACATCTCAAAACTTTCTTTCTCTCTCTCGCTCTTTTGCTCTCTCTCTCTTTCGCTGCCATCACTCATAAAACTTCTCCGCCTTTCTAAACAATCAAATGCCATGATGCCGTATTATTTTTTTTTTATTTGATTTACCGTTTTTCCCCCAGTAAATATAAACAACAATAGTATTCAGGAAAAAGCTTTACGTATATATTTTTTTCATAACTCTGGTTTTATAGCCTATCAACACAATTTAAAAACTAGTATATAGTTTGAAGTCCACACTTTTTATACAAAAATGGAGAATCGGGGTTGTTTTGGGTTGAAAGCATCTTGTTACTATGTCATCTTAAATTGGTCATGCGGTTGGTTTACCTTGACTATTTTATTCTTCCTCAGCCAATCAGCAGCACAATCGTCTGTGTTGAAAAATAGTAATGAGTCCACACCGCATTTTCTTGTTAGTAACAGCGTTTTAATGATAGAAATGGTAATTATTCAGATTAGTTACTGTTATTCCCATCACTGATAATGACACAATTATTTCTACCACTAATCATTTCTACCACTCATAAATGGTAAATGGACTGATTCTTATATAGCGCTTTTCTACTCTCCTGGAGTACTCAAAGCGCTGTATGCAACGCTGTATACAAACTAGTGACGGTATTTAATAATCTATATCCACAAATGAAAATTGTAAATAAATGACATTAGATGAGCACAAATCTACGGAAGAGGATTAGGGCCACTGGAAAAAAAAAAGGATTCTGACTTTAATCTCAGAATTCTGACTTTAATCTCAGAATTCTGACTTTAATCTCAGAATTCTGACTTTTTTCTCAGAATTATGACTTTAATCTCAGAATTCTGACTTTTTTCTCAGAATTATGACTTTAATCTCAGAATTATGACTTTTTTCTCAGAATTCTGACTTTAATCTCAGAATTATGACTTCAATCTCAGAATTCTGACTTTTTTCTCAGAATTCTGACTTTAATCTCAGAATTTTGAGGTGGGCACCTGCAGGCTTCCAGCTTCAGTGACAGCGATGTGTCCAGTTTGGCAGGTGGAGAACTAATTCACTAAATATGGTGGATATAAGTGATTTTTTGCGTGGCCGAGGGGTCCCGAAGATGCTATTTTATTAATGGAAGAGCAGAAGGTGAGTAACAAAAAGAGAAATCGTTTGGTGTCTCCTAGGGTGGCTGTAGCTCAGGTGGTAGAGCAGGTCATCTACTGATCGGAAGGTTGGTGGTTCGAGTCCTGGCTTCCCCTAGTCTGCATGCCAAATATCCTTGGGCAAGATACTAACCCAAAATTGCTCTCCGATGCATCCATCGGAGTATGAATGTGTGTGAATGTCAGTTGTGCTTGTGCGAATGGGTGTGAATGGGTGAATGCACAAGTTGTGTAAAGCGCTTTGAGTGCTCAGAAGAGTGGAAAAGCGCTATATAAGAACTAGTCCATTTACCATTTCTACAGGAAAACAGTTACGGTTAGCATGCTTGTTAGCTTATAATGTTATATAGGAATGAACGTGTTTCACGATGTTACAGTATACTAGGTGAATTGACGTTTTATTTTATTGTTCTACTATTTCAGAGTTTTTCAAGGCAGTTAAACGGAGCTGTGTTACAGATGCTAGCCGCCTGCCAATATCACTGATATATTTGATGTGTACAAGTAAGTTACACTTAGTACAGCGGAGGGGAGAAACTGTAATGAATGTTTATGCGGATATTTCACTCAGAAAAATGGGTGGCGTTCATACACAGCCACCAACACAGCCCTGGTTGTTGTTCTGACGGTGGCCGACTGACGATCCCTTCACAACATGTTAGCTAACACAAACTAATGTAGTGCATGTAACTGTGTGTATACATTAGTGGTACAGTGTCGGAAGAAATGAGCAAACTGTTAACTGTTTATAATGTCAGAATGACATCATCGTTCTCCTGCACTGTGTAATGTATGTCAGCTCAAGAAGGAAATCATATCTTATACTCTGAGCTGCCCAGTGCACTTAACGCCTACGTGTGGAAATGGTAGGCTACACTACAGTTAACTACCGGTAAAAAACTTAATACAGTATTTGATTTTTTTTTTTTTATAGAACAATAAAATAAAAAGTGCTGGCTGAGGAGCGCTGCCGCGTTGAACTTTGACCTCGGAGTGACGTGACGTTTGTTCGCACAACCAATAGAAGTGCAGAAAGTCGCAAATCAGGCATATTGTTCGCATAAACACAAAAGTAAATAAATAAATAACGAAATAATCCCGATATTGTGCCAAAGACTGATTTACAATGTTACTTTGTGTTCTATGTGTAATACCTTTGCTTAAATGACTAAATGGACTGTGTATTTATGACTCTGCGTTATAGTCCTGCATACATAAGTAACATTCATATGTACAGATAAAAATGTACAGAGATATGTACACAAGCGTGTACACAAAAGTCTACTGCTGATCGAGCTGCTCAGTGGTCGTACAGTCTCATGCAGAGAGCGTGGAGGTGTTGTCCGTTGCCATTCCACCACTCCAGCAGACCACAACATAAAAGACAGCAGACGCCACCACAGTGTCGTAGAACATCCTTAGAAGACGTACTACCTACATCATAACCAATCAAGTCCTGCTTTTTTTAAATACAGAAGAGGATTTATTATTTACTGAAAGGCTATGCCTTAGTTTGCTTCTTTCATTATTGTGTTTCGCCCTCCATAAAATAGATAGCTTTTCTGACAACTACAGTCAGTACTCTCCTACTGGCATTAGCAGTGACCTAACAGCCTTAACCGTAATATTGCTTTGCAGTGTAAATGTTGCAGAAAATGACTGTCTTTTCTTTCTTCTTGTGTGCAGATTGACTGTGACGTCATAGCACTGATGGATGACGCAACTTTGGCAAACTACATGCCCTCGTACGGAGACCGAATTGCCCTCTTCAATTTCTGCAAAAGCAAGCAACCACTGTCAAAAAGAAAACTAGGACTTCTGCAAAAAGTTTGTGAGAAAATGCAAACCAGAAAAGAAAGTCCAAAGGAGAACACTTCACATACAGATGCAGGAATAAGACAGACAAAGAAGCAAAAAGCAACACGAAATGTTGAGATAGGATGGATACACAGTGATGGAAAAATAGCCAAACAGGTGAGAGCGAAGCAGGGAGGTGGCACTAGAAAATTCAAATGGCCACTGATGCTGGATTAAAAGATATTGTTCAGGAAGGAAAGAAACTTTTTTTTCCTGATGGCATATCTCCTAAGGGATGTGAAACAGATTTTGAGTTTGAGGTTTGGGACTTTAAACAGAACCACCTTACTGATGATACCTGCCAGTCTATTGGCAATATGTATGAGGCAGCGAGACTGACAATGTTACGCTTCTACATTGCAACAAAACCAAAAAATCCTGAAGAAGATGCCAGCGAGACATCTGAAGTGGTGTTTGTCTCAGCAAACAGTGGCAGTGACATTAATCCATTGCAAGTGGGGGAAGTCAGGGGTAATTTTGATGAAGTCATCGCTGGTTCAGGAATTTTAGATGATCCAGAAATTACTTTTGGTCCAATTTTTGATGCTGAAGAAGATACAGAAGACACATTAGTCTATGAGGGTTTTCTTGTCCCCCTCAGTCCACCTAATTCAGAGAACGTAATAACAATCACCATATGTCATACTGACACTTTACATGACATGATTACTGCTTTCTTTGATGAGGAGATTTTGAGCAAAACACTGAATGTGAAGCGCATACTTCCAGACAACACAGAAGAACCAGGCACTGGATCAGGAATACTAAGAGATGTACTCACATGCTTCTGGCATGAATTTTATGAGCGATGCACCCTACGTGCAACCGTTAAAGTGCCATTCATTCGCCATGATTTTCCTGCTGAAAAATGGAAGGCAGTTGGGCGAATACTCTTGAAAGGTTACCAAGAATGTCAGTATTTTCCAAATAAACTTTCAATCCCTTTTCTGGAACAAGTGCTTTTCAGTGGTGTTTACAGTGATCTTAAAGCACACTTTCTACAGTTTGTCAGCAGCCAAGAATGTGATGTTTTGATGGAAGCAGTAAAAGATTTCTCTGCAGTTGACTTGGATGATCTTGTGGAAGTTCTTGACAGTTATGGCTGTAGAAAAAGAATCACTGCTGAGACTCTTCCTACAATCCTTGATGAAATACCACACAAAGAGCTTGTCCAAAAACCATTGTTTGTTATTGACTGCTGGAGGGAGATCATCGACTCCCATATCTCCCTCAGTCCGGAGGGTCTGACCAAATTATTCTCTGAACTGCAACCAAAAAGAAGTGAAAAATCATCTCAAAAGATTCATCAGAGAGCTGGATAACATTAAACTTCAGAAATGTATGCGTTTCTGCACCGGATCTGACCTTATAGTAACAAACAGTATTTATGTGGAATTTCAAGATATGACAGAATTTACAAGAAGACCAGTCGGACACACGTGTGGGAATGTTCTGCAGCTAGCTAACAGCTATGAAAACTTCCCAGACTTTCGTTCTGAATTTAATGCAGTTCTTGAAAGTAATGTCTGGGTGATGGACATTGTTTACTCTCACAGCAATGCGCTACATTTGAACTGCTCATGCACACTAGACCATAACTGTAAAGAGATGTTAGGAATATGTATTTTTATGTATTTTGAACTTATACAGTATACTTTTTTTAATTAGAGAGAAGTTTCTCATCTCTGTTAGAAGTCCAGTTTTGGCTAATATTTCATTTTGTTTTATCATTTTGAGTTTTACATGATACAGTCACAAAACAAAACGAACGGGTACACTGTTTACTACCATATCCAGAGCTGTCTTCACCAAATCCAAGCTTTCCAGCTGTAAGACAGAAACCTTCAGCAAAAGCATGAAGAAAGATTATTAAAGATCTATAAACTATAATTAAACTGCTCTTAAACTTTCTTTGATGCACCATGTGTGGTGTGAGAGCTCAGCACAGTCAAATACTTTTGTAAGTAATTAGTAGTAAGACTAATTCATTCAGATGGTATTTTCTTATTAGGTCAGGGCTAAAACTGAACATAGTTATAACGTAAAAGTACTGCTGTTATGCAACACTGTATTGTAAAAGGAATAAGTACAATTTTATACTTTAGCATTTGTCATGTCTGAAAATATTTTGCTTTACAGTATATGCAATTTTTAGTTAAGGTAGGTTAAGGTATCAAAGTTTGTCATTTGTTGTTGATTACAAAGGTTCCATTTCAAGTTGGTGAAAATATTTTTTAAAATTCCAGTATTTTCTTAATGCCATATTGTTTCTAAGCATACCTGTTATTCATCCATCAAATTCATTCAAGCTGCTTAAAGGATTCAGTCTGTTTTGAAGACGGTTATTGATTACTGAGATCATAAATAAACACTGTACAGTTCAGTGCAGTGGTCAAGTGCTGTGATTATTCAGGCATCCTTTTGTAATGCCAAATTGTCATGTTCTCAGATATAGTATTAATCTTAACACCTGAAAAAATGTCTTGTTACTGCCAGAAATTATGCATTTTTATTTGTATGCATGTATGTTCTCAGCCATTCACACTTGTTTTTATTTCTATACCATAGATGACACTGGAGGAATATGTGATACCACAATAGCCAGTGTTCATGGTCTTTACAGTAAGTCACTGATGTATACTGATGCATAACAAGACTGTATGAAATCTATAAGTTTGTTTTAAAAGTTGAGTCATTCTTGTTACAGGGCAGCTTTTTTTCAATAAAATGTTACTGTACACAGTACATTTGTATTGTTGTTTTGAATTTGTTCATCAAGCTCCTTATCTATTTGAACATGCCAGAATTCAAGAGACTGCCACACATGAGCTCAGTAACATGGAAGAATACCATTTATTTTTAATTTCAAACATTTCATAAAGATACACAAATATAAATGTAAAACATGTTGCACTTAATGTGACAATAACTTGGTTCCACTTGCAGGAACTGTTTTGTTGCACTGTTGCTGGGATACTACAAATAAAAGTCAAAATATTTTTGGTATGTTTCTTATCATTTTAGGATTCATGATATAAAGGAGCCTTGTGTACGACAGCTCACACTGAATCAGTATAGCAATGACTCATGGTCATTTTACATGAAAACCAGCTAAAATATCTTACAACTAACAAGTGAAATACATTAATAATTAAGTGATGGACCTTCATATGGGTAAATGATTATAATAGCTTTGCTTTAATATAATTGCACTAAAAGCTCCCCAAAAGGCATAACGACTTTAAATATTAACAATGATACGTTTATAGAAACATGCTGTTGTCAAGACCTAGAACTGTTAATGCTACTATGGTTTGCTGAAACATACCACAGATAACCCGGGCACTTAGCATATCATATGCTGGTGCCTGGGTTTCCATCCATGAATATTAAGAGTAAAGGTTGATACAGAAAACAATGAGCGGGGAGCTGGTCAGTTTATATTTTATATACTATGCACATGTCTGGCAACAAAACACAGAAATTTATATTGCAATTTACTGGTAGGCAGGTTTACACCACTTATGATTCAATCAAAAATATAACATTTGTAAATGCAGTTTAATGTATGGCCTTTTAATAGGATTGACATGTTTCATAACTGACTGATAATATCACAATATTCAGCTTTTTCAAAGTAATATATAAACACTTCTGTTTAATGGTAGTGTGAATGTAGAAAAACAATCAAATTTGGGGGGGGGAGATACCAACCAAACTGTATTTATTACTATGATCAACATAAAATGATACTAGTTGGTGCTGACCTCCTATCAGCACTCTGAATTTACATTACAGCAGAAATAAGCAGCAATATTCTGAGAGAATGACCTGAAAAATGGCATGTTCGGTCACACCTAAAAGATGTCTTTCATTTAATGCAGTGCAGAAATACCTGCATAAAAGGTACCTGTAAGACATGGCACCTACTATCAAATCACGTTATCAAGATAAAGAGAAATATTTTGTATTTATTTGTACATTTACACACTGAAGTTCCTTAAATACTTTGCAGTATTTCTTCTCTTAACCTAATATACAGATCCGCAGCACCAAGTGGATCTCCTGGGGCATCCCATTCATTTTCTACCATAAGCAGACAACACAGTTCAAAGACTGTTTCATCACAGGGGTGTTGACCTTTTGGGCTACACTCTTCCATACACAAAGTGATATCCTCCATAGAAATAGGCTTCAGTCTATCCTCAGCACTATGCAGCTCTGGAAATGAGTACATTACTACTGGTTGACCCAATGCTGCACTATCACTTGGCCGGATTTTGTGCGAGTTCCATGCATTCACAACTTCATCAAGTTCATCCTACATGAAAAACAACACAATATAAGTATATGAAACAGACCATGTACCAGTAGATTTAGCCAAAGTTGAGGCTTATTAACTCATTAATCAACAGACATAGAAAGTGACCTCTAATTAATGTAAAACCAAGCAGCAACAACAAAATAGCACTTTCACTAAACAGCACATGGACACAGAATGATGCTGCATGATTCTACTGTTGAATAGATAGCCCAACACTTTATACTCAGTGTGCAATGATTCTACAATATATTTTCAATAGAGAATTAACCAAATGATAGGATTGCTTTCTGAAACCGTGCCCAAAGGACCACTAGGTAACAGACTCCATAGTAATTTAAACCATGTGGCAATAAAAAAAAAAAAAATGCTCCATGCACCTGTGCTGAGAAAGGTGCAGTTACTTCCACCAATAACATGAATACAATTCCATCAAAGTATTAAAATGGAATCCCAAAAAGTTGATTCTGTTCATCTGGATGTAGCGTTTTCAGTGTGAGAAATGTTCTGTCAAAAAAATTCCTTACCTGGCTGATTGAGCATGCATCAAGACATATTAACTCATTCACTGCCATTGACGTCTATAGCCGTCAATTGCAGTGAATGAGTCAATGGGTTTAACTCATTCACTGCCAATGGCTGGCAGTGAATGAGTTAAAATGGAAATAAAATTCATATTTAATTTAAAGAAAAAAAAAAGTTCTAACCATATTTATATTTTCTATTTATGCAGCTAAGACATTACATAGCATGAGCACATGCTTTTACCTGAATAAGATTGAGAAAGCAGAATTGGATAAGACTTTTGTCCAAAAAATCCCCTGTGAAGTGGCCATCATCCTGAAAAGTTTGAAATAAGTTCATCCAAAATTGTGCACTCTGTTTGCGTAGGGTAGCCCACCATCCTTCTATACGTTGGTTGGCCGTACTTCTTCCGTAAAGGAAACTTTTCTCACCTGCAAAACTGTCTGTGTGGTTTCTCCGTAAAAACATCTGCATTTGTTCGACACAACCATTTTCGGTACCTCGGTCAGCACATAACCTTTCTGGACATCCACTGATGCATGAAACTGTTTTCAGAAAATAACTTGCAATCAATTTAGGGTCATTGTTTGTGGTATAAGCCTCCATCCATAAAACATGGCGGCTAAAACCATCTATGCAGCCACTGATAGCAATACCATATGGTTTCAACTTGTCATAGCCATCCATGTGCCAGAGAGCATTTGGCCCTCTGCAGCTGTACTGTCGTCTTCTCAACCATCGAGCTCGTCTCAGTTCCACACCTTGAGGGTCAAGCAATTTGATTATGCATCTTACAGTATCTTGTGACACCACAAATCCATGTTGAATTGCACGTAGATGTAGCCAACGATAACCTTGCATCTGTCCATTTGTCATGATCTCTTGTTGGACAAAGGCTAGCACTTCCTCGAAGTTTGATTGATTCTTCCTTCTAAAAAGCCCAAGTCTTTTACAAATTCTCTTTAGAGTTCGAACACTTATAATTGTCTGATGACTATGGGCTAAAATTGAAAGTATTTCTTTGTTACTGAAAGAAAGTCTGAAATACAGTCTTATTAAGTCATGCAAATCTGATATGTCAGCCACTGTTTCTCTCACTTTGATAGGTGAACTTTTTGCAGAAGTCCTAGTTTTCTTTTTGACAGTGGTTGCTTGCTTTTGCAGAAATTGAAGAGGGCAATTCGGTCTCCGTACGAGGGCATGTAGTTTGCCAAAGTTGCGTCATCCATCAGTGCTATGACGTCACAGTCAATCTGCACACAAGAAGAAAGAAAAGACAGTCATTTTCTGCAACATTTACACTGCAAAGCAATATTACGGTTAAGGCTGTTAGGTCACTGCTAATGCCAGTAGGAGAGTACTGACTGTAGTTGTCAGAAAAGCTATCTATTTTATGCAGGGCGAAACACAATAATGAAAGAAGCAAACTAAGGCATAGCCTTTCAGTAAATAATAAATCCTCTTCTGTATTTAAAAAAAGCAGGACTTGATTGGTTATGATGTAGGTAGTACGTCTTCTAAGGATGTTCTACGACACTGTGGTGGCGTCTGCTGTCTTTTATGTTGTGGTCTGCTGGAGTGGTGGAATGGCAACGGACAACACCTCCACGCTCTCTGCATGAGACTGTACGACCACTGAGCAGCTCGATCAGCAGTAGACTTTTGTGTACACGCTTGTGTACATATCTCTGTACATTTTTATCTGTACATATGAATGTTACTTATGTATGCAGGACTATAACGCAGAGTCATAAATACACAGTCCATTTAGTCATTTAAGCAAAGGTATTACACATAGAACACAAAGTAACATTGTAAATCAGTCTTTGGCACAATATCGGGATTATTTCGTTATTTATTTATTTACTTTTGTGTTTATGCGAACAATATGCCTGATTTGCGACTTTCTGCACTTCTATTGGTTGTGCGAACAAACGTCACGTCACTCCGAGGTCAAAGTTCAATGCGGCAGCGCTCCTCAGCCAGCACTTTTTATTTTATTGTTCTATAAAAAAAAAAAATCAAATACTGTATTAAGTTTTTTACCGGTAGTTAACTGTAGTGTAGCCTACCATTTCCACACGTAGGCGTTAAGTGCACTGGGCAGCTCAGAGTATAAGATATGATTTCCTTCTTGAGCTGACATACATTACACAGTGCAGGAGAACGATGATGTCATTCTGACATTATAAACAGTTAACAGTTTGCTCATTTCTTCCGACACTGTACCACTAATATATACACACAGTTACATGCACTACATTAGTTTGTGTTAGCTAACATGTTGTGAGGGGATCGTCAGTCGGCCACCGTCAGAACAACAACCGGGGCTGTGTTGGTGGCTGTGTATGAACGCCACCCATTTTTCTGAGTGAAATATCCGCATAAACATTCATTACAGTTTCTCCCCTCCGCTGTACTAAGTGTAACTTACTTGTACACATCAAATATATCAGTGATATTGGCAGGCGGCTAGCATCTGTAACACAGCTCCGTTTAACTGCCTTGAAAAACTCTGAAATAGTAGAACAATAAAATAAAATGCAACGAACCCATCTGGGATGATCCTGCGATCAACAACAGTTAAAACGTCAATTCACCTAGTATACTGTAACATCGTGAAACACGTTCATTCCTATATAACATTATAAGCTAACAAGCATGCTAACCGTAACTGTACTGTAACTGTTTTCCTGTAGAAATGGTAAATGGACTAGTTCTTATATAGCGCTTTTCCACTCTTCTGAGCACTCAAAGCGCTTTACACAACTTGTGCATTCACCCATTCACACCCATTCGCACAAGCACAACTGACATTCACACACATTCATACTCCGATGGATGCATCGGAGAGCAATTTTGGGTTAGTATCTTGCCCAAGGATATTTGGCATGCAGACTAGGGGAAGCCAGGACTCGAACCACCAACCTTTCGATCAGTAGATGACCTGCTCTACCACCTGAGCTACAGCCACCCTAGGAGACACCAAACGATTTCTCTTTTTGTTACTCACCTTCTGCTCTTCCATTAATAAAATAGCATCTTCGGGACCCCTCGGCCACGCAAAAAATCACTTATATCCACCATATTTAGTGAATTAGTTCTCCACCTGCCAAACTGGACACATCGCTGTCACTGAAGCTGGAAGCCTGCAGGTGCCCACCTCAAAATTCTGAGATTAAAGTCAGAATTCTGAGAAAAAAGTCAGAATTCTGAGATTGAAGTCATAATTCTGAGATTAAAGTCAGAATTCTGAGAAAAAAGTCATAATTCTGAGATTAAAGTCATAATTCTGAGAAAAAAGTCAGAATTCTGAGATTAAAGTCATAATTCTGAGAAAAAAGTCAGAATTCTGAGATTAAAGTCAGAATTCTGAGATTAAAGTCAGAATTCTGAGATTAAAGTCAGAATCCTTTTTTTTTTCCAGTGGCCCTAATCCTCTTCCGTAGATTTGTGCTCATCTAATGTCATTTATTTACAATTTTCATTTGTGGATATAGATTATTAAATACCGTCACTAGTTTGTATACAGCGTTGCATACAGCGCTTTGAGTACTCCAGGAGAGTAGAAAAGCGCTATATAAGAATCAGTCCATTTACCATTTATGAGTGGTAGAAATGATTAGTGGTAGAAATAATTGTGTCATTATCAGTGATGGGAATAACAGTAACTAATCTGAATAATTACCATTTCTATCATTAAAACGCTGTTACTAACAAGAAAATGCGGTGTGGACTCATTACTATTTTTCAACACAGACGATTGTGCTGCTGATTGGCTGAGGAAGAATAAAATAGTCAAGGTAAACCAACCGCATGACCAATTTAAGATGACATAGTAACAAGATGCTTTCAACCCAAAACAACCCCGATTCTCCATTTTTGTATAAAAAGTGTGGACTTCAAACTATATACTAGTTTTTAAATTGTGTTGATAGGCTATAAAACCAGAGTTATGAAAAAAATATATACGTAAAGCTTTTTCCTGAATACTATTGTTGTTTATATTTACTGGGGGAAAAACGGTAAATCAAATAAAAAAAAAATAATACGGCATCATGGCATTTGATTGTTTAGAAAGGCGGAGAAGTTTTATGAGTGATGGCAGCGAAAGAGAGAGAGAGCAAAAGAGCGAGAGAGAGAAAGAAAGTTTTGAGATGTGAAAGAATTGTGACTTTTAGCGTGTTTGGAGTTTAAAGTTAGTGTTTTGTGTTGTGAAGTTAGTGAGTAGTGTAGTCGATAGTTTTGTTGTCACACAGGCAAAGTCACACAGGTTCAAGGATGCATCACTGCCACGCAGTGGCTCCAATATGGAGGTGCCTTTATTTACAAACTATAAAACATCGACATTTCATATCAGAATAACATCTGTACTGTTTGAAATCCACGTAAAACACATCAGTGGTATTTTATTGGTGTTGTTTGAATCACTCTCACACAGAGATGTTTTCCAGCTGCTAACTTCATTCATGCAGCGTTAGAGTTGAACAGATTTAGAAGACAGAAGTGTTTGTTTTTATTTACATTAATAAATGAGTAACATTAAAGTTTTAGAAACAACTTTACTCTGATTTAAAATGTCCTGTTGATCAGTCTCATGATGAATCTTCATGTCTCTGTCATGATCAGTTTTTTGAGTAGAAGAAGATTGATTTGTTTCATTAAACTAAAACCTATGAAAATACCATAATCATTCAGATCAACAGAAACATGGAGTGTGTTTGTGCACAGACCAGTGTTGGAGTCCACAGTCATCTCCTCTCTGGTCAGAGCAGCGGACTGCAGATTCACCCACTTCCTGTAAGCAGACTGTCGTTATTGGACATCAGGCTGAGCTCTCAACAACCAGTTGCACAGTGAAGCCCTGAGCTTTACATCATGCAGTAGCAGGTGAACAGCCTGTGAGACAGTCTCATTCTTCCGTCTTATTTTGGATCGAATAGGCATTTGCTGGGAAGGTCTATGCCATCCCGCTCACCTCTTTCCTGCACACGTTGTCTTCACCGCCTTTTGTGCCAAGGCTGAGTGACCTAAGCATCTCTACTGGCAGGTGATGTATCACTGAGGTTGTGTTGTGCCAGTGCACCTCAGCCGTCTTAGATCATGTGTCTGCAGCAGGTTTTTCCTCAACGGGTCTAAAGATCAGCTTCATAAATGATTTTCTGTTTGTTTGTGAAATCTGATCATTCGCCCCATCAAAATAGAGAAACCTCTGTGTGGCAGCCATCTTTTTTTGGGTCAAGACAGCAAACAGAATCTGAAGGTTTGTGATTGTCGTCACAAAGCCGAGGATTCAAAGCAGAGATACGCCGTCAGATTCCCGAGCTCCTGGGCCCTGTTTCAGGAAGCCGGTTTAGTGGAAAAACTGAGTAAGTATACCCTGAGTTAACGAAAACTCTGGGTTTTCGGTTTCACAAAGCGAGTTCAGCTGCAGCCTGAGTGAGTCACTATGACGACACACGCCGTGAAGCTAACCTGCCCCCTAGCAGGTTTACTACAACTAACCCTGACTGTCTCCGCCCCTTTGTCGGAAACCTGACAGTAGGAAGTGTCGGACATGGCGTGCCACTTCCTTGAAGAGCCAGTAGATCGTGAAGCCCCAATTCTCCGCAGAGCTCTCCGCCGGGAGAGAGTGATCAGAGCGCGTTTGGACATTTTATCATTTCCTGATGATTTTCTGTGCGAACGTTACCGTGTCTCAGCACAATCTATAAGTTATTTGGATAACATCCTCAGGCCATATATTACGCATGTGACACATCGTGGACATTCTCTCAGTTCTGTACATATTATTTGTATTGCACTTCGGTTTCTTGCAAACGGGAGCTTTCTGTATAATATTGGTGACGCTGAGCACGTTTCCAAGGCTACCGTCTGTCGGGCAGTCAGGAATGTTACAGTTGCACTGAAACGTCTCCTGTACTCGTCTGTGGTGTTCCCCGGTCACAGACCCACAAGATTTATCAAAGAGGGATGCCACAAAATTGCAGGTATCAGGATGACCAAAACTTAATGTATGATGTGGTGATACTTGGACTACTACTTAAATTTTACATTTATTTTCAGGGTTCCCAGGCGTGATTGGCTGTACAGATGGCACTCACATTCCAATCATTGCTCCTTCAGTAAATGAAGGAGACTATGTGAACAGGAAGTCTTTCCACAGCATTAATGTACAGGTACATAGTTCCCTGTAGCATTTCAAACTAACAAATTATTTCATTATAGTAATGGATGCTAATTTGTGTTCTCTGCACTGTGAAGATCATATGTGATGCTGCCAACATTATCACAAATGTGGAAGCCAAGTGGCCAGGCTCTGTCCATGACTCACAAATATTCCGTGAATGTACACTGAGCACAAAATTTGGACATGGTGAGTTGAGAATACTTTAAAATATATAAAGACCAATTGCTTCAGGGACATTTGAACTGAAGTGTACCCTTCTGTCTTAGGAGAGTTCACTGGCTACTTGCTTGGTGATAGGGGGTATCCATGTTTACCCTATTTGCTTACCCCTTACCCTGACCCTGAACCGGGCCCACAGCAGCGATATAATCTGGCTAATTGCAGGACAAGAGCCAGAATTGAAATGACTATCGGAATGCTTAAGGCCCGGTTCCAGTGCCTGCAAAGACTCAGGGTCACCCCAGAAAGGGCATGTGACATTATTGTGGCATGTGTGATTCTTCACAACATTGCCACAATTAGAGGAGAACACTGTCCTTCTGAACCAAACATCAGCAGTGATCCAAACCATGAACATCCTGACCCTCCTACGGACATACAAGATGGAAGCGCAGTCAGAGACACCATATGTCACAATCATTTCTTTTGACCCATCACCTCAACATGTTGAAAGAAGAATAAACAGATTTTCTGTTCAACTGGCTTTATTGGTCGCCTGTATTTCCTGTACACAAAGTATTAAAAGATGTAAACCTCATAAAGTGTCTCTGTTGCTTCCTCCTCTGTAACAGCTGTCAATGTTTCTTCATTATTTTCCTGTAGTAAAGAAATAGACAACATTGCTGTTCTACTGTAAACTCATATAATCTGTGGAGTATTACTCACAACTGCATGTTGGTCTGGCTCAACAGGAGGCTGCACCAGATGCAGTACACCATCACCATCAACTGATAGAATATGAGGTTTATACAGGTCACTTATAACTTACAAGGGACCAAATGGCAATTAACAAACATACCAAGCACCTTACACTTCATTGTCATTATGCTCTCAAAGACAACCAAGACTGAGGCAAGGCAAAATCAGTAGGAAAATAACTTCACTACAAAATAATCCATTATGGTAAAGAGTTTATCAAATGAATGAGTAGCACTGCAAAGGTGACTGTGAAGAAAGGATGTATGCACATCATGTATTATTTTGAATTTACCCCCTATGTAGGCACTTGTGTCTTGCGGGGTTATTGACTCAGAGGATGTCCCCGCAGAGATGCCTTCGGCCACAGGGCGCCCACTGTTTTGGCTGAGGGCCAACTGCTCAGCCTCTGTGAGTGGTGGTGGTGGAGGACCCCCACCTGTTTTTCGGGCCTCCACTTTTTTTCTGTTGGCTATAACGGGCCACATTTGAGCATACAGAGTAAGCAAATATGTACTTGTAATGTGCTCAGATAATTTCAATAAGTGCTTACAGAAAGAAAATTAATGTAACCTCTAACTGCAATTGATTTACATCGGACAAACAGACCAAGCACTATGGCTCATAATACAATTACACCTTACCTGTTTGGACTATATTTTTATATTTCATTTTTACTTGCTGCCAGGAACGTTTGGGGCCTGTTGGGTTGCACCTGCGCTCACATCACATCACAAAATAAAATGTATAAAATAACAAATAAAATAACATATGATAAAATAACGTGTTAAATGGGTGGAAATCCCTAGATCAATGTTTAAATTAACACTCACGCATTGACTCTGTCGGCTATGTTTTGCCATGCATGCTCCCTTTCTTTTGCAGCTGTGGCTGTGTTACTTTTTTCCGCGGAATTTGCATGTTATCGGCATATGCTGCCATCAGAATTTCGGCCTCAAGCGCTGTGAAATACATTGACCGCGCCTTCTTTCCCTCCGTCTCCATGGTGACTCGCTTAATCTGTGCTCCACTAATCAGGGCTTTATGTATCCTCGTCCGCGCGCTTCACTTGGGGTTAAAGCAACTCCGCGTTGATTGAACTAATTGTTATCAGCCTTTCTGAAACCGAATATTCCGAGTTGGACAGTTCGGGGTTACTCAACCGTGAGTGTCGTTTTTCACTCTGAGTTTTCCAAACCGGCTTCCTGAAACAGGGCCCTGGAATCCTATGTGGAGACAAACTTGCTGTTTGACAGGAAGTAGGAGAGGCCGCACATTTTCATGCCTCAGTTAATGACCTGAAAATCCGGCTTCCCGTTTGCAGGACTGAGATAAATAAATCTGGATTTACCAAAATACCAAGGTGTGACTTCAGGAACAACGCTATTTGTAAAGCTGTCAGAGCTCAGTGTGGACGGCTAATCTCAGACAGATTGATGCAGTTGGTTAGAAATCATTTAATATTTGTTTACAGGAAATAAACTCTAATTAAATGAAAGTTACAGTGCGCCACCATGTGATACAGAAAAGAACAGGCCAAAGCAGCTGGTGGTAGTTACTCAAGCTAACTCAGATCAGCTGGAGAGAAAGACACTAAATTAACATCAGTGGTACTGAAAGCAGCTGTAGATAATCTTACATCTATGCAAATATTTGGTTCAGATGAAAACAGTTTGATGATGCCCTCAGGTGCATGACTGTCATCACTGACAAATGAAAACAATTTAACCTGATTTATTTCATTCTGTTACAGAAAATAGAGAATGAAACAAAAATAAATACAGCAGAAGGTTTGGATCAAATCCAGCTCAGCATTTCCAAACATCAGTGGTTTTTACACCTGCATCAAGATTTGTGTGTCTGCAGAGTCCCAGCAGACATGTGACGGACACAGGTCCTCCTCCTCAGACTCACCTGACCACACACTCAGGTGTAGTCAAGTCAGGTGAGTCGCACCTGTGACACGTTCATTGCCCCCCTCTTGAACTGTGGTGTAACATGGCCTGGCGGCAGAGGCGGAGAGCACCACCTGAAGTCAGAAACAATAAAGTGAAAACTGTGCTGCCACATTAGAAACACATCTAAGTGATGTCACATTCCTGTTGTCGCTCTGTCACACTGACCTCTGCATTCAGCTTCCTTCTCTTCACATCGTCATACACATGAAACATCAGCAGCTCGCAGGTCTTCTTGTGATCTCAGCCTGCATTCGAGCCACAGCACAGAACACCAACCCTCTCTGCTCGAGGGCTAGCATCTGTAACTGATCTGGGACTCGTGTGCCAAAGCGTTATTAAAAAGGACTCGACTCCTCAGCAACTGACAGTGTGTTTGTCACATTCAGACTGACCCAAGGACCTACCTCTCACAGCCAGCAGCTGACCTTTGGCCTCCAACATGCAGTTGGATCACAAACTCTTTTGACTCAGTCAAACCTCAGAGAGGTGTTGTGAGTCATATTGCAGGTTCTGCTTTCATTCTGGTGTCTGAAGAGGTCCAGCCCACAAAGCAGATCTTCAGTCTGTCAGTCCTTCTGCAGCTCCCCCGTGTGGACAGACGCTGAACCAGTTTTTCACAAAGTGTGACTAGCAGCATCAGCCTCACAGCTTCCTGTAGAGAACAGGTGCCAAACTCGAGGGCCAGTGTCCTGAAACTTTTAAATGTGTCCCTGCTGCAACATACCAGAATTAAAATTGGTAGGTCATTAGCAAGACTATAGAACTTGACTGCATGCTGAGGAGGCAATTCAGGCCATGTCCACACTTATACGTTTTCGTTTGAAAACACATCTTTTTCTCTTCGTTTTGGCCTTCCGTCCACACTGAGACTTCATTTTTGGTCAAGGAAAACGCTGTGTTTTGAAAACACTTTCCAAACCGGATATATTTGAAAATGCCGTTTTCATGTCGCAGTGTGGACAGTGAATCACACTGTGGTGACACTGTGGTAAAACGATGACACATTTTAGTCATGTGATGCAGTCATGTGACCAATTAAATTAAACTTAGGCTACGTTCACACTGCAGGCGAAAGCGCATCAAATCTGACTTTTTTGACCCTATGCGACCCATATCCGATCATGCTATGACAGTGTGAACAGCACAAATCCGATATTTTTAAATCCGATCAGGGTCACTTTCGTATGTGGTACTGAATCCGATACATATCTGATGTTTTAGAAAGCGACTGCTGTTTGAATGGTCATGTCGCATTAAATCCGTCTTTTACGTCACTGACACAAGACAGATGCCAATTATCAGCGCCTGAAAAGCACCCGATAAGACATCGTGAACGCTTCTTGGTCATCCCGTGTAGATGTTAGTGAAACGTACAGAAAATGGGAACATTTTATTTGTACTGTATTATCTGCAGATTCTGACAGACATTTCTAACTATCCTTTGAAGCACCGCTCCTCTCTAAAACAGCAATAAGGATAATTATTAGGCCATTTGTAAATAACAAAATAACTTTATAACTTAAAGCAAATTTGGGAAACATAAAGTCCGAAGTCTTTATATTAAGGGCCATCAGTCAAACAATACTGTTTGGGCTGGGTCTAAACAAAGCGCGTTGTGTGTGATGTCTTCTTTTGCGCATGCGGGCTGCTTTGAGGGTTCACACTAGAGCTTGTTTGCTGTCACATTGTATTTGTAGTGTGAACAAGCAGAGAAAAAAAAAAATTGGATTTGATCAAAAAATCGGAATTGAGCATTAAGCCCTGCAGTGTGAACGTAGCCTAATATAGTGGAGGGTATTTTCGGCCGTTTCAATGTGGACGCACAACGTGAAAACGATAGTGTGGACACAGAGCGTTTTCAAAAGAAAACACAGTTTTCAAATTTATCCGGGCTAGTGTAGATATAGCCTCAGCCATTTGATTCATGTTACAGCAGCTCATAAGTGAATGAACATGGTGCAACAAAAGTACTTTTAGAAGTACAATTTCCCAAAAACTTACATTTATTTAAATTTACTTGAGTAAGGTTGGGGATTGCCACCTCAGCATGCAGTCAAGTCTTGCTAATAACCTAATTTTAATCAGGTGTGTTGCAGCAGGGACACATGAAAATTTTTCAGGACACCAGCCCTCAAGTTTGACACCTGTGCTCTACAGGAAGTTGTGAGGCTGATGTTGAGGACTGGAGTTTGACACCCTGCTGCAGAGGAACATTACAGACCCTCCTCTTGTGGATATTTTAATCCAAACAGAGACAAAAGTCTGGATTTAACATTTTCAGATTCAAAGGTGATCTGACGGTGGAGATGGACATCTGCGGCCTTGTGTTGATGACATTCTGATCAAATGTTATTTTTATGTCTCATCTTCAGAATCTTTAGAAAAATTAAAACAAGTATTTCTGAGTGAGATGCAGTTTCCTGGAAATATTTCAGAATAAAAGCCTCACTAAACACTCAATTTGAAACAGGAAGCACTGAGGTTGCATGATCAACATCAATAAAAATCTTCAAAATAATTGTGATTATATTCCAATCAGATAGGAAGGTCAAAGGTCAGCTGAATCTCAGAGCCCATGTGACTGAAAAACATTTATGTGGAGCATTTAAACACCAACACTGGACCCGTTTCCCGCTGGCCTTCAGTCAGAAACGATCACCGTTAACAAACCAATAATCAATAACAGCTGCTTCTTCTGTGGTATCCTGTCAGGAAACCACAGAAGCTAGAACACAGCTACAGGTGATCTCTGTGAAAAATGTGAGCATCAGTCCAAACATCAGCTGATCAATGAGCTGATCCTCCCTCAGCCCTGACATTAAAAACTTCGTGAAGCAGAGAAAAGATGAAGCTGCAGCTTGAGGAGGAGGTGCTGGTAAATAACACTGAGCCTTCATCCTCTGTGGGATGGAAACAGAGGCTCCACCCACACTCAGGTTCACTCTGTTTATTAAGAGTCGTGGTCACAAACAGAAAAACAACGCAAGAAGAAGAACAAACAGCTGACATCGCTAGCTTTACTTAAGACGACATTCGTTTACACCTGGGGTAACCAGGTGGACCCGCCACCTTGGTCAGATCCACCCGGTCCGACCTGAGCCGGCTTAAACTGGTCTAAACTGGTGAGGCATTAAAGGGGCATGTCCCTGACTTCTGTTAGTGCTGATTAGGTGAAAGTTGAATTAGTTTGAGTTCAGCTGGAGTTTGTTTGGTTTCAGGTCTTAGTCCACAGGAAACAGTCTCACTGTGAGCCAGACGAGAAGAAGATGATGAGGGGGGCAGGGCTGATTGTCCAAGCAGCCGCAGAATCATTTCATGGAGCTCATTCTGATTGGTTCTGATAGTCTGATTTACTCGAGCCTGTAACGACTGGTTGGTTCTGAGCAGCTGGATCCAGTCCGATTCCGTACTGCTGGCGAGCGAACACTTCGAGAGACTTGTAAGGCATAACAGGAGTTCTGAGGGTAAGAGTCGAGGTGACTGGTTCTAGTGTTTAGTTGTTGGATTTTTCATTGGCCGGTTCAGTCTGAGGGGGGGTTTGTGACCTTCCGTGCCGGCCCGCCCCTCACACATCGCCGTGAGTTTGACAGGAAGGACGGAGTGTTACAGTAAAGGCACCAATCACAGAGTGCGTGGGACGGTGACAGAGCGAGGAAGCCGTAACAGGCTTTAGTATTCTGGGAAACATCCAAGCGTGAGGCAGCGCACCCTTGCAAACAGGAATTTCTCTCCACGCAGGTCACAGGGGTACCGTTTCAGCAGATATACTAGTTTGTATTTCCTCTGGAGATCACACTGCGAGCAGCACAAGCGCTAACCGTGGGTGTGGGCGGAGCTTCGACGGACTCATTTTAATCAGTTACTATAACGTTTTTAGGTTGTGATGACGTCAGTTTAGCGTGTACGTGCTGAACCTGAACTCTAGGATCCATGAAGGTCCGCAAGTCCTCCACTTGGTCCATTGGACGGAAATGCTACGGTCGACTCGTTCAGACCTGAGCTGTAACGGGTGGAGGGTGGTGCCTCCTCTACGCGACTGCGAGATTCCTGCTCTTTGATACGAGCAGCTGATTGGCCATCACAGCTGTCAGATATCATACATGCAATTATAACTTAATAAAAATAATGTTTAACTATAAAAACGATCAGTGCCGTCAGCTGAGAGCGTGATTGGTCGTGCAGGCACCAGCTGACGGCACGTCACCTTCATGGTTTGTTTAGAGAACAGAGCAGCTGCGTCTAGACCTGCAGCCAGTTTCAGGTAACGTCTTAAAACAGAAGCTCAGAGCGCTGCAGAACCACCGCAGCTCACACCGGCCTGTGACGGCGCCAGTTTCAGTAACTCCTGACGGTTTTGAATCAGCCAGAAATGTCGCTAAAGCGTGAGTTCATAGGGGTCGTCTGATTGGTGGGTTTCTGTGGATTACTTTTGGACCTGAAATGTGATTAAAGCTCAGAGAAGGCCACATGACCACATCAGTCTGAGGCCGCGATTTGAACCGTGCACTCTGCGAGTCGGAATTTAAGGCAACATGGCGCCTCGTTGCTCTGAAAATCACGCAAGGGCAGTTTTGAGTTTCAGCTCGTGTTTAAACATTTTAAAAAAAGAACAACAGGAAACGTGAGCTCTGGGCGACCAATCAGATTTTACGATGGGTTCAGTTATTTGTAATCTGTTTCCTGGCGTGTAATTCATTGTGCAGCTCATTTTGGCCTTTAATTTTGTCAAGGGTTAATCTCACAAAGCCCCACGAGGCGACTGCTGTTGTGACTGTGTGCCGTAGGTTTGCGTAAAATAAAGTTCAATTGAATTGAATTGAAGGATAAAACAACTGTTTGTGCTCTAAACAGCTTTCCTCCTCCCTCCAGAAAAGGTCTACCTCTCTCGCCACCAAGTTCAGCTCCAATATGGCAGACAGAAGCTTCCTGTCACGCACGGTGACTACACCGTCATCATGGAGAGAGGCAGGCAGTGGGTGGAGCCTGTGTGCCACCGCCCACCTCCCGCTCTCCATGTATGGACAAATAGCAGTCGGTTTCTAGGCAGCATGCTGTTTGCTATTTATTCAGAATCAGCTCTAACACGAGGCTTCCTGTCCTCAGGTATCTACCAACCCACCAGCTTCCTGTTGCGCAAAGCCTCAAGCGGACAGAAGTCACTAAGGCGCGGCTGGACCCGCAGCTCGCAGTGTGACACCCGGTTAGTTTGCGTACGGCTTCAAAGTGCAGTTCAGTCTTTTTGGTGTTCAAGTGCATTCTTTGTTCTCACATTTATGGCTTCTTAGTAACAGACTCGTGGACATGGCAGCAGCGCTGTTATAGTCTCTTGGTGTGTTTGGAGTTATAGTGGCTCCGCATGTCTTTGCGCAGGCGGAACTTCTCACCGCACACGCCACAGATGTACAGGTGGACATCCATGTGCTTCTCCAGCTGTTCGCCACCCGGGAAGATCTGGAAGCACACCTGGCAGATGGTTTCTCCGGCTGACAGGTGGGAGATCATGTGACGCACGTGGTCGTGTTTGAGGAAGGTCCCCTGGTCACACACGGGGCACACGTAGCGCGCCATTCCTTTATGCATGTCAGTGTGGAGGCGGAGTTGGCGCTCGCGCAGGAACTGCTTGCCACAGGTCTGGCAGGTGAACTGCTTCTCCTTGGTGTGGACAGTGTAGTGCTCGCGCAGGTGGCAGCGCTGGTAGAAGCCTTTGCCACAGATGCTGCAGAAGTGTTTGCGGCGGTGATCGGGCTCGCCGCCTTCCTCCAGCATGGTGGGCCGAAACAGCTCCTGGTCGTGGCAGGATAGAGCGTGCTCCAACGCCAGGCTCTCGTTCTGGAACAGCAGGCCGCAGTGCGGACACGCCAGGTCGGCTGCCTCCAGCAGCCCCTCCTCCATCCCATGCGGCTCCTCCAGCAGGGACGCCTCATCCTCGCCATGGGAGTCCGACTCAGCTCCATGGGATTCACCGCAGCGCTCGGCATGCTCCTGCAGCTGCCGGCCTTTGATCAACACCTGGCCGCACCTGCCGCAGGCACATATATGCCCCATGTGGTTGGACAGATAGTGCGCGGACTTGTCCTCCTCCAATAACAGAGCGCCACACACCTCGCAGGGCGTGCCGTCAGCGTCCTGCTTCTCGTCTTTGACCTTCTGGAGTTTGACGGGGATGCCGGAATCATTGCCTTCGAAAGGCTCGCTGCTGTTTTCCAAACCGGAGACACCGGGCTCGGGGTCCGATTGCGTTTTCTCCCTCAGCGCTGCATCACCGAAGCGTGCACTAAAATCTCTGGCGGCATGCTCGCCAACACGGACCACCTCGATCTCAGGGAACATGCTCTCTTCTGGTTCGGTCTTGATGCTCCTGGTGGACCCAGGCTCGCCGTCTGGTCCGCCTAGGACTGACCGGGCAGTCTTGGCCTCAGGCCAGTCGTCCTCACCTTTACAGACAACCCGGTGTTCCTCCACGCTCTCTGAGGCGGAGCTCTCTGCTTTACTTGAGTCGTTGTCACCCTCAGTGTTGCCTCGGGGTGGGTGGAAGGCTTTGCGGTTGGTACACGTGAGGATATGCTCGATTAGAAGCTTCTCGCAGCTGAACACGAAGCCACAGTCGTCGCAAGTGTATGTGCGACCGAACCTAGGGCGGTCCTTCAGAGTTGAACTCCTACCACCTGACCGCTTCCTCAGGTCACATGGTTGCTCGCCTGCTCCGTCTAAAACTGGCGCCGCCACAATCAGAGGAGCGGTTGCTGCCTCTTCAGTCGTGGCTGGCCTGCCAACTGCAGCAGGAACAGCAGGAACAGCCGGACGCCCCGTGCTGCTAGTGACGGCCTTCGGCAGACGCTCCCCTTCAGGTGCGGCGGGCCGCTGCTGTTCGTACATGCGCACGCCAAACATCATCTTCCCGCCAGCAGGCCCGGCGGAGGAGCTGGATGAGGAGGCAGAGGAGGACGGCGTGATGTTGGAGCTCCTGATGTCCCTCAGGTCCTCCAGCGAGTCAGGGATGTAGTACATCTGCAGATATGCCATGGACGCTTTCAGCTCCTCAAACTCGTAACTGCCCACAACGATGCGCCCGAGGTACATGAGCTGCAGGATGAGGTCGAAGCACTCGGCACTGATCTGCATGTTGCTCAGGTCCAGGCGGCCCGCTCCCTGCTGGTCCCGGATGAACATCATCCTGAAGTAGGAGCTGCAGGCCGCCAGCACCGCCTTGTGAGCCCGGAAGTAGATGTCGCCGATGGCGATGAGGCAGTCGCACAGGAAGCCCCACTCGCGCTGGTTGTTGAGTTGCTGGAGGACGTGATCGCTGTGGCTCGGCCTTGCCATCGCCCTGTGGACAACAGAGGAAGACAGAGTCAGAATTTATGAGGCAGCAAGGTCGTCTGCGGTCGACTTTCATAACGTGTGAGCTGGCACGGGACAGTCGGGCCTGATATGATTCATCAGCAACTCTGACTTTAATTAGAGCCACAAGTTCACACACCGAGCACGCTCAGATCAGCTCCCAGCTTCACTTACAGCACTGCAGTGATGAATCAGTATTTCCTTCTCAAGAACACACTGCTCAGATTTAACATGCACGCGCACACACACACACACGATGGCAGGTCTACTTCTCACCTTTCTAAACTCACTGTGGGGGAGGATGCTTCACCTCCCGTTGGCTATTCTCACAGTAAGTGACCCCCCCCCTCACACACACACCTACCCTGTTATGTGACAGATGTGTTTGTATTGCAGGATAGGGCTGCCACAAACGATTATTCTGATAGTCGACTAGTCACCGATTATTTTTGCGATTAGTCGACTAATCAGATCATCACCCATTGGACGTAAAACCTACAAGCTGTAGGTTGCACCAGCAGCATCTGCTCTTATATAACTATCATTAGCTTACAGCTTTAAGTGTTTAAGGTGTGTGCTAACTAAAAATAAAGACAAGATGGTAGTTTATTAAATTTTAATTAAACTTGCAGATTGTTTCGGTGAAGTTTAATAAACTCCTTGCTATCTAAAATATAACAGGACACCGGAGTAAATTCTGGAGCATCTCACACTTCTGATAATCAGCTGTCTGTTTGATGTTTATTCAGCTGTGTAAAAACTATAACTTTAATCTCAGCCAAACCGATTTACTCAGGAACAAATAAAATACTAAAAAAAAGCCAAACAATAACATTTTAAAGTTATCTAAGTGACGGCCGGGAGTCCGGTGTTCTCACGGCTAGTTAGCCTTGCCCCCGGTTAGCTATCGAGCTAGTGGGTAACAGACGTCTCCGAAAACGTCGGAGCGCTTTTGAAAATATGCGGTGTCTTGATAAACTGAGCAGATATTTGAGGTTTACACAGCTACATTCTCGCCTGAAAATATGTTAAACGTTTATTTTGTGACTCAGAAAGAATAATAAGAGTAATATTAAAGCTAACTAGCTGCCGCCATTGTTGGAAACTGAGCTGGGCGCTATGAATTCTGGGACAGAGCTTCTTCTTCTTCGGGGTTTAAGGGCAGCTGGCATCCTTGTACATGCAGTGCTGCCATCTTCTGTTTCATTCCGTTATTACACTCTTAAATCCTGCTACTTATTCCTGCGTCTTTTGTGATCTTACAAAGCTTCAAACGACGCGTCGACTATTAAATCAGTCGTCGACGATTTTGATAGTCGACGTAATCGTGGCAGCCCTATTGCAGGACAAGTATACCTGTACACACCCCAAGTTACTGCCTAAATAAAAGGTCCACCCTGACCCCACCAACACCTGGAGAGTTCACAGCAGATGTCCTGTGGACCAGGTTACAGTAAACTGTGAGCCAGATGTGCCCGACACACCCGACAAATCTGGATCTTTAAGTTGGACTCAGAGGAAACTGCAGATGCAGGGCACATCTGGGCCAAACCGCTCTCTGAGAATGCTCTCTGCTCACTGGTTACCCGAGCCCTCATCGGCGGGTATACGCCAATAACATCTGCAGCAGTTCCAGATGTGGGCGGAGCTAAAAACAGGTTCCTGTGCTGCAGGAGAAAACCGGTTGCATGCGGTTTTCTGTACTGTGAAGTGAACCCGGTCCTGTTCTTCAGAACTGGAGCTTTTTGTTAGACATGTACCTTCACTGCCTGACCCCCCCTGCCCCGCTGCTGCTTGGAGACACTGAAACCCATCAAAAGATGTCACTTCTTGTGTCAAAATGGGGTGTAATCAGAGGAAGATGTTTTCTCCCGTCACCTGAGCTGAACAGTGATTCGCTTAAAACTTTGACGCGTTTTTATTTTCAGCGATGTCGTCCCGTCTGTGTGTACTGAGCTGCCTTCCCTCCCCAGTTCCACTGGCGGTTCACCTGGCTGTGCTCACAGGTAAAGCTCACACAGAGTACACTTGTGACCAGCTAGAATGTGTCAGCTGATCCCAGAGTGCCTCAGAGCATCGCGCCAGATAAGAGATCAGTGGCGAAGTAGCATCACTGTACGTGTGTGTGTGTGTGTGAGTGAGAGAGTCCTGAAAGCCATAGCAGCAGAACAACATAAAACCAGCTGTGCAGGAGCTCACCTGCCTCAGGTGCAATCAGAAGACTCGCCTCTTCCAGATTTTTAAACATTTAGTGCCAGCTGACCACCACCAGTCACGTGTTTCTGCGTTAAATCTACGCCATAACGTGACGAATCCTGACAAATGCAACTACACATTGACGCAGCCCATGATGACCGTGCCTCACACAATTCCTGATTCAAGCAAATTGACTGGCAGACAAAATTTCCAGCGCCAACTAGTGCCCTGCATCTCCGAGCTCTGCATCTATTAGGCTGCAGAGCGCCTAATAGATGCATGAATCATGCTTCACTGCGACAGCAAGGCAAGAACACTCAGCGGTCCTCTGGATGTCGGTGGTGGCCATGCAAACTGACACATGACTAGAGCAGGACGATATGACCAAAAATATTTATCACGATATATAACGATATAACTGATAACGATATATAACTGACGATATAATTGACACTAGACAAAACACTTTACAACTCCTCAACTTTATTAGTGCAAAAAAAAAAAACATCAATGTATTTTCACTTAAACAAGCAGCTGTTTTTATGTGCATTAAAGTTATATAAAAAATTAACAGTGCAAATGCAAATTCCTTGCTGACAGTTTAACCAAAAGGCTAGGGCTGCTCAATTAATCGAATTTTAATCACGATTACGATCTGGGCTTTCAACGATCATTAAAAATGACTGAGCCGATTATTAGCCCCTCCCTCATTTATCCGCGACACCTTAAAGGCCGTCCGTGAAAATATTGTCGGGCATAAACCGGTCCGTGGCGCAAAAAAGGTTGGAGACCGCTGATTAAGAGGACCCGAGGGAAGCTCGGAAAGCTAAGCAGAAGTTATTTGGAGAGTGACTGCCGTTGGTTGAAAAGAGAGTTTAAAAAAAAAAAACTTCAGTGGCGTTGCACACTATTTTATATTATTTTTTTAAAGTCATTGTTAACCCTTTAAAGCCGGTCAGAGCTGCATGCTCCGTTTTGCGTAATTATTTTTAAATCCCTGTAGAACCTGAACCGTGTAAGCTAGCGCAATAATTTGTTTTGCATATGAAACCGGAGGAGTTGTACTTACATCTGATGCCATCAGCTTGTCCTCGGTCACGGTTTCGTTCCACATATAGCTTTGCAAAAATTGCATAAAAAGCGCTTGCAGCAACAAAAACATAATATTCCAGAAACATGCTTTGCCGTTCCTATCAGCTGTTCGTAACACTTCCCACAGTGAAATGATGCACATGCTGTTTTCTTTGCAAATTTGCATCATAGGATTGTTTTTTGTTTTTCCTGCAGTATATAAAAATTGCTGTATCTCCAAAATAAAACTATGAAGACACTCAAAATAAATTTCCTGTGGTGGGAAACTATTTTTTGCAACTTTATTGTATTTAAAGTTTTGAGGGATAAACCTCTTAAATTTCTCCAAGTAGAAATATATGTAAACAAAACAAAAGCGATTTTCAATTTTTTTGTAGTTTATTCCACTTTTTTGCAATTTATGTAATTACTATGGACTTAATGCATACATATTATTAAAATATGGGCTATAACAGTTGTATTGATGTATAGCAACTTGAAATGCTCCCACAAATGGCACTACAGCATGTAAAAAAATAATATAAGCTCTGGTGGACTTGGTTCTATAGTAGGTCTTAAAGGGTTAAATAAATATCGTCAAATAATCGTGATCTCAATTTCAGTGAAAATAATCGTGATTATCATTTTTGCCATAATCGAGCAGCCCTACAAAAGGCATTTCCAGTGGAAATTGGCTGACATATCCTCAGCATAACCATGTATAATATCCACAAAACTTAAAAAGAGGTTACACACACACACACACACACACACAATACGGTAATATTATGTTGAAGCACAGTACGTATCACTCCGCGAGGCTCCTGCCTACGATAGCCGTAATGCTCCGACAATCCATCAAGCGGTGCGGCTTCGTAGCTTAGCAAAGTCGTATTGAAACATTTGACAGATTTTCGAGCGCCGTGTACCACATAAAATCGTTTCCAGGTCAGTAAACACAACCAGAATTCATACATAAGGCACACGGGATTATAAGGGGCGCTGTCGATTTTCAGAAAAATCAAAGGATTGATTTTAAGGGTGCCGTATTTTCCAATAATAAAGACAGCCCGTTAGCATGCGCTACCAAAAATAGTGTTTTGTTGTATATCTGACGGACGAAAGCCAAACCAGTTCCACACCACTGAAGTTGCAGCATTTTTACAAACCAATTCTGGTTCATCCGTTTCATTCAACAATCCACTTTCGCTCTTCTCATTCTGCGTCGACGCCATGTGCGTATGTAAACAAAGGCACTGCGCATGCGCGTTTTGCCCATATTCTATCGGGATATTTCATTTTCTTATCGTTGCCCAACATTACACCGGTATTACCGTGAACGGTATGATATAGTCCACCCCTACACATGACTACAGGAAGTGAGGTCATCATGTGAGATCAACGAGCCAACATGTTCCAGCAGAATATGAATTGATGACCGAAAAGCATGACTCCATTGCAGACGGTCAGGTGACTGATTTCCAAAGTGAGTTCCGCCTCTCAGATGAGGCTCAGGATGGCGTTTTATTCTGAAATGGTTTGGCTCTTTGATCACATGACGTGACATCAGATCAGTTCACGTGAGTTCAGGACGGTCCCGCTGATTTAAAGCCAAAACTGAGCTCCTCCAACAAAACCTGATCCTGCTAAAGGTGGAGACATAGAACGCACCTCCACATGATTCCCCAGACACCGCTAGCTACACACCATGTGACAGTAAGAGCCAGCAGTGGAGTGACTTGTGATGAGGTCACACAGTGGGAAAGCAGGACTTTGCCCCCAGCCCCAGTCTCAGTTTGATGTGATGGCGTCGTGCAGCTGCTGCAGTTACATTAAATTGCAGAACGACCTTTTTATATCCCATCATAAACGTCATCATCATCATCATCATCATCACACTTTTCCAGAAATATGCAGATATGATTTTAAGAATGCCTTAAAACGTTCAGGCTGATTAAATCATCAGTTTCTAATCACAGCCCAGCTCAGAGTTTATGATTGTAAATGGTGACACATTGTTTTTTTCCCCCTTTCAGGTCATTGTGATATGCAGTTTTTCACGAGTTTTTACTAAGATGAGTGCCTTAATCGTGTTATTACCAGAACAAGTCATGGACAAGTCGTTTGCACTCTGATCAGCTGGTTGCTGCTCACAGGAAGGTCTCAGGGCTCATTTTATCAGCCGACACGTGACAGTCTAGGTTCATATCTGATGTGTCTGCTGTCAGGTGTGTTTGAGCTTTGTGAGATTAAAGGTCACAGTTCAGAAACCTACTCTACTGATCAGTAATCAATAAAGATAATAATGTGATCACTGTGAAGAGTGGATGAAATAATTTTGGCCTCTGTCACCAGACTCCACTGTAAAAACCACTCAAATAAGAGCCCTCATCCTGCTTACTGTTAGTCCCCGCCGGGCCCGCAGGCACGCGGTGCGGGCTGTCAGTCACCGGCAGACAGGCCGCGAAGGAGCCGCCGAGGTGGGAGCGAGCCCGTGGAGAGACCGGAGGGAGAGGCTGGCCACACCGCCGAGCTAAAATGGAGATTACAGCTCGGCTGAGATTAGCTGCTCCAAGCTAACCCCTGTTAGCGTGGTCCACACCGGAAGTTCCTGTGATCACTCCTCCAAAATGAAAACACGAAGCGTGACAAGGGGTGAACGAGACCACCGTCAGGGTATCGCGTGCATCACAGCGCGTCTCAGTGACAGTCAGACACTCCCCGAAGGATCGTCAGTGAACTCGTAGCTCCTCCGGCTGCTTCAATGCTCAAAACTATTCGTTACGACTTATATTTTGAAAGTAGCCACCGGATGTGATGCGAATAAAACCGGGCGGTTACTGAGCGCTCTCTCCCGCAAACAGCCCCGCCGCCCCCGCACTGCCACCCGCATTCAGCACCGAGAGCAGGCCGCGAGCATTTCCTTCACCGCCTGCCGCCCAGACGGCCCCGAGCCCGGACACGGGTCCGTCCACTCACCGTGGGTCCCGGAGGCCGGCGAAGGGGCTGCTGCTGTGGGATTCCCAGGCTCCGAAATGTCCTCCGCGGATGGTTTACTGTGGAGACGAAGGAGCAGCCTCTTCTTCTTCTTCTTCTCCTCCAGCAGGATGAAAGCACTTCCGCACAGCCCGCCGCGCCGTCAAGCCGCACATAGCGAGGAAGTCCAAATAAGGAACTTCCGGTCAGAGTGGGGCCCTTCAAAATAAAGTTAAATAAAGTTTTAACGTTTCAAAAATACGTTTCCGCTTTGATGCTTCGCGCAGCTCAGCTGACACTACGGAAACGCAACATGTGTCGCACAGTAAAAAATAAAAAAAAAAGTAAAATGAAAAACTGAAGTTATAATAAAATATATAAGAACTTTAACCCAGTGGGACATGTTTAACTGCATCAAGCAGTAGTTCACAGGTGGGCATTAAATAATAAATATACATTTCTGGCTTGGACGGGGCCTTTCACAGTTAAATAAAGAGTGTCAGAATTATGTCTTCATTGAAAACGACCACAGGAAACAAAGTCTGCTTTTAATTTGAAAATAATAACCGGAATAATCTATTTGTTTTCTCTCTCGCCTGTAGGATTACTTGAGGCCTCCCGCCACCCACATTCAGTCAGAGAGCAGCAAGGAGGTCTAACTCTGAGCTGAGCAGGAGACTCCGCCTGAAGAAGCAGCAACATCTCACCCATCAATCATATACGAGGTGGCCCATACCTGAACGATCTCATCACTGCAGCACCAGTCCGTCTGTTTCAAAGTAGCCTGCTATCTGGAGGCAGCACCTGATGATGCCAACAGAACCACATCATCTGCAAAATGCAGAGACAAGATGCTGGCAACGCCCAGATAATCTGCCCATCACCGGTGACAAAGGGCGGCCTAGGCGGAGCCCAGCACCCACTGGGAACGTGTCCCACTCACTGCCAAGAATGTGGACCACACCTCACAGCATACCCGCTGTGGTCAGTAATAATCAATACTGCTGATCAGCTCAGTGGACACCAGCCTAAGAAAACATATTTACACAGGTTATGAGTTACTTCAGTCACCAACCGAGGTACAGTGGCCCACTCCGAGAGTACTCTGAGTCTCAGATTACACAGATTATGATGGGGTTCAGTCCCTGAGCTGCAGACCTGAAGCGTGTTTGTGAGTCTGTCTGCTGCACGGTGTCGGTGTGTGTTGTGTCACGTGATCGTGCTCCCTGCACGGTGTCGGGGTCTTATGCTGCTGGCTGACAGCCTCTGATCAGTTTCACTTTTTTTCCTGATATACTCAGAAAATTATCGATGGCACGATAACGCCATCTTTCCTGCTCTGCGTTTATTAAATTACTGATCAGCCATCAAACGTTTCTGACGGCTCACGTGACTGCCCCATTTGACCCATGTTCTCGCGAGAGGTGACGCGGCTCGTCGCGAGATCCTCTGCAGCAACAAATCGGCCGATTCTGAAGACGATCTGCTCGTTTCTGCGGTAAGGCGCTCATTAACGGCGCGCGTGCAGGATCCGCGCATACACGGGATTGCCGGGCGTTGGGAGCGTGAACACGCGCCCGTGTGCGCGGAGGTGATGAGGACGTGCGTGTGATGAATGAGATGAAGGATGGAGGATGCTGCGCGGTGGCGGGCGCGACGGCACGTGCACGCGCAGAGCTAGTGTGTGACTGGGTCGCGCGGGTGTCCGGTTTCCGGTGTGGTCGGGTCAGTTCGATGTGAACACCCGCCCCTTCCCCGTGCATGAGTGCGTGTGTGTCAGGTGTGACCTTCGCTGAGGTCAGAGGTGGCGTGTCCAAGTGAGCCTGACGGACTTAATGTGACGTCACAGGGTTAAACAACACCTTAAGAGTTCTTCAGGTCTTAATGTGCTATACTGCTCTGTGTTTGTGTGTCTGTGTGCTTGTGTGTGTGTTTTTGTGTTTCTGTGTATGCGTGTGTGTATGCGAGAGATGCTGAAGATAAAATAACTCTTTATTGTCATTGCACACTCATACCTTGTACAATAGTACAATGAAATTGGAAACTCCCACGTCAGCACAACTAAAGACAACACAGTTACTTAAAGTTGATTTTTTTTTCTCATTTCATTTATTTATTTATTTCACACTTGGTACAACAATTCAAACAAACCAACCACACTTTCTATCAAAAAGCACTACAACCATCTGTGAAAAGGAGCAGGAAGAAGAAAATATTCTTATTAAACCCTGCCCCCTATCTATTTTCAAAGTGCAAGGGACCCAGACAGTGGCACGCGTGCGCCCCTGTAGGAGCTGAAGTTCCTCTGATGTCCCCCAGACGCTCCAGCAGTGAACGGTAGAAGAGGCTCCCCCTCAAACAGAGGAGCTTCATCAGCTCTTTTAGTGAATGAACCTGCACCCCTGCTCTGTTCTACAACATCGACCAATACCAGTGCACGAGAATCAGGAAGGCTCTACCTTGTGGCGTTATTCAGCACTTCGATATTAAGTACTTACTGAGCTAAAGCAACAGGAGTATCGGTAACACAGCAGCAATGGACTTGACCGACCACAGATATATATACAGTGGGGCAAAAAAGTATTTAGTCAGCCACCGATTGTGCAAGTTCCCCCACCTAAAATGATGACAGAGGTCAGTAATTTGCACCAGAGGTACACTTCAACTGTGAGAGACAGAATGTGAAAAAAAAATCCATGAATCCACATGGTAGGATTTGTAAAGAATTTATTCGTAAATTAGGGTGGAAAATAAGTATTTGGTCAATAACAAAAATACAACTCAATACTTTGTAACATAACCTTTGTTGGCAATAACAGAGGTCAAACGTTTACTATAGGTCTTTACCAGGTTTGCACACACAGTAGCTGGTATTTTGGCCCATTCCTCCATGCAGATCTTCTCGAGAGCAGTGATGTTTTGGGGCTGTCGCCGAGCAACACGGACTTTCAACTCCCGCCACAGATTTTCTATGGGGTTGAGGTCTGGAGACTGGCTAGGCCACTCCAGGACTTTCAAATGCTTCTTACGGAGCCACTCCTTTGTTGCCCGGGCGGTGTGTTTTGGATCATTGTCATGTTGGAAGACCCAGCCTCGTTTCATCTTCAAAGTTCTCACTGATGGAAGGAGGTTTTGGCTCAAAATCTCACGATACATGGCTCCATTCATTCTGTCCTTAACACGGATCAGTCGTCCTGTCCCCTTGGCAGAAAAACAGCCCCATAGCATGATGTTTCCACCCCCATGCTTCACAGTAGGTATGGTGTTCTTGGGATGCAACTCAGTATTCTTCTTCCTCCAAACACGACGAGTTGAGTTTATACCAAAAAGTTCTACTTTGGTTTCATCTGACCACATGACAATCCTCTGCTGTATCATCCATGTGCTCTCTGGCAAACTTCAGATGGGCCTGGACATGCACTGGCTTCAGCAGCGGAACACGTCTGGCACTGCGGGATTTGATTCCCTGCCGTTGTAGTGTGTTACTGATGGTGACCTTTGTTACTTTGGTCCCAGCTCTCTGCAGGTCATTCACCAGGTCCACCCGTGTGGTTCTGGGATCTTTGCTCACCGTTCTCATGATCATTTTGACCCCACGGGATGAGATCTTGCGTGGGAGATTATCAGTGGTCTTGTATGTCTTCCATTTTCTGATGATTGCTCCCACAGTTGATTTTTTCACACCAAGCTGCTTGCCTATTGTAGATTCACTCTTCCCAGTCTGGTGCAGGTCTACAATACTTTTCCTGGTGTCCTTCGAAAACTCTTTGGTCTTGGCCATGGCAGAGTTTGGAGTCTGACTGTTTGAGGCTGTGGACAGCTGTCTTTTATACAGATGATGAGTTCAAACAGGTGCCATTCATACAGGTAACGAGTGGGGGACAGAAAAGCTTCTTACAGAAGACGTTACAGGTCTGTGAGAGCCAGAGATTTTCCTTGTTTGAGGTGACCAAATACTTATTTTCCACCCTAATTTACAAATATATTCTTTACAAATCCTACCATGTGGATTCATGGATTTTTTTTTCACATTCTGTCTCTCACAGTTGAAGTGTACCTCTGGTGCAAATTACTGACCTCTGTCATCATTTTAAGTGGGGGAACTTGCACAATCGGTGGCTGACTAAATACTTTTTTGCCCCACTGTATTTCATCTTCTATCACCACAGCGGATCCTCTGCTCAGGGTCACAGTGAAGTTCCTCTGACCTTCTCTGAACCTCTTCAAGACATCCTCCATCCTGTTGCACATTAATAAGTTTGTATGTTAAATGTATGTGTGTGAGCAGTGATGATGGAGGTCATAATGTGAACTTCATGGGCTCGGGTTTGTGTTTCAGACGGTGTCATGGAGGTGTCGTCGCACAGCCTCTTCCTGCTGCAGCAGCTCAACGTGCAGAGGGAATTTGGTTTCCTGTGTGACTGCACCGTCGCCATCGGAAACGTCTACTTCAAAGCTCACCGCGCTGTGCTGGCTGCCTTCTCCAACTACTTCAAGATGATCTTCATCCACCAGTCCAGGTGAGGGGTGAGACAGCGGCGTGTGACCTCTTTACCTGAGTAGAAGTTAGTTATACACTTGTGCTTTGGGTCATCACACAAGTGCAGGTAGGATAAAAAATAGGCATGTTTTCTGAGAACCTGAATTCTTTTAAATGCCCAGCAGGTGGTGACTCCTCTGACCCTTGAATCCTTTGTCCTGATAAATTTGTTGGCTTTCTCAACCGTGTTGGGTTCCAGGTCAGAGAGGAGGATTATCTGGGGTGTACTAAACGTACGTTCTTCAGTCAGATCTGCCGCTTGCTGTCATCGTGACGGCAGTGATGAAAAGGACTTCACTAACCAGCCGGTGACAGTCTCTGCGTCGATCCTGTCATGAAAACGTTACCAGATGACCTGCTGTTAGCCACCTAGCTGTGAGTTAGCAGTGCGGCATGAACCCAAAGAGGGTTTGCTTGTCTGAAACCATGCAGCTGCAAATAGATCAGCCTTGGGAATTTGGACAAACTGGCCAACCTTATCCATTAAAGACAGGATTTTACTAGTTGTCAGCAGGCATGTTAGTGTTAGCTAAGATTAGCCATGAGAAAGACAGCTCAGGATTGGATTTGCTCTCCACAACCAAACCGAATGTTAGCGTTAACTACAAACTTGGAGCTTGACTGGTCAAAAAGTGGCTAGCTGTCAGCTACAAACAGATGCACTGTGAGGACATGTGAGGACCCTTTATTTGGCCTTACCTTTTAGGTGAACAGTGGTGTGTTTGATTTGTAACACACCAAAAAAACAATGAATGAAATTTAATGTTTTATCCCAATTTTTTTTTTCATAATTTTTAAGAAGCAATCAAATGGTAATAAAAATTCAATAATGATTGATCAGCCCTAAATGTGTTTAAGACTAGAATAATGTCTTAAACACAGGAGAGTGTGGACGGCGTGCCTGCCCGAAGGCTTGTACCGGTGTTTGTTCCTTTATTCCAGAGAACAAATTTCAGGATCTGGATCCTGTAAGCCAGAATAGAGGAACAAAACTTTGGTCCAAACCTTCAGGAGAACATCGATCCAAAACATCAGGATTCACATGCTGTTTTTTTCCGAGGTGCTGACCTCATGTCTCTCTGTGTCCCCAGCGAGTGTATAAAGATCCAGCCCACGGACATCCAGCCGGACGTCTTCAGCTACCTGTTGCACATCATGTACACCGGTATGTGTCCCAAACAGCCGGTGGACCAGAGCCGGCTGCAGGAGGGCATTAAGTTCCTTCACGCCTACCAGCTGTGCCGCAAAACTGGTGAGGGTGCTGCTGAGACTGCTAACAACGTGGTCCGCATGTCCAACCTCTATGGCATTCAGATCTCTTCCCAGCTGGCCAGCAAGGAGGGACCCGGAGTCCCCAAGACCACCACGGTGTCCCGCGGGGCCGAGGATGGGCGGTCCTCTGACCGAGGGGCCCGGTCTCACTCCCAGCTGTCCCTTGCTGTCGGACTGGAGGGGGTATCATCGGACCATCAGGCCTCAGCGCTACGTTGCTCTGTGGCATCCGGAGACGATTCTGACATCTCAACTACCCATATCAAGCAGGAACGCTTAGAGGAGGAGGAGGACGGCGAAGAGGGTCCAGGTGCAGGGTCTCCAATTCAGGACAGCAGTCCTATTCAGGGCCTCCTGTTCAAAGACCGGCCGCTAGTGCTGCTCTGTCCCCGCTGTGGAGAGCGCTGCTCCTCCCCAGAGGGCCTGCGGGAGCACCTGTTCAGCCACGCCCTCGACCCCGCCCGTCTCATGGAGGGGCTGTCACAGGGTGGCGAGCTGGAAGCCGGCCTAGAGGAGGGTCCTCCAGGAACCCAGGAGCAGCTGGATGCAGGATGTTTGGAGGAAGCTCTGAGACAGAGCCAGGCGCTAGCCAACCAGCTGGCTGCTGAGCTGAGGCGGAGCCGAGGAGGTGGTGGGAGTGGAGGAGGGGGGAGTAGCCCTGCTCCCTCCCTGCACTCACGCAAACGTAAGATTGCCTGCGCCGTCTGCAGCCTACGCTTCTCCCACAAGAGCCAGCTGCAGGAGCACATGTACACCCACACAGGCAAGCCGTCCCGCTACCACCGCTACAATCGCCTCTGCAGCCAGCTCTTCCAGGCCTCCGCCCACTTCTGCGACAGTGCTGCTGAGCCTGGGGGAGGGGCTGGGGGTGGAGCTTCAGTGGGCACCCCCATAGCTCTCTCTGAGGAGCCCAACAGGGACACTCAGGACAATGGCAGCTCCTGCTACTCCCTGGACTCTGAGATCTCCCAGGAGAGTGTGGACGGCGTTCCGGTTGAGTGATGCCATCTGTTATGAGGGATGTGATTGGACGGAATAGTAATTTCCGCAGGTGGTGGTGTTCTGAGTGTTTGGTCTGTACCTGTTTGGGAGTGTCTGTGTTTAATCCAGTGATGTGATCATGAGGTGCTGAGGTCAGCAGGTCGGACTGTTTGATGCTCAGAAACGTCGGGAAAACCTGACTGATTGATGATTAATAATTAATTGATTGGGAACTGTTTCTCCGGTTTGAAACATTTGCTGATTTGTGCATGTTGAACAAGTTTCTGGACTCTGATTACATGATTCGTTGATTAATCAGCAGATTAATCAGAGATTAATGATACATCAGTACTTTGACTAATGTCACTTCCTGTCATTCATGTCACTGCTTTGTATTTCCTTCTCTGAAATTGAGCTGCCAGAGACTCTAAACCTGAAAGCAGCCAACAGTGAAGCCCATCCGAGTCTGAGAGGACTGTGAGGAAGAGGAGATAGTGAGCACTGTGATGTCAGAGCGATCTGTGATGTCAGAGCCTTTCTGTGGATGCACTGACATGTGCAAACTACAAAAAGCGAACTACTCAGATTTCTGTCATTTGGTGTCAGAGTGTCGTATGTACAAGGTGTAATCTACAAGTTATGAGAACAGGTCCAAACCAAAAACTGGATTTAAATCTGGCAGATGTCACACTCAGGATAATCTTCCCCTGGTTTTTGGATCTTTCAGTGGAAATCGTGTCAGTTCTCCTTCCAGTTTTATTCTTTTACTCACGTTTTCTTTCCCTCCATCTTGCCACACAGGTTTAGGACTAAAATGTACAGCAGTAAACCCTCTCAGTGACAAATAACGACTAAGCGCCGTACACCTTACATGTAAAGTTTGAGTTAGTCTTTTGTCAATGTTCATCGTCAGAAAGAGAGTACGAGGCTTCTTGTTTCTGTCCTTTTAGTGTTGTCCACAAAGAAACAAAACTACAGTGCAGACTTCAGTAAATAACACTGTACTGTTAAACGTATTCACTCCTCTGCATATGACTAATAAGAGTTACTTCAATAGAACTAAGGGGCGGAGTCCAAGTCCTGAAAAGCACACTCACACCATAATCCCCCCACCAAGCTTTACATTTGTCCCGGTAACCACTGAACCTAGACTCATCCATTAGAGTGCCAGATAGAGAAACGTGATTGGTCACTCCAGCGAACATGTCTTCACTGCTCTAGAGTTTAGTGGCATTGTGCTTTACTCCACTGCATGTGACGCCTTCATTGCCCTTTGTGATGTAAGGCTTATTATACAAATGGTCACCATGGAAACCCATTCCATAAAGGTCTCTAATCTGAAGGCCACATGAAGTCTGTAGTGGTTGACTCTGCAGGAAGTTGGCGACCTCTGTGCGCTCTGTGCCTCAGCATCGGCAGAAAGTTTATCACCACAGAGTTACAAACGTTATCAGATGGAATACAACAAAAACATGCAGATCAGAACATGCAGGAAACACAAGACAGTGTCCTGGTTAGGACGAACAGATCTCTTTGGAGGAGCTTGAAACGTTCAGATTTTGCTTCTGAAGGTTTTCCAATGCTACACAGAGCTTTGAGAAGATCCCGAGTACCCTGAAAAGGAGTGACATCCTCAGAGGTTTGAATGGATATCTGCCAGTGCAGTGAATTTACACCCAGCTAACAGTCAACAGGACAAGGAGAAGAAGGCAGCAGCTACAGAAACGTACTGGCAGAAATGACCTGAAGCCACCTGGGTTCTCGGACCTCTGCAGGTTCAATAATGATGACCTGTCATTGAGATTAGCCAGGGTTAAACCAGGTTTTTATTGGACCTCTTCGCTGAAGCGGCTCACACCCACTAACCTCAGTATGCAGCACCAAAGACACAGAGGCAGAGCTAACGGTTCAGATCAAAGCCACGACCTAATGTCAGTCATTTTCTGCCAAATTGAGCAGATCCGAAAGCTCTTAACTTCATCCTGCCTCTGTTCTGCTTTTCTTTAGTTTCTGCTAAAGAGCTTACAGCGTGAGATGTTGCATTTTACCGAGGTAAAAATTAGTCCCTGTAGAAAAATCTCTGATTGAGGTGTTGCCCCTCAGCGGGCTTCCAGAAGCTGTTCAATCAGGAAGAAGTGAGCTTAAACGGGCGCTCACACACAGATGGGAGGATTACACTGAGGGTGCTCTTACACGGAGTTGGGATTAAAAAGCAGCTGATGGTTTAACTTCATTTAAAGGACCATTCAACAGTTTCTTCCATCTGACTCGAACAAAGGCAAGCACAAAAAAAGACAGAAAGGACAGGTGGGAAAATAAACGTGTCCCAATCTGTGGGTCAGGACTCTCGCTGGTTCCCAGCCTACGCCCACAGGGGCACATTTTTTATTTACATTTTTAAATAAAGTTTTAAAACTATTCAATCTTTTTTATATTTATCATAAAACTGTGAAAAACTAAAATCTTTTAACAGTCTAAAAAACAAAAGCCAACAAAAAAGCACGATCTGAATTTTATTTTAAAAAAGTTACTGCCAGTGTTTGAAATATTTTGTTGGAATGCCCTATTAACTTTTACATTTTATTTTGAAATGGTTATGCTCCTATATGTTCTAAACATTTTATTTTGAAGGAGTCATAGTTTAGTGCATTTGAAATACATTTATTTTGAAGGAGTGACATTCTGTTGCATTTAAACCTTTTTATTTTGAAGGATTTGATGTTTGTTCATTTTAAACATTATTTTAAATGTTATATTTAATTTATTTATTTTTTAGTTTTTGAAGGAATTGTACGCTTTTGCATTTGAATCTTTTCATTTTGCAGTGGTCCTATCTTGTATTTTAAACCTCTTATTTTGAAGAAATCAATATGTTCTATTCTAAACTTATTTTGAAGGAGCACCAATCTTGCATTTTAAACCTCTTATTGTGAAGGGGGCAATAGTCTTGCATTTTAAACCTCTTATTTTAAAGGAGTTGATCTCAATTCCATTGTAAACCTTTTACTTTGAAAGTTTCCACCGGCCAGAGGGAAATTGGTGGTCTCTGCTGTTCCTTTCGGTGTCACGTGACCAGCGCTCATTGATGATAAGGTGTTGATGATTATTGATCGTGTGTGACTGTCGTGCCGTCGTCTTATTTCTGTGTTTTGCTGTAAAAAAGCAAACAGGAAGTTCAGTGTCAACATGTTTTTGTAAACGGCATCTGTTTTTCATGGATACAACAATAAAGTTTTGTAAATAAATGTTTTTTTTCACTAATCAGATCAAAGCTCTCGTGTGTGCTTTTCATTCTTTTTTATTATTGATTTTGGAACATGTTTTAATCGGCTCGGCGTGGATGTTGCTGGGTTGCACCGCAGCATGCAACACACTTCAGCTGTTAGCAGTTAGCAGCAGCCCAAACATGCATCAGCACAGTGGGAAAATGCCCGGTATACCAGATTTTCAGTCCAGCCCTAATACCGATCAACCAATACTGAGATTGATTATTGATTAACCAGAGTAACCTGTTAGTGACATCAGCTGTTTATCACAGAGGTGATTATTGAGTTTGCTGCGTACTGATTGATTGCTGATTGGTCTGCAGAAGAGCATTCTTTGTGCCCTGCCAGAATCTGACCTGCAGGAGTCAACAGAGAGCTTAGCAGCCAGGTGAGCAGAGAGGCATTGTGGGAAAATTCAGATTCCAGTTTAACTGCTTTGACTCGAGATTTTAAAAATAAAAATAGATTTTTCATCAGTCCGCATCGTTACGGGGTCAAAGGTGATGCCACAGATTTGATCACACTCCTTACTGTCAGGGCGACACAAGATGCAGTCTGTTTTGCAGAATACTTTGCCTCAGTGAAGGACTGAATGAAGGTTCCTGACAGTCTCTTGGCACTCACCTGTCAGGTGATCTGATTGGTCAGCGTGCTGTTGCTTGGCAACAGATGGATGTATTCTTACAGAGAGCTTGTGGCAGATCAGTAACTGATCAAGGATCAATGATGCGGTGCCACAGTGTGACTGAAACGGGTCTGAACAGCTGATGGACTCGATGACTTCGCTCTGCGGCTGTTTGGAGATGGTGACTTCTCACCTGAGCCTTAGATATCAATCACAACTGAAACGCTGATCAATCAATCAATCCCTTAAACAAAGTGAGCATCTCCTCATGTTTAAACTCAGTATTTCTCCTTTCAGTTCATCTTTTCATTGTTATTTCCTGTTTCATATGATGTGTGGCTTTGTGCTCTCTGCAGGTTCCTCATTAAAGTGTCTTGTTCAGGATTAGTGCAGACTGCTAATTGCAGGTAAAATGCTGAGCTTTTCTTCCCATCATCATCAAACACAGATGAACATTCGTGTTTGTAACAGGAAGTACTTCAGTAGCAGTACATCCTGTCAAAATAAAGCAGTTTGAAAACAGCTCCAGAAGCATTTTAACTGTTTGAAATCACAAAAAGCTGATGAAACTCACCTTGGATGTTTTTAAGTGTGATGTTGTTCAGGTCTCCATGGTTTCTGTCATTTCCATTGTGATGGTAATGCTGCTCTAAAACCATCAGCTGACTGAAACGTTTAAAGAGTCAAACTCTGCTGCCATTAAGTGAAACTGGATGTGACAGTGATGTTACTCTGCAGTCACGTTTCATCAAGTCTTTGTGTTTTGTTAAACCTTTATTTTAATACTGTTTCAGATTCCTGAAGAACCAGTGTCACACTAGTAATAGTAACTGTAATGTGATTACAGTAAGGTGTAGCAGCCATGCTGCTACAGTCGTGTGTTTCGGTGTTGAATGTCCAGCAGATGTTCGGAGAAGTAGAAGGAAACACGTATGTTATAGAAGGGGTTTTAGGGAAGAGGATGCAGCCCCACACCTGCAGTTCCTCTGGTGTCCAGCAGAGGCAGGGCTGAGTCATGCATACAACCTGAAACAAACTGATTGGTCTCTTTCCTCATTCATGACACCGGTACGGAGGGAGGATGCTTCTATGACTCACCTGTTTAAGAGTTGTGTGTTTATTGAAAACTTTACTGACACCGTGTCTATGGACAAACACGTGTAGGCATCGTTATACAGAGCTATTTGGTGATTGGACCTCCTGATGACACAAACCTGATTACAGGACACGAAAGCTTCTGTTTCCTTCCCCCTCCCCCGCCCACGTACCATCGCTTTAACAAAGAAGCAATTTGTGTAAAAGAAAAAAGCATCAATCAGTGTGGTTGGGGAGGCACAGTGCTGGTGGCAGCGAGGAGAGAGATGTGCTCGGTGTTTCCTGATGAATCCGAGAGAAACAGATCCGATCAGCAGGAAGCACCCAGGTGAGAACTCATCTGTTCATTCATCATGTTCTTTCATGTTCATACCTGCCTGATGATATCATCACTGCATGCCTGATGATGTCATCAGCCAGCAGGTGGTTTCCATTAGAGGAAGAGGAAGTTTATTTTGGAGGCAGCAGGTTATTGAAGAGTGATCAGCTGACTGGAACTTCAGAATCAGAATCAGAAAGGGTTTTATTGCCAAATGTTGAGCAGGTTTACAACATTAGGAAATTGCTGCAGTGCTTAGTGCAAACATACTGTCATAAACGCTTAAATAGATATAAAAATAAAAATAAGAATAAGAATTAAAAGTGCTAAGTAGATAGATATATACATGAATGCAGGTGGTGATCAGTGCAAACATGGAATGATGCAGTGAACACAGCGTAGGGTCATGTGTTAGTGGTGGGAACAGTCATACGGTTATTGTTCATGTGTCCAACAGCAGAGGGGAAGAAACTGTTCTTATGGCGAGAGGTTCTGGTGCGAATGGACCGGAGCCTCCTGCCTGAGGGGAGCAAGTCAAACAGATTGTGTCCAGGGTGAGAAGGGTCAGCTGAGATCCGAGCTGCACGCCCCAGTGTCCTGGAGGTGTACAGGTCCTGCAGAGATGGGAGTCTGCAGCCAATCACCTTCTCAGCAGAGCGCACAACACGCTGCAGTCTCTGTTTGTCCCTGATAGTGGCTCCAGCGTACCACACGGTGATGGAGGAGGTGAGGATGGACTCGATGATTGCAGTGTAGAATTGCATCATCGTCCGTGTTGGCAGGTTGAATTTCTTCAGCTGCCTCAGGAAGTACATCCTCTGCTGGGCTTTCTTAATGACGGAGGTGATGGTAGGCTCCCACTTCAGGTCCTGGGTGATGGTGGTACCCAGGAAGCGGAACGAGTCCACAGAGGTGATGGGGGTGTCAGTCAGGATGATGGGGGGGAGTGGGGCTGTGTGCTTCCTGAAGTCCACAATAATCTCCACTGTCTTCTGGGCATTCAGCACCAGGTTGTTGTGGCTGCACCAGGACACCAGACGTTCAACCTCCCTCCTGTAGGCAGACTCATCCCCGTCTGAGATGAGTCCAATAACGGTGGTGTCATCTGCAAACTTGATTAGCTTGACAGACTGGTGGGTGGAGGTGCAGCAGTTGGTGTACAGGGAGAAGAGCAGAGGAGAAAGAACACAGCCCTGAGGGGAGCCGGTGCTGATGGTCCGGGAGTCTGAGACATTCTTTCCCAGCCTCACATGCTGCTTCCTGTCCGTCAGGAAGTCAGTGATCCACCGGCAGATGGGATCAGGCACATTCATCTGGGAAAGCTTGCCTCGGAGATGGTCTGGAAGGATGGTGTTGAAGGCAGAGCTGAAGTCCACAAACAGGATCCTGGCGTAGGTTCCTGGGGAGTCCAGATGCTGCAGGATGAAGTGTAGAGCCATGTTGATGGCGGCATCTACAGACCTGTTGGCTCTGTATGCAAACTGCAGGGGGTCCAGGAGGGGGGCCGTGAGGGTCTTGAGGTAGGAGAGAACCAGGCGCTCAAATGACTTCATGACCACAGATGTCAGAGCCACAGGTCTGTAGTCATTTAGTCCAGTGATCCTAGGTTTCTTGGGGACAGGGATTATGGTAGAGGACTTGAAGCAGGCAGGCACATGACATGCCTGCAGTGAGGAGTTGAAAATGCCAGAAAACACTGGGACCAGCTTGTTTGCACAGTGTCTGAGGGTGGCAGGAGACACATCGTCTGGGCCAGGAGCTTTTCGAGCATTCAGACTCTTAAACTGCTTCCTCACATCTGCTTCATGAATATGAAGAGTAGTGGTAGGAGGAGGTGGTGTGAAATCCTCCTTTGTGTGGGGTGAGGAGGGGGGTGTTGTAGGTGAAGTGTTTGAAGGTGGTGATGGCTCTGTGGAGGGGGGAGAGGTGGGGGAACGAGTGTCCAAAGTGTCTCTTTTGTTGGGGCCGTTGGAGGTGTGAAGGCTGCCTGATGGCTCGTCAAAACGGCAGTAAACGTCGTTAAGGGTGTTGGCCAAGAGCAAGTCATCAGTGGAGTGGGGGGTTTTAGGCTTGTAGTTGGTGATATTCCTAAAACCTTTCCACACAGAGGCTGAGATCTGCTGCTGCATCTTCTCAGAGTGCTGATGTTTAGCAACGTCCACTTCTTTAGTGAACCTGTACTTGGCCTCTTTGTAGCAGTCCCTGTTTCCGCTTCTGAACACCTTTCTCTTTTCCAGCCACACCTTTTTGAGTTTAGGAGTAAACCAGGGTTTGTCATTGTTATACCTCACCCTGGTGTGTGATGGCACAATGCTGTCCTCACAGAAGTGGATATAGGAGGTGACAGTGTCCGTAAACTCATCCAAGCTGTTAGAAGCAGCCTTCATTGTGTCCCAGTCTGTAGACTCCAAACACGTGCGAAGCTCCTCCACAGCCTCGTTGCTCCACAGTTTTTTAGTCCTCACGACAGGTTTGGAGAGCTTCAGCCTCTGTCTGTACACGGGGATCAGGTGGATCATGACGTGGTCAGAAAGTCCGAGTGAAGCGCGGGGCACCGCACGATAGGCCCCGCTGATCGTGCTGTAACAATGGTCTAATGTCCCCTCCTCTCTGGTCGGGCATTTAATATACTGCTTATATTTCGGAAGCTCATGGCTCAGATTGGCTTTGTTAAAGTCCCCAAGAGCAAAGATGAGAGAGTCCGGGAATGTCCGCTCCATGTGCAGTATCTGCTCCGTGAGTGCGCACTGAGCTGCCTGCACATCCACATCTGGCGGGATGTAAACAGCGGCCAAGATGAATGAAGCAAAGTCCCGCGGAGAAAAAACGGTTTGCAGTGAATAAAAAGGTATTCCAGAGAGGAAGAGCAGTGCTGAGCAATCACTGTTACATCTGTGCACCAGCCACTATTAATGTAGAAGCAGACACCTCCACCTGTGGTCTTACCAGAGAGAGAGGCCTGCCGGTCCGCATGCAGCAGATGAAAACCCTCCAGCTTGAGAGCGCAGTCCGGGATGTCCTCACAGAGCCATGACTCCGTAAAACATAAGACACAGGAGGAGGCTAAGTCTCTGTTCATGCTTCTCATCAGGGCCAGCTCGTCCATCTTATTCCTGAGTGAGCGTACGTTGGAAAGGAAGATCCCAGGAAGAGCAGTTCGCAGTCCACGTCTCCTCAGACGCACGAGAGCGCCGGTTCGCTTTCCTCTCCTTCAGCGTCTCACTTTCCTGATCAGAGTCTCCAGTAAATCTGCCGCAGATGTGACAAATATCGGAAGTAAATCCACAGGTGTTGTAGTCCTGTAGTTAAGAAGCTCTTCTCTGGTGTAAGAATATCCAGAGGAGTGCCCAGACACAGAAGTTATGCACAAAAACAAAACAGAAGTAACGCACTGAAGCACCAGGGCATCCATACGTGGCGCCATCTTGGAGAAACTTCCTGTCATGATGTAAACACTTGGAGTCTGAGGCCAACTGGAAGTGTCTGTGAGGGTGTACCTGAATTGCACTGACTCACCTCAAGCAGGCGATGATGGCTGAACTCCTCAGAGGTGGAGGTGAGCCAGAGGAGCAGCAGGACAGCTCCTCACAGGCCTCCTTCTTGTCCCCTCAGTTTCATGGGTCAGACTTGTTTTTGTCGCCTCACGCAACAGCTTTGGGTTGTTCACCCTCCTTGGTTCACCCAAGGAGGTGGAAGAAGAATCAGGTGAGCGCCCGGACCTACCTGTGGATGGTCAGCTGATGTTCGCTCCTCACACCTTCACCCCACTCAGCTGTGATAGACAGTTAACCCCAGCAGCACAGCGTCTCAGCTGTTACTCAGTCATTGATCTTTAAAATAATTTAATTTCCCCAAATACTGACTGTATAATCTAATTCAGGATTCAGTGTGTCTGTTTGTGTGTGTGTGTGTGTGTATGTGTGTGACTTTAATAACCTGCTGCTGATGAATCTATGTGCAGGGTTTGACAGACGCTTTCAGGAAACATTTTCCTTCAATGGCGATGAAGGGCGGAGAAAACGTGGGGCGAGCGGAGAGCGTCAGCCTGAAAAGGAAGCTAAGGGGTCCTCTGAACATGCTGCTGCTAGGAAAAACCCGGAGCAGGAGTGAGGGGGAGGAGCCACTGGAGGTGGTGGAAAATGAAACCACGGTGAGACATTCAGACACCACAGTTGAAAGAGGAGCTGACCTCAAAAAATTCAGTGGATTGGAGGGAGAGGCCCCCACCCACAGGAACCTGCAGGGGGCACTGCAGAAACAGGAGGAGGTGCAGGTGGTGGAGGAGGTTCTCCTCGGAGCTCATTTGCATCAGAAGTATACAGAAGAAAGTCGAGAAACAACCAGAGCAGCAGCACGATTCAGAGGTGGAGCCTCAGTCACAGGACAAGAGAGCTAACAAGAGGGCATGGCCAAAGTTCAGGAAGTCCAGGAATTCATCATACCAGCAGAGGGAGGAGGTGCAGGGGGAGGCCCAGAAAAAGCTGCACAGGTTCTTCATCAGAGGAAGAAATAGGCGCCCACAGGAAGACATGGTGGCGGTGGGAGTGGCTCAGACGGACACTGTTCAGGAAACTGTCATAGTGGAGACTAGCGTGGAGGCGGCACAGGATCGAGCTGCAACTGGGAATCCAGGAGAACCAGCAGCAGGAGAAATGTATGAGGAGGTGAAGGAACATCGACCAGAGACCTTCCAAAGAGTTGGTGAGGTCGATGACATCACCGTGGGGAGACCACTCAAGGTTTTCAGTGACTCTGCGGACGCTGGGTCATTCCTCCATAAGAAGCTTCAGAGCTCATTCCAGGCCTTCTCCTCCTCCCTTCAGGCACCGGCAAACGGTCCGTTCATTCGAATTGAGCTCTGCCCCCAGGAGAGGGAGGAGGAAGAGGAGGAGGAGTGCTGGGAGGGCAGCTCTTCCTCACCTTATCCAGCTTATCCTCCACCTCCTCGGTTTTGACCACAGCGAGCAGCAGCTGCTTCAGATGGCTTACACGCTGGTCCGAGCTGCCGTGAATGCCGCTGTGGATCAGCTGACCAGAGAACAACAGAGCACCGCAAACTGTGTCCAGCGAGACCATGCTGAGGACGGGGAGGAGGCAGATATAGGGAGGAGGCGCTGCATACCCGAGTGAGTGTCTGCGCAGAACTTTATGTCAGGCGGAGAACAAACTGGAGCTAAAAGATGACACGAAGACGCTGACAAGCCATGATGGATCACGTGCAGAAGGAGATCAACACCTGCAGGAAGGGATCAACATCTGGAGGAGGAGATCAACAGCTGAATGATCATACAGAGTCCGTTTTTCTCTGGATCAACTAGATAAAGGTTACCTTTCTACCTGAGAGTCACAACTCAGTTCTCTCGCCACCTTAGGCTCTGCTCATGAATTATTGCTCTGTATAAAGTCACATGTTCTGCTTTTCAGTTGTAGTGATGGTTTAAATAAATATGATCTTCCTCTTCTTAGAAACTTCGCATCTCTTCTTAAAGCCACGGTTTAGAAATGATTTCTACAAGGAAAGGAGAATCACAGAAAAGAGGTGTAAAAAAACCAGAGGGCGTGGCCAAAGGTCAAGACCAGCTGATGTAATGAGCTCAGGCGTAGACAGGTGAGTGTTTGAATCAGAAAGCAGACTGAGAGGAAGAAAAGGCTATTTAGAGGTCAGAGCAGCTGGAAGTGACATCACAAAAGAGCAGAGACTAATGAGCTAAACTCTGTACTGAAGGTCAAATGATGAGCTCTTTGGTTTCTTTTATGAGGACATAAACATATAACCATTCTCACCATGTGAACTCGAGGATGAATGGAGCTCCTTAAAAATGCATTTTCTCACCTCCTCTGGTCTGTGAGCAGATGAGCCATCTGTGCGAATTGGAATTGTGACATTAAAAAAAACAATAATTGCTAAAATAAATTAAATTTCTAGTTCTAAATAAATTCTAAATGCATTTAGGACGTTTTTTACTCACGTTGTCTCTTCCACGATGTTATTTCTCTCTCCAACAATGTAGGTTACAATTATTAGCATGACCAATTATGCAAATTAGGCGATGACATCATTGAGCGACTTCTAGCGACTTTTAGGACAACCAATAGCGATTTTCCTTACTGAGGAGTTGGCAACACTGCCCTTGCTGCCAGAGCGATTGTGGCTGAGACGCAGCAGAGCGGAGGTGTAAGTGCCTGGACATGTTAGCTGCATTTAACCTTCAGTTACTCTTTATATATGTGACAGGTGAGACCTGGAGATTTGGGACCGCCCCTGGTGGGCGGAGCGGGTCTTCGCTCCTTTCATAAGCGCAGGTGTGGGCAATTGGGTATTCTTTTGCAAACCTGAAGCTGCGAGTGCTTGGTCCGAGTTGGGCAAGTTGGTGTTTCTTAACTATGAAAGTCTGATACGCGTCCTTCCCCTAAACTTCTGTTAGAACGGTAGGTTACACAAAAATGTACCACTTGAGCTCTGGCTGTTGGCAGAGGTTTACAGTTATTTGCACCCTTGTAGGTGGGAAACATTGCTCCCGTGAGAACGGTATAGTGGACTTCATCGCCACTGACCCACATTTATTAGGGTGTGACACGAACTTGTGGACAGGTAACAAAACCAATTCAGTGGAGGAATATTCCTGTGTTTTATTGTCCAGCTAGTGATCTCCTGTCTTTTATTCACAGAGTACCGAGCTGCTGCTTTGCCAGGTGGATTTCTGGCTGCGGGCAAAGGACCCGACACATCAGTGTGTTTTAATTTGTTTTAAACTGGTGTAAGCCGACAGACTGACTGCTGCGGCTGTCGATGGTTTTGGTTTTTGGTTTTACTTTTTCTGTATCAGTAGGCACCACAGATATTGATCCTTTGAGTATTTTAACCCCTTTATTTATATATATATATATATATATATATATATATATATATATATTGTCGCAGACGGTGAAGGCGCTGCAGGGAAAACAAATCCTTTTTTTGTCTCCCCGCTTTTGCATGCACAGCGGTGGGCCCGAGTGAAGACGGCACTGAAGATTTTGACTTTTTTTTCTATAGTGTTTTACCCATTTGGGGTCATGTGTGAGTTGCCGTCCATGTTTAACCTGTGTGCTATGTCGATTTGTTTTTAAACGGTTCCCCGCAGCGCTCGTCCCGTCTCACGGGCAATCGCACAGTTTTATCGTTTTTTAATAAGGTAACGTTCTTAATTGTTTTTAGGTGCTGCTGTTACACTGTTTCTTTTATTTTGTATTAAAAATTAAACTCTTTTAAACTGACTGTGCGCCTACGGCTCTGTCCTATTTTAAATAGGTACCTACCACGGGTCACATATAGTTAGGTAGGAGTCAGACCATGTTTCTTTTTAGCTGAAAAACATTACACCAGGTAACCTGCAGTGTTGAAAACTTTTCCGTCGATGTTTGCTACCCTACAATCCGCCCTACTCTGTAGTAAAATCAGCAACATCTGACTGTCCTGTTGCTCCCACTATAGCCTATTTAAAATCTAAAACTTAAAATTGTCCGTAACCTACTGTTGTTACCACTGTCCTGTTTGAAATGGATACTAACTAGCTAACTGACTGAATGCCCATTAGCCTTATAACTCCTGTTGTGTGTGTGTGTGTGTGTGTGTGTGTGTGTGTGTGTGTGTGTGTGTACAGAGCGACAGCCAGGTTCATAATGGATATAAGGAAGTTTATTCAAAAAAGGAGCCACATTCAGGTAAAAGTGTAAAATCAAATGATCTGTCTCTCAAGAATAATGTTGGATCAGTCTCAAAAAGTGCAGGATCTTGGACTTTGCAGCTCCCTCTGCAGCTGGATCCTTAGCTTCCTGTCTGACAGACGCCAAGTGGTCAGACTGGGCAGCATCACCTCATCCCCCGTCACACTGAACACTGGTGCTCCACAGGGGTGTGTACTGAGCCCTCTCCTGTACTCACTCTACACCTACGACTGCACAGCCACTAACAGCTCCAACATCATTGTGAAGTTTGCGGACGACACTACAGTGGTGGGTCTTATCACCAACGGTGATGAGACGGCTTACAGGGAGGAGGTCAGCGCCCTGACCCACTGGTGTCAAGACAACCATCTCACCCTCAACATCGCAAAGACAAAGGAGTTGATAGTGGACTTCCGGAGGTGCAGAGAAGTACACACCCCCATCACCATCAACGGCGCTGCTGTGGAGAGAGTGAGCAGCTTCCGGTTCCTTGGTGTACATCTGGCTGAGGATCTTATGTGGTCAGTACACACAAACAAAACAGTGAAGAAGGCCCAGCAGCGCCTCTTCTTTCTCAGGAGACTGAAAAGATTCGGCATGAGCCCCCGCATCCTCAGGACCTTCTATCACTGTGCCATTGAGAGCATCCTCACTGGATGCATCACCACCTGGTATGGCAACAGCACCGCCTACAACTGCAAAGTTCTCCAGCGAGTAGTGCGGTGCTCTGAACGGATAATTGGAGGTGAGCTTCCCTCCCTCCAAGACATCTACAGGAAGCGGTGCCTGAGGAAAGCGGGGAGGATCATCAAGGACTCCAGTCACCCCAGCCATAAACTGTTCAGACTACTTCCATCAGGAAGGAGGTTCTGCAGCATCCGGTCCCGTACCAGCAGACTGAGAGACAGCTTCTTCCATCAGGCCATCAGACTGCTGAACACATCATAGACACCTCACCCTCACAACTAGAACTTCAACATTTTGCACTCCATACTGTACAGTAATGCCACTGTTTTGCACATGTCTCACTCTGTATATTTTATCTTATATATTTTATTTATTGTTTACTCTATTTAATTTGTAAAATATGTGTACACACACACACACACACACACACACACACACACACACACACACGTAGAAAAATATTTAGTATACACATCCAGAAATGCATATACTATTATATATTGTACATATAATTATTAGTTTCAGATGTAGCCATTCTTGTATTTTGCTTGTTTACATTATTGTATTTTGCACAACTCTGTTGCCTGTGAAGCTCGCACACAAGAATTTCACTCACATGTGCTGTACCAATGTACCTGCACATGTGATGTGACAATAAAAGTGATTTGATTTGCATAATGACTGAAACCAGCTCACCTAAGGAACAATGGGCTGGGAGGTCAGTTCCTTAATCTTAATTATGCAGATTCTCATGACCATTGATGAACAACCACTGACCAAAACCCACTGACCAAAACCCACTGATGTGTGGTTCAGTCACAACTCTACTGAAACCTCAGCCAGTAATAGGTAGGCCAACTTTTGGACCGTCCAGTTGTCTGTATGACTGCCGCAGTACGTAGATCACATTTGCACACTATCAGAAAGTGCCAAACAGCCCTGGTGGAGTGAGGAGCTGTAAAGAGAAGCAGATGCTCTGTTTATATTCTAAAAATGTTTTAAGCTAACTTGTTTCAAAGATTCTGTACAGCAGCTTTAAATGTTTTCCAAAAGCACACATACACCTACCTTATCAGTGTTTCTCAAATTTTTTACAGTGTGTACCACCTGAGAAAATGTCAAGCTCTCCCAAGTACCACTATGAAAGCATGACACTCATAAATCTTACAACATAAAATTAGTATCTGCAGTAAAGATTTTTTCATACATTTGATACATTCTACCACAGGCAAAGTTGCCTCCATTTTTATAGTTTTTTTGTCAATATTTTGTAATAATTTATTCTGCTTTGGGAGGAGGTTTTTTTTATGTATCTGTATTATTACTGTTGACTTTTTACTCACTATGAGCATTATTCATTATCCTCCCCCAGTAATTAAGGTTAGGATATCAGGGCTCTAGACTAACCTTTTGACATGGGCGCACCGGTACGCCTAACTTTAAAAATTTAGGCGTACCGGCACAAAAGTTAGGCGCACTCAAATTTTTCAACCGCATCGCTTAACACCGCAGTTTTACATGTGCACTTTCTTTGGGGGGGGGGGAGTCCATACAGACAATATTAATTTCTAAATTATTAACTAACAAACTTGTGCTTAAAGTGCTTTGTCAATATTGTAGAAAATGTTAAAAACTTGATCATCATCTTGGCCTCCTCTGACGACCTGTTTGCTGCTGTCTGCTGCTGAAAGGCCGTGGGGAGAGGGGACACTTGGGCAGTGCATTTACTGCAGCATATAATGTGTTTTCTGGATACACTGTGCTTTTTCAGCATTCAAATATTGATGGCACCGTGTCAGAGCACTGGCTATGAATTTCAGACAGATCAGGCCTTAACTTAACAAAAACGTTATCAATAGTTCTTTTCATCTTTTCTTATTACCCACAGCTACAGTACATCCACTTCTCTCAGGCCTAGGCTGCTCACTAGGGCTGAGTATCATCACTGATTTCTATAATCCATTCAATTCCGGTTCTCAAAGTCCTGATTTGATTCAATTTAGCCTCAGACAGTCAGAAATATTATAATTCTGATCATTTATCAGTACTGATACACATGAGACTTCATCAGAATTGTGAAAATCACAGCAGATGCCTTTGTGTGAAAGTAACTGAGAATAAAACACAGGAAAACATGAAGGAGATTTTCCTGGTCAGGCTTTTTATAGCAGATAACCTTAAAAATATTCTGCAATTTTGCATAATTTTAAGAAATTTTAATTTCTTCAGTATTGAACAGCAGAAATTAGGCTTTCTTGTCCGAGGTCATTTAAGTGAAAAAAGAAAAAGCGCTGTAAACAACGCTAGACTGGTGGGTAATAATGCAGAAAACAGATTTGAGACGGGAAACTGTTCCTGAAGTACAGAGAGAGAGAGAGCTGTGCAGGAAGTGTGATTTTTATCGTGGTGGAAGCAAAACAGCAAAAGTCAGAGGGAATTCATGACGACATTGATCAAATGTGAAGCGCAGTTTGCTGCTTCTTTTGCTGCAGGCTCGGTGAATTTTGGTTGGAGAGAGGCAAAACCTGCAGCTCAGAATCAGCGCAAAAAGACGTAAACACAGCGCGGACCTGAAGAATCGCTAAGCTCCGACAGCGTGTCCGTGTTCAGGCCGTCGGGTGAGAAAGCCGAGAAAGACGAAGCTGATTCTGATGTGTTGGGTCCGCTCCGTGTTTAGGTCTTTGTGTGGAATCCGTTAATGAATTGATATCGCTTTATTCAAGCTACTCACCTCTCTCTTCCACCTGCACTTTCAACTGGACCACGGCCAATCAGAGAGGTCCCGCCCCTGACTATCTCTGATTGGTTTAGTCCACGATAGGGGCATAATGTGTGTCTGTTGTTGACCACACGGAGAGTTACAGAGATTTTTTTTTTGTTACCGGAACAGTTGGTCGCACCTGTGCGACCAAATATTTATTTTTAGTCGCACCACTGAAAAATTTGGTCGCATTTGCGACCAAATTGGTCGCACTCTAGAGCCCTGGATATGTATTTTTTTTTTATTCCAGAAGTCTCATGGTGACGTGTAAAGTTTATCTTGCCTGGCTGGGCAGTTCTCTGGGTGCTCAGCACCCCCAAAGCCCTAATCCTAGAATCGCTGCTGTAATATATCCTCAGATTATTATGATATATATATATATATATATATGTGTATATATATACATATACATATATATATATATATATATATATATATATATATATATATATATATATATATATATATATATATATATATATATATATATATATATAACATGAGAAGCTGGAGAAATACCAAGGGCTCAGAGAAGAGCTCGAGAGGATGTGGAGGGTGAAGGTAACGGTGGTCCCCGTGGTAATCGGAGCACTAGGTGCGGTGACCCCCAAGCTAGGCGAGTGGCTCCAGCAGATCCCGGGAATAACATTGGAGATCTCTGTCCAGAAGAGCGCAGTCCTGGGAACAGCTAAGATACTGCGCAGGACCCTCAAGCTCCCAGGCCTCTGGTAGAGGACCCGAGCTCGAAGGATAAACCGCCCGCAGGGGCGTGCTGGGTGTTTTATATATAACAATTAGCTAATGTTGTTCATGAGACTAAAGTCATCTCACTTTGGTAATGTAAATATAATATAGCCAATATTATATTTATTGTCAGATTATTATGATAATTATTATGATATATATATATATATATATATATATATATATATATATATATATATATATATATATATATATATATATATATATATATATATTACAGGATATATTACAGCAGTGAGCGTGAACTCTGGGTCAAAGATTCAAGTTGCAGTTATTTGTATTTCCTATCACCTTAAATCTTCACTCAAAGACAAGTATCTTTGACAGTGTATGTACAGATGTATAAGAGACAAATATTGTTCGTTTAATTTGTTGGCATTATTACATTTGGCTCAATGCCTACATATATGTGCTAAAAGAAAATGTAGGAGCTGTGAAAACTGTTTCTGATAAAATGAAGAGTAGACTGATATATTAAATATTCCTTTATTGGGTGAGAAAATCAGACCATGTCATAACTGCTTTAAGTCATACAGAATAGATATCAGAGCCTTAAACAGGCTGGCTTCTGCTAAATGGGTCAAACTGGGCAGAAAGTATACAAACACATAACATCCTTATAGAATATGATGTAACACTGTAGATCAACTTACCTCAGAATATATAAAGCATATAAACAATTACAGCAATATGATGCAACAAACACAGCAGTACTACTAATCCAAAATACTCAAAGCTTCATAGAACTGAAACAAACATTTATTTTTAGCTTCATTCTGCTGCTGATACATACTTTAGGTTTCCGAGTATTAAACTTGTTGCTGCCTTTCATAGTGTGTAACGTGAAGGCCCTGAATACTTTCTCCCACACTGAAAACACTGGAATGATAAAATTATTTGAACATTACCTAATAAGACTGATTCAGGACAGACAGTTATTTTAAACTTTTCTAGCAGTCCTTCACAAACAGGGAACAGTCTGTCTATTCTCTCCATCTGTCAGCTGCTGCTGGCTCTTCCTCCTCTTCCTCACACACTGCTGAGTTTGTCCTGGTGGATCATCAGGGGTGCAAAGCCTCACAGATGATGTGCAGCAGTGGGTCCCTCAGTCTGTCCTCACTCTGGACACTTGCAGTTGTCACACATGGAAATCAAATGTGTGATAAGCTGCAGCATTCAAACACAAGTGTGACTTATAAATACATGTTCAGACTTTTATTACACAATCAGAGAGAAAGAAAAGAAGAGAGAGTGCAGGACAGACAGACAGGTGACAGTCTCAGGTGTATACACTGCTACAAACAGGAGGATTTAGTGTTTGTGTTATTACGAGTACTAAACAAGAAGAGTTCCCAGATGGTACAGTGGACACATGTGTGACTCCTGTGATTAAAGCATCTTTCTATCAGCTTAACGAGTGAACCATCAGTTCGTTCAAACATAAGTTAAAGTCCATTTGGCTCGACACCACCGAACAGAGGCAGCAATATAACATAACTAACATTAACAGTGCAGTGAATCCTGCTTGTGCCGTGATATTCAGGACTGCAAACCGAGCAGCATCACTGACTTTCAGCTTGTTGTGTTTGTGGATATATGACTGACTTTAATTATCCATAAAATCATCACATTCTCTGTAAAATTAAGGCCAACTATTGAACGGCGTATAAAGTAAAGGCTTTAAAACCAAGTTAACACTGCAAGTACTAGCATCACTAATGTCACATAACTTTGCCGACATGTGGCCAACAGTAATGTTTTAATGTTCTTCATTATTAAACATTCGCACATAAATAAGTGACATAATATTCAGTACTTACTTTTGAAAGTTTACTCTTCGGCAATGTTCCCTCTAATTTTTCATGTGTCTGAGGGAACACACAAACTCCCTGAGCAGTCCCTTGGACCACTGTGAGCAACAGCAGACGTGTGCACTGTGGTCACGCCAGCATCGAATCCATCCAAGTTACATGGTTTATTAAAATAATCAAATTACAGCATTTACATTTATGTTAGTCTACTTTTAATTAACTGCTTTAGCCGACTTACAATGAAAATTAAAAAAAAAAATGTTATTCATGACCTGTGTAGTATGTTAACACTATTGGAAGTAAAAATAACTCCAATTTTGAAAACACGGCTTTCTTTTTTTTTTTTTTATAAAGCTCTGACTTGCTATCACAGCTCTGAGTCCTGTAATGCCCAGTCTGCAAAATACAGTATGTAATGACAAATGTTGGGCAATTAATTATATAGTTACTCCTTCAAAAAAAGTAACTGAGTTTTGCAAACAACAAAGTTTTTTTCAGCTGTTTACCTAAAAATGCAGCCAAAGCGTTTTTTTAAATAAACATTTCAAACTATTTACAGAACAATCAGCTGTTCTGCATCAAATTTGATGCCACACAAATTATTTGTGCCACTCCAAAAATGTATTTCTGTCCACTATGAGATAAAGGAGAACAACAGCCTGATACCTGCAGGCCTGACAACAGGAGATGTATCACTCCTGTACCACCTGTAACATTCAGTAGTTGCCTCATTGTTCTGTCACACACAACAGAATTATTGACTACACTACACACTAACTACACAAGATTTTCGCTAAACGTCGCAAATCTCTCACATCTCAAAACATTGCTGTCATTCCTAAAACTTCCCCCTTCCTAAACAACTAAATGCCATGTTGCCATATCAGTTTTTGAGTGGTCGACATGGTACATTTTCCCACCAATAGGAAAGGGTGGGAGTTTTTTGGTTTTGTTTTTGCTCACAGGCGGAGAGTGTTTTCCTTATAAAACACAGTTTTTACCGTTTCTTCCTGCAGTAAATATAAACAATGATAGTATTCAGGAAAAAAACAAACATTGCAGATATTTTTTATCATAACTCTGGTTTTACGTGACCTATCAACACAATTTAAAAACTGGTATAAAGTCCACATTTTTTCCGTCAATTGTTCCATCTGTCCTGCTCACATCTCCAATGTACGCGTTGTCATTAACGTGGCTTCACTCCACATCAGCCACGCCGCTTTGCTAGCTAAAACACTGGTGTCGGCACATAAGGACGCTGTCATAGCCTGCCAACGAAGTTGATTAGCTGTGTATATACGAATGTGAATCACATTATTGGCTGGACTATGGGATAAGATGGCATCGTTCTAATCCCATACGGGAGCAGCCAGTCACTTACTGACTAACACTGCAAAACAGAATTGTTAAAGTATTGTGACAGCCAGTGGGCTGGCCTTGTGTTTTGGTTTTTCTGTTACCTGTTTCTTGCAGGTAGGTGGAGCTGACCAAATTATAGATGCAGCACACCTAAGAAGGCCAGTCCCAATGTATAAAGACACCTTGACTCTCTCCGTCTGGCACCCATCAAGTTCATTTGAGGCTTCAGTTATGGCTGTTTTGTCCTTTAAATTGTGTTGAAGTTGCTTCACCTTATTTTCATTAAATATATCTTACAATGTTTAAAAGCCTGTGTGTGGTCTCCCACTTGCTTGTCACTTCCTTTGAGCCGGGTTGTGACAGTATTAATTGTAATTTCTGTGCGGAGAAAACTCTTAGGAGGCAAGAAACACAGACTCAAAGATTTTTACATGTACATGGGCGATGCCCCGACACGATCTCTGCACCAACGTGTGCACTGTGTGTGTGTCACAGAGGAATCGCGCGGGGCTCTCAGTACATCCTTTATTTATACTCAAACAACAACAGGCGTGGCATATATAGAATTCAATAACAACTCCTTAAAAGGAAAAACCGTTAGCTATCTGTTGAAACAGGAGGTAGCTGTTTTGCTGTCACAGCACATATTTTCTCACACAATGTCTCACTTCCCTTTCCTGCAGTTGTACGACTCATATGCTCTTCTTCCTTTAAATGAAGCTACAAATAAACATAACACAAAACTCAAAATCTCCCAACAATTTCAATTTGGGTTAGATTTTTTTTTGTGCGCAACGCAGATTTTCTGTGCGCAGAGACCATGCCAGCAGTGCGCAATTGCGCACGTGCGCAGCTTAGAGGGAACATTGCTCTTCGGCCGCTGCGCTTCAGGCATCTGCCATCTTTTTCCGAACAAAATATCCACACTCACCGCCGCGCTATGAATTGTGGGATGTATGGGACCATGAAGTCTATGCCAGACTACACTTCAAATTTGGGAAAATGAAGGGCGCATTTGAAGTACACTTCGAATTGGGACACCCTTCATCGCGTCGCTGTGACGTAATTGGCCTGCCTTGAGCTGTGTCCCAAAACGTAGGCCGCATCCTTCGGAGGACCCTGCCTTCGCGGTCAATGTGGGCCAGGTCCTTCGAAGACCAAGAAGGCCGGAAGTGCGAGACTGTGAAATGGGACAGTCTAGCCTTCAGATTTATGTCACCGCTGTCTCGGTGGAGTTTAATAAACTCAGCCGTCTGCTCCTTGCTATCTAAAATACAACAGGACACTGGGGTAAATTCTCGACCGTCTCACACTTCTGTGTAATCCGTTTTCTGTTTGACATTTATTCAGCTTTGTGAAAATCCCGGAGGAACCCACCCGATGGATTAGATTAAATAAAACTTTATTAATCTAATAACTTTGATCTCAGCCAACCAGATTTACTCCGGAACAAAAAAAACACAGAAAAAAGCCAAACAATTACATTTTTAAGTTATCGGAGTGACTTATATATCATGTTTAACCTGAGTAACGAAAGACAGCAGGGGTCTGAAAACGATGAAGCCAGGAGTCCGCTGCTCTTGCTGGTTCGAGTGACGATTGAACCCCCCGGCTAGCTATTGAGCGGGTGGGTAACAGACATTTCCGAAAACGTCAGAGCACTTCTGCAAATATGTGAATATGCAAATATATCTTGAAAAACCAAGCAGGTTATTCAACTACATTCTTGCCTGAAAATATGTTCAAAGTTATTTTTGTGACCCAGAAAGAGTAATAAGAGTAATATTAAAACTTAGTAGCGGCCGCCGTTGTTGAAAACTGGAATTGGCTGGGCCGGGCAATGAATTCTGGGATATATGGTGGGCCACAAAGGACACACCCGACCCGTCCTTCAAATTCGGGGAAATGAAGGACGCATTTGTCGGCCACATTTGAAGGAGTCGACGAATTGGGACAGCCTTCGTCGCCTGGCTGTGACGTAATCGGCCTTCAAATGCGGCCTCCGAAGGATGCAGCCTACGTTTTGGGACACAGCTTGAGTCTCTGCTCTCAGCTCTGAGTCAAGCAGGGAGTTTATTTTGAAGATTTTGGTCATATCCGTCAGATTTGGGGACAGATGACAAACATTTTAGTGTGCATTGTTTCTCGCAGTCATCCATGTTTTATATGCGGCCAGATGTTTTTGTTCTTCAGGTTTGTGTCTCTAATAAAAATAACAGAATGTATAAATGAGTTTGAATACTTAACTTTATTGAACACTTCATTTAGACAGAGTACAATTAGAAGTAAATTTTCAGATTTACACGTTATTTGCATGATGAAACCTCAAACACGTGTTCTAATAAAATAATATTATATGATCTTTTCTGCCAATAACCAATACATTGATCCTTCATAAATCTCTGGTTAGTCTGCCTGACTTCAGTTGCCAGCAGGAAGCAGCTGACGATGTTTCCATGACAACAACCTCTGATCCCTGAGCAAACAAAGCTGCTGATGATTTTGAAGGTGAACACGTGATGGATAAGAACTTCGTGGGGCTTTTATTGTGAAAAGCTGCAACTTTGACTAAATCGAGCTTCATATGAACATCCTTGAATGCAAGGATGTTCATATGAAGCTCAATTGAGTCAAAGTTGCAGCTTTTCACAATAAAAGCCCCACGAAGTTCTTATCCATCACTTCTTTTAAACTGAAAGTACAGAAACTGTTACTGTCAGAGATTTTTTTATACAAGAAGGTAAACGATTTTTACTATTTAAAAATCAAAGTAACAAAAGAATGAAAATAAATAAATGCTGGGCATGTACTTACACCTGGTTTAATACTGCAGGAAAGCGCAGCACCCACAGCCTCATCGAGCTCAGTGCGTCTGAACTCTGAGGTCCTGCTGGAGTCACAGTCAAACTTTGACAGACGTCAGAAATCTCTCAGATCAGAAAATAAATTACAGAAAAAAATTAAGACAAAAGAAAAAATACGGACGAGTTCAGCCTCTGAAACAAGAAGTGTTTCTGCTTTCATTCTGACGATGTCATCTCTGTGTATGAGCTGTTCACCTGTCCACAGCTGTCTGCCTACAGGGATACAAACAAAGTGAAGAAACTGTCAGTTATAAGAACCCAAACAAAAATACATTTAATCATTTATACATGTGCAGTTTTTTTGGTTGCAGAGTGTCCTTCAGTGACAAAAACTGATCATGACAATAAATTAGCTCTGATGAATTTAGAGGAAACCCTGGTTGGAATTTGAAAGTTTGAGCCGAGTTTTACCCGTCAGTGTCGATGTTTCATCTCCTCAACTTCAGGAGGAAGCGCTGAGCACTCTGCACCGTATTCTGAAACAAAGAAAAACCACAATAGGAACCGATTAAAGAAAAACCACAATAGGAACCGATTAACCGTCAGACCTGCCAACACTCCCAATCTTCCGATTTTAAGACCACCCCCATTTTCACCCCATTTCCCCATTTTCGAAACTCCTCAGATTTGTGTGTTTGTTTCCCAAGTTGCTGCTTACATTTTCAACTGAACTAGATCAGCCGATATGCAGACAATTTTCTTTTGTACCTATTAAATCTTAGACCATCAGGCTCCATGTTTTCTACTGTTTTCAATTTGTTCTGCACATATAGCATACAGTCAGGTCCATATATATTTGGCCACTGACACAAAAAAGAGTTTTTTTTTTGCCTGTTTACTGAAACATATTCCAATTATAGTTATATGACGAACATGGACATAATGTGGATACCCTCAGCTTTCATTTGAGCGTATCCACATTCAAATTGGATGATGGGTTTAGGAGTATCAGCTCCTCAACATGTGCCAACTTGTTTTTAAAATAAAAAGTAATTGGACAGTTGACTAAAAGGCTATTTCATGGGAAGGTGTGGGCAACTCCTTCATGTCATTATCAATTAAGCAGATAAAAGACCTGGAGTTTATTTGAGGTGCGGTGCTTGCATTTGGAAGATTTTTCTTGAGCAGAAAACATGCAGTCAAAGGAGCTCTCCATACACGTGAAACAAGCCATCTTTAAATTGTGAAAACAGAATAAAAACATTAGAGAATACAATATTAGGAGTGGCAAAATCTACAGTTTTGGTACATGCCGAGAAAGAAAAAAAGCACTGGTGAACAATGCAAAAAGACCTGGACATCCACGGAAGGCAACAGTGGTGGATGATTACAGAATCATTGAAGAGAAACCCCTTCACAACAGCCAACCACGTGAATAACACTCTCCAGGAGGTAAAAGTACGGATATCCAAGTCTACCATAAAGAGAAGACTGCATGAAAGTAAATACAGAGAGTTCAGTGCAGGGTGCAAGCGACTTGTAAGCCTCATGAATAGAAAGGTTAAACTGGACTTTGCTGAAAAACATCTAAAAAAGCCAGCACAGTTCAGGAAAAACATTCTTTGGACAGATGAGTTTAAGAAAAAGGTGGGGAGACGGTGCCGAACAGCACATGATCCAAAGCATACTACATCATGCACACATTTTGCACAATTTCCTCCTGTAAAAGTCATATTTGTATATATTGGACCTATTTCTTATATTTTGTTCTAAAATATTGTATTATTTAATTTAGTTCAGCCTGTTACTGTTATTGTCTTGAAGTGGTTGCAACCAACATAATTTCCTTAGGGATGATTAAACTATTCTGATTCTGATTAAAACACAATGGAGGCAGTGTGATGGCTGCCAGTGGCACTGGGACACTAGTGTTTATTGATGATATGACACAGGACTGAAGCAGCTAAATGATTTCTGAGGTGTTCAGAGACAAACTGTCTGCTCAAATCCAGCTAAATGAAGTCCAGTTGATTGGACAGTGTTTCATAATACAGATGGACAATAACCCAAAAATACAGTCAAAATCCAGGAGTTTATTAAAGCAAAGTGGAAAATTCATGAATTACCAAGTCAGTTAGCTGATCTTAACCCAACCGAGCATTTCACTTCATGATGTCCATGACTTCAGGTTGTCAGTGCCAGCAATAAGTTTTCAACCAAGTTAGAAATGAATATTTTATTTTCACTTATTTAATTTGTCAGATTACGTCTGAGCCCCTGAAATGAAGGAATTGTGTTAAAAAATATTTATCGCCTTTTTATGCAATCTTTTTGTTCAACCCAACTTAAAGCTGAAAGTCTACTCTTCAACTGGATCTGACTTGTTTCCTTTAAAATTAATTGTGGTAATGTACAGAACCACAAAAGCTGTGTCTGATTGGATGAAAGAGCTCTTATGAGGAGATCATTTAACCTGTTTTAAGTTTTTGTCATTCATGCATCTAAAATGATTTGATTTCATTTGAATTTGATAAAAAATAAAAGTATGTAATGCTCAAAAGTAAAAGAGTAAAATCTGATGAGACTGAAAAGTAAAACAAAAATAAAAACATAAATAAATAAAATAAAATAAAATAAAATAAATACCTCCATGAGCATGGCCACCGTCATTGGCCCCACCCCTCCTGGAACAGGTGTGATGTATCCTGCTCTCTGACTGGCGGAGGAGTAGTGAACGTCTCCAACCACTCGCTTACCGCTGGGCCTTGTCTCATCTGTAGCAGGGGTCAAAGGTCACAGAGTGAATCATTTTAAAGAATTACAGTTTTAAAGCTCAGAGCTAAACTTGGTCATTGGTTTATATTTTCCACTGCAGATCATTTTAGGATTGATTCACTCGCAGGATTGTTTCCACCCAGCTGGGGTTCCTGTGGAAACAATCCTGCTTCTGATTGGTTAAAAAGAAAAGAAAAAAAAAACAAGCTGCTGGCTGGAAAAAGGAAGTCAATAAGCGTAAGGGGATGCTGATACCGGGGACATGGTTAATTCCACAGTCAATGACCACGGCACCCTCCTTCACCCACTCTCCTCTCACCATCTCTGCTCTGCCGGCCCCCACCACTAGGATATCAGCCCGGCCCACCTGCAGACGCAAGAAGTGTTTGAGTGATGGAGGCAATCTGTTCTGTTTGATTTTAAAGGTGATTTTGTTTGAATTTTAACTTTTTAATTTTGCTTTTTAGGTTAGCTTTTATTCATTTCATGATTTATTTCGTATCTGCATGTTGTTACCTGCTCAGGTAGGTCAGGTGTCTTTGAGTGGCAGGTGGTCACAGTGGCATGGTTCCACAGCAGCAGGTCGTGCATCGGAGCGCCAACGATTTTACTGCGACCAATAACCACCGCGTGCTTCCCCGCCACAAACACGCCTGCACAGGTACAGGAAGTCACAGGCAAAGGTGTTTACTGGAACTGTCAGTGATGATGTTTGTATGTCTGATGAACAACAAACACATGATTTCAGATTTACAATCATGTGGTTACAATTATGTGTCTGCAGCAGGTCTTTACACCTAACCACCGTTTATCCCCAGGAGACGCATCCGCCACTTTCAACGAATGACATAATGTTCACAGTGTTCCCAATGTTCTGAATGTTCTCGGTGTTGCCAATAGTCCCAGCTTTCTGAATGTTCTCAGAATTCCCAATGTTCCCAGTGTTTCTAGTGTGCTGAATGTTCTCAGTGTTCCCAGTGTTCTGAATGTTCTCAGTATTCCCAATGTTCCCAGTTTTCTGAATGTTCTCAGAATTCCCAATGTTCCCAGTGTTCCCAGTGTGCTGCTACCTGTCTGTCTGATGAGCTCCATGCAGGCGTTGGGGGTGCAGGGGATGAAGCAGTCATTCAGATCTCCTCGAGACAGTTTACCTGCATTAATGCAGCTCAGCCTGCACACACACACACACACACACACACACACACACACACACACACACACACACACACACACACAGTGTTAGTGATGAGTATTTGGTGATGAACACAGGAAGTGATGCGCTCACTGACCCATCTACGTCTTTTTGCGAGGACACAGCGTTGGTGACGAACTCAGTGTCAATGCAGTTTGCGGAGTCCAATGGCAGCTGCACGATCAGACCGTGTACGCACGCGTTCTCATTCACAGACATGATGCTGTGCAGCACCTGCAGGGCGACAGAAAACAAGAACCAATCAGACCTTCGATCACGTCACGGAGAAAAGATGATGACGATGAAGATGATGCATGAAGACCTCGTCCTGCGTGGTTGTGTTCGGCAGCCGGATATGTTTGGCTTCAATTCCAACCTGCAGGAAACAAAGTGAAGCTGCATCAGCCCACTGTGTGCGTGTGTGTGTGTGTGTGCATGTGTGTGTACGGAAGGACCAGAGGTTATGGTTAGGTTGAGGCTGAGGTTTAAGCTGAGGGTTAAGGTTAGTGTTACGGCCCCTAGCCTTGGAAGAAGTGAGCCAGACTTCCTTCAAGCAAATTTGAGTGTGACAACACACTCAGACAATTGGCTGCCTGGGAACCTGTGGCTTGCACCTCCAGGGAAAGTCTATTGGACCAGCTGAGGGATGCTAGACCAATCAGTGACTGATTGGGCACACTTGCATCTTTAAAAGTAGGGATGGGTATCGTTTAGGTTTTATCCGATACCGGTGCCAAATCGGTACTTTTGAAACGGTGCCGGTGCTCAAACGGTGCTCAAACCGGTGGTCAAACCGGTGCTTAAAGAATGGAGAACACAAAATTGGTCCAAAAACCTCTCATGTTCAGCTGTTTTTTGTAAAAAGATAACAATGTTAGCCTTTTCTGCAGCTATGGGGCATATATGGTATCACTCTTGGCTGGAAGCAGTGCTTAAACAATGGAAAAAACACAAACTTTGTCCAAAAACCTCTCATGTTTAACTGTTTTCCACTTTTTCTTTGGTCATTTTAGCCTTTTTAGCCAGGGTGAAGGGAGTATCTGCCATCAAACAAGAAGACAGCTGCATGTAGCTATGATGATGTTTGCTAGCTCACCTTACATGCATTAATGTAATAACGTGGTTAGCCTACTCAACGTAAATTAGCTACTCACGCAGAGAAGAACGGCTGCTGCCACCATCATCCGTCATCATTTCTGCTACACTGGCAGGGCTAGGGGCCAGGACTCTCCTCTTCGTGTTTTTGGGAGATGTTGCATAACAGGCAACCCACCGGCAGTAGATGTGCTCGGTGTGAGGTCTCGCGGCAAGCTATCAAATACGGCGCATTTCTGGGCTTTTAAAAAAAACGCTATGCGTCGCCAGGTGTTTCATCGGATTTGAGGTGTTACCTCCTTTGACAGTATCACAGTATCAGCTTAAAGCACTTGTTGCAGGCTGCTGAGTTTGCATCTTTTGCTATGAAGTACAGCCAGACTTTTGACCGCTTCGCCTTGGACATTTTTAATCTGTAGCTCTGCTCTAACAGAACGTACGTACCTGGCCCCGCCTACTATCCTCGGAAACGTAAAATGATTGGCTAGAATCTAAAGTGTATCACAGCTCAGGAAAAAAACGCACCGAAATAAAGCACCGAAATGTGCGCTGCTTTTCGGTCTGGTTACTACCGTTTATGTCAGAACCGGTGCCATCATGGCACCGGACACCGGTACCCATCCCTATTTAAAAGGCTGAAGAACATTCATTCTGGGTCTGCTGTTTTCAACTGAGTGTGCAGTCTGCGTGCTTCTGTCTGGTAACCTTGTTTGTAAATCCCTGTCTCGACTGAGATTCTCTTGAGTAATGTTAGTTGTGCTACAGCCCATGGGGCTAATTTTGATTTCTACTGGTTGAAGCTTTAAGCGAGGAAGTTGTTTTTGCATCGGTTGTTTGTTTGTTTGTAGTAAATGCTGCTATTATTTTTCAGTTCTCTGAGTTTTTTTGTAATAAAACATTTTCGACTCCGATCTTCCCCTTGAGAATCTCATTTATGTTACCTCCCTTAACCCCTAGCAGAGATGGTTCGTAACAGTTAGGGTAAGCAACTAAGGAAAATATTGTCAATTACATGTCTTCACTAAGATAGGAAAACGAGTGTGTGTATGTTGGTCACCTCAGCTGCAGCCTTCAGTTTGGTGCTGATGTACAGGTTAGAGTCATCTCTGTCTCCCACCTGTGACACACACATACAGTTAAAAATAGCCATCCTGCAGGATCCTGCATCCTTCTCATTCTCTGACATGTTTGTTTCCTCCTGGAGGATCCTGAGCTGCTCCCGACTTATTTGCGGCTTTTTATTTCTACATCATTCGTGTTTTTAATTTTACTGACAGAACTTCTTTGATTTTTGGTCGCTCGTTTTTGTCCCCTCAGGTTAAACTGCTGTAAGATTTTGGAGGTTTGTCCCATTTTTCACAAACAGACTGAAAATGATGGCCACGCACTCAGCAGTCACAGGTGTTTCTAATGTTCTGTCATTTATATTGTAACGACCGTGGGTTAGTGGAGCTAAACTGGCTAAACTGCTCACTAGCTAAAACGGCTAGCGGGGCGCTAGCGGCTATCGCTACACTTCACAGCGAGTGGAGAGCGCTCGTGCCTCATACACCGCACGACCCCAAGCGTCTCAGCAGCAGACTGATAATCCCCAAATGATCCAGCAGGAGGCAGTAGTGGTTCACACCAGTCATTTATTTGCCGTATTATTTCACACCACGTAACACTGCTGACACCGAACCCCTATCACGCTCCCACCACATAGAGTCGCGGTGTCAGCCAACTATACCAATTCACCCCCCTCCACAGAACACACATCAACTTCACTGTGGCTTACATTAACATAACACTAACACAACATGCAAATCAACACATATGAACTAGCAGAACGATAGAAAACACAGAGACAACACAATACCCAGAATGCACCTGGCTAACAACCCCAGCCAGGTCATTACAATATCATTGAGGTGCACACGTCACCTGGTCACTGCTCTGTCGTAAACAGAAACGAGATGGGAGGCAGTCACATGTTTGTGTGTTTGTGTGAGAGGACCAGGAGCTCCAGCCTGAGCTGGGAGTGGAGGTCAAAGTTCAGTTGACTGGTTTCATCTGGTCACAAACACTAAAACAAAGCTGCTTTTTGTTGACAGGTGACAACAGGTGTGCACAGGTAAACTGCAGAGAGCAGCCCCGGGTAAAGTCTAGTCTGAGTTATGATGGCGGAGCTCAGAGAACGACCTGATCAGGTCACTGTGAGGTTGTTAGAAAAAAATCGGTTTGAAGTATCGCTCCATCCAGAAGGGGGCGCTTCAGGCTCTCACCTGCAGGACCACCAGGCCCGGTCTGAACCCGGAGAACTGACTCGCCATCTTCTCCACCTCCTTCTTCAGTCTCTCCCTCACTATTCTGCACACACAGCCACAGGGCTGGGGTCAAAGGTCAGACAGTTAACGGACTCAGAAGCCGTTCTGGTGGGTTGAGACTTACTTGGACGTTTTGTTCCCGGAGATGACAGTTGCTATGGAGTGCAGGCTTTGTTGGTAACCGGTGGCCCTGACACAGAGCGAGTGGGCGGCCAAGGACAACATGACTAAAAGAGAGAGCAAGAGAGAGAAAGAGCTTCAGCTGACTGAGGATAATCAATAAAATGGATGGAAAAATCTGGAAACATCTGGAAATGTGAGGGGTGATAGGCAAACCAAACTTTAGGGACTTTGATCAACTGTGACTGCGATGCATAAAATTCACAAGTTCAGAAATATTCCTGAGAAAAAAGACCTGCAGACGTTTTTACAGTGTTTCATGTCTTTATCCTCTCTGAACGTTTATCCAGCTTAGAATGGATGTGACCCAACCGATACACACGAGCTCATGACATCAACATTAAACGTTCTCTTATTTCCTGTTAGGACGATAGCACTCAGAAAGGCCGACGACACAAAATAACCCAAGAGTGAAAAGAGCAAACTTAAAGTCAAACAAAATGCCAACCGGGGCCTCAGACGGACCCAAAGCAAGAGAAAGCTCTGATATCACGAGAGGCAGGAGCTCCAGGGCGGACAGGGTTAATAACTGCAGCCGTCTCCCACAAACTGTGAGCGTGTTTAACTGTTTCCCTTCATTGTAATCCTCATCATCATCAGCATAAAGTAAACAGAGACTGAAAAAGCAGAGATACACAGAGTGACAGTCTCTGAATCTGTGATGGCTTCAAAATGAAGAACCTTTACTTTTTCTGAACTTTAATGAAGTATAAAAAGCTTCATTAAAGGTTTGGAGGGTTGTTTAAAGTTCACCGTCAGCACTCGCAGCTGCTTTTCTAACCTCACAGTGAAGCTCACATGTTAATGATTACAGCCGCTCTGCAGAGAAGAATTGAACCGAGACTTGTGCAGCTTCACACAAACACACACTCCTCTGCAGCGCTGCCACGTTCACCTCCAGCAGCTTGAAGTTTTCCAAGATTCCCGAAACTTCAGGAAACTCTATGCGACTTCAAGAAAGCTGCTGAAAGCTGCACAAGCACAAAGAGAAGCTGAAAGAGCAGCAGCTTCATACCTGAGAGGCAGAGCAGAGGCAGTGACAAAAAGCTGCAGCAGATGTTTCCGTCTCTGTGGAGCTTCTGTCAAAGTAAGGAAGCCCAGCAGTGACAAAAATACTATGTGAGGAGGGAGAGAGGCAGCCACAGCGTCTGACAGGAGTTAATTATTGACTGAACGGGTATCGCTTATTGATCGATCAGACTGAGCTGGGTATGTGGACAGCTGCACACTTCTCCTTATCTCACCTCGGTCTACAGAAGCTATGCTCATGTAGGTCTTTACTTACCTGCGCTGAGTTACCTGTACATCTGTCCACATGCTCAGAGTGCACACTAGCTCAACTTGACTTTATGAGCAGGAGTCCACTGATCGTGTGGTGTGTGGGTCACAGTCAGGAGCAAAGACCAAATCTCACATGTTGTAAAGTCTTTGTGCTTTTAAACACAAATAAAAAGTCATCTGATCATTGTTCCATTTCCTGAGCTGAGTATAACATGAGATTAACTAAAAGGTAACAGAGCTTTTATTTTGGTATAGTCCTATGACAAAAAGGAAATAGTTATACAAGTCAATGAATTTGAGTAATCAGAAAAAATAAAAGAAATACAATCTCTCCTTCCTGTCCACACTGGGACCACAGTGACTGTTAACTTTATTCATGTTATTTTATTTACTATAAGTATTTGATCACAGAAACATTCATTCTGGCCGTACACTTACAGCTGTGGTTTAACAGTTCACTTCCAATATTTTAACACAACTACACGATTCACATGTATTACTAAAATATAATAACAGTGGTAATGATAATAGAAACTTTTTTGTTCCAGCTCCACATATGCGAGCTGTATTTGTTCCTCTGTTACAAAACCCTAAAATAAAAACATTTCAGTCACTCAGAATTTCTGACACTATCATGAAGGTAACCTGAGCCTATGTGAGTGTGTTTGTGTGAGAATGTGTCTGTGTATGTATGAGGAATTACTGCTTAGAACTGAATCAAACCAGCCAGGAGAACCAGATTGATACTGGGATGGTGGACCAAAGGTCAAACCGCAGGAACCAGGAGGGACAGCCCACGCTGCTCTCAGCCAATTACATGGCAACCTGTCAGGGAGGAGGAGGGACTTGGTTTTACTTACATGGAGCCACTCTGCCGCATTTTCCGGCATTATTCTGATGCTGGGCTGCTCAGAGGACATGGTGCTGCGGTGCTTCCTGGGAAATGTAGTATAAAAAGAAAAGTGAAGAAAGGCTCACAGAGCTGAGAGACCTCACCTGCAGATTCTGCTTTCAGGGCCAAAGATCAAATCCAAAACACAACCCATCAAAAAAACCTTAATCTACACTGGCATCAGTGTTTCCGTTGAGCTGTCAGAGCCGGACCTTTAAATTTATCTGCACCAAAACACAAAAAGACACAAGAGGACACAACACACCGGATGAATTTATCAGTTTTAAAAGTCGTGAAATTGACAATAAGTTGCAAAGATTACAAATCTCCATGACAACAAACAACAGCCTGAGCTTCACACCATCACATGATGTCAGCAGGCCTGGATTGAGGAAAAATGCCAGGTGGATCACTACGACCAGTCAAAAAAAAAGATGTGCAGCAGCTTGAATGATGGATTCAGGGTCACCTGATTCAGCAGTAACTATATGCTTTAGCAAAAAGGAAAGTGTGAAGCCTAATCTTAAAAGTAGAGATAGTGTCTGTCTCCAGAATCCAAACTGGAAGCTGGTTCCACAGAAGAGGGACCTGAAACTGAAGTTGTTTCTGAAAGTGCTGTAGTAAAGTTAAAAAGGATATAATTGATCCATTGTTATCTTCTGCCCACACGGAGCAGCTGCCTGAGATACTCTCTGCAGAAGTCGATTATCTTGTTAATAATTTTACTTCTTCACTGTGAACGACTCTGGATGCTGTAGCTGCTGTGAAAAATAAATCTACATGCAAACTGAGGTTATTGTACTCGGCCCTGAAAATCTTAAAAATATGGTATCTAAGCAGATTCTTACTCTGGATGGCATTACCTTGGCCTGCAGTAACACTGTGAGGAACCTCAGAGTCTTCTTTGACCAGGATATGTTTTTCAATGCACATATTAAACAAAATGTAGGACTGCTTTCTTCCATTTGTGGATTATCCTCCTGAGAACTGAGGAAAAATGAATCATCCCATTGAACTTTTTTTTGATTTCCTTCGTCTTTGCAGCGAAAAGGTTTCACTCTAACACCTGAGATATCTATGGAAAGCTGGGATCTCCTCTGTTTAGTACATCGGGACTTGGTAAGATTGCTCTGATAAGACAAAAGATATCGACTGAAAACAAAAGTAGAGGATGTTGCAGAGGACAATGAATAGGGTGTTTCTTAGCAGGATTAGAAAAATCCTATCTCAGACTGAAAAACTAGTTCATGCATTTGTTACTTATAGGCTGGACTACTGTAATTCAATATTATGAGGATGTCCTAAAAATCCCCTGAAAAGCCTTCAGCTGATCCTAAATGCTGCATTTTCCTGTCTCAGTTTGAAATCATCTGAAATTGTAGCCCCCCCCCCCCCCCCCCCCCCGAATGAAGGCTGACACTTTACTGATGAAGTTTTGAAGGTTTAATGGCAGTAAACCATTAATCTCACCCAGAGAGCTGCCCAGCCAGGCAAGATAAACTTTACACGTCACAATGAGACTTCGGGATTAAAAAAAAAAAAAAAATACTGGACGGTCCAAAAGTTGGCCTACCTATTGAGGTTTTAGTAGAGTTGTGGCTGAACCACATAAGGATATATCATTAATTTTAATCTCCCCAATCAATTATAATGTAATGTTGGAGTGTTGTTAAAGAGGGTCAAAAACATTTCAACCCAGTTTGTTTTGCAGATTCTGTATAGCAGCTGTAATATAGGGAGGACACAACTTCCAGACTGTATGAGTAAAATCAGGTTTTTTCTCTTTGTCAGTTTAACAGTTTCTGTTTTGCCTGTCACTGTTCCCTGTCTGTTTTCTTACCTGGTTCTTCCTGACCTTGTACTTTCTCCTCACATTCCCCTCTTTCTTCTCTGCCTCTTTGGACTGACAATCATACACAAATAGAATCAATTAGATGAAAAATTACATTAATATGAAAAAAATACTATAAAGATCACTAACAAAAAGTCCTCTCTCAGTGTACTTTCAACCAAAAGGCAAATAACCAAACCACATGAACATCTAATAAAAGATATAAATATTGAAAGTCAAAGGAGCTTGCAAAGAATAGCGTCTGGACTTCTTTAAGTTGCTTGAAGACGTTTCACCTCTCATCCGAGAAGCTTCAGTTTCAAGTTCTTTCAAGTTCTTCAGTTCTTCAGTTCTAAAGAACTGAAGAACTTGAAATATTGATACTACGACGACCTGGATGACTGAGAACCTTCACAGACATAAATATTGAAACACTGATCCAACATTATTCTTGAGAGACAGATCATTTGATTTTACACTTGACCTGTGACATCATCAAGTACACTGGTGTTCCAATTGTAGAAATCGTGAATCTGTGCTCGTGTTCTCGGCAAGTCCGTACTCCCGTGCGTTCTCGGCAAGTCCGGAGTCGCCGAGAACGCGAGTACGGACTCGCCTACTTGAGAATTGAGAAAGGGCCAGTGATTCGTTTATGCTAAGATTCAGCTTAGGAAGGGAGTGGGTGAGTGAGTGAGTGATTCGCTTATGCTACGATTCAGCACAGGAAAGGAGGGGGTGAGTGAAGGAGTGATTCGCTTACACTACGAATCCGCACAGGAAGGGAGGGGTGAGTAACTCAAATGTGCTGTTAGCATGTTAGCAGAGCGATGCTACTGTGAACCGAGGAGCTATTGTCTTGATGTGAGCTTTCTACTCAGGGTTTTTTCTTCCAGTCCAGAGCAGAAATGTTTTTATTAAGAAACTGGCTGTTGTTTTTCCCCCCCACAATTTTAATTATAAGCTAGATATATTTCTACTAATGAAATTAGTTTGCTAACAGCAACAGGGATGAGTCAGTGAGTCAGTTGGGCTTGTGAATCATGATTCACGAGTCAGTAAAGTGATTCTCGAGTATTGAACGATTCGTTCATGATTCGCACATCACTAGTGCACACTCACAACGATGGCTGAGCGTAAATGGAGTCATGTGTGGATGTATTTAACTCCACAAACAGCCAAGACGTGGTTTGCGATACATGTGGCAAGACAGTGAGGTGCTGTGGCAACACCACTAACCTTGTCAAACACCTCAGAGTAAATCATATCACAGAATATGATGAGCTTATATTGAGGCGAACTGAAGAGGAGGAGAGGGACAGGTGCTGCTAGGGCGAGACAGACGTCTCTCACGGAGTCCTTTAGTGCTGCAGGCAGGAAATGTTTTCAAATAGCGCACAACTTTTTTTTATATTTGTATATGATAATTCTGCATTATTAAGCAATAAGAACAAGTAAGTCTGATGTCCTTGAATCATTATGAAGTTATATTATTATATTATTATTACAATTACATAATACAATTATATATGAAATACAATGAAATATTAAGCTTTTGTACAGAGTATCGGTATCGGATCAGTATCGTCGATACCACCCTGAATTTTACTTGGTATCGGATCGGAAAGGAAATCAGTGGTATCGCACATCACTATTTTAAACCCGAAGAGGAAGCTGGTAGTCGAAAACAGCGATGAGTGCCAAAATAAGGTGCAAGGAACTAAATAAAAGCATTTAGGGTTATTTACACTCCCACCAAAATTATGAATAATTGGTTTACATAAGAACCACAATGAATAATTTTCCCCAACAAAATAACTCATGTAGAAGTTACCTTAAGAACTTTCTAACAATACATGTTTTTCAAATCAAATCAAATCAAATCACTTTTATTGTCACATCACATGTGCAGGTAAATTGGTACAGTACATGTGAGTGAAATTCTTGTGTGCGAGCTTCACAAGCAAAAGAGTTGTGCAAAATACAATAATGTAAACAAGCAAAATACAAGAATGGCTACATCTGAAACTAATAAATATATGTACAATATATAATAGTATATGCATTCCTGGATGTGTATACTAAATATTTTTCTACATGTGTGTGTGTGTGTGTGTGTGTGTGTGTGTGTGTGTAGACATATTTTACAAATTAAATAGAGTAAACAATAAATAAAATATATAAAAATATACAGAGTTGAGACATGTGCAAAACAGTGGCATTACTGTACAGTATGGAGTGCATAATGTTGAAGTTCCAGTAGTGGAGGTGAGGTGTCTATGACGTGTTCAGCAGTCTGATGGCCTGGTGGAAGAAGCTGTCTCTCAGTCTGCTGGTACGGGACCGGATGCTGCAGAACCTCCTTCTGATGGAAGTAGTCTGAACAGTTTATGGCTGGGGTGACTGGAGTCCTTCATGATCCTCCCCGCTTTCCTCAGGCACCGCTTCCTGTAGATGTCTTGGAGGGAGGGAAGCTCACCTCCAATTATCCGTTCAGAGCACCGCACTACTCGCTGGAGAGCTTTGCAGTTGTAGGCGGTGCTGTTGCCATACCAGGTGGTGATGCATCCAGTGAGGATGCTCTCAATGGCACAGTGATAGAAGGTCCTGAGGATGCGGGGGTTCATGCCGAATCTTTTCAGTCTCCTGAGAAAGAAGAGGCGCTGCTGCGCCTTCTTCACTGTTTTGTTTGTGTGTACTGACCACATAAGATCCTCAGCCAGATGTACACCAAGGAACCGGAAGCTGCTCACTCTCTCCACAGCAGCGCCGTTGATGGTGATGGGGGTGTGTACTTCTCTGCACCTCCGGAAGTCCACTATCAACTCCTTTGTCTTTGCGACGTTGAGGGTGAGATGGTTGTCTTGACACCAGTGGGTCAGGGCGCTGACCTCCTCCCTGTAGGCCGTCTCATCACCGTTGGTGATAAGACCCACCACTGTAGTGTCGTCCGCAAACTTCACAATGATGTTGGAGTTGTTAGTGGCTGTGCAGTCGTAGGTGTAGAGTGAGTATAGGAGAGGGCTCAGTACACACCCCTGTGGAGCACCAGTGTTCAGTGTGATGGGGGATGAGGTGATGCTGCCCAGTCTGACCACTTGGCGTCTGTCAGACAGGAAGCTAAGGATCCAGCTGCAGAGGGAGCTGCTCAGTCCTAGATCCTGCAGTTTCCTGTCCAGCTTCGAGGGAACGATGGTATTGAATGCTGAGCTGTAATCTACAAACAGCATTCACACATACGTGTCTCTCTTCTCCAGGTGTGACAGGGCAGTATGTAGTGTCAGGGCTATGGCATCATCAGTGGACCTGTTGTGGCGATATGCGAACTGTAGAGGGTCCAGTGAGTCGGGTAGTGCAGAGCGGATGAAGTCCCTGACCAGCTTCTCGAAGCATTTGCTCACGATGGGGGTCAGGGCTACAGGTCGCCAGTCGTTCAATGAGGAGATGGTGGAGGATTTGGGTACAGGGACGATGGTGGCCATTTTGAAGCAGGCTGGGACTACACACAGAGAGAGGGAAAGGTTAAAGATGTGTGTGAACACTCCAGCCAGCTGAGCTGCGCATGACTTGAGGACACGGCCGGGAATCCCGTCCGGACCAGTAGCTTTGCGTGCGTTCACCTTCTTGAAGCAGTTCCGCACATCCTCCTCAGACACAGTGTGCGCACTGACGTCATCCGCGGTGCGCACACTGTCCGGTCTCATGGTGTTCGCTGTGTCGAATCTAGCGTAGAATACGTTTAGATCCTCACACAGAGAGGCCGTGGTCTGCGGTGTGCTGGGTTTCCCTCTAAAGTCTGCGATCGTGTTTAGTCCCTGCCACATACTCCGAGGGTTGTCAAACTGTTGCTCCACCCTGTCCCTGTACTCACGTTTGGCTGCTTTGATCGTCTTCCGGAGTTGGTAATGTGCGTGTTTGTAGTCCGATGTGTTCGCGGAGGCAAAGGCGGTGCTCCGTGCCGCCAGTGCCGCGCGAACATCTCCGTTAATCCAGGGTTTTTGGTTTGGGAAGGATTTAACTGTTCTGGATGGGACGACATCTTCCACTCATTTCCTGATAAATCCGCAGACTGAGTCTGTGTATTCATCAATGTCCCTAGCAGCCACGTGAAACATTTCCCAGTCCACGTGATCAAAACAGTCCCGCAGCGCAGACTCCGATTGGTCCGTCCAACAGTGCACCGCCCTCCGGGTTGGAGCTTCCTGTTTCAGCTTCTGCCTGTAGGCGGGCAGCAGCAGGATGGAGCGGTGATCTGATTGGCCGAATGGGGCGCGGGGGAGGGCTTTGTACGCAAAGAGGTGTAGCAGTGGTCAAGTAGCCGGTCTCCACGAGTGTTAAAGTGTATGTGTTGGTGGTCTTCAGGTTTCCCTTATTAAAGTCTCCGGCTGTGATAAACGTCGCCTCTGGGTGTGCGGTTTCCTCACTGCTGATTGCGCTGTACAGTTCCCTGAGTGCTCGGTCAGTGTCGGCTTGTGGGGGAATGTAAACAGCCGTAATAATCACTGCTGTAAATTCCCTCGGTAGCCAGAATGGCCGGCACTTAATCATCAGGTATTCCAGGTCCGGTGAGCAGAAGGATTTGACCGGGTGCACGTTCGCATAATCACACCAGCTGTTGTTGATCATGAAACATACACCACCGCCTCTGCTTTTCCCAGTAAGATCCTGTGACCTGTCCGCGCGATGCACGGAGAACCCCGGTAGTTGTATTGTACTGGATGCTCCACAACTGATAGTTTACTAGAGTGTTGACCTTTGTTATTGAGTCCAAGTGAGATCTTTACCCTTCGCACAAGTCCATCTTTTCCACTGACAGTCTCTACAACTCTTGCAAGTCTCCACTCACCTCTGGGCGCTAGTTCATCCATGTCTAACACAACATCACCTACTTTTAGACTCCTTTTTGTTGATTGCCACTCTTGCCTTGAAATGATGTTGTAAATATATTCCCTTCTCCAGCGGCTCCAGAACTGCTCTGCAAGGAACTGCACACAGCGCCACCTCTTCCTGCTGTACAGGTCCTCCTCTGAAAAAGCACCAGGGGGGGGGCAACGGTGCGTTGGATTTCATGTGCAGCAGATGATTGGGCGTAAGCGGTTCTAGGCTGTCGGGGCTGTTCAAGTTATCTATAGTCAGGGGTCTGCTATTGACTATAGCCATGACTTCGTAGAAGAATGAGGCATCATTAAGTCTGTCATTAGCCAGTGACAGAGTGGTATTCAGCACACTTCAGTAAGACTCACAGTGTCTGTGACTTTAGTTAACATTGTCTGTACTTTGCTGACTTCTGGATCTCCTGTGGTCAGATCCAGCTCGACAGGCTGTGCTGTGGGCAGTTCTTTTTTCCACAAAAAGGCGGGGCCAGTGAACCAGATAGATTTCTTTAACTCATTCACAGTTACACCTCTTGAAGCACTGTCAGATGGATTCAATTCTGATGGCACGTAAAACCATTGCTGAGGGCTTGTACTTTCCCTGCTCCTCTGGACCCTGTTAGCTACAACCCACATAGCAGACAGGTCTGGCCCGGATCTGGTGTCAAGCCGTTACTGCTGGCTGACTTCTGGCATGGTAAGTGGTATGTCATCCAGATATGGGCCAGGCCTGGCGTAGATGGCACTGTTTATGTGATGGCATGCCACATCTGGCCCTATTGTCGTTTGGTTTATGTGGCCCAGGCTCATAGAAAACAGGTCTGGAACAGATCCGGCATCAAGCTGGCACTTCTGACAGACTGGTGTCATGGCAGTGTGTATGTCAACCAAATGTGGGCCAGATCTGACAATGATGGCACTATTAATGTTCCTATTTTCCCATTTTAATTAGAAGACCCAAATGCCGTGTTGCAATGTTTCAAATGCAGGTTTGACAGGTTTGTGAGTGTACACTTTATCCAAAACCTATTGAGGGTTTACTCATATTTACCACCAGTTGGCTGTAGCTCAGGAGGTAGAGCAGATCACCTACTTATCTGAAGGTTAGTGGTTTGATCCCTGGCTCATCCAGTCTGCATGTCAAGAGTATGAATGCAGTTAGGAAACACTCAGTTTAGAGAAAGTGTGTCATTGGGTGAATGTGGCATGTTGTATAGAGCACTTTGAGTAATCTGGGAGAGTAAAAAAGCGCTATATAAGAATCAGTCCATTCACTGTCTGAAGAGAGTTTTGTCATGTTACTTTTGCACTATTATGTTCTGGCACATGTTGTTATTACATGGCTTGATTAAGGTACACATTAGGCTGACATCTGGGGCCAGAGCTGAAACTGTTCTGGGCCAGCAGTATGTCTGCAACAGCCCCGTGGCTGCACACAACTTACACCAAAGGGCCGTCATTCTTTGCGGTATTTGGGCCATGTGTAAGCACATTGTGTGGACCAGATCCGGGCCATACCAATTTTGCTATGTGGGTAAGGTGTGGGAACGACGTGCATCATTGTTTATGTAGCCCAGCACCACCTTTAAATCAGTCCAGAAATACTCCTTTGCAACATAACACAGCTCTTCCCATAACATGTTGCTGACTGAGACTGAAACTACAGCTGCTGTTAGTTCAAGTCTGGGGATTCTGGTGAGTTTAATTGGAGAAACACGAGCTTTTGCTATTAACAGAGAGCAGTCACTTGAGCTCGCATCTGAAAAGTTGTGCAACTCTGTTTCTTTAGTTTCACCAAAGTTAGCAGGCAGGTAACAGCGAGGTATGTTTAGCTTGTCTAGATTTACAAAGTCACTTTGCCAACTCACCTTGGCTAGAGTGCATTAGGGTAGGGGGTTGTCCCACCCGGCATCATGCTGACATATTCAGCACATATGGCGCTAAAAATCCAGGTGGGTTGTAGATCGGTGGATAGAATGCCTCTGCGTAGTGTTGGGGATATGATGATATATATCGTGTAGACAATAGAAAAGTGTCTATCGTGCCATTTGTCTTCTATCGTTTCTAACCTTATTTTATAAATTATTACATAAAATATACCATTAACCTTTTAAAACCGGTCAGAGCGGGCCTAACTATTTTGCCTAACTATTTTTAAATCCCTGTAGAACTGGAACCACGTAAGCTAGCGCAATTTTTTTTTTTTGCATATGAAACCGGAGGAGTTGTACTTACATCTTATGCCATCAGCTTGCCCTAGGTCACGGTTTCCTTTCACATATGGCTTTGCGAAAACTGTATAAAAAGCACTTGCAGCAACAAAACCATAATATTCCAGAAACATGCTTTTCCAATCCAATCAGTTATTCATAACACTTCCTAGGTTGGAATATATGTCAGCGCGAACTATCGCATGTCCGCCATTACCTGTCCAAAACCGAAAGTGATGTCATTTTCACGGAAAATGTAGTTTTTTTTACGTTCAGGGCCTTATAAGCCTGTACTGGTGTTTTTAAAAGTCATGTTTGACTTTTCTGTATCATTGTCGGGATGCTTAGAACTCAAATTACACTGTTGAAAATAGTTTATTTCGATGTACATGCTGGTTTTTTTTTTTTTGCAAATTTGCATTATAATATTTATTTTCATTTTTCCTGCAGTATATAAATATTAGTGTATCTCAAAAATAAACTATGAAGACACTCAAAATAAATTTCTCGTGGTTGGAAACTATTTTGTGCAACTTTTTTGTATTTACAGTTTTGAGGGATAAGCCTCTTAAATTTCTCTAACTAGAAATATATGTAAAAAAAAAAACAACCCAAAAATGATTTTCAATTTTTTTGTAGTTTATTGCACTTTTTTGCAATTTATGTAGTTACTATAGACTTAATGCATGCATATTATTAAAATTTTGGCTATAATGGTTGTATTGATGTATAGCAACTTGAAATGCGCCCACAAATGGCACTACAGCATGTAAAAATATAAAGATAAGCTCTGGCGGACTTGGTTCTATGGAAGGTCTTAAAGGGTTAAATAGCCTGTGGCAAATATCTTAGTGTTGTCTTCTCACTATACATACTCTTAACTTTATGCAAGAGAAAATAAAGTATAAAAAAATGATATTTTTCGCAAAGAAACTCCGTCTTGTGGTTTTGCGACATGGTACTGCGACATGCTTTACGGTAACTCAAAACGATGGACGTGCGACAGGTTGCAGTTTCATGCCCGGACATGCAACAGGCAGAGACAGCTACACAGGCAGCCCAAGAAGAAGCACTTTTACCGAAAAGAGGGGGTACATCTGTGATTTGGTTACATTTTGGGTTAAACAGCACCAACACGGAGCAGAAGACGCCCATTTGCAAGCTACGCTATAAAACTATTCCTGCACCTGATGGCAACACAACAAATCTCTTCTATCACCTACAGAAGGTCCCCGAAAAAGAATACTCAAGAATCCAGAAAATCCAAGTTAAACCAAGTTGTGGAACGACGGGAGCAAGTTGGGAAAAGAAAAACTATAGCCAGCTGAAGATACACCAGTCTTTCACACAAGGCCCTTATGAGAAAAAGTCCCAGCGCCATAAACAAATCACCGGAGCCGTCTCGCGTTACAAGGCATGGTCCCTGTTTATATAGTTGAGAAGGGCAGTTTTTGTAAACTCGTCAAAGTCCTTGATCTGAGGTACGTTATGCCTCAGTAGAGGCATAACGTACCTCAGTAGAGAAGGAGGTTTGCAATGTCGTGCATTATGCCTTGACGACTGACCTATGGACGAGCAGAGATACGCAGCCCTACATGAGCGTAACCATCCATTTCATTAACAAAGACTCTGCGCTCGCTGTTTACAGGCTGCGTACTTTCCAGATTACCACAGGTCAGGTGGTATATCATGATATACATCGTTATATAAAATAATTCATATCGTGACTACCTCTGTGTGTGGCTGGCTGGACTTTCAGTGTGTTGTCAAATTTGAAACAGTCCTTTTCAATGTTCCACTGGATGCCTAGTGCTCTTTCTTGTGGCATGTCTTTGAATGTTAAGTCTCTTATGTTAATGTTTACAGCACACTCTAATGGAGGGATACTTTGCAAAACTGTGTGATTTTTA